>NC_081828.1:63893933-64518933 GCF_030867095.1 Alligator mississippiensis
TGAAAAGAGTGGTATGATAAGAGCATGAAGGCAAAGCACAAATTGAGTTTGTATGTATGCCATATTTACTGAAATCTAAGATGAGGTGCCCCCCAGCCCCTCCCCCCACAGCAGCATAGGGACCCTCCCCCCCCCTCCTTTGGGTTTTCTTTAAAATTTTGTGTATGTGAAGGGGAGGAGGTCAGATGGGGTGGCAGGTGGCTGCTATGGCTCTGACTTTGGTCTGAACCACAAAAGCCACTACAGCATCTACCTGCAGCCCCCCTCTGATTGCCATCTGTAGTTTCTGACCTCCTGCCTGCTTCTCTCCCCTTCCTTACTGTGAGGTACTGCTTGGCTCTGGCTCAAGTTTGGAATACATTGAACTCCACGCCTTGCCCAGGCAATCAGCAGTGCCAGTTCTTCTTCCTAGACAATAAGAACTGCTGATGCTGCTATGTGGTATGGCAAAGGCTGTGCTTCCACCTGCTGTAATTTGGGGAGGGAATAGAATCTGAGCCATGTCTGATAGTAAGGGAGAGGTGTGGGGAAGAGGCAGAGACTGGGGAGATGCAGGGAAGAGGCAGAGACTGAGCAGTGGGAGGCAGGGGCAGATAATATGGGGAACTGGGGTGACAGGTGCAGGTGGCAGGGTGGGAAGGAGTGCTGCAGAAGAAAGAAGTGGAGGGGCAGAGGGAAAGGGGGCCACTTGGCCTTCCCCAGCCACTGCTTTCCCTGATGAAGCAGTGTGAGGTGGAGAGGGAGGGCAAATTTAAGACAACTCTCCGATACTTAGATTCTATACCTGGAAAATTATAACAACTTTATAAATGTTTTATATATGGAATCTAATTATTGGGGGATCATCTTAAATTAAGGGTCATCTTAGATTCAAATAAATAAATTATATAAAAACAAAGGAGTACTGGATATTCTTTTTTTTAAAAAGAGATGGCCTGTTAATGGGGTTTCTTAGCCAGGGGACCTGTGACAGGACCCTACCTGAGCCACTAATTCACCAGACTGCAGGTAGTTAGCACAAGCCTGGGGAAGAAGCAAAGCACATGGCCCTGCTTGATCAGATACACACACAGTATCCTTGATCAGCCCAGGCCCAGGTGCCCAGGCTGTAATTCAACCAGCTGGTATCACACTGGTTGAAAGAGACACTGGAGTCTGGAGCCTGGAGGAAGAGGGCTAAAAGACAAGTCAAAAACAGAGGAAGTGGAACACCCTGGGGTGCAGGGAGGTGGCTCATATGTTCCCTTCACTGTTGGAGAAGAGGATCTCATGGCTACAGATGCTACCAGGCCACGACCAACCCCAAGGTCTTCATGTGGAGTAGCACAGGTGGGGAAAGGAGCAGATAGCACAGAGGAGCTGGGTGGGAAAATGGCCAGAGCAGTTGTGCAGACAGCTCAGGGTGCTGCAGGATCAACAGGTGATCCTGCAGACCAGGAATCCCCCAGCAGGCCAACCCATGGAACCCACTCAGAGCCATCTCAGGCCAACCCAAGCAGTACAGCACCCTGAGAGGGATGCAGGCAAAGGGAGCCAGCAAACTAGAAGCAACCTGCTAACCAGGTGCAGGAAGCCTAGGCAAGGATAGTCCAAAGTGGTACCCCAAGGCACTCTGAACTTAATTCATTACCCCATTAGGAAAGGCTTGGCTCATGGCAAGGCATCAATACCCTACCCATTCAACTAGCCTCAGATCTTTAAGTTCAGCTACCTGTTTTATTGTAATCCTTTGAAGCAGAAGCATAGGAACCATCCTAAGTAGGTTTGAACCTCACAGAGCACCTATAAGGAAAAGAACCAATTAAAAACCAGACTCACCATCAAGGTCCAACAGCAACACCTGAATAGAAAGAGGTGTAGTGTAGTGGAGGAAGAGCCCCACAGCAGTCCAATGCAGACTCAACCACACCAAAACCACTGAGTGACAACAGGTACACCTCCCTATAATTAAACATTCATCAGAAGGAAACAGCAAGTAATGGCAGGCAGGAGGGGAAGGTGTGTCACAACCAGGTGAACAGGGCAAACACTGTTTATTGGCAGCCTTTCCAGGAATGAACTTGTCATAGTGGGAAAGGATGGCATGCAATCTGTTATGTAATCATCCCTTTTGGATAATCCTCCAACTCTTAACAAAGAAAATGGCAATTCTCATTGATTTCACTGAGTGAAACAGAAGGCCCTATTTAGCAAGTTCAGTTGTAACATACCTCATAACTGTATAATGATTATCTAGATAAACATTTCCTTACTGCTTGAGCCAAAGTAGTTCTTATTAAATGGCTGTCAAAACAAATTCCTAATGCTTTTGGAGGCAACGTGTATAAAATTACAAAGTCCATAAAAGACTCCATTAAAGGGTTTTGAATCAAGCTCTTAAAGCTCTATCTTGTCTCTTCTCTCATTGACTTCTATTAAAAAAAGAAGCTCCGTTTTCTGAAGAAAGCATTTTTAAAAAACTCTACTTACCACCTTTCTGTAGAGTGGGTTTGCAATGAAGAATATCCTCAAAAATAAGAAAATACTATAGATATATATTTAACAGCAATGCAAATGAAACTATTCAGATTGGACTGCATAATAAAACCAAACTAGTATAATATTTGGTAAATTTTGATGCAAGTAACATTAACAAATAATAGTTATACAGCACAGTAGTGTGGAAAAAGACCTGTACAGCATCTAGACTGCACAGAATAACTCTGCAGTCCAGTGAACATGTAGATGCATCCACTGAGCATTTCAGACTGCACCAAATGCAGTACTAGCTCTTTGGCATTTCTCTCACAATAGCAGAAATAATTTATGAATCATAATGAAGCAATTTTCCCTTTTGTTATTTCATTTTAAGGCTGTGTTTATTATACAGGTTTATTCCCCAAGAGCAATAGAAACTAGGCAAAATGTTTAAACTTAGAGTTCTATATTGAATTAAAAAAGAATGCAAAATAGGAACTGAAGCTTAACGAAGTATATGGAATGAAATCAATAATATATAAATAATTGTATGGGTATTCTAATGCAATACATGAATACGTAAGCATATGCTATTTTATGCAAATCTTGCATTTTTCTATACTTTCTGCATAGATTGAACCTGGGACCAACAAATGAGGGGGAAAAAAATACGGACACATATTTCAAAAACTTCTCGGTACTAGTTGCAAAATCCATATACCTCATTTTATGCTGTGGTAAGAGTTAATTTATCTGTACCCAAAATGTTATAAAAATAAATAGTACTTAAGCGCCTAAGTAACTCTAACAGCTGATAGAGGGAGACATCCCATGTACTAAATCAACATTTTATGAAAACAATAGAAAATAAGGGGACAGGACTTGTAAAAGTTCTCCATGTTTGCCTATCTCTGGTTCTTTTGATGTCAAAAGCAACATTTGCCTGTCCTCATATATTGTCCCCTTCATACATATGTGTACAGGGAAACTAACTGGATAAAATAATTAACTCCACAATAAGTAATATGGTGTTTATTGTTTGTATGATTGATTTTGCTTTAAGATTCAAATAAACACATTGTATCACCAGTTTCACTTAATTTATCTCTTTTCACTTCTGAACTTCTTGGCATTGCCCAGGATCAGGAGTAGAATTTCTGAAATAGTACAAGGATGCTTTTATATTACAGTCTTCAAGCCAGTGTTGTAGATTATTGAGAGTAAACTGCTGTCACTCATGCTCCTGGCAGACATTTTTTCCATCAAGCCACAGGCAATGTTGCTTAATGGAAACTATCATGCTATATGACCTGCTTCACATTCACAGGACTAGCTATTCACAGGACCAGCACTTGCCAGCAAGAAGAACTGTCAGTCCCTCTTTCATACCTTCAGCTCTACTGCTAATGAGACTGGATAAGTTGTTTCCTGAGTAAATGAACTGTTCCCTAGCCCTTGCACAGAGTAGGGGAGATCCATGCAAAGATTAGGAGGACAAGAGTGGCATGACTCAATCTCTCCTGGAATACCTTATGACAGGGGCAGGAAAAATATGGCCCATAGACTGGATCAAGCTTACCAGGCACTTTCATCCAGTCCGTGGTGCCCATCAATGAATTATACCTAGCCCATACAGCACTCCTCCCCGCAACATACCCTATTGTGCCTCACTCTCACCCTTGTGGATGGAAGGGCTTGGCCTAGACCACAGGCAGCTTCTGGGATGGGCTGCTGCTGCTACTGCTGTAGCTGCTGGGGACCTGCTCAGCTCCCCTGGCATCCCACTTGCTCCAGGCAGCAGGTAGGGAAGTGGTGGGATCAGGGGAAGAGCTGCAGCTGGGTGGGAATGCAGGGCATGGGATTGGGGCTGGGGCATGGTGGCAGTGCATAGCTCAGGTGGGCAGCATGTGGGTGTGAGGGAGGATGTGTTACCAAATTTGCCCATTACTTTGGGGTGTGCTCATTTATTAGGGATAGTTTCTAGGGTCTTGGTGATTCTGTCAATGTGCTGCTTGTGTTACTATACGGAGCTGTATTTCTCTCTTCTGCAAGCCCTCACCCCCAGTGGAGCTATCTTGCAGGACTCAATCTCAATGGGACTGGGTTCCTCCAGTCACCAAATCAGTCATACACACAAACACACACAAATTAACGTGACACACCTGACCTGGCTGGGCACGGACAGGCTGACACCCTCATATGCCAAGAATCAGTTCATAAGAGCAACAGTAAAATGCAGTCAAACACAAGCACACAGGTAAACAGAATCCCTCTGAATCCGGCTGGGTGTCCAGCTGACACCCTCATGGGCCAGCATTCAGTTCATAAGGGCATGTCTGAGTCAAACTGGGTCAATCAGCCTGTACAAGCTGATCCCCTTATGTGTTTCAAACTCAGCAAGTCCCAATCTTTGGCCTCTTGATGAGCAGACCCCACAATAATTTAGGCTTCACAGGGATCTTTAGCATAGGTAAAAGAAGCGTTGCTGCAGAGCACGGGAGGAAAAAGAAGCAGAGAAGGAAAAATATACCCAATTACTACCAGTTTGACCATAGAAGTTATTTATTGCTAAGCATATGAAATATATAATGGTACTAGTAGTAATAGACATGCAAAAGAAAAACAAACACAAACAATGACAATACTACCCTGGTTTCACTAAGTATTTGGGGAAACTTAGCTCAAGCTTAACTGATACAGTTCAGGTTCAGAAGTTTATGCCTAGAGAGGAGAGAGAGAATGCTGGGAATCTCACCGAGTCCACGGTACTCAGGCTGCAAAGCTGACAGGCGCAGTCCGTAGCACAGTCCTTGAAGAGAGAGATGATCGGTTCTTCCAGCGTCCCAAGAATGACAGGGGATGGTGTCAGCACAGGAGTTTTCTTCTTCTTTTCTTTTCCTCTTCTTCTCCTTTTCCTCCTGCTTCTTCTTCTTCCTCCTTTCTCTTAAGCACACACACTTACAGATTTTTATACCCTCAGTTCAGCTGCTTTGAAGCACCCTCAGTAGTGTAAATCATTGTCTTTTCTATTGACAAGGGGTTATCTGGTTCGGACCATCTCAGGAAACTGATTGATAATCAGGAAACATTTAAGATTAGGGAGTAACCCAAATACTTGGGAGCCAGCTTGAGATTCCTATGGATGGCAGATATCCTGATGGGATATCTCATGGTTTCTTCAGGAACAATAGATAGCTTGCAGCATCAGGATTTTGGATTTTTACTTGTTGTGCACAAGCCTCAGCTTAGCATGACTTTTCCAGATCTAAAGCAATTATTGGGGTGCTCATAACCTTTTGTGGAGAGGACTTCCACCAGTCGTCTCAGGAAAGATACGACAACACCTGGGATTAGGGCTTCAGCAGGCTGGATGCTGTGATGAACCCTTAACCATTGTTCAAATGTTGCCCATAACCCCTCTGACTCGGTTTCTTGCCTCAGCATTCCCTAACCCGGCAACCGAGTTTTAGTCAATCAAGTTTAAATAGACCTCCCATAGTGGGACCAGGGAATGTATGGCCCGAGATGCCTATTAAACTTAGAGCTCTGTGTGTGTGTCGGGGGGGGGGGGGGGAGTCCTTAGCAAATCCAGATTAGAACTGGTCTGATAAATGCTGAGCTGGGTGTGTGTGAACATGGGTTAATTAACATTGGAAGCACAGATTCCCCATCATGCAGCGCTCTCCTGCTTCTCTGGTCCCAGAATTCACTGCAGTCTCTGCTTCAGGCTTTCTGTTTTCCATCTCTCATGTAAATGAATGGTCATCTGGTTCCATCTCAGATGCAAATGAGACCGAGGGCAGTTGTTCACTCTTATCACCCTTATCTGGAGGGTTTTAGGTGCGTCTCTCACTGCATCTTAATCAGTTTCGTTTAGGTAGAGGAGGGGAGGGAGGGGGGTGAGTCCTTTGTGAGTCAGACAGACTGCATCCTGTGCCAGGGTTGCCCAAGAACACAGAGCTGAGATGTAACAGATGGAAAGGGTATGGCGACCTCCCCCGTATTCCCTCCATGGTACAGCAGCAGGTGGGGGGCTCGGGCACTTGTACCTGGTGCAGGTGCTGGTGCCTGGCAGCATATAGCTCTGGTCACCGCTGCACATCATGGTGAAACCATAGGAGGCAAGAGAGAAAGGCAGAGGGGAAGGCAGTGGGCTCCAGCATGTGGGGCTTCCCTCCCATGCCACATGAGTGGGGAGACTGTGAGTACATGGTAGGGAGAGCCAGCAATAGAGACAGCCTGGCAAGGGCTATGCCCCTCACCCTCATGTGCAGTGCTGGCCAGAGCCTCATGCCTCCAGGCACCAGTGCTGGGCATGGGGGCTCTGAGCACTCCCACCTTCTGCTGCACCATGGGGGGAGTGTAGGGCGATCCCCACACCCCCCCACCATCCCTTACACACCACAAATGCCACACAGTGACACCCTGCCCCCACAACCTCCACATAGACATCCTCCCAATACCTTATTCCCCCCCACACAGCTACACCCCCTCACAACCACCCACACCCCACCATACACAAACACACACACGCACACACCTGCCACACAATATACAAGACTAAGAATTTATTTTTGAGTTATTATTCAATCGCATCTATATACCACATGCAAACACAAATTATGACAAAAATATTTTTTGTAATAAAATTAAAATATGTTATAGTAGGTGTTTGGCTTTTAATCATAGACTCATAGATGCTAGGGTTGGAAAGAACCTCAACAGATCATCAAGTTTGACCCCCTGCCTAGGCAGGAAAGAGTGCTGGGGCCAGATGACCCCAGCCAGATGCCTATCCAGCCTTCTCATAAAGACCCGCAAGGTAGGGGAGAGCACCACCTCCCTTGGAAGCCCATTCCAAATTGTGGCCACCCTTACCATGAAGAATTTTTTTCCTGATATCTAGCCTAAATCTGCTCTTTGTCAGTTTGTGACCATTGTTCCTTGTTACCCCAAGAGACGCCCTAGTGAACAGAGCATTTCTGATCCCTTGCTGTGTCCCCTTAATGAATTTGTAGGAGGCCACAAGATCACTTCTCAGCCTTCTCTTGTGGAGGCTGAAGAGGTTCAGATCCCTGCCCCTAGTGTGTGATTTGTTTTTTTTTCTGGTTGTAAGATGGCAACCCCACCTCCCAAAAGGAATATCTCTGGGGGGCAAGGGGAGGGACTCTCAGTGGCAAAGGTCAGGGGTTAAGGGTGGGACTTCCAGTCCCAAGATGGTGACCAGGGAGCGGGGCAACTGTCCAGGGGTAGGGTTACCCATGTGGCTCTTGAAAGCTCACCAAACCCAGTTAAGCAGTCATCCACCTGAAATAATTTCCCACCCCTACTTTATGAGGTCTTTTTGTGTATGTGGTCTTCCTCTGTTGCTTCCTATGGTTTCAGGTAAGCATAGAGCATTGAAAAGTAATTAGCCAAGTTAGTGTGAAGTGAGGCACAAGGCAGGGTAGATATGCACTTATAAATTAACTAAATAATAGATAGAGCACAAGATTTTATGAACTTGAGTCAACAAACTCAAGTTCATGAACAAAATTATCTAAATTAACTAAGTAACCTATTTAATTTTGGGGTTATACCCTTTGTTGAATATTCAGATCACTAGGGAGGAAAAATACATATATTATTTCCTAAAAGGTATGGAAAAATATTCCAATTACAAGACTAAACTATGACCAATAGCAACACAATTTTTTTTATGACCTGAAACAGATATAAATATAAATAATTCAGTGTTTTATATGGTATGAATAATGTCAGCTCAGGGAACAATTGCTTGGGAGGAATGGTATAATTTCAGAATACAATTTGCCAGCATTTTCTCCAACTGAAAAATAATTAATGTAATTTTTGTTCAGGTAGGGATGTGGATATTATCGAAGAAAATTTGAGGAACAGAAGTATTAGAGAGAGACCATTCTTTACTTTCCTCTCAGGTAAGCCTTGTTTCTGTTCAAACCTTATTGTTGACAGTTATTCCGGCATATAGAGCACATAGCCAGTGCAGAAGCAGTAGTTAGAAAAGATACAGCTGCTTTAGTGGGGTTGCGGGGTGGTTTTTTTTTTTTAAAGATAGACCTATTAAAAGTAGAATAACAGTTCCTGTGAAACTGATCATGTAATTAATATGTTCAACAAAAATATTTGTTTATGGCTGTGGATATTTGGTATTGTGGTTTATATATATATATCTTTCATTTGTAATATCAGAATTATTCAAAGTAATGAGATAAGAAAATATTTTAAAAAATACAGTAAATTGGATGCAGCAAACACCTTTCTCCAGGAAGTGTCTCCTCCATACAGTTATTGTGAGGGACATCCTATTTCCATGCCCCCTGCCTAAAAAAAAGTTCCCAGAGCAGCCACAGAGGAGGGAAAGCCCAGCTGCTGGCCCCAACCCCAGGGCTATTTCTTCCTACCTGTCCCCTCTGGCAATGGTCTGTTTTAGGCCACTGGATTCCCTCCCCCCACCTTCATATAGAGAACCCTCCCTGTGGACCACCCCCCTCTGCATCCTTCAAGTCTCTTCTGGTGCTCATTTTTCCAGAGTTTGCCAGTGCCAGGAGGGAGCTGAACAAGTAAGTTGAGATGAGAGGAGGGGCAGGTGGGGGATGTTTGCCTGGGGGCAGGGAGCCTAAAAATACACCCTTGTCGTGCGGGATGGGGAAGAGAATGCCTGATTTCCCCAAGTCCCCCTCCCCCACCTGACCATGTAAGCCACCCTGATCCTGCCAAACCCTCCTTGATCCCGGTAACCCCTTTGTGGATCCTGTCTGCCCCCCTGCCAAGCTGACTTACTCCCCAACAGATCCCACCAACCCCATCAATCCCCACCCCCGCCCCATGGACTCTGCTTGCCCTCTGCCCAATTTCCCCAGGACCTGCTTGCCCCACAATCCCCTCAAACCCCACTTCAGCTACTTGTTCCCATCCTGACTTAACTTAGAATGAATGGACATTTTTAACTCACTTTAACCTCCACAAACATCTGTACACACCCCTTAATGTCTTATCCACAAGTAAGTTCAATGCTTATGATCAATCTAATAGTTTTAAAAGGAAAAATAGTTTTATGTGGACAATAAAAAGGCTAGCAAATGATGAGAGGTCATGAAGGGCTTTTAAAAAATATATTTTTTAAGTTTCTGATTTAGTACTAGAACTACATGAGTCAAACTGCAGAACACTACTCCCTGCAGGGAGTTTTGCAAAAAAGAGATGCATGAACAAGTACAGAATGATAAGAACTTCTGTTTCAAAGCTCAAGAATAAATGGATCTTTGGAGTTGGTCCAAAAGGGACACATTTTTCATGGTGTGCAACTATTCTTTTGTCCCAAATTTGAATTTTTCCAAACAGCTCTAATTTTATTGAATTTGCACCTTTTTTCCAACTGTTATAAGTGAAGATGAGGAAAATGTGGAAAATATGCATCCTCACATATGTTCTTCTCAGAATGTATTACTTCAGTTAACATTCTAAAATATAAACATCTATCAAGATAATTATGTTAGTCATTATTTTCCTTTAGATATTTGCTTTCTTTATGATTTTTTCCAATAAAGACATACACCTCTCCTCATGGCACTAGTTAGGTATTTTTCACTGTTTTATCTGTAGAGTTACATACATCATTTTATTATTACCCTGTGGTCTAAGCCTAGTTGTGACTTCAGTGACAACTCCTAATTATGGCAACTATGAATTATTGCCTAAGGCTTACATGAGTCTGTAGCTTCAGCAGCAGTGTGTATCCTACATCAAATAATGATATAGGTGTGCTTAAATGCAATGGCTTAGTCTGAAAGAAACACAGAAACAGGATTGTGGCAATGTCTGCTCAACTCTTCTGAGAGAGAATTAAATACTCAGAACTATGCTTGACAAAGACATCATACAGTTTGTGTGTGTGTGTTGAATTTTTTTTTTTTAAATACCATAAGGAATTTAGCCTAATGATGAAAAAAACATCAAGTGTAGTTATATCATTAAAGCAAATACAAACTGGTATCATCATCATAAAGTATGTATAAAATATCAGTCAACTGTACTGACCCTATTATCCATTGATTATGAATTATTCAAATTACTGGACAATATGCCTCACTACTACTTTCAGAAACATCTATGTCTTATGTTTAAATTCATCGTAGGCTAGGGTGTCAAGGGTATGCTTGCAGAGCCATGACATCTGGCTTGTGGTACTGCTTGTGGATCTCATACAGGCCCCACATGCTGCTTGTGGTGTGCAACGCCAGTCTGGCGCATACTACATGCAGTGCATGGAACCAGTCCAGGGAGTGCATGGCATGGCATGCATAGGGCTGGTGTAGGGCACATGCTGCATGAGATGCCCATGCCAGACTGGGCCTATGTGCTGGACTGGGGAGCAATCTTAATTGAGCCCACAGACCCACCCCCTGCTAGATTCAGTGAGCCGGGCTGGTGCTGCATCCAGTGCAGGTGCTGCCTGAAGTGCATGGGAGCAGGACTGGTGCATGTTGCGTATAATGCACAGGGCTGGAGCATGCTGTACCTAGTGCATGGGGCCAGTTTACAGTATGCACTGGATCCAGCACACAGGGTCATTCTGTAGGCTAACAGACAAGCCCTGAGCCACTTATCCAGCCCCAAGGGCCAGATGAGTTTGATGCTCCTGTTGTAAGCTATATCTGCTGGCTTGTACAGGATTTTTTCCCATTCTATAACTACATTGAAACTGTTTTTTTAAAGTGTACTTCCTGGCTTTCTCTTTTATAATATAATATAATTCTTTCTTGGATCCTTCTAAAGTTAAAGCGAGGGTCAAGATACAAAGAGATGGGTTTAAAACACATCTGAATTTCCTTGTTGCTGTTCTTAATGTTTAATCCCTCTGGATAAATTAATGCTGCTTCAGGCCAGCTCTGATGAATGCCTAGATGCCACTAGTTTTGAGGGGTATTCTAATAATTGGAAATAACCAAAGCATATTCTACTCACATCCTTTTCTTTTAGTCACACCCTCTTAACCAGAAACTTTTAGAGATTTTTTCATGTTTTTTTCACTTTAATTTTAAATGCTTATTTTGTTCAGGCAAGCATTTTATGTTCCGTTTCGTTCATAATTATGGTGGTCACACAAAGCAATTTGCATATTATGGGAAGATAATGAATACACCTTATTGTGTTAGCTCAGAAGTTCCTCTTTCCAATTATAATTACCTGTTTGTTTTTTTACATATATCTTAAGTGATTTTTTTGTAGACTAGAGAAAACAAAGAAAGAAGGAGGTAGAGGATAAATTGTTAGGTGTGATGCTACCATGAAAGATGGTGTAGGTCACAGTAAAAGTTGTTGTCTGCAAAAGCCTGTATTCAAGACCTAAATTCTGCTCTTCAAATGTGTAGCTATGGAATAATTCTGCTAAAAAGAAAAAAAAAATCTTCAGTAACTCTGTATGTGAAGGTACATTTACATTGCAATTGGAGATGTAATTGCAACAAGTGTATAATTGCCTACGTATTAAATTTATGCAAGGATGTCAATGAAGATATTTTAGTGTGGACTTCAGCACAGGTTACTTACCTGAATGATCTTCCAGGTCCTTGGCAACTTTGTAGAACTCATGCCAAAGCTTATACCACAATGTCTTTATTACTAGTGTTGCTCAACTTAATTAGATTAAAGGTAGTTTCTAATGTCAGGATAGGCATACTTTGAGTCTGGTTTAACTGAAAGGTTACACTTTGGGACTAATGCTTTACTTGAAAGTTTACATACCTCAATGTAGTCCAGGATGGGATTGTATATACAAGAGTGTTTGAGAAAGGAATGGCAATTTCAAAATAAAACCATTGTGTATGTAATTATCATTTACTCGACCACATCACTTTTTTACATAGTCATAAATGATAGATGCATTTGATGATGCCATTGTTGGTGTTCCCCTCTGCTGTATACTCATTGCACACAAAATGGTTTTATTTTGAAAATGCCACTGCTTTCTGAAACATCCTCATAGCAATAAACTGCCCATTAATCCTAGAAATAGTATATGCATCCTTTGTGAATAGATAATATCTGCTTTGGGATGTAGGTAGCTGTTAGTTAGGTGGGAGTAGTCATTGGGCACATCTATATGTGCAATTAATCTATACCAATACACTACAGAGCATATTGAGTATGTACTCAGAAGCAAAAAACTCTGGAACAAATTGTGCCACAGTTTATTCATGTACACCACATGGAGCCCAGTTGGAAAAGTCTAGGCTGGCAGGGGACCCAGGGGTTCAGCTTGCCAGACCAGGGCTACTCTGATCAGGCTCCATATGCTGTGGGGGAGGGGGTGTCTGGGGCACAGGGTGGCTCAGTGCAGGGCAAGCTCTGGTAAGCAATCCTTGCACTGAGACAACTGCACCCCAGCCATGTCAAAACGAGTGAGCAGACAACCCAGGGCAGCTCCCCCATCTCCAAGGGCTGCACAGCTCCTGTGCTGAGGCACACTGGACCCCAGCCAGCTACAGAGAGGTTGGACTTTGAATGGACCTGGAGACTGAAGGGCAGTTAGCCCAGGGCATGCCACACCGCAGCTGGATGGAACGCAATGTGCCTCAGTGTGGCACTGAAACATCCTGTGCTCCATCCCACTGGGGTAGCATCTACACATGTGCTGCTGCACATGAAAAAACTAACTCCACAGCATGGTAGCACTTGTATTTTACAGTGCTTGTCCCTGCTGCATGACCTCACTCCACAGGGGAGCAGAGATCTGGGGTAGCATGGGGTGGGCAGCAGTGGGGAGGAGACCCCAGCATGGATCTCTGCTCCCTGAGGAGCCAGGTCATGTGGCAGGGCAGTCCTGGTCCCTGCCACACAACCTGGCTGCGCAGGGAGCAGAGATCCAGGGCTGCATGGGGTGAGCAGCAGTGGGGAAGATACCCTGGCACAGATCTCTGCTCCCTGCAGAGCCAGGTCACATGGCAGGGCATGCTGGTCCCTGCCATGTGACCTGGTTCCACAGAGAGCAGAGTTCTGGGGCAGTGCGGGGCAGGCAGCGGTTGCAAGGAGGCCCCCGGCACAGATCTGTGTTCCCTGCAGAGCCAAGCCATGTGGCAGGGACAAGCAGGCTTGCTCACTGCTCTGCACTGCTTCCCTGCCCCATTACCCAGCGTGACAGGGATCAGAGATCCACAGGAGGGTCTCCTTGCCTGCACAGAGAGCAGCGGCCCTTCCTCTCCCCTGGATAAGCCACCCATGGCCCCATCCTGCTCCCCGCTGGGGCCCCCAGCCCCAAGCCCTGCCTGGCTGGGTAGGGATGTGCAAAGCTTCCCTTGCAGACTATTTGAAACAGATTCAGCCCAAATGAAACAGGACAGGGATCCAAAACACTGAAACAAATCAGTGTCTTCTGAAACAGATGAATCCAAAACCAAATTGAAACACAGTCATTTCACACAGCCCTAATATGTAGTACTTTCAGCTGTTGATTGTTTCACTAGTGATTATAATAACATTTTCATAAAAATATGGATGGGCAGGAGTATTAAATTTCTTATATAGAAAGATGTTCCTCTGTTCTCTGTTAGTGTAGCACATGCCCACATTTAACTTGTTGTGCACATTATACCACATGCCAGGCAGAAAGTATCTGAAAGCATACAATCTTCACCTTTAGTATCACTGCGCTCAGAAAACAAACAGGCCCTGAAGATTTTGACACAGTAGTAAAGCTTGGTGGTATCACTTCAGCTTTCTTGACTTTTGGAACAAGTCTGGAGGTGGTATGCTGAGTGGTTACAGATAGAAAAAAGGCTTTTTGCTTATCAATTTTGTGTTCAAACTTCTGGTGTCCTCAGAGTAAAGATAGCATTTTTCTTCTGTGTATATGGATGCTTATCAAGTGAAAACTACTTAGTAGGAAAATAATTTTGATCTATTAACATTTAGGAAACCAAAGAAACTAGCAAAAATGTTCACTTCAGCATATATAACTCTGATTTATATTGGAAAAGATATATTTAAATTAAAAATACTCATTTTAATTTTTAAATGGATGCTAGCTTTTTAAAAAATGTTCAGTCTGTTTTAATTCAGTCTTGTTCAGACATAGTGCAGTATGACAAAAATATAGCTCTGAAGAGCAGAAATGCACCAAAAAGCGGAAAAATGTTAATGGTATTTGGGAGAGATCACTCGGTACTCCTCTAAAAGCTCTTTTTGCCCACAACTGCTGCCGTACATATGATACAAACAATGTATTAAAGTAATGCCTGCTATTCAGCCTGAGAAAGTAATTGGTTTCTTTCTGTGTGGTTACATTTACTTGCAAGCCTCCCAGTAACAGAAATATATAGACAAATTTCAGAAGAGATGAGCAAATGATAAAAGGATATACAAAAGCCAAAAATGATTAACATGCTGGGGAGGATGATTTTTAATGAAACATGAAAAGGTGAAATGTGAATAGTTTGGCTAAATTTATGTGCAAGGTGAACAGACTGGCATAATAGCTATTTACAAGTACTGAAAGGCTGTTTTACAAGGGTCTAAGCAGGCATAATAGAATGACACCAAGCAGAGGAGATATTAGTCTGGGTATTGTAAAATATTTCCTAATGCCCTTGGCTTTTCAAAAGAAGAGGAATATGGGCTTTGTTTCAGAAATATATGTGTACTCAGTATGTTATCCTAATTTCAATAGTAGAAGACCATGTACAGGAGTTCTGCAAGCTTTTGATGTGGTTCCAAGGTGGATCAGCTTTCTATTTTTAATCATATTTCTGTTTTTACATTCCACATTTCATGATAAAAGGGATGCATCCGCCAAACATATTTTGTAAAAGTGTATTGATTTTTTCTTAGAATGACTGTGAAATGTGTTTACATATTGAAAATAACTATAAATAGATGTTAGGGTTCGTGGGGGGTATTACATATTTTGGAAATCAGAGCACTTAAAATTAAATGCTAGTATATAAAGTAAGAAAAATGGGACACAAAATAAGGATATTTTGACTAGTTTCATGAAGTTGAAGCTCAGGGTAGAGTTAGGTGGATAAAAGGTAACAATCGAACATAAACATGATTTCTCTCAAGGTTAAGAACTTTGGATGGGTTTTCTGTCTTGCTAGTTGCACATGTTTGATAAACATAATTAAAAAATATATTTTTAGCAATATCCAAAGGAGAAACTTACAGAACTTACTAAAGAGCAACTTTTGTAAGTTTAGGAGTTAGTACCTTCAGATTCTAGTATTTAAGATTTCTAATTGACTGATTGTCCATCTTTGCCTATAGTCCCTTATACTTAGCTATTTATCAGAGCAGTGTTGTGATTTAAATGAGTATTTGAAAAGTAGCTGGAGATACTGAAGATATCAAGCAGCATTATTCTTACTAGGGATTACAATAGGATCCTAACTAATGTGATTTAAAAGAATGTTTCTATCACGCGCTGTTTTCAATTACACTGAATGGAAATCTTTTGTGCATATACTTCAGACAATTGTTCATTCTCTATTTTTGCCTTAAAAGCTCCAATGTGGAGACTGTTTTCTGAATACTGGCACTTAACAGTAATCGGGGGTATTGACATATGTGTTTTACTGCGGAGTTGACTAGCTCCACAGTAAAGCATCACTGTCTGAACATGCAGTGCTATTAGGCCAGAGTAAACTAGTGAACTCTGCCATAGGATAGTACTGCCTGACACAAGTACTGTCCTATGGTGCAGTTATTTTTTGTGCCACAATGCATTTGTAGACAGTGACCTGGGCAGCCTCACACTGTTAAACCCCCATGCCCTAGCCAGCTCCTCTGCAGCACATTGAGCCAGAACAGAGGAGCTCTGGGCTGGTAGGTTGACCCTAAGGGCCCCCTGTCAGCTGGGGCTGCACTGCCCTGGCTCAACATGCTGTGGTCCCAGGTGCACATATAAATACTGCACCTGGGAGTAATTAACTCCAGCATAAACTGCACCAGAGTTTACTCAGGTGGACTAATTGCAAATGTAGATGCACCCATCCTATACCTGCCCTGTTAGACTTGCAACAAGGCTCTCTTAAAAAATGTCCTACCTTCTTGCTGGCCAATAATGCTTCTCTGTACTGGCCTAGTTGTATTAATAGATGTAGTTCCCATGAAAGTTAATGATAAGATTTGTATTGTCTATAAAAAGACGTGGATTGGACTTGAAGACCCTGATTCAGGACAGTACTTACGCATTTACTTAACTGTTGAAGTTAATGGCTATACACGTGCTTAAAGTTCTAATGCTTTAAGTGAACTCCTAAACAGGAATAAAATACTGTCTATTAATATAACTATTATCTATTAATGCTTATTAGTAGTCCTAAAATGGGTAATAATAACATATTTCCATTGTTGTTCCTTTGTATGGTTTCTTGATGAGAGGAGCCCTCATTCTGTTGACCTTTGTTATGTGACTTTGTAGCAAACTTATTCTGCTATGAATACATGTTAAATATAGCTGTGGAGTTTTAAGGTAGAAATTTATACCAAATTTTCTTGCATGCTACATGCACCTTTTTCCAAAAATCTGCTTTTGGAAATTGAAAGGGGCAGAGGGGCAGTAGGGGGAGGTATTAAGCAAAATATAGAAGAGGCCACCTCCATACAAGCTGCCCCCCCTGGTTCTATGCCTGGATTGGGGCCAAATCTATGCAGGCAGCCTTGCTAGGGATGGGCCTGGCTCTGGCAATCCTGCCTCTACTAGAGTTGTGGCTAGCCCAGCCACCTCTTGGCATGCTGCCAGTACCATAGCAATGAAGTTAGGTGTCTAGGGCAAAGGCCCTCAGTGGCAGCACACCCTCACCCCATGCACAGATCTGGGGGGCACATGCCCCCACATGCTTGTCTGGGAGAGCACGCAGTGGCAGGAGCTGCCCTTCCCCTGTCCCTGTGCCCCACAAATGAGCCACTCATGGCTCTGTCCCATGCTCTTCCCTAGCTGAGTAGCATGTGTTGACACACTTTTGCTTCAGTGCCCAGGACAGTCACCCTGCTCCCCCTCCCCCCCATACTTGCTACAGCACTGCATGTTGCCATATTGGGGCTATGCCTACTGGTGTCCCAGGGTTTAGCTCAACTACATTTCTTTGCTTGAAAGCAGCATGGACACAGAAGGCTTCAATAGCAATAACCTGTGGCTGCTATTAACCCTGTAGCTGCTGGCTGGTTGAAGGCAATAATTGCTTCAGCAGCAGGGTCTGCCACACCTTGAACTTTCACTTCAACAAAGTGAAATAGGGACAGAGGAAAAGGAAGGTAACCCTGCAAAGGCTGAAAGAACACCTGAAGGCTGCTGTTGGGGCAGACCCTACTACTGCTGACAGTGCTTCTGAGGAAAGGATTGTCTGCAGCAAGCCAGCAGGAAGGGAGGTTAACAGAGCAGCCACAAGTTGTTGTTCCCTCCTGCTGCAGCTACCTCTGTTTATGCTGTGTAGTGTGAGGAAGACAAGAGACACATGCAGCCATAGTGTGGGTTGTAATCTGTCTTTCTGAAGACCATCCAACCTTTATTACAGCCCCCTAGTACAGCCAGTCTAGTGTGTGTGGAGGACCAAGACTCTTTGATCACTTTGCATGCTGCTGACAAGAAAACATCTTTTTATTCACTATGCCTTCTGCAAATGATATGTATGTCTTATCTGGGGGTGGGTGGTATGCAAAGAAATACAGTCTCTGCCATTTATTACAACAGAAAAATAGCGCATAGCAACAAACATGAAAAAAATGAATGAAAGTAATTTATGAATAATTTACTAATCTCTAATCCTTTCCTTCACAATGCTCATATTCTCATAGAGAGTGGTGTGCATTGATTATTTAAATCATTGTTACAAAGTATAACCAAGAGAGAATATCATTTTGAACAGTGGCCATTGTTAATAACCAAGGTAATCCAAAATTATTAACAGGTTTAGTCCCTTTGACACTAAATGTTGCACTATCTGCTAACAGTTTAGTTAAGCTCTTGAGATTTATGTGTGTATATGTGTGTTTTCCCTGTTTTGGTGTTATCATTTGCTGTGGAGCATCAACTAATTAAATTAATTTTCCACATCCTGTAGGCAGTAAACAGTCATCGCTTTCTCATGTAGCTGAGTAATTCTGATATCCAAAGTATATTTGCCATTTATCCTGGGATTGTTATAAGGTTTAATTAATATTATTGCAATTGTTTTGCAAAACATTGAGGGATCAGGTTCATTACAGCTTTATAATTATATCAAAGACCTTGCATTTAGTATATTTACACTGTGGGGCATCATATATTGTTGAGGAAGTGTGGAGAAGGTTTGCTCATAATTTATTTCACATTTTATTTTCAGCATAAAACACTAAACCTATTGAACCATAAGCCTTAGGTGAATAGATCTCTCTCCACTTGTGGTATTTACTGCTCGGGTAAATTAGGTATACATAATAACCAGCTGTCGACCTCCAGATGTAATAGAGTCAAGCTGCATAAATTCCCATCTTCTCAGACACAATGACTTCCCTTGATGAAGAACTTGGTGGGCTGCTGTAAATAGTTTTACACTCTGTAACCTAATTTCATGCCAGCTTTGTTTTTACTCTTATTTTTTTAATGATTTAATGAAAAACATATTTTTAGCAGCAAAGCCTTATTTGTGATAAAACTGTCATAACTGCTTTTTGAGGAGATAATAGCAGGGAAGAGAAGGAAAGAAAATGTAAAATTTCAAATACAGAGAATGCTAAAAATAAGTGTCAGGGCAATTAATAAATGAAGAGCTCTCATTCTTAATGAAGCCTTTCACTATCTTGCAGAGATTATGGGGTAAAAAACAATGGGTTTTTTTCTTCCTCTTTCTTTAATTTTTCCAGTTAGGGTAAGAATAAAATAAACTTCCTAAATGTCTGAGCTGCTCCCTTGTTTAGAAGAGCTTATGGATAATGGGATAGTATAATGGGCCTTTCAAAACTGGTTTTTTGTAACGGTTTGGAATAATTTTGCAAAAATAAAAGTTACCACAGCCTTTTAGAATTTTTTTTTTTGCCGGGGGGGTTGCACAACTTTAAACACATTAGACCAGGGGTCAGCAACCTATGGCCCATGAGCTGAATCTGGCTTGTGAAGAGATTGAATCAAGTCCTTGATAGCTCAAGAAATAGGCAGCATCCAGCCACAGCAGCATAGGAGGCATCCCCAGGATTTTATTACCTTCCATGTTCAGTTTGTTTTCTCTTTTGCAGCACAGGAAGCATCATCCTCAGGGTTTCTAGTGCCTGACTTTGCCTATCTATTCTCTTGATGGCATTTGCTAATAGCCTGTGGCATGTGGGGGGAGGCTCACAGCAGGAGATGGGTTGCATGCAGCAACAGACAGTGGTGAAAAGCTGCCAAAAGATACCCTGAAAAAGCGACAGGTCGGGGTAGGCAATGTTTTTTGACCAGAATGCCAAAAAACCCACAATGTCTACCTTGGAAGGTGCTAGAGTGCCAGAAAATAAAACAAAGGCAGGGGATACATGGCAGGATGCACTGCATAGTAGTATTGTTAATAATCATAAATGCTTCCTTTTTACAGTAAATACCAGATTTTCTAAAAATTGTAAACCTGGTGACAATAAATAAAACTTCTGATACTACCTATGATCTTATGTATTTGTTTTGTGCGGGTCCCCCCACAACAGCTCCCCAGCCCTGCTTGTGCCCAAATCCCCTGCCCCCCAGCCCTGCTCATGCCCCTTGCCCCCCACCCAAAGCCCCTGCTGCTGCCTGCTGTGGGCTCAGGCAGGGGGTGGGGCCAGCTCCCGGTGGCAGCGTGCACTCGTCCTCCTCCTCTTTTCCCCTGCCTGTCCTTCCTGAACAGTTTATACCTATAACAGTACTCCAGTCATGTGAGCTATCCCACCAAGTCTCTGTTATCCCAAACATGTCATAGTTCTATGACTATACAAAGACTTCCAATTCTTCCTGCTTGTTTCCTAGGCTCCACGCATTCAGGTAAAGACACCTGAGGTAACAAGCCAATTGCTCTACTTGCTCAGAAAGAAGGAAAAGGCCTCCCCTGTTCCCCCTCCTGCTCCTGCTTCTTCTAGGTCACTCACGTCCCCACTTACCTCAGGGCTTTGGTCTCCATTCCCCAAGCAAACCTAATTTAAAGCCCTCCTCATGAGGTTAATCAGCCTGTCTGCAAAGATCAGAGTGGATCCTGTCCCTTCTTAACAATCATTCTCTTGGAAGAACATCCCATGGTCAAAGAAGCCGAAGTCCTGCTGCTGACATCATTTGTGCAGCCATGCATTGATGTGCAAGATGTGAAGGACTGAGAACATCACCTAAGCCCCTATCCCCCTCACCCTTGCACCAAGAGCCCTGTTTTTGCTTTTGATCTGCTCAGGGTCACCCCTAGTAGTATAACTGGTGCTCACATGGATGAGTAGTATGGGATAGTAGTCAAAGGGCCAGATCAGTCTCAGTAGTCCTTCTATATCATCTTGGATCTGGGCTCCGAACAAGCAGCAGACCTCCTGAGACAACAGGCTGAAGTACTCAATGCCTTTTTCACCTGGGTTTTCACAGACAAAATCAGCCCCAGACTCCTGCACCTGGCAGCACAGCTTGGGGAGGAGGTGAGCAACCAACTGTGTCAAAAGAACAGGTTAAGGGCTATTTGGAAAAGCTGACATTTACAAGTCCAAGAGGCCAGATGTGATGCTTCTGAGGATGCTGAGGGAGTTGGCTGATATGATTTCAGAGCCACTGGCCATTATTCTTGAAAACTCATTGTGCTTGGGGCTCCTGAATGATTGGAAAAGGGCAAATATAGTGCCCATCTTTAAGAAAGGGAGGGAAGATACAGGGAACTACAGACTGCTCAGGGAACTACAGACTGCTCAGGTTCACCTCAGTCCCTGTAAAAATCATGGAGCAAGTCCTCAAGGAATCCATTTCTAAGTACTTGGAGAAGTGATTTGGAACAGTAAGCATGGATTCATCAAGGGCAAATCATGGCTAACCAACCTGATTGCCTTCTGTGATGAGATGACTGGCCCTGTGGATGCAGGGAGAGCAGTAGATGTGATATACCTCTACTTGAACAGGACATTTGATATGGTCTCCCACAAAATTCTCACAAACAAGCTAAGGAAGTATGGGTTGGATAAATGGACTTTAAGGTGGATCAAAGACTAACTTGATTGTTGAGCTCAAAGGGTAGTAATCAATGGCTTAATGTCTACTTGGCAGCCGTTATCAAGTAAAGTGCCCCAGGGGTTGGTCCTGGGGCCAGTTTTTTTCAATATTTTCATTAAGGACCTGGAAAATGGGATGGTGTGAACCCTCAGCAAGTTTTCAACTGATACCAATCTGGGGAGAGTAATAGATATGCTAGAGGATAGGCTAGTATTCAGAGAGACCTCCATGAATTGGAGGATTGAGCCAAAATAAATCTCATGAGGTTCTATAAAGACAAGTACAAAGTCCTGCACTTAGAAAAAAAACAACAATCCCATGCACTGTTACAGGCCAAAGACTGACTGCCTCAGCAGCAACTCTGCAGCAAAGGACATGGGGGTTACAGTGGACAATAAACTGAATATGAGCCAACAGTGTGTCCTTGTTGCAAAGAAGGGTAATGACATACTGGACTGCATTATTAGGAGAATTGCCAGCAGATTGAGGGAAGTGATTATTCCCCTCTGTTCGGCACTGGTGAGGCCACATCTACAGTACTGTGTCCAGTTTTGGGAGTCCCATCACAAAAAGGATGTAGACAAATTGTAGAGAGTCCAGCAGAGCCCAATAAAAATGGCTAGGGGGCTAGGACACATAATTTCTGAGGAGAAGCTGAAAGTACTGGGCTTATTTAGTCTAGAGAAGAGAAGATTGAGGTTGGGCAGGTGGGATTTAATAACAGCCTTCAGCTACCTGAATGGTGGCTCCAAAGAGGATGGACCTAGATTGTTCTCAGTGGTGGCTGATAAAAGAGCAAAGAGCAATGGTCTACAGTTGCAGTAAGGAAGTTTAGATTAAATATTAGGAAATTTTTTATCACCACTAGGAAGCTAGTAAAGCACTGGAAAATGTTATCCAGTGATGCTGTGGAATCTCCACCCTTGGAGGGTTTTTAAGACCTGGCTTAACCAAGCCTTGGCTAGCATGATCTAGTTGGGGATGGTCCTTTTTTTGAGCAGAGAATTGGACTAGAGTACCTCCTGAGGTCCCTTCCAATCTTAATTATATATATTTTCTATGATTCTATGATTATGGAGGATGGAGATGGGTTTTCTCTGCTGTTTTCTGAAAAACAAACAAACAAACATTCTTCTATTATATTTCATTTAGTAATAATCCAGAGATAAACGAAAGGCTGGAGATAAGTTTATAAAACATCTCCATTTAGAATTTGACACCACTAGATTTAGTGAGTAGGGTAAACTTTTAAAAAGCGTCTTTATGGTGTAGGAGTCTAATGACATGCCTACATCACAAATACACTGTGCTCAGTCACTATGTTCAGTTTATGGAAAACACATGTCATTAGACTCCTGTGGGTTTAACAGTTAATAAGACTTAAACTAAATGGCTTAGCACCTATTTCATAATACTCTTGAAAATCTGACCCCTAGAAAATTGTATCTGATATCCAAAAAACTCACTCACTTTTCTGCATTTCCAGTTGTAGAGGGGGACCAAGGCAGGGGGGCACAAAAATAGCAGAACCTTCACCCTTTGTACATGACTTCCATCAAAGCTGCTCAAACATGCACTTCTGCCTCTGTTCAGAACTTCCTTCTTTTGTTTTCTTCATCCTCATATTTCCACAAGTCTATGCAATGGTGACTTCCCTTGGGAATTTTCTTTAAAACTTCCCAAGTTCTAAACAGGTGAGGAATGTCCTAACCTATCACTTATTATCTTTCTAATCATTTCTATCCAAGCATGCTTCAACTTTTTTTAGGTCTAATATGAATCATTATGCTAATAATTTAATATTATATATGCAAAGAAAATACCCTACCTTACCTTTTAGACTAGTTAAAAGGTGACATTGACTTGAATCAACCAGCATGGCAAAGTAGCTTAGGCATATTGATGCTTTCATTTGCCCTCCAACCTTTCCTTCCTCTCTCCCATTGTCAGTTTGCATACTTTTAAATTTTCAGCTTATTATCAGAAAAGTAGTTTAGTTGTAAAATGCAAGATGTTTTTGGTCTTAGTGTTCGGCTTATGATTCCTCCAAAGCTATTAACTATAGGTTCTGGTTCCATAACTTAAAAAATAAAAATCCAAATACCATATTTACTCAAATAGATTCATAGTTTTGTAGAAATAGGGTTGGAAGGGACCTTGTAGATCATAAAGTCCAACCCCCTGCCCTGGGCAGGAGAGAAAACCAGGCTCAAATGACCGCAGCCAGGGAGACATCAAGCCTCCTTCTAAAGACCCCCAGGGTAGGAGCCATCACCACTTCCCTTGAAGGCTGGTTCCAGATCCTAGCCGCCCTGACTGTGAAGTAGTGCCTTCGGATGTCTAGTCTAAACCTACTCTTTAACAATTTGTGGCCATTATTCCTTGTTACCCTGGGAGGGCGCTAGAGGGAACAGGGTCTCTCCCAAACCCTGCTGGTCCCTTCTGGTGAATTTATAGATGGCCACCAGGTCCCCCCTCAGCCTTCTTTTGTGAAGGCTGAAAAGGTTAAGATCCCATAGCCTCTCTTCATAGGGTCCTCCCTGTTGGATCATGCGAGTGGCCCTCCTCTGGACCCTCTCAATGCTGTCCACATCCCTCCTGAAGTGCAGCACTGAGAACTGAACACAGTACTCCAGCTGCGGCCTGACCAGTGTTGCATAGAGGGGGAGGATCACCTCCTTGGCCCTGCTTGAGATGCATCTGTGGGTGCATGACAAGGTACGGTTAGCCCTACTGGCCATGACCTTGCATTGTCGACCCATGTTCATCTTGGAGTCAATAATGACTCCAAGATCTCTTTCTGCCACCGTGCTCTCAAGAAGGGAGTTTCCCAGCTTATAAGATGACCCTGGTAATAAGATGGACCACCTCCCAATAATTAGATTCTATATATGGAAAATAAATTAGTTATAATTTTCAAAGTATAGAATCTAATTATTGGAGGTCCTTCATTACCACTTCTACAGTAGAGAAAATAAATCTGGGGGATCGAGTAGAGTAATGCTTGCTCTCTGTCTCCCATTGCTCTCTATTTCCCCAACTTCTTCCCCTTGCAGCCTCATCTCCCTCTCCTTAGTGTCAGACCCTGCTCTCCCTGAGCACATGGAAGTGAGAATCAAATTTGAAAACAATAACTTTCAAATTAAACATGGCTGTATCAATTTGAATACAGTACCAGTGGACTTCATTTATCCAGAATTAATGCATGTTATCTTTTTTTTTTTAAACTGCTGCAAGTTTTAGCACAGGTACTCCATAAACACATTTTTAAGCAGCAGTTTGGCACTCAGTGGGTGCATCCAGATGAGGACGCGCATGCATCTTGCAGTGCCTCAAACCCCTTTGAGATGCTGCAAGACATTTTCAGGAACAAAAAAAAATGTTCCCCCCGCTGCATATTTCCAGTTCAGGGGCAAAATAAGACCCCTGGGTAAAACAAAATGTGCTACAGAACAGAGGGGCAAGGCACGGTTCCAGACGGTGCCTGGAAGCAACCTAGGAGTCGGTCCTCCAGGAGAGACACTCTGGTTTCTAGCCAGAGCATCTCTGTGGTGCTCCTGCTGCCCCTGGCACTGTCAAAGGTAAGTTAGGGATGTGGGATGGGGGGATTTATGGTTATGGGTGGGTGTGGGTGGGTGTGAGGAGTGGCAGGGAAATGTCAGGAGATGTCAGGATTGGAGGGGGATATCGGGGGCTATGAGAAGTGGTGAGGGATGTTGGGGATGTGTTGGGAGTGGCAGGGGGCTGCCAGGGAGTGTCGGGGCCTATGGAGAGTGGTGGGGAGATGTCAGGGAGTGTTGAGAGTGGAGGGGAATGTCTGGGGCTATGAGGAGTGACTGGAGGTGTCAGGACTGGAGGGGGTTGTCAGGGTCTATGAGTGGAAGGGGATGTTGGGGGTGTGGGGAGCAGCAGGGGGGAATGTCCCAGTAGGTTGGTTCATGGAGGGGCTCAAGTGGGGGTTGCCACACACCTACCCCTCCACCCAGCCCCCACGGCGCTGGTGGCAGCAGGCATCATGGCTGTGGGTCTGCTGAAGGCACAGAGAGAAGTGACATGGTGCTGTGAGACCCGGGCTCCATACATGCTGAACAGACCCGGCCTGGCCTGCTAGTGCACAGCCTTGAATGGGCTGCGCCAGGTCCATTCAACATTTAGAAAGCCCAGGTCGCATAGCGCTGTGTTGCTGCTTGCTGTGTCTGCAGCAGAATTACAGCCCCACTTGCCAGCTGCTGCTAGTGCCACAGCTGCTGGGGGGGGGGGGGGGGCAGGGCATGCATGTGGTAGCCCCAGAACCATCCCCAGGGGGTAGTGAGTGGGGCATGGGGTGGTGATCAGCCACAGTGTGGAGCCAGTGGCATGCATCAGCTGTGGTGGTGTGCAGCGGGACCCAACCTGGCCCAGCCTGGTGCAAGCCGCAATCATCTCAGTGCCAACAGGACCCAGCTCAACATGCCACATGGTCCCTGCAAGTGGTGCCAGCCTCCGAGTGATACCTGCGAGTGGCACTGATCCCTGATGACTGGCACAGGCAGAGTCAGCTCTGAGCTGCTCAGGGCCATGCTGTGCCACAGGGGGCCTGGCAGCAGCAGGCTCTGAGCACCCCACTCCCAGTGCTGCTGCAGTGGGTAAGTTGTGGGCCCTGCATGGGTGGGGGGGACTGTGGCCCTGCAGGATTCCTGGGATCCTGCAGCAGAGCTGTGGCCCTCCAGGCTGGATCTGGGGCCCTGGAGGGGGTGCAGTCCATGTGCACCCTGTGGGGGCCAGGAGACACACTCCTCCCAAGCAGCCCCCCTACAAATTCCCCCCACACCCACAGTTACCCTGCAATCACTCTACATCTAGCCACACACCAACCTGCATCCCCCCACATCCCTCCACACCCACCCACATGCCTTCCCCCACACCCCTTCCTACCCCGCTTCTGCAAACCCCACATCCCCCCATCACATACCCATCATGTAAGAAGAAAAACAAAAGAACACATCAACACATATGGATATTTAGAATTTATTTTATTATTATGATAGAGGCACTGGTAGGCTTCCAAATTGCTTTAACATTGTACGTTATAAATAAAGCATTGCTCAACTGATCTCTCTCTCTCTCTCTCTCTATATATATATATACATATATATATGTGTGTGTGTGTGTGTAGTGGTCTTTTGTTCTAATTGTGGAAGAAAATGGATTTGGGATTCTGCTACAGCAGTTCAGCTGATACAAGGGACTAGTGTCCCCAGATACCAATTGACCGGGCCCCAGAAGTTCCTGTCTATTTGTTTTACCCAAATGCCCACCCAGCTAACTAGTGGCCCATACAGTGTGGGGCAAATGAATGAATAAATAACACAACTAATTCTTTGGGACAACTAAAGGAAAAAAGGATAGGAGTGATGTGGGGGTCAAAGGTTCAAAATGTGAAAATAAATTCTCTAGGAGGACACTGAGAAGAGACCCCCGGGCCACACCTACCAGTCCCCAGAGGCATCCAAGGAGCCAGTGGACTCCATCCACTGGTGCTCTGCCCAGAAATATGCAGACAAGTGAGAGGCAAGTGGCCTTGAGGTCTCTAGGCATCTTCCCAGCCTGAGCCTCATTTCTGGTCAGGTACAGGGCCCACTTGGCCAGGGCCAGGCTGAGGTTGACCAAGAGGTCCTGGGACTTGGTGGTGCTGTGGATGGGGTGACCAAAAACAAAAAGGTGGGTGGTGAAATTCAACCAGAACCTCAGAAGGAGGTTCTAGTGGTGGAGGTGGAGGGGCTGCAGCCTGGTGCACTCGAGGGTCATGTGCACCAGGATCTCTTTCTGCCCGCAGGAGACCGGGGTGTCCATGAAGCTCACCACATACATGCTCATGGTGACAGCTCCATGGAGGAGCCACCAGCTGAGGTCCCTAGTGGCTCATGGGATGAGGGTGTTGTACAGATTTAGCCATTGGGGTGCCCCAGCTACACTTTCACCAAGCAGGTTCCGCCACTTGGTGTCTGGGTGGAATGTGATGGAAGCATGATGGATCACGCAGTGCACAAGCATGTAGAGGTGGAAGCAATGAATGGTTGAAAAGCGGACTGCTTTGGTGTCTTCCAGCCAGCTCAGGTGGTGGAGCAGGGAGCACCATGAGGCTGGGCAAGGCACCAGCCCCACGACCTCCAGAAGCTCCTGAGAAGGAGTAGCCCTGAGATGCTTGCTAAGGCAGGTTTTTATATTGCTGGTTTCAGCAAAGGGCAGCTTTTTATTCTGCTGAGGCAAGCACAGGTGCTGGCCCCAGGCTCTAGCTCCCCCTGGCTGCAGATCTTGGAGGAGCCAGGCAGTTATTTTGCCCCAAGTGGTACAATTTGCCAAGACATCTACAAGACACTTACTGCACATCTAATTAGTCAACTGCACAGTAAATATCTCATGTACACATGCCCACTTACGTGTAGTATAAACTATACATGATATTAGTTCAAAGACTCATGATTTTCCACATAATTCACTGAGCTAGGCCCCGCCAGGGTCAACAGAATTTCAAGTCACAGTGACCCCGCAGGTCAGAACTGCTCAGTATGTGTGTGTACTCCTGACAACCCCCACAAAAGATCCATGTGCTAATTAATCCCTGCTCATTACTAAAACCAGGAGTTCTTGTCATGAGTCCTGGGATGCTCCAAAAATGTATCTGCAGATGAGGCAGCCTGGCTTGGCTTCATCGCATGGAAGGTGGGGGCCACACTAATCATATTTGCCAGGCTGAAAGAAGGGGCGACAGAGGGGTTCTGGGTGCACTGTATGCAATGTCATGGCTCACCATTCACCAGTGAGGGGGGCTGTGCCTAATGGGCATTGCCGTATATCTTATTCAGATGGGCTATGCTAACTTATTCCTGTGGTAGGTTTCCATAAGTATGTTAGCCCAATGTGGGCCATGTGTTTTATAGTCATGCTCAGTGTGGGCTGCATTTAATAAACTTCATAATTGGTTTCCATTGCTGAGCACATCTTGATTTTAGTAGCAGTTTAATGATGGATGATGCATTTAGTGCAAGTCTACTGTATGTGATTATAAAATGAGGGACTTCCTTCCCATGCCAATTTGGGGGGAAAAAACCCTTGTCTTGTATTTGAGTAAACGTGGTAAAAATGCCAATTCTAGGCCAGTGTTACTTCTGATAGTATTTTTTGAAAAATAAGCTTCCTACTTTAATGTGAAATGCCAACAAAAATCTACGTATGTAAGGAGAAGCTCTGGTATTTAAAAATAAAAGATTTAATACATGTTTTGTGTTCACCTTACTTTTGAAAGAGATGGCAGAGTACTGTACAGATTGCACTGTATTTACAGAGCAAATTACAAAGTTTCTGTTGCACACATACACACTAGTTTGCTGTCCTGACCAGAAAAAAGGTGGAGAAGCCAGGGTTTCACTCACATTTTTTCAGGGAAGGAATAAGTTTCACATCAACCTTTTATTTTTGAACACCCAAATTCATGTTCAAGGTAGGTGGGGTAAAGATGTAATGGGGTGTGAATTTCAAGTTGCAATTTAGTTCTAAGCAATCTTATACTGAGACAGTGTTTCCCAAAAGTATAATAATAATAATAATAAATAACAAAAGTGTGGCAACTTTTTAGCAACTTGAAGAAAGGATGTGATTTTTAAAAATAATTTAATGTAAATTCATATTGACATGAAATGCTCATATAGCACAGAGGACTTCAGCAAATACCCCAAAGCCCTGAAAAAGCATGCATCTACTTTTAATAAATATTAAATGAGTTTGTGTTTACATGAGCTTATTTTGTGTTTTTCTTTAACTGTGCCCAGCTGAATATGGTAAATATTTTTTTTTATTCATCTAGAGTTTGGGCATTTTAAATGCAGATTCCTTCTCACCCCTATCCCCACCCCAAGAGCATGGTTTTGAAATACTGCTCCTTTTCCATAAAAAAAATTAAGGATTCCTCTATCTCTCTTCCTTTCTGTAAACATACCTGTCTTGCACGTTCTGAGACTCAGGTAGTTCTTGTTCTATAGTCTTTCTTCTCAGGCATGTAAAGTGACTATTATTAATCAGTGCACTTTTTTTTTTTTTTTTTCTTGTTCAGTTCCTTAGCACTACAGAGTAAATCATAGGAACATACATTACAAAAGTTTGTCAATCAAAGCAATATTAAAGTATTGCTGGGAAGAAATTACTGTACCCATTTTAGATATCTAAAATATTGTATCCATGCAATTGAATTCTTGTAGCTGAGTTCCTATAACACACTAGAGAGGTGAAATGCTATTAATCTGTTTTATAAAACTTCTATAGAGTATACAGTTCTAAACTCTACGCTGTTTCAGACATACTTCTGGAAAACAAAGAAATCCTGATTCTAAAAGAATATAGAATAGAGTGCAATATAAAGATGAACTTTGAGTGTGCACTGTAAATCTATTCATACCTTTCATGTATACTTTGTAATGGCTTAAAGTTTTAAAACATAACTTGGGTAGGAACCTATTTTCTGTAAATCTGAGCTAAACTTAACATTAATTTACTTTGCTAACTGGTAGCTGGCAATTAATCCTATTGGACCAAATATTTTTTTTTTCTGTTATTTCTTTTGCTTGATCCATTCAGTATGGCTGAAAGTAATTTTATAAGATCAGTACCCAGGGACCTCACACAAGAATGAGAGCTTCTTTTTCAGGGTGCTGAACACACACAGGGTAAAAAAGCCCTTGCCATAAATACTTTACCAAATGGACTTAGAGGCTAAGAAATGACTAAAGGGAAGTAAAGTACTAATGAACAAGATTCAGACCTAAGGCAATGTAAGTTGAATTGGGTTTTAAAGGCCCAGGATTTGCTCTGAATATTTTGGATTTTCAGCCAAAGGTGAGAGTCTCCATTCTCTCATCCTTTAAGAAGAGATGATGCAAAGATTTTATTTCTTGGATGTTTAGTTTGCAAGACATGATTCTGATGCCAAATTAGCCTCTCATTCGTTTTACTTCTACTCTGAAGTTGCCAGTTTACTGAGCTCTGATATTCTCAGGCTAGGTGAGGGAAAATAGTCAAAAAGGAGAAGGAAGTGGGTGGGGAGAGAAGTAGTGAGAGAGAGATTCTGGCAAAGTTAAATTACAACCAAAGAATAAGTCATTTCATGATTTTGTATTAGCTGGCTGGTAAGGCCCAAATAAATAGAAGCAGAAGTCTGTTTCATTACTGCTAGGGCAGCAGTAGTAGGGTCCAAGCAGGGCTCTTTGACTGAGTGGGCTATTAAGGAATCAGCTGCTCTCCCTCCCTTGCACCCTCTTGGACAGGGGATGGAAAAACAGAGGATTATGGAATTGGGGCAGGGAGGGGGGGGGGTGTCCTATAAACCCCTGTAGCACTACATGCATCTGAACAGCCCTTATTTCAGGGGTAGGCAACTATTTGGTCTGGAGGATCACTTAAGGAGTTTTGGTGAGCTGTTCAGGGCCAGGGAGGAGGGGTGCTCAGCCCCACATTGTGGCTGCTAACATGGCCTGACATGGAGGGGGAGCCAGGGAGATGCCAATTAGTCCTATCTGAGCCTGTCCACACCACACCCACTACTAGTGGTGCTGGACAAAGCAGGCAGAGACCCAGGATTGTGTAGCGGTGACAGCACAAGGCTGGATCCCAGGCCTGGGGCAGAGTCACAATCCACTCCTTGAACATCACTGCAATGGGCATTGGTTCTGCAGGCTGTGGCTGACCTGTGCCTGCAGAACCGGTGCCCATCATAGGGATGAGTGAGGAGCAGATTGCAGTCCTGTTCCAGCCCCCGGCTGCATGCTGTCATCACTCTGTAATCCTAACCCTGGCCCCATCCCTGGGCCTGCCTGCCCATCGCACTCCTAGACACTTTTCCCTGCCTGCCTGTAGCCCTACCTCATCCCATCCCATCCACCCAGTTTACCATTCCCTGTCTGTGGGGCCTCAGGCTGGAGACACTGACCCCTCTATCTGGTGTCCCTGGTGGTGGTGGAGACATTGACAGCAGCAGCCAGACTGTAAGGATGAGAGCTAGCTGCCACAATGGGGGTTGCCAGGAAAACGAGTCCTGCCACTGCCATGAACTACAGTAGGGCAGGCTGCACTCCATGACAGCTGGCACTTGTGCATTCAGGAGAGGTGGGACCGGCCACACATGCCATGGCCCAGGCTACCCCCTCCCCCCCCCCAATCTGTGCCAGCCAGGCATGAGGCACACGCTACGGGCTGAATAGAATGACTTAGTGGACCAGATCCACCCCACAGGACATATTTTGCCCATCCCTGCGTTATATGATACTAAACACAGTTCTATAGAGAAATTCTTGTTTCAAACAGGTATTTTTCTGCTACAAGTGTGGCCCAAATGTTACAGGCTCCTTGCACTTGTGCATGCTCAGATCTAGTAGTCTTCTATTATTGTGAACACTCCTTAGTCCCTTTGTAAATCTAGCTTTATTATTATATAGGCCTAAATATACAAAGATTTAGTTCAACCTGGAATACTTCTTCACCACTCGCTGCATCCTCTCTTCCCCCAAAAAGGTTTCATTCAGCCCAAAATTATTTTCTTTGGTTTCTTTAGGAAATCAGTTATTCAAACAGCTCTATTTGCTACTTACAATCTGAGGAAAAAGTGGTTAACAGCTGCTTTGTAAGCTGTTTATTCAGTGGTCCCTATTTGCAGAAGCTCCATAAGGAAGGGAGTCCTCTATTATTATCCACATGTTCCTTGAGGAAAGTATTGCTATGAAAAGTCATTTGCATTAGTTCCTATCCAGAAATCCTCAAAGTCACACTGAGAAATCATTAGAGCCATGAATAAACTTCAGATTGGTTAGGTAAGAAAACGAGAGCTAGAAAGAGGAGTACTTCATTCATGGGTGGCAAAATATTCCCTTAGGGATCCTGCATGCTACAAATAGTCCCAAGGACTTTCTTCACTTAGATTGTGGTAGGAAGCAACAGAACTGAATGGACTTGTGATAGTCCCCTAATCATTGCCAATACAACTAAAGTTCAAATAGCTGGAATTAGTTGGTGGAGCCTTAGGAATTAACTGGGAAGTGCTTTTCTTAGGGAATGCTTATAAGCTTAGCTGACTGTAGTCCTGGATTTGGGATATGGCAGTGATTGAGTCCTGTAAGAAACCCTATAAAAAGTATAGCACAGAGAACAGGGCAAGTAAGGGTGTTGTTATACGTAGACTATTAGAATGTGCTCTACACAGTCACACATTAAGGCTTAAAACAATTTCCAAATGGCACAAATCTGACTTGCCAGTAGAGAGCTGGCAAGGAGGGCCATGACAACAAACAAACAGTGCCTGCACATGAGCACAGAGATTGCTCTGATGCACTGTAATTACAATGAATTGTATCAGACTAGATTAATTGAGTCTGCTGGAGCATGGTAATTACCATGCTCCAGCAGCCTCCTGCATCTCATGTATCAGGAACCACATGCTTCAAAATGGTGGTCGGGGGGTACTTGAGCTAATGCTTGTTGAATAAGCTTTAGTTCAAGTGCCCCCACTGCCATTTTGGAGTGTGGGGTCACTGATATATGAGACGCTGTGGTGCTTTAAGTATAGCAGCTCTAATTAAAGTGCCACCAAGCAACCCCTGGAGCATGTGTAAAAGTGCCCTATGGTGCCTGAGCTCTATTCCTGCTTTAGGTGGAAGGGGGCAGGAGAATAGAAGTTGTAGCACTGGGAACATGTACCTGGGATTCAGAGAGGCATGGGGGCTATGACTTCCCTCTGCAGTCCCCACTGTGTTCCTGTCTTGGGGTGGGGAAAGAGGGCTGTGCTGTGGGGATCCCTTTGCTGACCCCTGACAGCTCTATCCCAGTCCTTCAGTTTTCTCTGGAGGGGGTTGTACCTTTCATCCAGAGCCAGGTGAAAGCTGGAGAAAAGTTCAATAACCATGGTTAGTCAAGGTTTCTTGAAGTTTTCCATGCTGCCTGCCCTTGTTTCCCTAGGTATCTCCAGCTTTCCTTTGGTCAGGTGGCTTGATGGAGCCTATGGCTTCCCTCCTCATCTCCCCTGTTTGCATTCTAGGGTTGGGAAGGGGTATATCTGTGCCATGAATAGCCTGAAGCCATTGGGGTTTAGCATGGTAGAAACATGAAGCCACAGGGAAGGATGCTTCCTGGCACCTTTATGGCCCTGTGCTCCTGTTATGCTAAAGTATGGTAGCTCCACTGCCAGCACAGAGCCACCTTATCATGGGGGAAGCATGATTTCCCTGCTGCCCTTGCCTTCATACTCCCTCTACTTTAGACCCCAGTGGCTCCATGGTGCTAGGGGAGACTGTGTGGAGCTGCCAGGGTTTAGCAGGTGGAAATATGGAGCCACACATAAGCATGCTTCCCTGCTCCATGTGACTCCATGCTGCCACCATACTAAACCCAAGAAGGTCTACTTTCCAGCTTGCAGTATTTCCATGGTATAATCCTCCTATCTGTCCAATAGGGGAAGTGAAGAGGGAAGCCACAGCCCCTAATCAAGCCACCTAGCCAGCAGAAAGCCAGCAGTGCATGGGGGAAATGTAGTCAGGCAGCATGGGAAAATTTCAATTAACCTTGAGGAACCATGGTTAATTTGACTTTTCCCTGGTATTAGCCTGGCTTAAAGTGGAATGTTCAGTCCTCTCAGGACAGGCTGTGAGGGCTGGGATCAAGTCAATAGGGGCTGACAAAGGGCTCTCCACAGCACAGCTCCTTCCCCCCTTCCCCTAGGCAATATTTTGGGAAATACTAGGGAGGACAAGATTGTCAGGGGACCTGCAGAAGGAAGCCGCAGCTGCCATGCTTCTCCTAACTCCATGCTCCTCCCACCACAACCCTCCTGCCAGCAATGGCGGCCCCACCTCCTTCTAGGCAGCACCACTCCTTGAGCAGTAAAACTCAGGAGGGTGTGTACATCACCCACCAAGTGGGAGTGAAGAAGCTGAGAGCAGTGCATCCTGGGATGCTAAAGGGCTCAAATTTCTTAGTTTATCTCTATGGAACTAGACTAAAGTTACTGCAACACAACCAGAGAAGCACAACCCAGAGTTAACACTCACCCAAAATGGCATCAATTAGAGATGCTCAAAGAACATTTAGCATCACGTTCCCCCTTTAACATGCAGTTTTAAGTGCCATTAGCACATTGTAAAACCTTCACACGTTAAAGACCGTTGTCTTATCCAGTGCATTACATCAACATTTGGACAGCTGAACTGAATGAATACCACCAAAAATACTATGGAGTTAGGACTTTTACTTATTAATCCCAAATTCCCAGGATTATTGGTGGGAACTAGAGTTGATGATATGTGTTAATTCTAAGAAGAATCCTAAAATATGTAAGTACGGTCTTTATTGCTACCAGTAGACTGTCATGAATGTAGGTTATAACTCTGACAACTACCTTGCTAGGTCCAAAAAAGTCTGCATCTACACAAGATGATGACTGCTGTAGCCCATGACTACTACACAGTCAGTGTCACAGAACAGCTGTTCATAGGTGCAACAGCACAGTAACTCCAGTTACTGCAACAACTGCACAGTCAACATCTCATGTAGACATGGAAAAAGGGATCAGTAATCAGTCCTTGGAAATCAAACCAGTCTTTAACAGCAACACTTCAAATATATTATCAATAGCTAGTAACTTAAACTAAATTGATAGCTGAAACAAATTCAGCCTTGTGAAGGAAAGCTATCTAAGGACTTACAGGTATTATCAAAGTTACAAAGTTGGATTTTGCCAGGAGTCCTCTACAAAGTTTTTCTGTTGATTCAGTACAGTTGATGTTGTATTTTCTGTCCCATGTTTTCTCACAAGCATGAAAGGTTTCTATATTTATCACTTGCCACATTTTGGAGAAGCACAAAAAATGGAATTTATAAATAATGAACACAGTCCTCCTTATTTTAGCTAAGGTTTCTAATAGGAACAGGCATGTCAGTTATTGTGGGATAGATCTCAAGCACAATTAATTTGCTGTTTGACTGCCAAATGGAGCTCTAAGAACTGCCAGGGCTTCTTTCTGCCAAGATTAAATAATTCACAAACTCCAGGGAAGGGAAGAAGATTTCATCATGAAATAGTTGATTTGAACTAATAACTTCCACTTCAGTCTAGGGAGTCAATACCAATTTTGTAATCAATTATAAATCTGCTGTTTCCATAACACTGTGTGTCAATGATAAAAGGAAAAGTTATTCTTTTCAAATGGCTTTTACCACTCCTTGTCAATTAAGAGAGGTTAGGAGCTATTTGCTCTAATGATATGGGCTTTGGAACAATATAAAAAGGGTCATGGTATTGGCAATGTTACTACTTCTTCATTTAGGACTAATATCCCTTTTGTCCCTAAAATATACCATTCATTGAAAGTGAGGATGGTATGATTATAAAGTCTAGTAGCTAGACCACTCTTTTATATGTAAGCTTAAAATAAAGGATGATGGTAAAGGCAGTGGATTATATTATATATATGTTCCTCTTAGCTTCATATGTAGTCAGAATGGAGAATAAGTCATTTATTTCCAGCAACTTTGTCAACTTGCAGTCGCATTTAGCCTTACATGAAACCTGAAACTTCCTGTAAAGTACGGGTGGAGGGGGTAGAGCCTGAACTGTGGCTCTATAAACACTTTGAATCTGCTTGCATATACTTATTATATGAGAGTATCAATGGATTCAGTTAATTATTTCTACAATAATAGATAGTATATAGGCAAATATTTACAAATGCCTGATGAGACAAGGAACGTCTAAAATAAGCATTGCTTATTCTTTTATATGGGCCTACTACTGATGGAAACTTACTACTCTCCACTCTTACTCTGAAGTACTCAGTTGGTATCTCTACACATGCATTAATTAACTTTTCCTAACATTCATTAAATTTAGTACTTCCAATGTGAAGTACTTCCAATGCGAAGCCCACTTTTTAGTAACACTTAATGCACAATAGCCTATTTGACTGCCCATCAGCATATTTGCACATTTTTAATGCAATGCTTTAATGCACAGTCAAATAGGCTAGTGCACATTAAAGCACTTATGTACATGCGCCCAATGTGAAGTTTAGGTTTATGCTCCAGGATTTCATGTGACTGCCAGCTCTCCAAGCACTGTTTGGGACAGTTCATATCCACACACATACACATTTCATATTTCTTTATCACCTATTATACAGCTCATCCAAGAACCCTTCTCTGCATCTCTAAAGGATCTCTCTCAATTTCCCTAAATTATTAAAGGAATTTTAGCCATGGATGGTATGCCAATTACAGTATCTTTTAAGTGGAACTATTAAAAGTATGAACACAACATATCTACAATTGATTCAACACTTTGAAAATCAAGAAATATATGTACTTTTACAGAACATCAAGCAACAAACACATCCCTTTGTACCCTTCCCATGCTTCATACAGTAAGAATATATTAATTGGCATTCCACAGCTTGGAACATTCTCAGTAAAGCTATAAATATGTTCCAATATTGGGATCTCTATTTAAAAAAGATAAATGTTCTTTGTAAAACAACTATAGAGAAAAGAAAATGGCAGCTGAAAGGTCTTGAGCTTGCTATGGATTTTAAAATTTCAGTTTCACAAATGTACCTCTCTGTACTTCTATCCTGCTAGTAAATGCAAAGGAGAGAAAAGAATATTGAAGGTATGTAGCTCAAATCCTCAAGCAAATTCTGGAGAACGTGTATATTTCTGGCTGTTCTCTCTTCACCTGCAGCTCAAACGAATCTTTATGCAACTGAATCATCCTGCAATGCAGACCTAAATCTTTTTTCTTCCCCTCTCCTCGAGGACATAAAGAGAATTATCTACATCTGTGATACTCATTTATGCTTTAAGGGTATTTTGTTCTCTACTCAGGTGTGCATAGCTGTGATTATTTAGTCCAAACAAGGTGATCAGCTGTGCTGGTTTATGCTAATTTAAAATCTGACTAATTAAGATATTGTCTTAGAAAATTATCTAATTTGACCAAAAAATTTGGAAATCTCTGGGGAATAGTAGAATTAAGCAGAACTTTGACAACTCAGGTTGTTTCACATCATCACTAGCATCTGCTGCTATTTTTAGTTCATAGTATTGCTTGTTTAAGTATTCCCTACTCTACAAAAATACTTCCGCTTTCTATTATAAAGTAAGCACATTATTGGTATGTTTCACTTATACTGTTCATTATTAATGACAGCCCACAATAGATTTCCCTGTTTTTCAAGTAACTTTGGATATAGGCTCACTAGTTCCATTCTCTGCAATTACATCCTGAATAAAAAAAAACCAAAGCAGTTTTTTGTAAATAGTCAAAACACATTCCACTTTGGAGAAAGGAAAGGAATACATGGGAGATTTGTTTCTTTCATTTCCTTAACAACGTTCCTTTTGTCCAAACAGCCAAATCTCAATCATTTGGAACAAGCTTGTGCCTCTATTTCTGATGCTGCATTGTGCCATGTACATATACTCTGCTCAGCTCTGTTCTGTGTAAGAAAGGCCTTTCTAGCACTGTTGGAAAGATCAGATATAACTATGGGCTCTGGCAAACATAACATTTGTGGTGGGCTGTATGTGAGTTTTGTATAATAAATGATAGGCTGCATCCAGATGAGCAAGCACATGCTTGTTGTAGTCTCAAAGCAGTTTGAAATGCTGCAAGAGGCATGCTGGGAATTAAAAAAAATGTTCCCTGAACTGCATATTTGCAGCATGGACTGTAAATGTGATACTGGGAAATCCCAGTATAAAAAAAATAATCCGTGAAAAAGTGGCAACTGGAGGCTGGGTCCTCCAGGAAGAAGCTCTAGTACATGGCCAGAATGTCTCTATGGCTGATGTGTGTCCCTGCTGCTCCAGCATGCTGCCTCAGTGTGCTGGGGCAAATAGGAGCTGGCTGTGTGGGCCAGGGGCGAGCTGGGCCCGTCTTTGTGCACGCGGGCTATGGCCAGCAGCCCGGGCACGTGGGGCCGGAGAAGACCGGGGGCAAGCTAGAATTAGTCACGGACGCGTAGCGGTTTATTTAAAGATTGTTTACTTACACCAAGGATGGTCGTGTTGTAGGCTGGACAATTTGCTTGAGTTACAGTTGCAGATAGAAAAGAAGAGAGGCGGACTAGAGTTCCTCCCCGTGAACACTCTTCTAGCCCATCCGGTTGGAGGCTTTAAACCGCGAGCCCATCGGACCAACCGGAGAAAGTACGTAACGGTAAAGAGCTCTGAATTCACTCACACGAAGGTTGTTAGGCTCCGTGGATCCTTTTTGCGCGCAGGGAAGAAGGATACATCGGGATTGCGCTCGGTGACGGGGAGAGGCCAGAGGCTGGTCAGGCCCCTGTTGCCTTTTAAGAAATGCATTGGGTCGGTAAGGATCCACAGCACTTAGAGATCTTCACACAGCGTGAAGTCTCCTCCTCCTGGTGTTCATGGAGTCCTCCAACTTGGGCGGAAACCACACAAGCTTTTTATACGGCTAGCAAGCCAATCACTAGCCACCACGTATGAATAATTTAGAACTAGCCAATGGTGGGGCACAAATTTGAATACGAATGGCGGGAACTCCTTGCAAAGTGCATTTCTGTGCTGCAAAGAAGCAATGCACCCTGCAAAGAAAGCTACTAGTGGCGGGAATTCTTTTGCACCTGGGGTTCTCCTCTGCAGTGGAAAACTCCACCGTGCAAAGAAGCTGCAATTTGGCGGGAACAATTTAGCAGTGCCGAAGCACACAAAACAAAAATCACACCCTTGGGTTGTGACACTGGCAAGGCTGCAGCAGTGGCTCAGACCCAGGCTCTGTCCCAGGTAAGTATGGATGTGGGGGTGCAGGTCTGTGGGTGGAATGACTGTGGAGGTGGCGGCAGCACCATCTGAGATGCAGGGGCTGCACATGGCACCAGCCTGGCCCACTAGCATGCACCTTCGGGTAGAACCGAGCCATTCTTACTGTCACATGGGTTTCCCAGCACCACAGGCAGAAGTGGCACACCCTGAGCTGAGTCCTGCCTCCATGTGCCCCATGTGCTGTTGAGTCGGGCCAGCTCCATTCAGGCAAGACCGAGCCTTGCCCAAGGGTGTGCAGTTTCTGTGTGTGGTGCCAGAAGCCCCACAAGACAGCAAAGTGGCCAGGTCCTTCTCACTAGTGTAAGGAGATCAGTCCAGCACCATGTGCAAATCAGTCCACCACCATGTGCAGTCTCTGGTCTCAGGGGGCACCATGCACTGCCAGGGGACTGTGCCTGCACTGGGCCATGAATGACCTGAAAGCTGCTACTGCTGCTGCTGCTGCTTCAGGAGACAGGGGAATGTGTGCCATGTGGGGTGGTGGGGAGGACGCACCCCTCCGGAGCAGTCTTCCCCATGCCCACACCCACAACCCCTAAACCCTCAAACCACCCCCACAAGCCCCCCTGCCACATGTGCACCAAAAAACCTCACCCCACCCCACACTTCCACACAAACCCCTGCACAAACCCCACCCTCACAAACCCTACATCCACCCTATATCCACTCACAAACCCTCCCAATCTCACCTACAAACCCCACTCCCCTCCACTCCTTCCCCCCAAAACCCCACATCCCATCCACAAATCTCACAGTTTGTATGCCCAGCCACCAGATGGGATGGGACCTGCTGGTGGGAGCTATGGCTACAGGGGCAACTGCTGCACTGGAGCCCTGCCCCATGCCCATACCAGTGCAGGGATATGTGGCCCCAGCCTCGGGGGTGCTTCTGGTCCCAGGAACCACTTGAGGGGTATGATGGGGTTGGGGGGCGGGATGGTTGGAGGTAGCAGCAGGGGTTTGTGTGATAGAGAGATGGGGGTCAGGGATGAGGGGGTGCTCCAGGTAGGAGAACCTGCCAGAGCTGGACTTACAGCTCCCCTGCCCCTCTAGAGCAGGCTGTGCAAGGGGAGGCCAGCATGAAAGGGAAGGGGTTTGCCCAGCCCAGTCCCTAAGCTCCAGTCAAGGCCTTCCCAGGAATGGCATGGGGATTGCTAGGGCCTGGGCACAGGCACAGGGAGCAGAACAGTAAGGGCTGGTAGTGCTCAGAGCCAGAACGTGTGGCCAGGTCTTAGACACTCTACTATCCCATAATATTCTGCTCTCCTCCTCATGCCCTTCCACATCCAATGGGGAGGAAGGGTGAGAGAACAGCTGGTTCCTTGGTTGCAGTGGCCAAAACAAGGAAGCCCGTGTTCCACACTGGATGCATATACACATTCATTAGTGCACCTTTCCTAATGCACATTAAATTTAGCACCTCCAATGTAAGGTACTAAATTAATGTGCATTACACTGTGTTATTTTGCAGTAGCTCATTTGCACCCTTTTTAGTGACACTTAATACACAGTAGTCTCTTTTACTGTGCATTAGGGTAATGTCACGGTTTCTTACACAACTCTTTAATGTACAGTAAGATAGTCTACTGCTCATTAAAGTACACATGTAGATGTGCCCACTCTTAAGCAGCTCAAGAGGTCAGAACTTTAAAGGCCTCCAGGGAAAACCCAGCCTCAAACAACTGTTGCAATGGTGGCAACAACTGATTAGGCATGCCTATCAATAAGACCTACAATCGTTGTAGTACTACATAAAGAACTTCTGTCAGGGACCTATTAGACATAATCCATGTCTATTCCCCCAGTCACTCAGTAGATTTAACTCTACAAAAAATGACTAATCACTCTATTATTTTGTGCTTAGGAGCTGCTCGGTTGAAGAAAAAAATAATGGCTGCATCCACACGAGAATGGACATTTGTTTTCTCAGGGACAACTAGCAGTGGGACACCTTATGCCACTGCTACTTGTCCCTGGGGAACGTCTGTGCTACGCACCCTCTGGTCTGTGGCAAGTTATCTGGATACGGTAGGGGAAGTTGGGGCCTGCACTGGGGTGGACCCAGCATTCTTACCTGGGGTTCTGGGGGCCTTCTGGGGCTGCAGCAGTGGGGAGCCTGCTGCTCAGAGCCTGGTCAGCAGCCAGAGCATGGCTCCAGCTGGCCAGTCTCCTGTTTTGGGCAGCACACTGTCCCCATGTGCGCTGCCCTTTTTCTTTTGCACAGGTTTTCAAACACCCCCTCTCCCCACAGTATTAGTAGCATAGTATTATGCTACTAATATTCACAAACCACAAAAATAGAGTTGATTTTTTATTATGCAAAACTGTATCCCATACTAGAAGGAAAATTTAACTGGATGGTATTAAACATACTATAGCAAAAATCATTATTTAAAAAAAGTTAATTCAGGTTATTAAAAGGTATAATCAGTTCCTGCAATATTTATACTTTCACTAGGAGAATAAGCTAAGTTCTGCAGTTGAAATGTGCATAGGGTATATCTACACCACCGCAAACTATGAGGTTAAATTAACCTATGCAACGTCCCAGGCTACTGCACCTATACAGTTTCTAGTACTCAAGGGACGCATCTACACATGTCCCTGACTTCACAGTACCCACTGGTACTGCACAGTCCCAGCAGTGCATGGGCTCTTTCTGACCCTACATCACTGTAGCCATGAGCTGCAGTGATGTAGCTCATCACTACAGCAATGTAGTAGTGGTATCGTGATTAGTGCCCACAAAAGCTACATGGTTGTAGCAATGTAGTTTCTCATGTGGATGCACCCAAGGTTGCTTTTTAGTTCCATACAAGTCACTTGTACTAATGTCTGCTGGTCAGATGCAAGGTGAAGAGTAAAGCCATGACAAAAGAGCTAAATTACCCTTTTAAAATAGAGTATTACATATTTTAGCATTTCTTTGCAAACCCATATTTCCATTATATAAGTAGGACCTTTAAGTATCTGCCCACTGAAATTCAACTCTACTTTTATTTTGATACTCCAAGCAGCACCAAAGAGGTGTTGCTATTTTAAAAAATCCTACATGGCTGGGGAAAATGAGTTTCCAACATCTTGTAAACCCCAGTGCTGTATCAGTACTTAATAATTTATGTTCCTGCTAAAGCCTTCACTGTTTGGCATGTAGGGTCAAATGTTTCTAAAGAGCTCAGCTTCTGCTTAGAAACTGAAGGTGTCAGCTATTTGACAGCGCCAATACCCAACAGCTCCCATTTTCAAAGGTGAATGCATATTCTTTATGCTGAGTACTTTTGAACATCCTGCCCATAGCAATGAAAGGTACCAGCTTGACAAGATGGAGAGAGATAAAAAACAGCATCAATAGCATATAAGACTATCCTCTGCTTGTTTTGGTACTGTATATGGCATCCTCAGATCACAATATTTGCATTAATTCAGGTCCTCAAAGATTGACAAGATGTAGGAGTTAGGCACCTATTTTTTTTTTTTTAATTCAACTAGTAACCAACCTTCATCTGTAGACACCTATATACTTTTATAAATTAGTCCTTCAGTTTTTAGTTTTAAAATGCACATGTTCACTGTGCAGCTAAATGTTTATGCAAGCTACATTCCACATTTTGAGAATCACAGAAACCGTGGTGTAATTGTATTAAATAAAACCATGTTTGGCCTTTGTTACTTGAAAACCATGATTGTCAGTGGGCAAAGATAAGTTTTCTTACTGGCTGTTTCTTCTGCCTGCTTCTAGTAATTTACATATTACCGCTATTTGCAAAAACATTGCAAGGGTTTGTTTGTTTTTTTCTTTAGAAATTTAGAAACAGTACGGTATGCTTTTTTATTGCCTCAAACAGCCCACCCCCACCCTTCACCCCCATCTGAACCATTTGTTTGGTTTGCCATAAAAAAACTTTTTAGTAGAGATCAGAGCAAAGACTTTAATTTTCCCTCATTAAATTAAACCTTTAGAAATGTATGGACAACTGAAAACATAAGGCATTATTATTTAAATTATTTCATTAAAATTATTTCATTAAAATAACCCTAAACCCACTTTTTTTCCTTGATTAAAATGAAACACCACTAATATCTATATTAATCAGGAAAAAAGATGGGTTCATTTTAATCAGGAAAAAAGGTGGATTCTGGGCTATATTTTTAATTCAGAAAATTTGGGATTTTTTTTTATCCCAGAAAACCAGGATCCCTGCTGATCAGGTCCTTCCTTACTTTGTCTCTCCCCCACCACTCCCTAGACCCCACTCCTGGAAAGTCCTCACCCTGAAACCTGGCTAGCTGGCATGTTCTATACAAGCTGTTTGCATGGGGTTGCACCTCTAGGAATGGGAATGTCATAATCCCCTGGGCTGGAAGGTAGCATTGGCTTGGTGCCAGAACCACTGCCTGGCCAGTAGAGTTCAGGGGGTGCAAAGTTTTGTCCACACAAAACAGGAGGTTAGGGAGGGGACGCTGCAGCCTGGGATGCTGGAGGAGTGCAGCTTGGGCAGCTCGTCTGTGGGGAGTGGCCACGCATTAATTGAACAGGAGCTATGTAATGCAGATCAGAGATAAACCTGCCCTGGAGTGGCATAACTTTACGAGCACATCTACACTTGACCCTGTGTCACTGAAGTGATGCATTATGGTGACTTAACAATCACGGGCTTCTACACGTCACTGGCAGCTACCTTGCCTTAGCGGTGCACTCCCCCATTTAAGCACATCACTATGGCAATGTAGCAGCTAAAAATAATGGTTCGCTGCACATATGGTATAGTATCAGTGGTTACTGCACCGTGCATTAATACTTCCAAAAGAAACTACTAAAGCATGGCACAGTAACAATGCTGCTGTAGGGTGACATGTAGACATGCCCTAAGCCACCTAACATGTGCTTAAAACTAGTTTCAAGTGTTAATGTGTGGACAATCCAGGGATTAAGAACTCCAGGAGCCTTCTAAAATTAATGTGTGACAAGGTCCTTACTGAACTAGGACCATTTTGCAAAACTTGTAAAGAGAGTATAAAGTTGGAATAAAATAGTATCATTGTGCAGAAAATTAGGCCTCAAAGATACATTATGCACCTTTATTTCAGAAGAAGCACATATTAGTTTTACACAATTACTTTAATGTGGATTTTATGCATTTTTCATAGATCTTCAGATAGAAAAAAATACAGCATATTAAAAATAATGGAATGTTATTGCTGGCATTAAAAATAATGTCAGCAATCCAAAGACAGCCACAATTACTAGTATATTCCACCTGCTCTGTATGGTTTTAGAAATGCATAACAGATGTAAAAATAGTCAGTTTAGCTAGTCAGTTAAACTAGGTTTAGGGCTGTCTTGCAATACCAAAGTGATGCATCCTTCATTGTGTTAATGAATGGTAAAGGATTTTGTTTCTCTTTCCTTTTATGAACATAGAAAATTACACAGCCTGATTCATCTCTTTCCTAACACAAATTTGGACTGAATAATTCCAATGCAGATTAAAATAAAAACAACAACAATTGAGTCATATAGGGCATAAAGGCCCTTGACTACCTCCACTATCTTCAGTCATATCTGTTGTGTGCCTTCACCACCAGCCATCCTCATTTAATTTCTGTAGAGCTGACACTATATTAACTAGCTATCTTTGTCTTGATCATTCAGGTGGCCTTCTCCCCTGCAGTACCCTGAGAAGCACTTTTCTTTATTTCTAGATTACAGTTGTTGGTTTTGTTTTTTAAAATTTCCCTCTTCTTTCTTTCTGTGTTTTACAGAGCAATTTTACACCTAGCATATAGATTATATTTGATTATTTAAATGATTTTGGTTGCTGCTCTAGAGGTCATATGGTTAGGTCTTGACAGACAGTAGTTTAAAATTATTATTTGTGGGCCTATTAAACAGTAGGAAAGGAGAAAAAGGAAGTTGATAATTGGTCTCTGGCCACTGCAAACCGTTGAAATTGATTTGGCTTTTGGCTGAGAGCTAAAAGCAAATGAGTGTTAGAGAGGAAGGATCTATACTGTATTGTGTTAATATATATTGAAATATTTTTTTCTTTCCTGCTTTGCGCTTCTATTAAAGCTCCAAGGCCCAGTTGGTCCCCTTAACTTGCACCAATGTAAATCAGGGATCATTTAATAAAAATTACCTTGGCAGAATACGTAAGGGAATGAATCGCTAAGCAACTAACTTTCAGTATTAGAAACAGTATTATGCTGCGTGTTTTCATGGGTCTTTATAAAACAACTGAATTTACCCTGATAGCTTGGGACAACAATGAATCATATGGCAAAGAAATATCCTACACAGAATTTCTAATCATGGCATTGTTTTGGTTTAAAAAAAAAAGAAGCCAAGAAGCCACAGACCATTAGAAAAAAAGAAAAAGACCAATGTCCTGAGCATGATCTCTCTCATCTTACTTAGTCTTCCCCTGGGAATATCTGAATCATGAGGAAGACAGGATTTCACTCTTGCCTCAGCAGGTGTTTGGTACAGAGAGCCCCATTCAACTTCACCACTGCCCAGCTGCTGAAAACAGCCAGAAACCAAATAGCTTGGCTTCTGCCCATTTTATAATCTTCTAGTCCCTCTGTCAAGTGGCTCCTCAATCAGCCTACACCAGGTGTTCACAGATGTCTGCCAGGTTACTTCATTTCCAAGGTGACCTGACAACCCAGCCCTCCTTTATAGGAGCTGGCTTATTGCTTAGAAAAAATATATTTTAATATAAGGCCATTGAAGGGCATAACTCCTTATTGATAGCCATATGCCAGCCTCACTTAGAAACTGTAGCCCTGAGAGTAAAGGAGAGAAGGAAGACAAAGGCCAGCCTTACCACTAAAAATTGAATTTGATGCATATATACACCAAATGTTTTACCTCAAACACAATCCTTAAACCATACATGATGTATTCACCAACTTGTTATATAAACTGATGTGGTGCATAACTCTGACTTGGAATGGCTCTGCTACAATCGTATTCAGTCTTGACAAGTGTTCCATTTCATCCTTATCTGTGTTAAAAAATGTGCAATGTTAAGGAAAATAGTGATGAGATGTCAATAGAGGTATGGAATCCTTATGCACGATTAGCTCTAATCCTCCCTTAAGAGAAAGCTTGTAGCAGTTACTACATAAATCCTGAAATTACCATTACATTTCTTGCAAAACACCCTTCTAGCTTTAAAGATGTGGCATTACTGCACTGTTTGTCACTACAGTGACAAGTAATGGTGGAAAACAAATGCCACTTGAGAATCTAAGATATTTGAACAGTTTTAGCGTCAACCATTCGTTTCTAGAAGGTTGGATTAAGAAATGGAAAAGATGCTCCTATTGCAACACTCTAGTTGGTACATTAATGTGTATCTGAATGTCAAGAATACAATCAGTATCTGAAAGGCCAGCTTCCTATATCACATATGACATCAACATACATTACTTGTGATACTAAGTGACTGAAGTGTACTACTGTCAAAAAACATTTTTTTTTTCCTGACTAAAACCTAGTGGATTAATTCTTCTCTCCAAAAAAAACCAAAAAATTAAAATTATTATCTCTCATGCTAGGGCAGGGGAGGAGGGAGAAAGAGAGAGAGAGAGAGAGAGAGAGAGAGGCTGCCTCCAACCTTTTTTTCTTTCAGTTTTACTATCTTTCCTACCATTTGCAGACCCAAACACTCTCACCATCATGAATCAGGACTCTCTCCACTGACATCAGTGGAGTTGTACTGCCGTAAAACCAGTGTGAGAGATACAAGCATGCTTAGTCACATGGCATCTGAACACTCACACATGACACAAGTTTTGCTTGTCAGCAGCTTGAGGTGCAGTTTCCCAGAAATCCCTGCACCTATTTCTTGAAAACTTGGCAGCCTTTGTGGCCTCAGCAAGAGCTACCATCCCTGCAGTTCCCCCACCCTTCCCCCATGATTTAACACAGAATTCTACTATCTAATCTATATTGAGTCCATGAGTTTCTGTACCTACTACCTACGAGGCTGATGAAGTGCAGTTCATAGGCCCAGCTCTGAAAAGTGGTTTGTACATTCAAACAAGCACCTAACTTCATCACCAGAACTGAAGCCAACTTCCGACAGCTCAAAACACAAAACCTGCCAACTATTTCCAGTACCCCCATGAACTGCACATCAGAATCTATCAAAGACAACAAAACCCAACTACCTGTAGGGGCACCTTCCTCACCAAAAAAACCACTCTGCCTCCAGTCTTTCAGGCCTGGTCCTGAAAGGGAACAAATTACAATGAAAACAACTTTTTACTTCACTTCATCAGCCTCCTAGGCACAGAAACTCATGGACTCAATATAGATTAGACAGTGGAATTCTGACACACTGCAACCTGCCGGACATCTGACTCCCCAGGTAGCTCTGCATTTTTACCTACACTGCTACATCCCCTGACGCCTCCATTTCCATTTTTATTGACTGGCTTTCTTGCCTGCATTGCATGCCAGGCCAGCCCCTGGCTTCTTTACTATTCCTTCCATCCAGGACCAGGAGACACACCAACTGCAGGCACTTCCTCAGCCTGACAAGGGTTTTCAGTGCAAAAGCTGACATCCCAGGCAGCTAAGCTGAGCGTACCGGGAGCCTTACAATTGCACTGGAACAAGCAAGCATCAGGCCTATCAAAGACATGACAGGTCTGGGCATTCCTCAGCCAGGACTGTGTGCGTGCATGCATTAGCTGGAAGTTATTGCTCTTCCTACCTGCCTTTTACCAGGGGATCATTAGTCCTGGCATTTACGGGGCTTCCGTGCCACCAACAGTACCACCAGGCCTCCCTACCCTGGCAGGGTGCAGTTTTAGTGGTCATGCCCAGAACCTGGGCCCTCTTCCTTCCCCATAGCCCCAATCCCATACCTCCAAGTCCATCCTGGCAGGGAAATGGTTTCAGCAGGGACATGTTCTTCCCTTGCTGGCTGGTGATGCAGTTAGTGCCCCCTTTAGCTGAGAGCAGGGCATTACGTGGTTTTTAAAAAATCAAAAAGGGAAATCAGTGCAGACAGAGTGAGGAGGATGGCACTCAGTCTGTCTGTGGGTGGAACTTGAGGAACCCCAGCAGTGGGAAGTTCACCTTCAAGAACACCAGCTGCTCCACCAAAGTAGGATTGAAGCAGGTGCAGTGGGGTGTCACAACATCCCCAGCAATGCTGAACACCCTCTCGCTTGCAACACTGGTCAGTGGACAGGACAGGTGTTGCTGGGCAACCATGGCCAGATCTGGCTGTGGCTTGCCCAGTAGTCCAAGGGGTCACAGTCCAGTGGCTCCACATCCTCAGTGACATAGGTAGCCTCCCTGACTTAGGCCTCCCTGACTTTGTTGACCAGAACCTGCTTCCAGTGATCAAGGGTTTTCGTGCTGCCAGTGCACATGCTCCCCTTCACCCTCGGGTCACACATGCCCGCCATCATGTGGACTGTACTGGACTGCAAGGTATCCAGCTGTCTCTTGATGCCCTCCTTCAGCTGCCTCACCAGTGCCTGCACGTCTGGTGACAGCAGCCTGCCCCAGCCAGGAACACACCCTGGAACTTCTCTATGTGGTTCTCCAGTTTCCTCACTATGGGGATCACCTGGCTGAGGAGGTCATCACCAGTGCTAAGGGTCTAGGTGGCCTCGAGGAAGGGCTTGAGTACCACCAAGATCTGGGAGATGGTATTACACTCAGCCCTGTTCAGAGGGCTGCTAATTCCGATCTCCTCAAGCAAGGTCAGTTCATGGATGGCCTTCTGTTGCTACATCAGGCTTTTGAGCATCAGGTATGTGGAGTTCCACCGTGTCTCCACAAACACAAACTCTGATTCCCCCTCGGTACCCAGAATTGCTTGAGCCAGCGTGTTCAGCATCCCTGCTTCCAGCTCCAGTTCCTCCTCTGGCAGTGGGAGGCTTACACTGGGAGATGACATTGGGGTGGAGAAGACAGTGATTCCACTGCTGGTGCTGTTTCTGGATTTAGGGGAGGTGGTGCAGGTGCAGGGACATCAAGTGCAGACACTGCGCCCACTTTCTTGCTTCCACTGGCAGCAGAAGCATCATGGCTGCTTGGGAAGAGAATGCATCTATTTTTTGGGGGGGGGGGGGCACAGAACTCACAGCTCTAGCTCTCCCCCTACCCCCTCTCCCTCCCCTGCCAGAAAACCTGGCACCTGCCTTTTCAGCACACTTCATATTAATCTTTCCTGTGCTGCAAAAGGTATGTAACTGTGTGTGTCTGACTTCTTCTGGGTTCTTCTTCTCTCAGGTGTGTGACTATTAGATTGCTTGTGTTGTGCGATAATAAATTTGTGTGCTGGGTCTTCTTTTCTGGGCTGTGCAACTGTTAGATTGTTTGTGTTGTGTGTTAATATATTTCTGTGGGTTTTTTTCTGTGATGTTGGTTCTTGTTTTCTGGGTTGTGCAATTATTAGATTGTTTTGTGTTGTGTGTAGTGAACTGGGACACGCTAATGAATCTGATTATTGATTATGAATAATAACTACGGTGTATGTTGCTCTTCTGTGATGTGATGTCTGTAATAACTAACTATATACAATCTCTTCTATGAATATATGACTTCTTCTATGATCTGTATGAGTGTGTGTAATTGCAGTTCCCTGCACAGTGATGGATCACACTACCAGGGAAAACACTGATCTTTCTGTTTTAAAAGTATTGCAAAAAAAAAAAAACAGAAAAAAGAAGAGTGATTGAACAAATATGTATGTAAACTACCTATAATAATATTAATAAGTAATAACTACTATATATAATCTGACTCTCTTCTTCTTCTATGAATATCTGATTTTTCTTCTTGCATATGTATATAAGTGTGTCATATGAGTGCCTCCCTGCACAGTGATGGATCACACTGCCAGGGAAAACACTGAGCTTTCTTTTTTCAAAGTTTGCAAAAAAAAAAAAAGACAGCAACTATAAATATATAAACAATATATATATATAAAGAAATGAATTGGATAGTATTAAGTAAAGAAATTCTAAGCTAAACTAAGCTAAACTAAGCTAAGCTAAATCCTATCCAATCCTTTCTAAGAACAAAAAGGAGCAGGCAAGTTGCAACTGACTGCCTAGGAAGCAAGCCAGGCAGTCCAGTACCTTTCTGCTGCTGTTGCTCACTCAGAACCAGCTCACAAAAGGCACAGCAAGCCTGCAGACACTGTAATTGGAAGAGCAGTCAGAGAGAAATCATGCTCACTGACCAGCTAGACATGTTCCACCCTACTCCCTATCCCCCACCCTCCACTCCCCTTCCCTCTTCTAAGTTTCTGTTTCCCATACAGACAGCCCTCTGAATCGCTGAATCTTTTCCAAATCAATTTGGAAGCTCTGGATTGATTCAGAAAGCCTAAAGCATCTAGCAATTTGATTCTGCCTCGCAGATTTGGCCTCTGAATCATCCAAATCATCTCCAAATTGTGGTCCGAAGCTTTGCACAGCCCTACCAGTTAACGCTTAATTAGGTTAAAACACAATCTGGTGATATGCTTTCAACTTTGGTTCTTGTTTTACACTTAAAGCAGAAAAAGTTCTTTGGTAAGGTGTGATATCTTTTATTAGACCATGCAATAGTTGGCAAAATTGTTCTTTTCAAGCTTTTGGACACAACACCCTTCTTCAGGCATAGGGGAAGTCTGTTGGTGTTTGTGTGCTTTCCTGGGTAGAATAGAAACCAAAATGCAAAATTCAGGTCTCCGAAAATGCAAATGAGTAGCAGTAAGGTTCAGAGGGAATGGGACACACTTAATACATTTTCAAACATTTCTGTGCAAACAAAAGTCCTGGGCATTGCTAACAAAAGCTCGATCCTCTTTTACAGCTGACAGTTCCACAATTCAAGATGGTTTGTAGCTATGAGATTTGCATCATTGCACATGCAAATTCTAACCTTTGGAGGCTTTGCTTTTTAAGATCACAGTACAATCAAGGTAACAGTCTTCAGCACTAAGCATACAAGACAACATTTAATGGGAGTTATTTTATGGCTGCATAATTCATTACATATCATCTCAAAAAGCAAAATACCAAATTCCCTCGTTACAGTTGGCTTTTGGAACTGCTACAGTTGGCTGCTGAAATGGGATGAGATATGCATAAGTATTTTGTGTTGTTCTTTTGTTTCTATTTATACAGATATTGATGTAATGGTAATTAGAAGTCAAGAAGAAAGAAAAAAGCTAGTTAGATCAAATAAGTCCCCCCCCCCCCCCATGCATGGTTTAATTTCTAATGTTGATGCACCATAAATCTGCTTGAACCCTTTTTAATCTTTTACCACAACAGGACATTGAAATAACAACCCTTATAAATAATTTAAAAACTGAAATGCTTAATTGAACCTGCTGAAAGCCCTCTATGTTTGCCATAATCTCTGAAGTCACCTAGAAATCCATCTAGGAAAGAAATAGTTTGAGTGGGGGCAAAAGTATATTTTTAAACAAATGATGCTGGAGATAAAGTTACACAGGGGATTTCTAAGTCCTGCCACATGCACATCGTCTATCTACTTGTTATGACCCAAAGCTTATTTTCCTCACCTCTGTTTCCATGAATCTTAACAGGGCCCACCTACTATAAAACTAAATAAACAAAATCACCTTTTAATCACCACTACAGTCTTGAAAACTGCATGTCACATTTTTTTAGATGGAGCTATATCCCCCAAATCACAAGCTATGCCATGTTTCATTCAAATGTGGTGCCAAAACTAGCTGGCTGCCCAGGCAGTCTTTCAAGTTCCCTCTTTAGTACTTGAAAGAGCATGTACCCTGTTAAATATGAAAAGCAGAGCATGGGAAAATGTTCTCTGCTCCCATGTTTGCCCTACACTCACCAGTTCAACAAAGTTTAGGGTTCTTAATCATGCTACAAATTAAATTTTAGATTAAAAAGGTCATGAATGGATGGATGCATGGGCAGCTCTTAGATTTTGAAAAGGAGGGTGCAAATAGTGTGATACAGCATCACATATACCACAACACATTTTCTCCAGTTAAAGAGAAACTAGAAGCTTTGCTAATATGCTATGCTAGTACTATATAATTCAATTTAAAATCAAAGCAAAAAAAAACCCCTATTGGAACATGTACTAATTTGCTTGTATATTTGAAGATTATATATTCATACTATAAAAACAGAACAAACTAAGCAAAAAAATGTCAAAAGATATTGTGTCATTAGTCCTGAATTTGTCATTAGTTAAATATATGTGTTTATGCAGATTCATAAAACAAAATCTAGCCTTCTTGAGCATTTCAACAGTGCCTCTGTTACTTCACTGCCAATCATTTCTATACCTGAGGTAATATTACCATAAGTGAGTTACAATTTTTAGCTAGAGCTAAGACCAGTCTTCAGGCTGTGGAATATGAGAGAGACGTTTACCAAGAATGGCCAAGAGATAGAAAAATTGCTGGAAAAAGTATAGTTTGACTAGTGAAATATCAAGACCACTGAAAAATGAAAGAGGATTTTTAAAACCTGTCAAATGGTGAGAGGTTAGTAGGAATCAGGGAGATTATACTGAGCCATAAAATCAATTGATTCTTTCAGTGCTTGAATAGAAATTCTGCTGCCCCTCCAAGGCAGTTGGCTTTAAAATTTGGTTGGAGCAGGAGTCAAAGGGAGGTGCAATTGCACCATTGAAACTTCCCCTAGATCTGACAACGGATGGATGGATGGAAAGATTCTCTTGTACTTTTTTTACTCTAGAGATTTGAGTGGCAAAATCATTATCTTCATTGATTTCAATGGAATTTTACTGATTTACACCAGAGGTATGTTGAGCGGAGAGGGGATAGAGGGACATTATTTTCTACTGCACTAAAAGAACCAAAAATAACTGCAGGTATGGACTTGGTATTCCTTCCCTCACTTTGTTTTCCATTAGTACAGTATAACCTCATAAATCCAGATATCAAAAATCCAGAATTATCAAAAATCTGGCACTGTTTAAAAATACACTCCATCAGGGAGTAGTGGTGGCTGGTCCTGGAGCGGCAGAGGGGGAAGCTTGCATGTGGTGGCTGTTGCTGTCATCCACCACCCCGTGCCACCACTCCACATGCCATCGCTTCTCCAGGACTGGCTGCAGCTCTGGTTTAAAAAATCCTGAATTCTCACATTTCCAGCAGGTGCTTGGTCCTGAGCATACCAAATTTATTAGGTTATACTATATACAACTTGCAAAGATTTGCTTTTCAGTACTCACTTTTCCTAATGTCATTCACCATCTAGTATCTTATCTAAAATGCCTGTCTGAACTTTTAGTGCTTTATTATGAAGCTGTAAGACAGAGCACTCTGACAAAGTATGTTCTAAATTGGCCTTTCTAGAGAGTAAGCTGCCATTGTCATCTCCTATCAGCCTTTATTATTGAAAATTAGATATAGCTCTCAAGGTTCAAATTCTGAGTAGCATTGAATTCCTTATGAATCCTCTCCAGACCTCACTGAGAAACTTATACTTTCTTGTCTCTTCAGTTTTCTGCTCCCCTTAACTATCACTTTTTACCCTCTTATTTTCTATTGCTGTTTTCTGATCTATTCTAATTAAGTTTTTAATTTTTTTTTCTACTCCAGGAGGTAGATCTTCAGCTGGTATAAGCTGCCATAGCTCTGGTGCTTTTAAGGATGTTTGAATATCAGGGCTTTTTGTGTCCCATAAGCATGAAAACCTGTTATCTAAGAAATGGATGAGCACAATTAATGAGAAGAAGCCTCATAAAGCATCCCCCTCCTAAATATTAATCGTGAGAGGGGAAGATGAAAACTCCTACGGTTTTTGCATGTTGAATTTTAGATTAGAGCAGTCACTGAATTAAAATAAAAAATATAGCAATAGCAAAAGGACTTTTAATTACCTGATAGAAATGAGAGAATTAATCACTAATCTGGATAGGAAAATACCTCCACAGAATCAGAGAATGAACCAGTCAGGCAGAAATAAAAGCACCCACAAATAAAACTTGTGTTTATTTTGATTAAATGTATAAAGCAAGGGGAAAGAGGAGAGATTATTAGTAGAGTTCCCCTGACCCCCTAACTGGACAATCCAAAGAGAATATGATATCAATGCCTGAGGCAATGAAAGGTTTTTAAGCATTTAATTTATAACTACTAGTTCTATCATTAAATAAATGTTACTTCATGAAGAGTAGAGAACAAAAAGACTCCTGGTGAAGAGTGCTCTAATGATAGAGATATTCCCTGAGCAGACACTGATAGAGCAATTATAACTTAAAAATAAAATACACTTATTTTAATTTGTGACCCTCTGGATCCACTCCATAGCTGTCAATTAAATGGAGTGACAAAGTAAAGAACTTGTAGTTACATGAACGTTATGGGGAATAGAAGGCTCCCCAGCAGTGCACTGGCCATTAAATAAATTATGCACTTATGAGTTAACCTTTATCTTAAATTAAAATAATGGTTTTACCCATTGGTAAATGATTTATTTAAGACTTAATAAAGCCCTTGATACCTTCTTATCAGACCAAAGGCTCTTTAGACTGTATGTTTAATGTTACTGTAGCTCTTTATTAGAGGGATATTTCAATTACAGAGTATGTCGGAGAACACCTTTTTTGGGTTTTGAAAAGAAGGCAGGTACCACAAAGTAACTTGAATAAAAAGTCAAACCTCGGTCATTTTAATCATAGGAGTTGTCTGAGAGATGATAGGAAAATGTTTAAAATACATCATATGCATATTCTCTACTTATTCAGTACATTCGACTTAATAATTTTTTTATACATAGTCACCAAAGAAGCATCCAAATGCAGGAAAAAATATGTACATTACATAATTAATCTCTGATGTGCCCTGTAGCCTCATTTAGGATTGGTGGGATAACTTGCAGGATCAAGTGTTAGGTGATAACACTTTAGGGTTGTTGGTTGCAACTGTGTTGGTCTAAGGACATAGACAGACGAGGTTCTTTGGGTAAATGTGATATCTTTTATTAGACCAACTAAATAGTTGGAACAATTGTTCCTTGAAAGCTTTCAGGCACAAACAGTTTTCTTCAGGCATAAGAAAAGTCTGTTGGTGTTTACGTGCTCTCCTGGGTAGAATAGAAGCCAATATACAAAATGCAGGTCTGTGAAAATGCAAATGAATCGCAGTGAGGATCTGAGGGAATGGAAGACAATATGTTTGAAACAAGTGGCAGAGTTGGGGAGTGTGGGAGGAGAGGAGAGGGGAGGGAAGAGGACTGTAGAACTGGTGATAGAATGTAGATGGTAAAATGCAGACAAGTTGCCTGGGGTTATCAGATGGCAGGCAGGTTATAATGGGCCATAAATCCAATGTTTGTATTGAGTCCATGATTTTTTTGTATCCAGTAGATTTATGAAGTGAAGTTCACAGGCTTGTCTATGAAACGTGTTTTGTAAATTCCCTTTGAGGATTAGAACTGAGAGATTGGTAAGAGAGTGGTTATCTTGTGAGAAGTGTGCACCCACAGATAATTGGGTATTTTTGTCTTTGATAGATTTTGGTGAGCGTTCATTCTGGTACACGGTTGTTGTTTGGTTTCTCCTAGAGCTGTGCAAAGCTTTGGATCATGATTCGGATTCAGAGATGATTCAGATCATTTGGAGGCCAAATCTATGAATCTGAATTGAATCACTGGAAGCTTTAGGCTTTCCAAATCGATTCGGAGCTTTCAAATTGATTTGGAAAAGATTCAGAGTTTTGGCCATAGGGTATAATGGGGAATCAATAAAATATCTATACCTTTGTTGTATGTTGGCTGCTTCAGATGAACCATGCAGAAATAGTAGCCGCTACTGACAGTATGGCACATGACAAGTTTCAAGGAGATAGGTGCAGGGGTTTCTAGGAAACTGCACCTCAAAGTTCTGAATGCAAAACTCATGTCACGTGTGTATGTTAAGCCACAGTGGGGTGAAAACCGCAGGGATAGTAGCCCCTGGTGAGGCCACAAAGCCTTCCACGTTTAAAGGAGATGGGCATAGAGGCTTGGGGGAAGCTGCACCTCAAGCTGCGGGCAAGCAAAATTTGTGATATGGGTGACACTGTGTTAAGGCACAGCAGGGTGAAAGCTGCAGGCCTGTTAGACCCTGATGAGGCTACAAAGCCTGCCAGCTGTGAAGGAGATAGGTGCAGGGGCTTCTGGGTTCTGAGGCCCTGCACCTCTAGCTCCTGACAGGCAAAACTCATGACATGGGTGCTTGTGCAACTGTATCTCTCTTGGGGCACTGGGGCGGGAGGGGGGGGGGGGCGGACTACTGCAGGCCTGGCTGCTAAACTACTGTGTTACCAATCAATCATGATTCATTCAGGGACCAGCTCAATACACAGTAGCTAGCTACTAGATAATGAGTTAATGGGCAAGGATTAACACCTACAAAACCACAGACTAAGGAGAGGAAAGAATCAATACAGAGCTGGGAACTGCTTCTGCCAGAAGACAGACAGTCAGTTGCAGAAGTACCCATGTCATGAGTTTTGCCTGTCCCTAGAACCCCCCCTACACCTATCTCCTCAAGAGCTGGCAGGCTTCGTGGCCACAGCAGGGCCTAGCAGCCAGGCCTGCGGTAGTTCCCCCCTACCCCCCTATGCCCCAAGACAGACACAGTTGCACAGGCAAACATGACATGAGTTTTGCCTATCAGCAGCTAGAGGTGAGAGTCTGATGGAGAGAGTCTGATGGAGTGGTGGTAATTATTGAATTTGTGATGGAAATCAGTCAGAGACTGTGGGTTTTCCATCCAAATGATGAAGATGTCACCTATATATCTTAGGTATAGCATGGGTTTGATGGCACAGTTCTTGAGGAAGTCTTTCTGATGGGCCATAAAAAGGTTGGCATATTGTGGGGCCATTTTGCTGCCCATATCTGTGCCCATGGTCTGCAGAAAATGTTGATTATTGAAAGTGAAGTTGTTGTGTATGAGGATGAAGTGTATAAGTTCAGTAATAGCTTTATGTCTGTACTCTGAGTTGTAATCTAGCTCTTAGAGATATGTAAGAAAGGCTTGGATGCCATCCTGGTTTGGAATGTTGGTATATCAGCTGATAACATCCATGGTGCGTAGGAGGGTATTTGTAGGAAGGCAGTCTATGTTTTTACATTTTCATAGAACATCTGTTGTGTCTTAGACAAAACTCAGTCTTTGCATAACAAGAGGTTTTAGGATAGATTTGATGAAACCTGACATTTCCTCAATTAGGGTTTCATGGTTGGATATTACGGGTCTGCCTGGGTTTTCTTGTTTGTGGATTTTAGGGAGCATGTAAAAAGTCCCTGGATTGGGTAGTGGGGAGATCATGTTCTGTAGTTTATCTTATAGTTTAAATAGAAATGATGTGATGGTGGTTTTGAATTTTAAGGTGAAAAGAGGAGTTGGACATTTCTCTACTTTTTCATAGTAGGTGGTGTCATAGAGTTGTCTGTTGGTTTCTTTTATGTAGTTTTCACGGTTAAGGATAACCATGGCTCCTCCTTTATCTTCTGGTTTTATTACTATTTGGTGGTTGGATCTTCAAGATTCTATGGCCCCTTTCTCTGGATTTCTTGAAGTATGAAACAAGCAGAAATAATATTCCTCAGACTGGAAAATGTCTCCTGTGGAATCAGACAGATTGAAAAGAGGCATGTTGATATGGAATATATCGGTTACTCTCCTAAATATATTTATCTTGAGTACTACTTCACTTTCAGTGCCTGAGTACTTTGTAATTTCAGTGAAAGTGTTTATATTAGTGAAGCTACTTTTGCACCTAAGTCTTTATGATATTGAATCCATGATGTAATGCCATTCAGAATTTTTTGTATATTATAAGACAGTAGCATCTCCAAATGCTTTGTTTCTACCCATAGTCAAATGGCCTATACCTAAATACCACACAGTAACAAACTAAATTTTTCTTTTTCCTAAGAACTAGTACCCAAGTTTCAGGTACTTATAGTTATTCCTACACCTAGAAATACTATGAGTAAAAACACTAAAATGTATAATTTAGCTTGCATATATCAATCATGGGGATCCATGTCTGAAATGAATTACTGTATTAAGCCAAATTCATCCCTCATGCAGCTGCATAGCCTGTACTGAAGTTAGATCAGAGGCAGTCAAGGTTTGTGCCAAATTACCAGATAATAGTGGTATACCAGATGACCTTAGAGGTAACCCCAAGATTCAAAGAGAAGGGTATTTACCAGAATGCAAACTAAGAGATTTCACTGCATTTATTGAAAACAGTTCTGGGAAATATATTTATACAGGTATAGGAATATTGTCACATTTTAACTTTTTTATTGCATCTTCCAGGAAAGTAAAGAACATGAAGTACTTTAAGTTTTTCATATGCTTAAACAATCAGTGTAACTAACAGGCAGGTTTACACGTGCTCCAGGCCCGGGGGACAGTGCTTTAATTAGAGTGCTTCTCAGAACCACTCTAATTAAAGCACCACAGCATCTTGTGTATCAGCATCCCCGTGCTTCAAAATGGTGGTGGGGGCACTTGAACTAAAGTTCATTCAACGAAAGCCTCCACTGCCATTTTGGAGCATGGGGACACTGACACATAATATGCAAGAGACTGCTGGAGCACAGTAATTACCATGCTCAAGCAGACTCAATTAATCAAGTCTGCTCTGAAGCACTGTAATTACAGTGCATCAGAGCAGCCTCCATGCTCATATATAGGCACTCAAAGATTATATCCAACTATCCAGGTAGCCCACTTAGGTAACCTTATTATTTGCTTTTCTTGTCTTTCTTGTCAACAACAATATTTTTAAAGGTAACTCTAGATATGCAAATAGTCAGCTAATATACTTCCACTTAAACAGCAACATACAGCTGTTTATAATAGGAAGTAAATAATAACTTACTCAATTGAAACTGCCAGGTGAATTTAGTGAGGCAGCCTGCAATTACCAGACAGAAATAAAAATAAAAACAACATCAATGAATTTTAAAACAGATATCATATTCCATAGCCTTATCCAAAATGATCATTTCTGCTTTAAGTGCAATACAATTTTAAGATGATAGCTAGTCCAGTCAGAAAACTATTATAGAATTTATATCTGTATAAATTAAATGCTAAACATAAAAAAATGTATTTTACTTTATATTTCTCCAAACTCAGATGAGTGATATTAAAATTTTAAATAGTACCACTGAAATTAATTTAAAATACATTCTGCTGGCTATTTTTCTCCCACAATAATACAAAACACACATTTCATGAGTGTAATGATGAAATACAGCAGACTAGTGCCACTCATTCTGTCAACAGATACGCAAAATTAATATATTACCTATAAAATTAACTTGTGGGAAGAAATATAAAACTACACAGAAGAAAAGTCTGAACTGTGGCAAGCAGCATTCTTATATTTTCCCTGGATTTCAATAGTGGTGTTTTAGTGCATAATTTCCAGTTTTACTCACATACAAGATGACCCTGAATATAAGATGACACCCCCCCCCCCCCCAGTAATTGGATTCTACACACAGAAAACTTAAACATTTGTTATAATTTTTCATATATGGACTCTGTTTGTTGGAGGATCATCTTAAATTCATCACCCAAACACACACGACTGCAGGTGGTGGGGAGAGAGGTGATGAGGAAGTAATAATGGGGCAGGCAGTGAGACACAGGCAGTGTGCAGGCAATGGGGCAGGCAGTGCCCCCTGCTGCCTGTCCCCACCCCAACTTTCCCCTCATTCTGCCTGCCTCCTCCCACAACATGAGATTACACTGATTCTCCAATCCCCTGTTCCCCCTTCCTCCCCTCTCCCTGTCACTTCTGCCACCCACAGCCTCAGATCTCCACCCCACTTCCTCCCATCTCCCTAGCTGAAGTCTTTCCCCCCCACCTGCCCCTCAACCCCCTCATTTACTTTTGCACTAACAGGTTCCATCCCTGCCCAGCCTGGGGGACAGAACATGGCTCCAGCCTGGCCTCATAGCAGTGGCAAGGAGTGTGGCAGAGAGGGAGGGAGAAGTGTAATGTGGAGAGGTGAGAGACTGGGGGCTGGGGGGGGGGAAGGGGGAGTGTGAAGAAGTAGTGGCAGGGCATGCAGAGGTAGTTGGGGACAGTGCAGTTGGCAACTGTGACTTTGGCTCCTGCTCCAGCCCCAAACCCACACTGGGGCCAGAGCCATAGCAGCTTGCCTTGCCTCTCCCCCTACCCCCACTTCCCTCCCCCCACCAGCTGCTGCCTCTTTCTCAGTTGTAAGGTGAAGGGCTTTTTCTTCCATGTTAAATGGAGGGAAAACCTCATTTTCTCATTGAGTAATATGAAATATACACATATCCTATTCAAATGCAATTCTAGAGCTGTAGCAATTCCACCCCCCCCCCCCATATTACTGTATATCTTTTTTTTCTGTTGACTGCATGAGGCCATATTCTAACATAATTTCTCATATTTCTGAATGCTCTCTTACTCCTTATGGTGGGCCTATTGAAATCAATGAGAGCAGTTATGGATTATCAGAGGTTAGTCTATATTCTAGCAAAGCATTACAGAGACCTAATTCAGTCATACTTCTGCCAATAGCTTATAAGAAGAATTCTTCAGCTCTTACATGGCCAGTTATTTGTCTTTACTACTGTTATAGTCAAAATATGTAAAAATGTCAATATTAGTCTTTCTTGCCTAATTGTGCTCCAGCCATTGTCAGGGCCTCATAGGCCAGAGGTTCTCAAACCTTTTTTTAGATTGAGGCATCCCTTGATAGACTTGAGGCACCCTTGGAAAATACTAGCTCTTAGTAGAGACATGGGACTCTTCAGCTTGGAAAAGTGCAGACTCGGGGGAGACATGGTGGCTGCCTATAAGTACATAAGGGGTGTACATCAGGATCTGGGAAAACATCTGTGCACCAGAGCGCCCCAAGGAAAAACTGGGACCAACAGTCATAAACTCCTCCAAGACTGTTTTAGGCTGGACATAAGAAAAAATGTCTTTACTGTCCAAGCCCTCAGGACCTGGAATAGACTCCCTCCAGAAGTGGTGCAGGCACCTACGATGGACTCATTGAAGAAATGTTTGGATGCTTATGTTGCTGGGATCATTTGACCCTAGCTGACTTCCTGCCCCTGGGGCAGGGGCTGGACTTGATGATCTTCGAGGTTCCTTCCAGGCCTAACGTCTATGAAATCACAAATATTTTTGTTTCTATAGCCACTCAGTACACTTACTGTACTGTGCAACAACGTTCTCCTTTCTCTAATGCCTATGGTTAAAAAAAAGAGTCCAGTTCTGTCACCTTTTGTTTTTCTATCTGGGATAGAGCTGGGCACTTGTCAGTGGCCAAAGAAGAAAACCAATATGTTGCTTAAGCCCCATTAACACTTCAAAATAGCTAAGACTGCTGTATTTTCAATGGGATAGCTTATGGTGCAAAGTACTAATCACCATTAGGAAGGTTAGGAAGATCAGCCTCAAGGCTATCAATTAGTGTCAGTTGCAGGATAGGGATTTTTGCATTTGTTTGGATTTTTTCTTAATATAGGGGGTGAGTTTATTGACTTACTGCTTGTGGAGCGATCTGGAGTGATGATGCACTGATTAACAGAGGAAATTACTGTGCAGGTTTTTTTTTTTACTTTCAGCTCAACTAATGTCTATAGATAGCATTCAAAATGCTGTAAGCTTCCTTTTCTTAGATATGTGTTTCACCTCAGCAGAAATTGTAATTTGAACAAATGTTGTGTTTTTATGACATGAATACTTGTGGAATAAATTAGCTGATAATAATGCCATTGACACTAAAGATGACTAAATGCCAGTAATGTGGAATTTATAAATTTTGATAATTAAATGTTATAGGGTTCCTATTATAATGATGCATGAAATCATGCCAAAACAAATGGGAATAACTTTGGGGTTTATAGTGTTTGTCCCACATTTGGTTTGATTAACCTTGTGTGTGGTCTTATTCAAAAAACAATGTTATGCTGTATTCATGTATATCACTTCTATCAAGGTATGTAATATGCTACGTTGTCTGTGTATCATTACAGTTTGTGGACACAGGTTAGTCCAAAGGTTTTGGTCAGGTCTCTGATTCAGAGGTATTATGACATAACATGCCAAAGGAACTGAGGAATTCATGCTCATGGAAAAGGGAAAAGGCAAAACTGCTAAGTGTCTCTTATCCATTTTGTTACTGGGGTAACAACTGTCCCTCCCAACCACAGGCGGAGAGGACTATTTTTGGGATGGGTAGCCAAGGTATTGTTTGCCTGTAATAGGAAAAATAAGCCCCATGATAGTGAAATTATCTCAGGGAAATGGATAATTAACTACGGGAATTGCAGAAGTTCCAATGTTTTCTCTGTAATATCCATTTTTTTTTTATTTTTTTTACAAATGAGAGATTTCTGTCATGACTGCTGATAAACGTATTTGAAGGTAACATGATATAAGATTTCATCCAAAGATCTCAAAACACTTTACAAACATTGAATTGTTAGCTTCACAACATCCCTGTGAGTTGGGAGGAGGTGGTTTTGCATTATGTGTAAAGGGAATAAGGGAAGGCAAAGAGTTAAAGCATCAATCCAAATTCAGAATGAAAAGAACTGGAAACCCAGAGTGTCTTATTTGTAGTTATCTTATTAGTTGCCAAAAAACACACTTCACTTTCTCCCACAACTCTTATGCATTATACTCTACAATGACAGAAGAGGGACCTAACTAGCATTTGCTTTTTCAGTCACTCAGAAACAATGCAATAAGGTAATATACAGATTATTAGCTATAATGTCCTTTCTCATTAAAAAATTGCCCTATAAAATATAGGACATAACATCAATCAACAGAATAGCTATTAGCCTTTAAGATATACAGTCACAAAAAAGACTCAGTGGACAAACCAATAATGGAAGACAAAATAATATAACAATGAGTAAAAAAAAAGGAATAAACACAAAAGTATACCAAACTTAACACTTGCACAGTAAAGAAGACAGTAGTGAGAAAAAATTACACAATCAGAACTTGCGTTAAGCCTGCTGAAGTCAATGGAGGCTTTATATTAGACCTCCAAAGAAAATGACTTTGTACTGGGAAAACATCTTGGCAGTGCTTGCAATTTAGAAAAGTACAAACAAATTTGTCTTTGCCTTTTCTTGTGTGTTTTAAACACAGTAGAAGAATGGTTATAGCTGGCACATGTATAGAGTACTCTTGTCAAATACTGGGCAACAGAACCCTTATGCTGAAGTAGCCAAATTAAAAAAGTATGAGGCTCACTAAACATAGCAGGTGTTTTGTTAGGAGAGTCTGAGTTTCAAAGGAGTTACAGTTTGCAGCGGGGGTATCAAACTGTCATCTGGCCCAGTAGCCTCCCACAGAGGCCAAAAATTCTGGGATTGACAAAGCAGGTGTGGGGCCTACTACCAAAATTCAAGGTATAGAGCTCTGCTGGGGAAGTGTGTTGGTGGCAGGGGAAAATAAAAACTGAATTAATGCCTGTAGTTGCTTCCAGTGCTTGTCTCACCACCACATCCAAATCCAGGCCACAAGGAGCCCTGTGGTCTGGATCCAATCCTGGGACCCAGATGAGTTTGATATCCCTGGTTTATAGGAAATTCACAAACTGAAAATAAAGTGAAATACTGATGTAGAGGAGAGAGAGAGACTGATTTTTTTTTTTTTTTAATTGATATCAAAGTCAGTTTAGTAACTGGGAAAAAGTACTGTGATCTAAAGCAAAAGGGAATAGTCAGATATAATGAGTCTGATTTTAATTGCATAAGGATATTACATAAACTAATTAAAGTGAGTTAAAATGGGCATAGATTTACCACATAGTAAGGTAAAAGTTAAACTATGATAATTTAGCCCTGTATCAGGCTGTAACTCTCCTGTTTTAACTTTCACTAAACATAGGATAATAGTAAATAACTAGGGTGTGTGTAAATGAAGTGGGGGCCCTAAATTGAAGTGGTGGGTTTTAAAAAACACTGCTTCAATTTAGGGCTGATTAAACCCCCGTGTTGTGCACACACCTGGCTGACTTACCTGCCTTCCCAGCAGGGAGGGGAGGGCGAGCTGCCGGCAGGTGGAGCAGTCTCTGGGCTGCAAGAGTGGGGGGGCTGACACTTCCCTCCATGGCAGCAGCATCCCCCCTCCTAGGTGGCACCTGCCTGCAAGCACCTGGCTCAGGCAGCCCCAGGGTACATCACAGCCACAAAGGGAAGCACCAGGCCCCTGTGCAGCTCAGGCAGGCAGGCAGGCTCTGGGGAGGTGGGAGGAGGGTGTGGGGGAGCAGACTCACCGATTTTCTTCAATGGAGTTGCTTTCCTGGGCTGCTGCCAGGCTGCCTTCAGGGCTTCCTGCAGAGCCACAGAGTGGCATGGAGCCCGGTGCTTCACTCCACGGCTATAGGGGCAGCAAACTAAAACTCATCAAAGGAGTTTTAGTTTGCTGCACCCCAAGTTATTTGAGGTGCCTTATGCTACCAAATTTCCTACAGTGGCTGGAATTAATGCACAAGACGTGCAAACACCAACACCATTAAAGTGGTGCAAAAGCATTTATTCCACTGTAAAGTGTCATGCACACTCCTCTGGTTTTGTCTATACACCACCCTCAACAGTAACTATTCATCAGTAGGTCTATAGTAAGTTGTACCCTCTCCCCATCATTTTTGTTTTTTTGTTTGTTTGTTTATACCCTAAAACCACTTCACATTTTCAAAATGAGCTTTTGTGAAGCAAGTCTTGTGTGTGGGAAAGGGCTGTTAGTTTCCTTTCCCTCTGTGCATGTGTGTGTATATGCCTGTGCCTACATGATGCCTGTATACTAAATGCTGCTCAGACATGGAACATCCTGGCACCTGAAGTATTATCTTTAGCTACAGCATTTTAGGGCACCATGTCAAAGAGGTCAAACACTGAATTTGCAAGGTCACTAGATTATTATTAGACATGTAAATGGCTCCTTCAGTTTTGGTTTGAAGTACATAATTAGGCTGGTATGAAGGAACTGTACCCCTGCTATTTGTACCATACCTCTTCTAATAACATTTTAGTTTTTAGTGCTGTCTTACAATTCTCATCACAACTGTCTTTGATGAGGGAAGTGGGCCTTCCACACATTGCTAGCATGGCAGAAAGAACCACATGTGTAAATCAACTGACAGAGATTATAATATTCCAGTGTACATTATACTGTAATAGAGGAATACTTACATTTTTTTTTTCAAAACCTTCCTAAATATTTTCTTGTTACCCTACCAGTTGTCCAAAGAACTTACTTCAGATAGTAAGTACTTCTCTTAACTGTGCTTTCAGAACAGCTGTTCCTAAATCAGTCCATGGACATTCATTAGCATAGGCAACACCTTCAAGCAAAGGATGTGAAGTCCCTGTCCCAGAGATCACCAGAATGTTGAGCAATGAATACAGTAAAATTGCATCCTGAGGAGAAATACAAATACTTATGGAGATACAGAAGTAACTCAATGTTTTCCTTTGAGTATCAGATTTAAATTAATCTAATAATCCCCAAAACCCCCAACCAAACAAAAAACAACCCATTCATATAACTCAGTTTGATATTGTAGTCATGCAGTATTTCTTAGAGGTTCCACCTAAGCCATGCACTAGGAAATGCCCTTGTACAGTGGCTTTCTCTCCTAGTTAGAGTCCCTTTATAGAACAAGGAATAGAACTTATCAAAATTTCTCATGCAGAAAGTTTCCTGCTGATACATACATTTTTAACAAACTAAAATCTTCCTTGAGAAAATGGCAATTCTGCCGCACCCCCCCAATAAAAAAATTAAAAACACCTAAGGGATTTAGGAGCACAGATCCCATTACTTCCAAAATTCAATTGCAATGAAAATGTTGATAGTATTTTACACCTCCTCTGCACTAGGGTTGATGGAAAATCAGGCCCAGAGGGAAAAAATAATAGGGGTCCTGCTTATCACTAAACCACTGTGGCTGTTATGTATGCCTCTGTCTTCTCCAGTGCTGGTCTCTGCCATTCCTATTCAATGCTTAAGTGCACTCTGTGTGTGTGCGTGCATGCGTGTGCGTGCACAGGTGTGTGCGCGCGTGTATGTATGTGGTTGGATAATCTTTCCCTATGACTATTCATGAAAGCACTAGCCGAAAGAAAACAAGTATGTAGTTTTTGCTGACCTCACAAATTGTTGTTGAATTTTCCATTTTTGTAAATTATACAAAATGTGATTTTTTTGTTGATTTCCTGAACATTCTATTAATTTGTAAACATACAGACTATAGTAAAGGCCCTAGAAAAAGTAGTAATACCAGGTGACCCTGTATTTAGTTAACTTAATGTAACTAACTTCATGGAGATTTGTGTATTTGCATCAGCCAAGCATCTGGTCCCAAATGCATTATGCCGATACATATATACAGTAGTTGTCATGACTACAAATAAATACAAGACTATTTAGTAATTTGTGTTCCAGGAATAGATATTTTAGTTGTTGGCATATGCTGTTTTTACATGTAACTATCGAGTGGGAAGAAAAAAAAATTAATGGCAGCGTGTAATAGCGGTGACTTATTTACACGGTGCATGTTAACTTCAAGAGTTGCAAATAGTTGATTGAATAAACTTCTTGCAATATGACATCCTTTGATGTAGTGCTGAATTTAAGTGTCCTTCCTTTGATGTTTGGTTGGCTTCCTCTAGCAACAGGAGGTTGAGTTCAGAGTGGGGAACTCCCAGAAGTTCTATAATTGAAAAGGCATATAGAAGAATCTTTGATTCAGGATACCCTAAGGTAAAATGTAAAGGTTAGAATATGGAGGATGCTTTTTATTTTGCAAAGCCAAATGAAGAAATAGTACAAAAAGACATCATTTTCTAATATATTCCCCTCTAGAGCACATTATATCATTACACACACACACACACACACACACACACACACACACAGGTATGAAACAAGACAAAGAAAAAAGAATCCCTGCACGAATAATAAAGCATTTAGAGTTTAATCAGAATACACGATGAATTACAAGTATTTATGTGCTATTTTTGATTACTGGTAACACAAAAAAACACATGGTTAAAGAGAAATGATCAGGCAGAAATGGCTAAGCAACCGCTATGTTAAATCTATAAACATGGGAGCATAATACTGATACATCAATTTGGACTCAATGGGAGTTAGGTGCCTAACTTACTTAGGCATTTTTGAAAACCCTATTAAGAGTCTAATTAGGAGTCTAATTCCATCTTTACGTACCCGAGAGGCATATCTTCACTAAATCTATGCCATGCCTGGGAATGCTATTATGAGATATGCCCTTCCCCCTTGGTACCACTCTGTATATGTTAACTCTCAAAAGTGCTAAACTGTACAGATGTCCCCCAAAGGTTAGATTGGTTAAAAAATGGACAGCCCAATCTAACTTGAGTTCACTTGACTTAGGTACAGTTAGACCAATCTAACCAAACATCTGTACATGTTCAGAGCACTGCCCCGGGACTGAGAAAGCCCAGCCACTCACCCCAGCTCTGGTACTGAACTTTTCTTCCTGCCCCCCACCCTGTTTTTAGCTTGCTGACCTCTCCCCAAGACAGACAGCTGTCCCACAGACCAGCTAGTCCCCCTAAGCCTGCCAACCTCCCACCCCCACAAATCTGCAAGCCATACCTAGTGTCTAATGGTGCTGGAACCCCATCAAAGTAAGTTGGGGTGGAGAGAGGAGCAGGTGGATCAGGGCAGGAAGGAGAGATTGGTCTGCAGGGAGTTGTTTGTCTGGGGCTGGTAGGGTTTCAGGGGGCTGGTGGGGTTTCTCCCCTGCAGACCCTGCTGCTCCCTCTGTTCCCCCCAGTCCTTCCACAGACCCCACCAACCCCTGGAGGAACCCGCTACTCCTCCCCAATCTCCCCAAGTCCTCCTGCTTACCCTGCCAGCCCCTCTATTCTGCCAACACCACCCCCATGGTCCTGCTAAACCCACTAATCCCACCAGCTCCTCTGCCTTCCCTGATTTACCTTAGTTCAGGCTCCCAGCACCTGTTTAATCACTGAGTTAGATCTGGTGGACATTTTTTACCCAATCTAACCTACCAAACTTCTCAGTGTAACATCTGTATGCACCCATAGGCATGCTTTTTAAAGTCCCCTGTTTTGAAGAACTGAGTGAATTCAATATAGCTCTGTATGGCGGGAGGGGACAAACCATAAAGATGCAGTTTGTAGCCTAAACTGCTACATAGCATTCGGGTATAATTTCTAATTTAATTGAACACCTTTTTCTAAGACAGTTTGAATCCTGCTGCTTTTCCTAAGGGCCTGATTCAATGAACAAGCATTTGCTTAGGTTTCAGTATCTGTTTAAATTCCATTAATATCTAAGTGCCCACTTCACTTTTATGCAGGTGCATAAGAGCTTTGCTGGGTAGAGATGGGATCAAACACATTCATACTTTATTCATGTACTTAAATAGTTTGCTAAAGTTTCAGCTCCTGTGACGGTCTGGCTGTGGTGTAGGTGGCTGGGTTTGCAGTAGGCCACTAGGAGCAACTAGGGTGTCAGTTAGGTGGGAGTACAGATTCCTGGGGCATCAGGTCAAGGTCTGGGTTGGAGGATGTAAGACTCAGGGAACAGGTTCTAAGAAAGCCAAGAGGGGAAATGTGAGAGACTTAGTCCAAGAAGCAAGCTGAGATTAGGAACTAGGGGTTAGACAGACAGCCAGTGCTGAGTTCCAGGGAGATCTGAGGTCAGGAGCCCAAAGCTGAGGCAGGAGCCAGGACAACTAGATACACCAGTGTACACAAGGCTTGCTGGAACACACCGAGGCTGTGTCTAGGCATGTCTGAAGCCTAAGGTTGAAGCTATGGTTAAAGGGGTAAGTGGCTCTTTCAGCAGCTAATATGGTTACAGAGATCAGGGGCAGATGTGGTACTCAGGTGTGTGGCCCAACCAGTCATGCCTGATCAGAGGCCCTGTTAGTACCTAAATAATACAATCTAATTTATGTCTATCCATTTTTGCCACCCCTTATTTTGGCACCTACAGACATTCAGTTTCCACTGGGAAAGTTGTTGCTCTCCCAGAGGAAACCACAAGTATAGAGATATTTAGGAGTGTACTTGGTAGCCATTGTGGTCTGAGACAAGAAGACATACAACAAACTAGAACTCTTGGTTCCAAAATGATACCTTTTATTAGACTAACTGGGAAATTGCAAGAAAATTGTCCTTTTTTGGATTTTAAACTTCATTGTAGAACAACAAGAAAGATTTTTTTACCTCCCTGCCTGCCATCTGACACCTCCAGGGGAGGAATTCTACTTGATCTATACATCAAAGAGCTACTCAGCACAGCTCAAAGACACTCCCATGGACCTAGAGGGAGACAGCTTTCCATCTTCAGCTCCCTCTTCAGAAATGAAGTTTATTTCCTACCTATGGGGACTTTTTACCATCTTATACCATCTATATTTTTCCCATAGCCTGATGAAGTGACTTTGCTCCCGAAACCTTGCAGAACACGGCAATTTTCTTGTGATTTCCCAGTTGGTCTAATAAAAGGTATCATTTTGAAACCAAGAGTTCTAGTTTATTGTATGAGATATTTAGGGGCATTTATACACATACTTTTTCATGCTGTGATGTGCCGGAGCACTGCCCTGCATCACTTGCAGTTGTATAAGTTACGAAATGTACGTCACCATGGAGAAAATAGTTGTAGTGTACTTTTGAAATTAAACCCACTTGACGTGTTTTAGTTCAAAAATTCACCATTTTCTGCACACTGACATGCATTTCACCACTTATACAACTGCGTGTGTGGCAGTGCCAGGTGCTTTTAAAAAATGCCCTACAGTTTTCCCCTATAGCAATAATAGCTTCTCTAGGAAAAAAAAAAAACAAAAAAACCCAGGAACTACCAGGGTTAAATCACCCCCCAGAAGAGTTTCTCATAGGAGATAAAATATCTGTGCATTTCCCCTTCTGAGAGAAGTTATAGCGTAGTCCTTCAAAACCCAGTCTACTTTGCTCTTGCTTCCCACCACCCTTGGAAACAGGTTGATACTATGGCTGAACCCTGCTACCCTAGCCAAGCATGGAGCAGAACATGGCCCCTTCACAATCCCTACATTGTGCTATAGGGAGAGACAGGCTGACCTGGAGTAGACTTGGTCAGCCAATCAGGGCTGCTTCTGTGCACTGCACTGCTGCCATCTATCTCAATGCAGACTGAAGGAGCCTGAAGAACATACTGAGATGTGTGTACAGAGGTACCCTGGTTACACACCATCAACCCTACAAGCTCAAATGTCAGTTCAGGGGTCTCTGGGTAAGTTTTTTTACAGGGCAAACAAGTTTAGAAAAATTTGCCCAGATTATTTGAATGTGTGCCTGCAGCCTCAATTTTTGACCATAGATAATCTTTAATGCCTAGCAAGGGTAGGTAAGGTGTTTGTATCTTTTCACTATTTCAGTAGTTAGTCCATAATTACTAACCCCAAATCCTTTCTCCTTTATTTTTTAAAAACATTCTCATTTTATGAGATTATACCACCACCCTTTTATTTCTGACACAGAAGGGGTATTGTTTATGTTGACACAGAAAGTGTGTGAGTTTGTGATCATAATTTATGATCATAAAAAGTCATAATTTTTATGGCAGCAAAAAGGCTAAGCAAACAGGCATCCATGCCACTCCCATGCAACAAATGCCTAAAATGTATGGCTGCAACATATGTGGTATGACTTTATGCCACTTTTCTCTGGCTGATATCTGGTTCAAGGCAGAAGAGCACAGGCATCCCAGACTTCAGGAGCCCAATCCTACACACCCCAGGGATTACCATGCACAGAGTTTGCAGGATTGGACCCTTGAAGCCTCATGACAGCCTGCCTGGGATCCCTCATTTGAGATTCCTCAGATGTGTGTCAATGCTCCAGTGTGGTCCTGAGGTTGGGACCAACAAACTACTAACTGGTGGTTCCAGCCTAGGGATTACACCAGAGGTAGTTTCATACTCCAGTGCAACCCCAAGATTGGGACCAACATTTAGCTGATTGTTGATCTCAGCTCCAGGATCACACTGTAGCTGATTAAAGAAGCTGGGTGCTGGGACTTATAACCAGGTGATTAGTGGTCCCAGCCCTAAGACCCCACTGTAGTATATAGCTAGCTATTCAGGAAGCAGTGAGGAAATCTCTTGACTTTGTGGCTCATCATAATCCACCTGATTGTTTTTAAACTGTTCATTCCACAAGTGTTAATGAATCTCTCACCTTTTAAATGATCTTTAATGGTTCCACTAATTAAGCTATCCTTTCTTCTACATGTTTGCTGTCTGTTAGTTCCTCCTAGTAAAATAGCTCCTGTTGTTTAACTCTGGTTAGAAGCATTAACTCGAACGTGGAAATGTTAACTCAGGTGAACATTAACTCAGGTGGGGAGATAACTTTTACAGAAGTATTGGATACACTATCAAGATGCTCAGGAAGGCTTCATTTCATTATATGAATTTAAAAAGGATGTACACTAATAACAGAAGGACTAAAGAAACATCTTTGGATTATTTTTGCCTAGTTTGTTGCAGTTTATACTTAATATATGATATAGCAAATTAATATAAATTCCAATAAAATTTTTCTTTTCTTGCTTCTAGTTTCTTTTTAACTGGAGAAAAATGTGTGTTGTGTTACATGTGATGATGCAGTGAACCATGTGCAGTGCAGCCCCCTTTTCAGTAACTTTGTGTTTGGCACCTCCAGAATTAGGCAGCAGCCCAACAGGTGTTTTAATCAACTAAGGGTGTCTTTACATGTGCTCAGGGTTGGGGGGGGGGAGGGGGAAGCAGGGGGCTTTAATTAGAACAGCCCTTAGAACCACTCTAATTAAAGCACCCATAGTGTCACATGTATTCAGCATCTGATGCTTCAAAATTGTGGCAGAGGGTGCGTTAGTTAAAGTGCCTCTGCTGCCATTTTGAAATGCATGGATGCTGAATACATGTGATGCGGACACTGCTGGAGTGTACTAATATGCACACTCCAACAAACTCACAGCAGACTCGAATGAGTGTGCTAATTAGCATGCATTGGAGCAGAGGTCTGTCATATGTACAGGTGCCCTAAAGTTTGGACATGTACGACTTAGGCACTAAAATCCTGTAAATCTAATCTTAGATCCAGTGGCATTGCCTACCTTCACAGGAAATGGAAAATACATTAAGCCTGTATGTTGCACCATGTAAGAGTGACCTTGCATCCAGCTTATGTTTATCACAAGATTTGTGTCACAAATGTATTCATTAGAAATATTTAAAATGGTGGGTTTTTTTATTTCCTCTCTTTTCCTCGCCAGAACAATATAATTAGCCCTAATTATAATTATCCCTAACTCAGGTAAATGTCCAGAACTCATAAAAACCAAGAACCTCTCTCCCTGCTATGTATGTTACATTTTGCTTAAAAATAGTAATTCAATACCCTGTTTGCCTTCTAACCATAAGTATGTGGTTCCAAAAATTAGAAATAAAAGAAATAGGAAAAGATTGGGGGGAATATAAGAGTATATTTTCTCCACTTTGTTACCAATAAGTGGAGTATCTTAAGGTAATATTACAACCTCTGATTTATAAGGTGGAAATAAAAAAAAATGAATAGGAAGGAATTTGTCATAGAATCATAGACTAGAAGGACCAGAAGGGACCTGTAACATCATCAAGTCTGGGCTCCTTCCATGGCCAGGAGGTAATAGGGCTCAAATTAACTCAACGAGGTGTTTGACCAGCCTCCTCTTGAACACCACCAGGGATGGAGAGTGCACTGCCTCTGCTGGGAGTGTGCCACAGATTCTAGTTAATAAGTTTTTCCTTATGTTTAGCCTAAACTTTGCCTTGACTATTTTCTGCCCATTGGACCTTGTCCTCCCAAGGGTTGCCTTTCTGAAGAGTTGCTTCTCTAGATCCTGGTGTTCACCACTGACATACTTGTAGACAGCTATCAAGTCACCCCACAGTCTTCTTTTACTCAGACTGAACAAACCCAGATCCTGAAGTCTCTCCTTATAGGGCTGATCCCCTAGGCCCTTGATCATGCAGGTTGCTCTTCTCTGTACCCCTTTCGAGCTTATCCACATCCTTCTTGAAGTGCAGTGCTCAGAATTGGACACAGTACTCTAGTGTGTTCTCACCAACACCAAATAGAGGGGGAGGAGCACCTCTTTGGATCTACTGGCAACACACATCGGCTGATGCACGCCAGAGTTCTATTTGCTCTGTTGACACCTTTGTCACACCGATGGCTCATATTCATTCATATTACTACTGTGATATTTTCTCTCTGTTCATATTAAACCTACCTTTCTGTTTCCTTTGTAGTCAAAGACTATGTTTACTGGGCCAAAATTAATTTTGGTGCCTAGGTGACACACCATAAAAAAAATAAGGGGTGTCTACCAACATGCCCCTAGTTTAAAAGTTTATGGGGGAAGATGGATTGGATTCCTGTCAAATGCTACATGATAGTTTATATTGAGGAGTGATTATCAACCAGGGTCTTTAGGGTACCACCTCGGAAAGGAGCTCCAAGGTGTGATAAGCAGTTAAGTGCAGACTCAGCCTTGTTGCTGAATTGCTAATCCTCCAACCCCACTGCCTGGCCCCTCTGCAAGGAAATAAACATTGTAATATAAATTAGTTATTGAAACTGAGTGCTCTGAATTCACAAAAATAATGCAGGGGTGCCTCAGTTAAACCAATGAGGTGTGCCTCAAGTGTAAAAAGGTTAAGAACAATGGATTCAGAGTCCTGAAAAATTCCATTATTTTGCCGTGGAGAAGCAGGGAGGGACACTGATGAAAATATGAATTCCTTGAAAATATTCTTTTTTTAAATTCCATCCAAGTCCATTGGGCACAGTAGAAAGACTCTGGTTTTCATAAGATTGAGATCAGACAATTGATCTTGTGCTCTGAATATCTATTCTTCATTTAAATAGTGAATAAGAAATATTTACACTATCTCTATATAAACATCTCATTACAATACTTAATTCCATGTAAAAAAAAATGTTGCACTAAGAGAGGTTTTCCTCTTAAGGAAATGTCAACTACCATAATTACAAGCAGATTATCTTTAACTGGGTACAAAAAAATGTCAATGTGAAATATCATAGTGATTAGCTTCATGGTATTGTTGTTGAGTCTTTTTTTATTATTTCTATGTGGTTTAATTCTTGAATAAGCTAGGTTTTCAGTACTTTTCTTCTATTTTCTATAATCATCTAGCTTATTAGTAGATGCACTTCTATATGACTAGTGACTTATATATTAGGAAAACAATATACACGGTATTTTACATGCAAGTATGTATTCCTATGAACTTGCAGAACATTTTTTCTTGTACCTTTACTAAAGCAGTCCACTTACCTGCTGGGTTGGGTGTCAGTGTCTGTGTGTGCCTCTGTGTCTGCATGTCTGTGCCAGTGTGTCTGTGGGCCTGGGGGGCTGTTGTGAGGGGCATCAGGAGGTCTGTTGAGACTGTGGGGAGTAGTGCGGGGCACCAGTAGCGCTGGGTGGGGGCTGTGGGGGGCCTTTAATTTTTATCACAGATTTGGGGTTTTTAATCAGAGAATTTGAAATTTTTAACCAGAGAAAATCAGGATCCCTGATAATAAGTATATAAAGTATATATTTATATAAAGTATATATAAAATAAACACACACACACACAAACATACACACACACACACCAGAAAGAACAGAGAATCTGTGTGTGGGGGGAAGGGGAAGGGCAGGGCAGGGGAAAGGGAAGGTGGTGGGGTGGTAGATCAAGAAGGGGGGAACATGTCCCTGCGCACACTCCTAGGAGCAGGGTCAGGGGGTGAGGGCAGGGATGCCACTCTGTGGGCCACACACACGCCGGTTGGCCTGACAGGGGGTTCACACATGGAAGCCGCTACTACAACTCTGTCACTGCACCCTGCACTACCATCCCATGGCCACCCACATGACTTTGTTGGCAAGTGGCACAGGGCGTGGCAGTGGCAGTATGGTGGCAACCTCTTTGTGTGGGCCACATATGTGCTGCCCAGCCAGGGGCTGGAAACGGGGGCTTGCATGCAGTGGCTGCCACTACACTGCTGCTTATGTCCCATGACTGGCTGCACAGCTCCGTGGTGGTGTGGGGTGGTGGCGGCTGTGTGCTGGCTGGGGAGGCTGGGGGGCTTTACAGGCAAGCACTACCACCACAAAGTCATGCCCTTCGCCCCTGGATACTAGAAGTAAGTCGGGCTTGGGGGCTGTGGGGCAGGGCTGGGGAAGGTGGCTGGGGGTGAGGGAGCAGGGAGGGCTGCCAGTCCCAGGCAGCAACCCTGCAGCTGGCCACACAACTCCGGGCATGGCTCTGTGGTGGCACAGGGAGGTTTTGTACACAGCGGTTGTCATAACTAGAATAGCCCCATAGGTAAGCAGTAGCGGCCGCTGTCTGTCAGCAGTGATGGCTGCTGTGGTGTACAGAACCTCCCTGTACCACCATGGAGCCATGCTCAGAGCTGTGCAGCTGGCTGCAGGGCGGCAGCAGCAGTGTGGTGGTGGCTGTGACCTCTGCATAGCGCAGGATGGTGGTGGGTATGGCTGCGTGATGCCCAGCCATCACCACACTGCTGTTGCCACTGTGTGTCTGACCACACAGCTCTGGGCAAGGCTCTGCAGTGGTAGCAGTGGAGCAGGGAGGTTTTGTACACATTGGCCATCACCGCTGGCTAGGCCCCACAGGTAAGCAGCAGCAGTTGGTGTGTGCGAGCCCCCACCCAGGCACCCCCAGCCACCATCCCTCACTGCTGCTGCAGAGCCATCTGTGCAGCCAGCCACATTCAAGCCTCCCCCTCCCCCTTCTCTGGGCAGTCATCTGGGCAGCATGTGTGCAGCTCACACATGGTGGGCACCACCGCCCTGCTCCCCACATTGCTTGCCCACAAAGTCCCCCACAGAGGGGTACCCCTGCCCTCACCCCCTGCCCCTGTTCCTAGCTGAGGTGTGCTGCCTGGGGCCAGCAGAACCCCCCCCCCCACTCCCTCAGCCCCCAGCCACCTTCCCTAGCTCTGCCCCACAGCCCCCAAGCCCCACTTAGCTCTAGGATCCAGGGGCAAAGGGAGAGTCTGAGCCTGAGCCCAGCCTTGGCTAACACAGTGGGTCAGGAAACACCCTTCCCCATCTCCCTCCCGCTCCGGGCAGGGTTGGGGGTTTTCCACCCTTTCTATAATCAGCTCTTGCAGGCTGGAGCTCTACCAGCCTGCAAGAGCTCTTTGAAAAAGTGGAGAATCCGCAGATTTCTCTGCTAAAAAGGGAAATCCATGTTTTCTTTGATAAAAACAGGGAATCCATGGTTTTCTCTGTTTTTCCTGGTAAATGGAAAACCCGGATCCCTGCTTATCTATCTATCTATCTATCTATCTATCTATCTATCTATCTATCTATCTATCTATCTATCTGAGACAACTTTGCACCTTTACTTCTCTGGCATTATTTGGGGACCTTCTAGCACCTTAAGGTAAATAGATAACTCTTGGGACTGCTCACCTACAATGGTGTCGCAAGATCACTTTGGCTGCCAGCTCTAGCCAAAGCAGAATGCCCATTTCTACCCCATATACCCTCAGCCTACACCCTTTATTTAAAAAAATATATATTTTCATGTTACAATTTGCATAGCAATATGGCCTCTTTATCCTGCTACAGCACATTAAAGAGCTGGGGTAGAACATAAAGCTGGGTTTATCATTCCCTGGCTGGTAGTGACTTGTCATCATTAAATACAAGTGACTTGTTTGCATTATTTAAAAGTCAGCATTAGATACTGTGATGATTTATTTTAGGTACAACTAATGTCTCACTTCAGAGTTAAAGATTCATGACTTCATATTTTATTTACAGTATTTTTTTAGGATGGCATACTGGAATGAGGAAATTCCTATTTCTCCCTGGTCAGCATAACTATTACAACAAAAACTGAAGGAGGAAGCCCAGAAGGATGGAAAACGTTCAGCCTGTCACCTTTAATATTATTTATATTAATGTCATGTCTAAAAACCCAAATCAGGAAGTGGGACTCTATCATATTAGGCATTGAAAGGATAACTTTTGCTATCAGCACCTTATAGCAGAAGAACAAAATTAGAGGTAAGAAGTAGATATAATAAAGAAACAGGAATGACACATGAGCAAAACCATTATGACACATGTAACAAGCAACAACAACAGTTCATTAGCTGCGTACCTAAATACAGCTTGGGGCACCGGTAAGATGTAATGCAATGTGCATTATGATTATATTACTAGTGGTAGAATTTCTTCTGAGACAGGGGACTTTGGCTAGTAATAGGAAAAAAATGTGCTCAGTGAGAAGAGAAACCAGATCTTCAGGATATCTGTAGCATGCTTGGATGCATTTCAGATTGAGGAACTCATCAACCAGCTCTTGCAATACATTGTACTTCTATATGTTACCCACAATATCTTAGCATCCATTTCTCCACTTGTACATAATTTTGTGAGCATTAATCTTTTTAATGAGCTTTTTTTCCTGTATCCCAATAGGTTTTTGCGATTGGAGCTTAAAAAGGAACCTGTTATGTGGAGCTGAAATTTTCAATATATTACCATATGGCATGCAGTCTATCTTTCCCAGAATACTGCATATAATCTTCTCACAATAAAAAGTGGCATGAGATACTGAAACCTTTTCCCTTGATATATTCATGCTTTTCTGCTTATACTGCCGATTAATTGTGGGGCTTGATTTTGCATCCCTTGATTTTGCACCCCAATGGGAATGTTTCAGGACCTCCATTCCATGCTCCCTTTTCCTAAGACAACTAGAAGTACCATACTGCAGGTAAGTATAATGATTCTAAACACTGGCATCCATAATTAAATTTACTTTAAGTGACATTTTTGGATTATCCCAATCCATAGCAATATGGTGATCATAAATTCTGGGTTTTTTTCCTGTTAAAAGAATATATTGTTGTAACGTTTCCATGTTCAAGTCGAATTTTTTCAGCTCTCATTCACAGTGGAAGTCGTGCTGAAATCAATGAAACTGCTTCTATTAGTGAGGACTATAGATTGATCTTCTCTCTGTCTTAAGCAGATCAATCTATGCTGCAACTCACTGTGGTGTGTGGGCACTTCAAAATCACTGATGTATTTATGCTTGCCACACCAGTGTGTGTGTGTGTGTGTGTGAGGGGAGGGGGAGAGGGAGAGGGATGGAGAGAGAGTGAGAGAGCGTTGCCTCAAATTTCCACATGAGGTGTAGGAAAGGGAAGTGACTTACATGAGCACAAAAGTGGCAAAATAGGGAACAGAACTTGGGTTTTATGATGGCACCCTAACTACTGAATTATCCTCTTTTCAGCATAGTATTTGACCTAAATAAATTCTCTATTACAGTGGTTGGCAACATTTTGCAGCAGTAGGTCTGAATGGTCCAGCTCAGGTCCTAGGCGAGCTGGCACTATGATACAGCTGAGGTTCTCCCTGCTATATAGATGTGGTATGGCACAGAAAAGCTCCAGGCTACCCACCCACCCAGTTGCAGCATAGTGTAGTGTGGTGCAGGCAAAAACTCCACCTCTGAATGCTGCCTAAATCCCAACTCCATGGGCCAGATCTGTCCTGTGGGTCACTGGTTACTAACCCCTGCTCAATTATAATCATTGCATCTGAAATGATTCCTTCTTCTTTGCTTTTTAAAATACCTGAATAAGTGAAATCCTCACTGGCTTCTACATTAATGTGAATACTTAATGTAATCTGATGGAAAAGAGGTTATTAAAATTGCATTGGCGGCAAAGTGCTGGGAGAGTACTGCCATTACCAGTACACCAGGACAAAAACACAACATCAACTACAATTAGATTTACAGAGGCAAAAGTACAGGCAGTAGCCTGTTTAAAGAAAGCAAGGAGATGGGGGTGGGGGTCAGTCCATAACCCTACCTCCATTCTTATGTCAGTAGCTAGCAAGTAGCAGCACTGTTTAGGCTTATAGGAGAATAGATATTTTCATTTTGTTAATGGTGCTGGAATGGAACATGCTACAGATTCAGGAGTGCTTCAGGGACACCACCTCCTGGAGCTTCTGCTAAGATCATATGTCATTGCAAATGCTCCTTGACCTCAACTACAGGTTTAAGACAACAGAACTCAATATAATTTCCATGCAAGGAGCAGCAAGATACTTACAAGGAGCAGGTTAGTTAACAGGAAAAGTGCAGTTCCTAGCACATCCAATATTCTCTGAACCACAATTGTGTTACTCCTTCCCTTCATTTTGAATATAAATGTGCTGTTTTTAAAACTCTGCTTATATTCAGTCATATATTTATTGCCCTTATACTGACTGTGTGTGTGTAATTCTGTCTAAGCCAAAAGTAAAAGGAACAAAACCAAGACATTTCTATCTAAATATTTTTATATGAACTATTACAGTGACAACCCTTTTCACAGAAGATTAGACTGAAATATTTGCTTGTACATGGATTTAATGGAAGACCTAATTAATGTATCCCTGTAAGTACTATATCCTGTGGTGAGCAGGATTCATGGAAAAATAAAAGAATATTTAAGTGAAAATCACATTGGTTTAATGCATATCAAAGGATCTTCTATATCATTCATTTTTAAAACTCAGAAAGGGTCAGCTTTCAAATTAAATTCTACATCTTCTTTTGAAGAAAATTCTCATGTGCAAAGTCCTTGGGAAATCACTGCTCTAAGCAAAGTTCACGGCTTGTTAATGAGAACAGTTTTAAGGCAGGAAGTATAACTCATACAAATTAGCTTTTGGAATAATGATCATCACTTTGGTTAAAATTCTGTCTTAGGATGTTTGTCTAGCTCTCATTGAAACCAGAGGACTCACAACCAGAGACCCATTAACAAATAACTGTTATTAATAAACAATTCCAGGCTACAAAGGGTACAAAAAACAAGGTTGCACTTTACCTGGTCATAGACAGAGAATGATTTTCCTATTTTGGGAATATCTGTAATATCTATTCTTACTGGTAACTCATGTTATATATAGCAATACAGTTAAGAATTCACTATAGTAATTTAAGAAAGGGGCACTGTTCTAACAGCTGCTTATATTTTTATTAACCAGTCTCATCTTAGTAAGATATTTATTTTGGCTTAATTCAGTTGCCAGACTTTACTGGTATGTTTTATTTGAACTGGAGATAAAAAGTCTACAATCATATTAATAAACTCAAATTAAAATCAAGTGCTATTGAATTTAACGAGGCCAACATTTTATCCTATGTAGTATCATGATGTTAAAGATAACAAGAACATTTTTTTTTTCGTTTAGCATGTTTCCTCAGTAGATCTTAATGCACGAAGAAGAGGGTGATTATGTCCTCCTGAATCTTCTTTACAAAGTTGAAGAACATAAATTTTAATTGGTTAATAAAACATCTCCAACTGTTGGATTTGGATGTGTTTTACTTGTCACACTTTTTTAAAGGAATACAACCTTTTAAAATTGCTAAAATTATTTGTTATTAACCTGTTACCTAAAAAAAAAAAAAAAAAGATTTATGAAAGAGCAAAACGTAAAATGCACCTTTAAAATGTCATCATTAAAATGTATAGAAGTTATAAAAAAACAAGGCTTCACTGGGATTGCCTAGGTGAGTAATATGTTTCAGACTCAGGCCCTGAAGAAGTTTTTCATTTCAGAATAGGAGAACTTTCCACAGCTTGTGAAATGCTGCTATAGGGTATGCCATGTAACAGACAACCTGTAGTTCTGATACTATTAAGGATTAATAAAACATTTCATTGGAGAAACTATGTATACCAAAGCAGTCCATAAAACAAAAGGTAAATAAAATACTACTGCTTGGGCAGGCAGACACATGCCTGAAAATAACAGAAGCTAGAAAAATTGAAAGACAAGACAAGCCACCTCACAGTCTTTGACAGTAGGGCTAGGGACAGACATTACACATAAACTGGTTTAAGTGATCAGAAACTGGTTTAAACCTGTAATAGCATAGATGTTCAGTGCACATAAACCAGTTTGAAAATGGCTGAAACAAGTTTGAGTAAACCTGGTTGAATATAGTATCAGACTCACCTGATCTGGTTCAAACCAGTTTATGTAATGTCTGTCCCAGACCCCTTGCCCCTTGCTGGTTTAAGATAAACCAGAGACCCCCAGCATCCTGACATGCTCTCTGGGCTGGGCTCTCTGCTCCAGTCCAGCCAGGCTGGCCCCTCGCCTTTGCTTCCCAGCTGGAGCAGGGACTGTCAGGGGCAGAGGTCTGGCCAGGGAGGAGTTTAATTCCCCCTCTCTATCCCACCACTAGGGACCCAGGCTGGGTCTGCCAGGTGCTCCCCCCTCACTGCTGCAGCAGCAAGCACCATGGTCCCTGAGCAGAGGTGGGCAGGGAGGAGAGTTAGTTTCCCCTCTACCGAGCTGGGTCTGTCAACCCTTGCTCCCACATTCACTTCCCCCTCTCAGGGGCCCTATCCAACCATTCCCCCACCCTGCTGCTGCATTAGGAGAGGGCTGGGCTCTTGTTGGGGGCAGAAGCCCCTGTAATAATGTGGGGGAGTGAGCCCCTTTCTGGTGGGGGCACTGTGCTGCGGGGCCGGCAGAGCTGTGGCAGCACTGGAGTCCAGAGCAGGCCAGAGCCCTACAAGCCCCCCACAGCACTGCCACACTCCCCAGTAGCTCTGCCAGCCCCACAGAGTGGCACCCGACAGGAGGGCTCTCATGGTCTGGGAAGCAGTGATAGGCTTCTGCCTCTCACTGTCACTCATTCACCACTCACCACTTCAGTGACCGGGTGGGGGTGGGGGTGGGACCCAACCCCCGCCACTCGGTCTGTGATCTGGGCTAGCTCCCCCATGCCCCCGGCAGGAGGAGGAGGCTTATTCAGCCACTGGCCCTGAGCACAGGCCAAGTGGCAGCTGCACCTGTACCAAGCAGACCCCAATATGGTGCCAGAGGCCAGCAGCCAGTGGCTGAATAAGTCTCCTCCTGCCCACAGGGGGCTTGTCCCAAACACAGAGCAGCCATTGGCACTGCAGCATGGTCTGCCCAGCATGGCTGCAACCACCACTTTATGCTGTGGGACAGCATCCAAATAAGCTTCCTCCTGCCAGGAGGGTGCTGGCCCAAGCACAGAGTGGTGGTGGCAGTGGTGGCCAGGCCGAGCAGACCCCACTATGATGCCAGCAGCTGCTCTGTGCTTGGGCCAAGCCCCCTCTGGGCAGGAGGAAGCTTATTCGGATGCTGGCTGCTGGCAGTAAATCAGGGTCTGCCTGGCCCAGCTGTAGCCACCAGTGGCACTGTGGTTGGGGCCAGTGACTTAATAAGCCTCCTCCTGCCCACAGGGGCTTGCCCCAAACACAGAGTGGCCACCAGCACTGCATCATGGTCTGCCCAGCATGGCTGCAACCACTGGTCTATGCTCTGGGCCAGCATCCAAATAAGCTTCCTCCTGCCAGGAGGGTGCTGGCCTGAGCACAGAGTGGTGGTGGCAGTGGTGGCCGGGCTGAGCAGACCCCACTATGATGCCAGTGGCTGCTCTGTGCTTGAGGTGAGCCCCTCTGGGCAGGAGGAGGCTTCTCTGGATTCTGTCTGCTGGCACTAAATCAGGGTCTGCCTGGCCCAGCCAAGCCACCACTGGGACTGTGGTTGGGGCCAGTGGCTGAATAAGCCTCCTTCTGCCCAGTGGGGGCTTGCGCTAAGCAAAGACCAAGCAGTGGGGGCTGGGTCCCACCCCTGCCTGGCACCAGAAGTGGCGAGCGGTGAGTGAGTGACAATGATGGGCAGCAGCCCATCACTGCTTCCCAAAGCAAGAGCCCCTTCTTGTTGGGTGCCACGCTGCAGGGCCGGCAGAGCTGCTGGGGAGTGTGGCAGCAGTGCAGGGGGCTTGCAGGGCTCTGGCCTGCTCTGGACCCCTGGTGCTGCCACAGCTCTGCCAGCCCTGCAGCACAGTGCCCCCACCGGGAAGGGACTTACTCCTCCAGATTATGACAGGGGATGCTGCCCCCAACAAGGGTCTTGCTCCCTCCCACTGCAGCAGCAGGACAGGGGCATGGTCAGGCAGGGCCCCTGGGAGGGGGAAGGGAGCATGGCAGCAAGGGTGGGCAGACCCAGCTCAGTAGAGGAGAGACTAATTGTCCTCCCTGCCCCCTTTTGGCTCAGGGACCATGGTGCCTGCTGCTGCAGCAGTGAGGGGGCAGAACCCACTAGACCCAGCTTGGGTCCCTGCTGGTAGGATAGAGAGGGGGAATTAAACCCCTCCCTGGCCAGTTCAACCCAAACTAGCCATGCCTCCCCTGACAGCTTTCCTGTTGCTGAGGGCCTGCTTTAGAACCCCCCATCCCCAGCTCCTGGCCTGAGCAACTGCAGGCATGCGCTTGCATTGCCTCATTTCAAAGTGAATGTTTTTCCTGTTACAAGCTGGTTCAGCCTAGCCAGGTTAGACTAACCTACAAAGGTTGAATCAATTCAGGCTCCGGCTTTTTGAACGTCTGTCCCTAGCATAGCAGAAGTAATTTCAGCATTGTATAATGGGAGCACTGCCTACAGGATGAGGTTGCAGTTATAGCCTTGTAACTACATCAAAGAATTGCATACTGGTCAGAGGCAGAGACATTACTATATATGGTTATGGAGTAGAAATGTAAGCTTGGTTGCTTTTGCAATTCTGCTTTATGAGGGTTGGAGGGACCTCCAGCATAGAGCTCTGGAGCTAGGGAATTACTAGCAGGAGTAATTCAATTCTATATATCAAATCATGTATAGAAATAGAAGTTATATACATCAGAATATTGCTATGGGAAACTTGGGTAAAACTGCTCCATAAGACTAGACAAAGGATTTTACACAGAACACAGAGAATTTTTGGATTTCTTGGTGGGATCTGATACTAATTTGTAGTATTGGAAGGACCCAGAATTCTTAGCTTTAAATGTTTATGTTCCTTATAGAAACACTTTTATATAGACATTCTAAATATTTGGACTGGTGTTTCTGCTCTATATTGTTTCCTATAATGTTCTCAGCACTGTAGTATCTGAACACTGAAAATTTCATGAACGACTATTGGTTTTGGGTGTCTCAAGTTTTGAATTTCAATGGATACTATACAAGGACTTTGTTAGGAAAAAACCTGGTCCAAATGTATGTGACTGGAAATGTATAGATCAAAACAGATATGTCAGAAATTAGGCCTTGATTATAATACCTGTCATCTCTTTATGGGGTTCAAAACTGATCAACCTACTGGAAATAATGTTTCATTTCATACTGACACCAAAAAGATGATAGTTGGACTGAAAGGAATGATTTTTACCAGTATGGCCACTATCTCCACCATATTGTGGGGCCCCAGGAGGCCCACAACACCTCTGAGCCTTCATACTTCTGTTTGTGATATTTCTGATTCAAACCACTGAGAAAGATTCAAATTATAACACTACCTCCATTAGCTTTGAGTAAAACTTGAATGCCAGCTGGACTATGAAAATTAATTTCTGTTGTCATTGGCTCTTCCATATATCTTTTTACCTCCCCATCTTATTGCATTGTTTCCCTCTCACCATCCACTCCTTTAAAAAAAAAATCTGTTTAAGTAGCTTCAGTAGCTAAGATTTTATTTTGTAATACTGATATGAACCTGTGTCCACAAAGGTAACTGCGGGTGTGCACAAAAATTAAATTTCAACCAGTGGAATCACAGTTCCTCTGGTTGAGATACACTGTGTTAGAAATGGTTAAAGCACTTCAGCCAGTTTAAAAAAATGACTGATGCAGTGGAAATCTCTACCAAGTCACATGGGGTTGAAGTCTCAACTGATCAGGGTGTAGAGATTTAAATTAATGCTTATACATGTTTCCAATTGATTGGAGCCACAGGGATGCCCTCCGACATCCCACTGCATCTTGCTCCCTCCATTTCCTTCCTCCAGGCTGACATTTTTGTGACTTGGGTGGCACTTTACTGCTGCAGTTTGACTCATAGGAAATCTATCCCCTGAGAGCTGAGAAGTTGGGAAAGTCAAACCTCTCTGGACAGCCCAGGGGCTGTGCAACTGTCAGACCCACCCCATTCTGAGCTGACAGGGCCATGCCACCTGCCAGCATCAGATCTATGACCTGCTTCTCTGTCCCCAATCCCCTTTAACAAGACCACTTCTGATCCTACCACTTATGGAAATCCCTGACCCCCAGCAGCATATTCAGGTCCCTTAGCAGAGACATTAAGGAACCTGAACCTGTTCAGCCTCCACAAGAGAAGGCTGAGGGGGGGATCTAGTGGCCATTTACAAACTAGTCAGGGGGGACCAGCAGACATTGGGAGAATCCCTGTTCCCCTGAGCACTACCAGGAGTGACAAGAAATAATGGTCACAAGCTGGCAGAGGGTAGATTCAGGCTAGATATCAGGAGGCACTAATTCACAGTCAGGGTGGCTAGGATCTGGAACCAACTTCCAAGGGAAGTGGTGCTGGCTCCTACCCTGGGGGTCTTTAAAAGGAGGATGGATGAACACTTTGCCAGGGTCATTTGACTCCAGTACTCTTTTCTGCTATGGCAGGGGGTTGGACTTAATGATCTGCTCAGGTCCCTTCCAACCTTACCAACTATGAAACTATGAAACTATATATGCTGACCAGCCCACGCTCACCTCTGTGGTCTTAGAGACCCTGGATCTGACCTTTTCCCCTGCAATGGACACTGACCAGCCAGCCCTGCCCCTAGTTCAGGGCCTCCTGCCCCACACCCCAGCATGAACTTTGACTGGACCCACCTCTGCAGTCCCAGAGACCCCTGACCTATCCTCTCAACCCAGTATAGTAATGGCCCAGTCCAACTTGGTTATGCCCATTCCAGGAGCCCCTGGATTAAATCTAAAAGCCTGGGTCATGTCTTTTTAGTGAAAGGAGACAGGTCAGAGGTCCAGCAGGGGACAGGATCTACACTGTTTGGGTATAGGGTGGGACAGATCTGCCAGACATTTTCCCCTTCTATATACAAACTTTGTAGACCTTTCCCCATTGGGACTGAACCCCTGCTCCCCCCTCCCCACATTGACACTCTGCATTTCACCTCATGAATACAGACTGTACATGGAACGGGCTCTCAGATAAGGTTCGTGAGATGAGAGTCTAGGGTGGGTTCAGCTATGCCTGTGCATGAGAAGAGTTGTAGGCAGAAGAGATGACCAGATATGTCTAGCCTGCCACCATGGGCACTGGAAACACCAGACCTCCCAGCATGGACACTGCCTGGCCCACTCCCATGGGAAACAGAGCTCCCTGACCTACATCCCACAGGGAGACTGCTACACCTACTGGGACAAGAACCACATGGACTACACCCCCTCAGGGACACTGCCAGCTCCTATGGGGATTGGAGCCCCCTGATCAGACCAATGCTCAGGATCTCAATATCACACTGTTAGACAGGAAGGCATGCTGTACAATTGCACATACACACACACAAATCAATTAGACACATAAACACACTGTAAATACATACACCCCCACCAGGCATGCACACACACACTACCAACTTAAGCAAATACACATCCAAAATTACCCGCCTAGGCACATGCGCACTTATTACCAATTCAAACACCTATACACTATACACACCAAAAGTTAGACAGAATGCAATTGTTAATACCCGCATTTGGGATACCTAGGGTGCTTGGTGACTATGGGAGGGTGAATCAAGGGTCAAAGGTCTCCAGAAAGAGGGGAAGGAGGGAGATAGATGGGGGTTAAAATGAGACAGTGAAAGTGCCAGGAGTGAAAGTTGCTGGGGTCAGTATTAGAACCAGCAGACTGGGGGAGAGATAGGGTCACTTAAGGTCAAGTGACCCCAGGGTTACTCAAGGTCACTGGTGCAAGGGGAAAGGCCCAGTAGCAAGGAGGAGACAGCCCGGAAAGAGAGAGAGGCAGAAACCTGGGAGCTCAGGGCTGGAAACTGAGGCAGAAAGCTGGGAGCTCAGGGCTGGAAACTGAAGGAAAAAGCTGGGAGCTGTGGACTGGAAACTGAGGCAGACAGCTGGGAACTCAGGGCTGGAAACTGAGGCAGAAATATGGGATCTTGGGGCTGGAAACTGAGGCAGACAGCTGGGAGATTGGGGGCAGATAAGTGGTGGCAAGGAGAAAACAGTTAGGAAACAGACAAAAACCCAACTCAGGGTTTCAGAATAACAGGTTCATTAAACAGACAACACAATATACAGCCTCATGAAGTTATTGGTTCCCACCCACACACACCAGCACTCACAATGGCAGCAGGAGAAAGAGACTCAGTGGAAGGGTTGGAGTCGAGGCAGGGAAGAGAAACAGAGTCCAAGTCCTTGGTTGAAGAGAGGGTGGGGGTGATAGCTACCTATTCAAGCTGGAAAGGGGTCTTTGTTCAACAGGTGTTGTCCAGGGGGTGTCACTGGCAGGGCCTCTGGGTGGATAAGTGGTGTGGTGTGGTGTGGTGCTAGTCCAGATGGAGAGGGCGTCCCACTGGGTTTGTCTTCACTACCCGATTTTATGGGGCAGACTACCTATGACCCTAGTGACATGCCCACAAGAGTAAACCCATGGTGTACTGAGCATGTGCACTCCTAGGTAAGGAAATGTAGTTTCAGGTGTCTGTAATGGTGGGTTGACTGATTTCTGCAGCAGTCTTTGCCTTCCAAATCTTGAGCCAGGGAGGGTCAATGAACGGTGATGGTTGGGTTGTCAAGTTGATGGTTCAGTCATTCAGAGGGAGCTATTTTTAGACCTACTGCCATTGTCTCTCAAGCACCCTCATTCATCCCCACTCATTCAGGAACCAAGTTACAAAGGAGGGGTAGGTATGAGTCATAGGTTACAACATACTTACACAACAGGGCATGGGGGCAAGATAGGAACAAGATGGGAACCTGACACACAAAATATATACTTGACATCACTCATGCCAACCCACATTGCAGACCTGAATCATACAATGTTAATATGAAACAATAAAAATCAATGCACAAATGATAGGAATACAATATAATACAATATAAAACAGTAAAAATCAATACAAACATAACAGAGTGCTATTTACAATATAAAAAGGGACTTATTAATAATAGCATATAAGAACTTAGCTTAGCTTACCTAGTACTACTTGTAATCACTTATAAGGGATAGAGAGGGTGGAGAGAAAGTTAGAAATGGTTAAGAGAAGGGGAGGGAACGTATTTTAAAATGTTAATAAAGAAAAACTGGGGGTTTTGCTATACCCAGTGCACCATCACAAACTCTATCTGAAGGGCCAGAGATCTGAAGAGAAATCAATTGATTTGTTCTGGATCTGACAACTGGTGCACAAGGGCAAGGATTTATTGGGCTGCTGGAGGAAAAATACACAGGCTTGGGAGACAGCAGACTAGCTATAGGTCTGCTGTCTGACAACTGTAAGGGGAGGAAGACATGTTGGAGAGGCATGGTCCCTTGGGGCACCAAGCAATTATCCTTGACCTATGACCTTGGTTGCTGCCACCTGTATCCAGGCAAAGGGGGAGTCTGCAAAGCATGCTGGGATGAATTCTCTGGGTGCCCCTGTCTGGGTGTTTTTAGCATTGCAGGTTGCTTATAGACAGCGCTTTGCATACTTGTACAGGTTTCACCTGCTCAAATTTCAAACAACATTAACTAAGTGCCAGAACTTCAATTGATTGAACTGAACACTACACACAAACTAAAAGCAGTGTCTTAAATGCCCTGATACTGGTAAAAGGCTTATACTGATACTGGTAAAAAGCAGTGCAGTAAAGCTAAGCTAAAAATAGGAATTGCATTTTCTCTCTCTACCAATTTTTTTCTTCTCCCTTTTGGTTTTTGCTTGTTTTGCTTTGATTTCAAGGAACTGAAACTCCAGCAGACTCCAAAGGTAGCAGCAGCAACTGCAAGAACAGCTGTAGCCATCTTTACTAACTTTTCTCTGTCTCCAGAGGAGACATTATGACCTTTACTGTTATTTAAGAGATTGTCAAACAGTTTATTTTCTTTTTCTTTATTTATTTCTTCCTTATACAGCCTCTTTGCAAGCAGGGAAAGGAAATAAGATATTGTTAAAATGAAAGCTTTACTTAGTATTTCACAATACAAATGCTTTAACTGTTTTTTTTTTTCCATTCTTTTTCTATATCTCTAATAAAATATCTTAAAAATGTTTAATGATAGTTGTTGCCACTGGATTGAGTCAAGTATTCTGTATTTGAACTAGCAAACCTTGTTTAGTTTAATGTTGTATTATATAAGTTTAACTTTAAAACCTTTGCCACTCTGGGGCATCTTAATCTATCAAAATTAACACTGGAGGTTTCCAATATGTCTCAAGATGGTTACAAAAAAAAAATCTCTAGTCCATTATGAAAGTATTGTCCCACAATAACTGAACCCTTCTATGGAAAAGGGGGTACCAAGAACAAAGTACAAATTCAAATGCAATTATATTTGAAAAGAACTGTTCTTCTGTATAAATGTCCTAGGCTAGTAGTAGCCTTTCTATGCATAAGAATGCTTTACTACCCCACTTTTTCATATTCTCACAAGACTTGAAACAGGAACTTTATAGTAAAGGCAAGGCAAGTTTCAGTTTTCTTGGTGAGGCTAACTTGCAGGGTTGGAAATTGAAGGTCAGAATACTGACCTTTAAATTTATGGTGTATTTATAACACTATTATACCATGATATTATATAACATAAATGTAGTAAATATAAGTAATATATGTCGTACTATAAATTATTAAATATAATGGCATAATATTATGTTATAGTTAAAAGGTTTTAACACCTATTTTTGTTAAATCTATACAACTCAAGCATGGATTTGTGTTCCTCAAATATGCAGTCATCCCAAACTGCTGGCAGTAAACTGCTACACGTGTGTTCCCTGAATGTAATGCTGGAATGTAAACAGAATAAAAAATATAGAGAAATACAGTTTTTGTGCCATAAACCTTTGCCTTGCCAATAGATATCTGGAGAAGTAAGCAATTAGTTTCTTAAAAGGCTAATTTAAAATGAAACTGTTCTGAAAATATGTAGTACTGGAAAATATTGTGAAGATAATTTACAGCTGCTGCTTTGAACAGCTATTGAAAAAATGTTAAGTGTTCTAAGAGGAATATGACTGAATTCACTTTTGTTCATGGTTTTCATCAACTGTATGAAATAGTGTGATTAAATATAATGCATGTTTATACTACTGTAAATAGCTAATTTGAGGTGTCAGACCAGCATTTTGGTTACATTGTGTTGTGGAAAATATGTTGATTAGAAAAATTTGGAGAATTCTAAAGAAACTAATTTTCACTAGACTTTACCATTTCGTTGCAGCAGAAACATTTCATGGAGGTGGTTCAAATTTGATGAATTTCTAACAGAACCTATTCTAGAGTCCCAGGAGCACCCAACAGCAGCCTGCCTTTGAAGCCAGGATATTTGGGCTTGCATGGCCTGCAATTTCAGGTCAGGTCACGAGAAATTTGCCCTGGAGTTGGCTGCAATCATTTCCATTTACATGGATATAAAACAAATACATATATATAAGAACAAAGGCCTAGCAGGTCATTAAATTCACCCCTAGATATAGCAAGCCTTATAGTCTTTTTCATAATTTGATCAGGCCTCTTAAAAATAGTAAGGGTTTTTTTTTTGTTGTTTGGGTGCAGTCATCATCATAAAAAAAAAAACAAAAAAAAACTGCATCCTATGCAGAGAACAAGAGAATAACCTCTCAGCTGGAAGTCCTTTACTTTATTCAGTTCTTCCCCCACTACTCCCATTGGATGTTTTTTCCAAACCCTCACTTCTCTAATTCTTGGAAGTCTTCTTCAGACTAGATTTTTATAACTTTGTATTAGCATTATTTGTAGTTTAAATAGTTCTACCGCTCCCTGTTGTATGCATGTATGTAGAGGATGTTTACCAGCATGGTCTACATAAAACAACTACAATATGAAATCTTCATTTTGCTGGGATAAACAAGCCAAATATCAGGAGGAAAAAATGTAATAGTGACAGTCTTTATAAAACAGAATTGCCTTTCTCCATATATTTCCAATATCAACTGATATATTTATATTAACAATATGTCTCTTACTTTTGCACTGTTAGCTTAGATTCCAATACTTTATTGACCAGATGATTGGTTTTCCCTTGTCTTAGCTGTTCTATTGTCAAGGTTAATGTAACTGTAATGAGTTACATCAGTTAAGTTTTTGACTTGGAATTTGTGGGTAGACACTTCATGCCTCCCTGCAAGCCAGCACCTTCTCCTCCTGGTTGGGCTGCAAGCCTGGGCTGCAGAGGCAGCAAGGACTGCTGGCTGCCACTGGAAAATCAACATTTTATTTTTATTAGCTTTTTTTTTTCAGTTGATTTCCTGGGAAATTGCAGCCAATGATGTTTTTCACGCTGATCACAGATATCACCTTTTTTCCACTGTTCCCGTGAAAATCATGAAACCATAATTTAAGTAGGTCCCTAATTATTATATCATTAGACACAGCAATTCTATATATGATGGTAAAGTTGTATTGAAAATACTGAACACATCTATTAGATCAAAACACAGCCTAAATCATATCTGTTAGCTTTTGTTCAAGAAAATAGTAATAAATCTATTTAATACTAATACTATTTAAAACAGTACACCCTTGTTGCAAAGAAGGCTAATGGCATTCTGGGCTGCATTGGTAGGAGTGTTGCCAGCAGGTGAAGGGAAGTGATTATTTCCCTCTATTCAGCACTGATGAAACCACAGCTAGAGTACTATGTTCAGTTTTGCCCCCCCCCCCCCCCCCCCCCCCCCCCTGCAGAAAGGATGTGGACTAGTTGGAGATAGTCTAGCGGAGGGCAACAAAAATGGTGAAGGGGCTGGGGTACATGGCTTACGAGGAAAGACTGAGAAAACTGGGTGCATTTAGTCTAGAGAAGAGGAGACTGAGAGGGGATTTAATAGCCTCTTTTAACTGCCTGAAGTGGGGTTCAAAAGAGGATGGAGCTAGACTGTTCTCAGTGGTGGAAGACGACAAAACAAGATGCAACAGTCTCAAGTTGCAGCAAGGGAAGTTTAGAATAGATTTTAGGAAAATGTTCTCACTAGAAGGATAGTAAAACACTGGAAGAGGCTACCCAGAGAGGTGGTGGAATCTCCATCCTTGGAAGTTTTTAAGACCTGGCTAGACAAAGCCTTGGCTAGGATGATCTAGTTGGGGATGGTCTTGCTTTGAGCAGGGGGTTGGACTAGATGAATTCCTGAGGTCCCTTCCATCCCTAATTTTTCTATGATTCTATGAAATCTGCTAATGTTACAGCAAGCTTAGAACCACACTTATGCTCATGTCCGTTGTATGTTTTTGCATGGATTTACAAAACTGTGTTTCTTGCTTTCATTAGGCATTACTGCACTCAAGGCTTTTGGGCTTTAGATGCTGTAATGATTGATCATTTTTAGCATTATGTTAATGAGTCTCAGTAGAGTCTGTCAATGGCTATCTGATAAGATTCTGAATGTGATGTGGTTTCACCTACAAGGATCAGGCAGGTAACTAAAATTCTTAAGCAGTAATCTTCATAAAAAAAAACAAACCTGCATTCTATGCAGAGAACTAGAGAATAACCTCTCAGCTGGAAGTCCTTTACTTTATTCAGTTCCTCCTTTAATACCTCAAGCCTTCCTCTAAAGTAAATTGTTTAAGTACTCAGAGTTTAACTTAACCACCCCAGTGAACCTTCCTTAATTCCATAGTGTAATCACGGTGGTCCTTGCCTATTTTGCAGTATTTTTCCCCCTTTTTCCAGGTGTGTTGGCTTCTCCTTCCTTCCTATTTTACTTTATCTACTCTTCAGAAGCTTTGCTTTTCACTTTCCATTCCTCTGATGTCCCTCCTTTTTTCCCTGCATGGTCTGAATATTTCTGGGTCATTTCTGAGTATTTAAACTATTGAGTAGATTTACATTTTCATTTTTAAAAGCTTTAATTCCAATTTTAAGGCTGTTACAAAGGGCAGACTATGAGATAAATACTACTGTAGGGAATTCTAACTTTTCACTTATCTAATTTACTTCTGCCCTCCCCACCTGACCCCTAAATAGTTATTTCCTTGTTGTTATGTTCATGCTGTGCTTTTGTTGAGGATGTCAAAATGCATTGAGTATGAGGCCAAGAACCCCCTTAGTTTCCTGAGGCCTTACAGTGTCACCCTACACTCCATGTGTTATGATCCTCTAACAATTTTACATTTTGTAAAACCACACATGAAAACATGTTTTTATATCATCACAAGAAAAACAGACCAGAAACAATTTAGAGCAAATGTACTTCCTTATTTCTGATTTACTGCAAAGTAACATGGTGCTTTTGAACTAAATTCATTATGATTTACATTTTGATTCTGGCTGAAGGGCATGAAGAGAAATAAGTCTCTCAGTCCTTCTATCCTTTCCTCCCTTTAATTTGGTCTGAACGTCTTGGACTTTGAGGCAAGCCATGTATGTGTAAACAGACAGATTGTGCCCACTCACACCTTTACTGGTATAGGTAGGAACAGATGAAGCAGAGTTCTGACATGCCATCTACTGCAGCAGAATGAGCATAGTTGGAAGGTAGTAGCTGGCTGTGGAAGAGCCAAATAGAGCATTTTTACTTCCCTAAAGCAGGAGCAAGGAGAAAGATAAGCAGTTAAGCATCGCCCTTCTTCTGTGGGGTAAGTCCTAAGGGCATAGTGTAGCAGTTCATTATGAGGAACCACTTTCTGGCACATTTGCAGAGTGTGCAGCATAATGCAAGAAGCACTGCAATACTTACTCAATTCTATTACAATTAAAAAAATAAATAATAATATCATACAAACATTCACAAAATTTGTTCAGCTTCAGGCCTGGCAACAGGCATGATTCTTGTTTAAAATCACCTGGTGTTAAATGTGGAAGTCTTTAGAGGTTCTGTAGGCTTTGCATTTAAATTATTAAATGAACCATTAATAATAGTTTATTTGAAAGAACCTTAACAGAATTAGGCTGTTTTTTTGCAACTGAGTGCAGGTGCTGAATTTAGGGATTAGCAGACCTAGTTACTATGTCAAGTCTTAAATATATCTTTGTTAGGAGGCAGTAGTGTGATCTTCTGGAAATGTTAGTAGACAAGTGGTCCAACCTGTGTTCTTGAAGGTGTCACTGGCACTGGGTATAGCTTTGACCAGATCATATAATTTCTCTTTGCTTTTATCTCTCCATCTATTAAAAATAAGCTACTGATACTTTTCCTTCTGATGTAAAGTGTTTTGAAATCCCTTTGAGTAAAATATTATACATGTTATTTAATTATTATTAATTCAATGGGACTATTTTCCCCATTGGAAGTAAAATTGGCAGATATACATAACTCAAGCCTCCATATCTCATTTGAGTGCTAAAACCAAGAGAATTTAACTAATGTGGCTTCTTTTTTAACTCATCTCAGAGTGTCTAGATATTGCAGCCAGAGTCCTCTGCCAAAAGGTGTCAGGGAGTTCTTCCTTTCCTTCTGATCTGTTTTGCCTATAGAAGAAACAGCTTTGTATATTAAGAAGTGACATAGTGGCTCTGCTCTAAATCTCTTTTTACGTGGGTGTAAATCACTCCTTTGATTTTAGCACCATGCATGTAAAATATAAATATCTAAACTATCTATGTAAATACAGATATTACAAACTATGGTTATGCAGGGTTTTTTTTAAAGCCTGAAGAACCATTTCTAGTATATTCCAGAAGGGTAACTATGTAAACCACTTGACATCTGTCCAGATTGATAAACGCTGTTTTCATTTGTTAAAGTTTATTTACTCCCAACACATATAAATGAGCTGTGGCTCCTATTGATGAAAAGATTAATAAAGCTTGTATTTTCATTATGACATCCTGAGCCATCAAGCATGCACATCTTCAAAACTGATTATTGAACACTGCAAATGTAATATGTGTCAATCAGGAGTGGCAGAAGACAAGAGAGAGATATCAGTTTCTTTTCTTTAAATTGCAGAACATTTTTGCTTGTGTTGTACTTTTTATGATGTGTTCCTAAAATATAGCAATTGAACTCAATAACTGACAGCAATTTTCACCCACCTCTAAATAATATATATTTTTAATGGTGCAGCAATATCATTTCAATTTTAACAATCTTATTTTTAAATGCTTTTGTTAATTCCAATGATGCTACTGTGTACTACCATCAAAGATTAAAGTGCTGGATGACAAAGCATCTATCTGCTCAAAAGAAAGCCCAAATCATATGTGTCAACCTTTGCTCAAGAAAGCAGCATTAAATAGGTTAATGTCACGGCAGTCCCAAACTTAGAACAACACTTATGCATCTTTGGACTATGTCATGTTGCACCTAAGATGTGTTAACTGCACTTGAAACATAAGTATCTGTGCATTCAAGAGTTAAAACGTGCCAAATATGATTGCACTGTAGCAAGGTTACAACCTTTTATGGGAGGAGTGTCTCTGAACTAAGTACTACATGTTCAACTATTCTCAGACTGTTCCATGGAAATAATAAGAGAGTTCAAGATTCCCATGTGATGATGGAGTATAATCAGCTGATTTTCAGTCGCAGCCCCAGCAAAGCACCAGAGCCAGTTCAAGACTGCCAATGGCAGAGACTTTATTTGCCCAGGAATCCATCAGAGGGTGCAGATCCAGTGGCAGAAGCAGTACTCTCTCCCAGGCTCAGTTCCCAGTGTCTCCTCCTGCTTACCATCAGTGGCAGAAGCCCTGCTCATCCTGGCATGCTAGGGGCAGGGGTTCCTAGGCTGGGCAATGCTAGGCACACAGTAGGGACATGCTTTGGGCATGGAGGTTGCATTTCCTCACAGGCAGATGTGTAAGCTATGGCACCTGGTGCCTGGGTCAGTGTGTGTGCACTTGTAGAGGGCACAGGCAACTCAATCCCTATCCAGGGCAGACTGAGAATATAGTAAGCATTACCAAGTAACTGCTCAGAACACTTAACTTTTAATACGGCACAGTAATGGTTACTACAATTTATATAAAACGCATGCTAAATATCCCATGTGACAAGCTCCTCACACTAGGTCATTTCAATGAGGAGGTCTAGTAAAAGGTACAGTATGGCCCATTGTTTGCTTCCAACCTCTTCTCTTTTATTAATCAGGAACTATGTTGGGCTTTCAGGCACAGCTCTGAGAAATATGCTGTGTATGCTGTTCTACCCAAAAAACAGACCCTGGGATCATCTTGCCATAGAGTCCCATGGTGAAGCAGGGAGAGGATAATAGCAATTTGCTGTTGACCTATACCATCTGCGAATTGTATCATCCTTTATAGCCTTTGTTCTGATCAGCACATTAGGTGAGAGGGAATGGGCAATTTGTGTATAGACCCAATGACCCTCAAACTGTCTCTTTCCAGTGCCTAAATAGGTGCTCCTGGTATGCAGTGTTTGGGGAAGAGCAGGGAAGGGGCAGGTAAGAACATTTACCCCAGATTGCCTGGATGAAGAGTCTGGGTAGTTCATTTTGATTATAAGTGGGGATCTTGGAAATTGTAATGGATTTTGCCTCTTAAGACAGCTTTGGTGCCCTCTATTGGCCACACTCATTCCATTTCTCATTCCGTCTCATGAGTGTACTTCCTTGTCTTCACCTGCAATGCCTTGATGTTACTTAATATAGACTGAGGACGCAGCCCTCAGACCTTTGGTTCTGCACTCTACCCTGCTTATCATCAGGCCACATCCTCCTGGCCCAATATAATGCTAATCTGGGTATCGCTATTTTCATTTGGACTCAGTAAGCCTGCTCTCTCAGTCCATAGCCAGGTTTCTCTATCCTTGAATCAACAGCCAATACACAGCACCCAGGTCAGCCAATTATGATGGCCTCCATACTCCTCAAGACAACTCCATACCTCATGGCTAAACAAATAAAACCATCAACTTACAAACAAAGAGGATGTACAAGTATTATATTTAGATCAATTTATACTCCAAATGCCTCAGCATGAAGGCATTCACAGGGATTAGGTCAACCAAAATCTAGCACACCTGATCTGAAGCTAGTTCACCTCAGAGATGAACCATAGATCAATAAAGGATTAACCCAACCTCATGAGTACTTATACACATTCTTAATAAAACTCCGGAACTGGGAAAGCTCAGCCACTCTCCACATCCCTAGGACTGTGCTGTTCTTAACCTCCCCGCCCCTGACCAAGGCTAGTTTTAACCCCCAACTATCTGTCCCCTGGGCAAAAGCCTTTCTCTCAACCCCACAAGCCCCTCCCCAGTTACTTACCTCCAGCTGTCCAACCCATTCCTGGCAAATGATGAATACCTGCATGTGCTGCTCCTGTTTTAGGTTTAAGCAGCTTAAATTAAGCCAGTTAACCCAAATCCAGGTCCTGTGAACACTTATTCACACTCAAAATGACTAACTACCCCACTCAGGATACATGTGGCCTAGGGTGGAATAGGACCCCTACTAAATGGGCAGAAGCAATTGGTGACGGACAGGGTGGACAAGGCTGAACTCCTCAACGAGTTCTTTGCCTCAGTGTTCCTAAGTGAGGGGCAGGACAAGGCTCTCACTGGGACTGTAGAGAGCCAGCAGCAAGGCACCCGACTGCCATGTGTAGACCCTGAGATGGTGCAGAGTCACTTGGAGGAACTGGATGCCTTTAAGTCAGCAGGCCCGGATGAGCTCCATCCGAGGGTACTGAAGGCACTGGCTGACGTCATTGCACAGTCACTGGCGGTAATATTTGAAGACTCGTGGCGCACGGGCCAGGTCCCAGAGGACTGGAAAAGGGCCAATGTGGTCCCCATTTTCAAGAAGGGGAGGAAGGAGGACCCGGGCAACTATAGGCCAGTCAGTCTCACCTCCATCCTAGGCAAAATCTTTGAAAAAATTATCAAAGCTCACATTTGCGAGAGCCCAGCAGGACAAATTATGCTGAGGGGAAACCAGCACGGGTTTGTAGCAGGTAGATCATGCCTGACTAATCTAGTCTTTTTTTATTACTGGGTTACAAAACGCCTGGACACAGGAGTAGGGGTTGATGTCGTATACTTAGACTTCAGGAAGGCCTTCGATACGGTATCCCACACCATACTGGTAAACAAGTTAAGAGGCTGTGACTTGGATGACTACACAGCCCAGTGGGTGGTGAATTGGATAGAGGGTCACACCCAGAGAGTCATAGTGGATGGGTTGGTATTGACCTGAAAGGGTGTGGGCAGTTGGGTCCCGCAGGGCTTGGTCTTTGGACCGATACTCTTCAATATCTTCATCAGCGACTTGGACGAGGGAGTGAAGTGTACTCTGTCCAAGTTTGTGGATGACACAAAACTGTGGGGAGAAGTGGACACGCCAGAGGGCAGGGAACAACTACAAGCAGACCTGGACAGGTTGGACATATGGGTGGAAAACAACAGAATGCAATTCAACAAGGAGAAATGCAAAGTGCTGCACCTAGGGAGGAAAAATGTCCATCATACCTACTGCCTAGGGAATGACCTGCTTGGTGGAACGGAAGCAGAAAGGGATCTTGGAGTCCTAGTGGACTCCAAGATGAGCATGAGTCGGCAGTGTGATGAAGCCATCAGAAAAGCTAATGGCACTTTATCGTGCATCAGCAGATGCATGACGAACAGGTTCAAGGAGGTGATACTTCCCCTCTATTGGGCGCTGGTCAGACCGCAGTTGGAATACTGCGTGCAGTTTTGGGCACCACACTTCAAGAGGGATGTGGATAACCTGAAGAGGGTACAGAGAAGGGCCACTCGTATGGTTAAGGGCTTGCAGGCCAAGCCCTACGAGGAGAGACTGGGGCACCTGGACCTCTTCAGCCTCCGCGAGAGAAGGTTGAGAGGCAACCTTGTGGCTGCCTATAAGTTCATCATGGGGGCACAGAAGGGAATTGGTGAGGTTTTATTCACCAAGGCACCCCCGGGGGTTACAAGAAATAATTGCCACAAGCTAGCATTAGGAAGTACTTCTTCACAGTTAGAGTGGCCAGGGTCTGGAATGGGCTCCCAAGGGAGGTGGTGCTCTCCCCTACCCTGGGGGTCTTCAAAAGGCGGTTAGATAGGCATCTAGCTGGGGTCATCTGAACCCAGCACTCTTTCCTGCCTATGCAGGGGGTCAGACTCAATGATCTATTGAGGTCCCTTCCAACCCTAGCATCTATGAATCTATGAATCTATGTGCAATCCAAATAAAAATCTTCTATTACTGGTTGGCTATCCCAACCAGTCCCTTGGGCTTACTGCCCATGGCTTGCAGTTCCTAGTCAGCCTCTAGTCTTTCCTCAGAGAGCTCCTTTCCCCAACATCTTCTATAAACTGAACTAGACAGACTGCTTAGTCTAGCAGTTGTGTTTATATCCCCTACCTGGTTCCACATGTTCTGGGCCAAATACAGATGTTCAAAAAGCTCAAGGAGGAATTGATCTAACCTACATGGGTTTCTGTAAGCAGCCTAGGTTAGATTGGTTGTTAACAGACCACATGTTCAACCTTTGGTGGGGGGGGAGGCTGCCTGCACTGGCTGAGGCCAGCAGGTTTTGGACACTCCTGCACTCTTCCCAGCAAGCCCCATTGGCTCTCTGGGTCACCAGAGATTACTGGGAGCAGACAACCACCTAAGCCACCCATGATTGACTGCTAGGTACCCAACCCCCCACTGCTGCCTGCATGCTGTTGGCAGATTGTAGGAGGCAGGAGGTGGGGCTGGGGAGAGGGTCTTTCCTGGCTCAGCTCTGGGAAAGCTCAGGGACAGAGCTTACCTGGATTTTGGCCAGAGTAACTAACATGTGCTGAGTGCTACTGTGCCTCCCTGCAATGGAGAGGTAGTAGGAAAGCTACAAAGCATCCTGGGATTCTGCAGGACAGTTACCTAACTTGAACCAGTAGGGATCTGATACACAAGTTTGATTCACCGGTCTAACCTAAATCAATTAGATTTGAGTGCACATCAATCCAGGTCTATCTTAGACTGGGTTGCACTATTTTTATACCAGTCTATATGAGCCAAACTTCTGTTCTGTTATGAATACAGATTGAGTTCCAATTACTTAGACCAGTCTATGTATAATGTCTGTATGTGGCCCTGGTGAGCAAGCTCCCCTTCCCTAATGGACCACAAGAGTTGTCCCTTACCAGTTAGAAGACTTACAGCTCTGTAGACCTGCCTTTCTGCAACCTGCCTCTGCACCTTACATCCAGTAACAGGGGTTATGAAATGTGAAGTCAAAATCAGCCACAAGTGAGCAACAATAGTAGTAGCAATAATGCTTAATTCTTGTATAACATTTGCATTGCTAGATGTCCAAGGGTTTTACTAAGATATATATTGTTATCAGTTTTCATATAGGAAACATGAGACCTGTAGCAATGAAATGACTTGTGCAAAAGTAACCTAGGAGGCAGGAATTGATCTGAAATCTCTTGAGTCCTAGTACCTCACCTTGTCCATCACGTCCCACAGCATTTAGAGATGACACAGCTAGTAGCAAATACATAAATCAATTTTAAAACTTCTCAAGATTAATAATAAAAAAGCTGTTGTCTCAAATTTGCTGATGTTTGAATACTTATTTGAATGCTTTGGGACAAATTTGACTTGAGTGAAGAGGGTGCAACTCCCTGAATTTAATTTTTTTATTTTAATTAAATAACTGCTGAATCTGACCTCTTTGCAATGAATATTAAATTTACATTGCTGAAATCTTTATTAGTCAACAAAAGGGTCCCAAATGCAGTGTGCCTTTTTTGTAACTTTTAAGCTAAAATGCTGCTTTCCTTTCAGGCTCACATGGCAGACCTGAAACGATAATCTTCTCTCTTAATTTATATATTTTCTCCACAGGTCAAGACTGATGTGTCTGTTCTGAGATTCTAGGAACTACTGCACCTTTCCATTTTTGTGCAGTCACATTTTGTTCTACCAGCTTTTCTTCAGATTGAATTGACCAATTCCTGGTTAGTTCCTAGGAGAAAAATACAGTTGTAAAAGGAACTTACAGTCTTCTTTTCCTGTGCATTGATGCACCTTTCACTAAAAGGTAACTACTACTGGAACAGATAGTTTACCTCTGGCCACTTCTGAGAGCTCAAGGCATTTAAAATTCTATAAGTAGCGCAGGATTCTTGTTGACTTGAGTCTGTCTTTAACTGCAAATGCTTAGAATGTCAAAGTAAAGACATGTTTGCCTTTCCTAAAGGACTCTGTTTTCAGTATGAGGTCCAGTTTGATTATTTTGCTCTCTTTTCAAGTTGTTTAGCCACAATGCATTTCTGCACTTCTTACCTTAGATAAAGATATGTACTTTATAACTGGAGTAAGTGTTCAAATTATCTTTCAGTATTGGCTGTAACTGTGGTTTATAATACACTCTCTGCAAAGCATGGTGCATAGAAATAGTGCAGAAAAACCATTTGTGTCACTGTTCCCATCCATTGCTCTGGGGTTGTTATTTACTACAGACCAGTCCCAGGAACAAATCATGACTGCTCAGCCATACTAGATGATGGGATTTGGAAAGATCCTGGATGCCACCCATGCCCCACCACTTGCTCTACAGGAGGGGAGGAATATTAGGTATGAAGTTTCGAAGACAGGGGAAGTTTTTCTTACAAGGATACACAGATAAAAGGACAAGCTATTGTTCTGAGCTGGTACAGGTTCATAACTCACCCTTGTAGGTTCCAGTTCAATACAAATAGCCAGCCCTCTGAATTTATCTGACTTTCAACAGTATTTTAGCTGTTCCCAGGTTATTGTAAAATCATCTTGTAAAATATTGTGGTTACTTTGGCCCATTTGATTCTGACATTCTGATTCCCTTGTTCACTTTGGTAGAGATTTCTGTAATTCTGCTGTTGCTCACAGCTGTGGCAGCATTTCTAAGTGCTTCAATTGTCACTGTTTCATAGCCATCAGAGCAATGTGTTTCATGTGTTTATTTATTACTTTTCCATCTAAGCCCTTTGTTTTCTTGCTCTCTAAGTGATAAAACTGTTAATGTTTTTCAAGGTAAGATTAATCAGAATTTATTCTTTTCGGTGTTTCGATTTGATATCATGAGGTTTTGCAGTTGAGAAGTTAAGGAAAATACATGTACAAGCAAGTAATGTGCCTTGCAGAGCAGAACAGGAATTTATTTTTTGCTTCTTGGACAGGTATATCAGAGAGGCCTAAAATCAGACCACTAGTTATACTTTTCATATAAGATCTGCCTGACTGCATGTTGGTGTGAGATTTTGCACAACATGAGGCTAGGACTGTATTACTCAGCTGTGTATTGTGAACTGAAAAGGTATATATCCAGCTCCTCATAGAGGAAACCTGCCTCTTCCACTTTGACTCCTGGAAGATCTCCTCTGTAAGAGAGTTTCTCACTAGAATGAATCCTTCTGTGCTTGACTCTTCTGTGATGGGGAGGAATCCAGCTGCAGCTTCCCCTGCACCCTTCAACCAGCTGAGAACTGTGTCGGGCCACTGGAGAGAGTTCAGCTGTTGCTGCCCTCCCAGCATTCCCAGGACAGGCCCTAGTGTAGGATCAGAGATCAGAGATAAGGAGTGTCTGCAGGCTGGAACACATTTGCAAATTTGTAGCTGTAGACAGGAACCATGTCCATGGTGAAAGTGTTACCTGTCAGCTCTGTGTTCTTGGGAAACCCTGGCACAGGACCCAGCCTGTCTGACTCACAAAGGACTCCCCCTTCCCACCCCAGGCCAAACAAAAATTGATTAGAGGAAGGACTTACAAAAGACAATGAAGATGCAGTGGGAGAGGAGTCATCAGTTCCTATTATCCAGCATATGAGCCATTGTTTACCTCTAAACAAACCTAGTGGTCTCCCTTGAGTCATTGTTAGTTCTCTACAAACCCCCCTACCCAAGCTCAAGTTTCTGTCCTGGTGCTTAGATCCAAAAGCTGCAGCAGTTCCACTCCTTTTCTGCCTGGAATCCCTTTGTTGATCGTGCTGAGGACTCTGCCTGTCTGCAAGCTCCAACAAACACCTGGGAACCTTGACTGGTTCAAGCTTCACTGAATGGTGAGACCCCAAGTCTCTCTTTCTCTTACTCCAGGCAAAGCTTTCTAAATCTGACTTTTGCTAATCAAATTTAAGCTAGGCTTCCCCAAATACCTAATTGAAACTATGTAATATTGTAATGGTTTTATTTGTCTCTCTTGTATGTCTATTACTATTGGTATGATCATAAATTTATATACCTGGCAATAAATAACTTTTATGTTCAAGCTGGTTACTATACTCTCTCTCTGAACCTCACTTACTCTTCCTTTCCCTTGACCTCCCCATTTGCTCTGCAGCAACACTTCTTTTACCTAAGCCAAAAATCCCTGTAATGCCCAAAACTATAGTGGGGTCTGCTCATCAAGGGAGTTATTACTAGGACTATTGTGACAAGAGATTGGGATGTGCTGAGTTTTAAGGTGCATGAGAGTATCAGCTGGACCCAGCCCACTCAAAAGTACTCTGTTAGTGTGTGTGTATGTGTGTCTAACTGGATTTATTATTGTCCTGCTGAAATAAGGGATGAACTGAGTTCAAGGCATATGAGGGTATTAGCCTGTCAATGCTAAATAACCCGGCCTGTCTCAGGGGTGTCCTGTTAATCTGTGTGTGTATGTGCATGTATGTGTTTGATTGATGTGGTGGTTGGAAGAACCCAGCCACATTGAAACTAAGTCCTGTAAGATAGCTCCATTGGGGGTGAGGACTTATAAAAGGGAGAGATACAGCTCCATATAGAAATCCAAGTAACATAAGCAGCACATTGATAGAATTACAGAGACCCCAGAAATATACCCCTAATAAATGAGCACACCCCAAAGTGGTGAGCAAATGTGGTAATAAAAGTCTCTTTTTCTGTCTTCAGGCCTAAGCTTTCAACCCGGCTTTTCAATTAGCAGGCATCATTCTCCCTTCATTAGCAGTAATAAATGTACATTAATTGGTAGGAAATCAACAGGAAAAGCAAAAATTTTGCTATCTTTCACTACCCTATGCTACAAAGTCTTCTGAGTTGAAGTCAATAGCAAAACACTTGCTGACTTGTACACCTCCAGAATTTCACCTGTGGTGTTTTTATTATTTATACTGTGATAGCAATTAATGACCTTTGTCATGGACCAGGACCCCATTGTGCTAAGCACAGCACTGTACTAAGTCTTCTACTTTATGTAGAAAAGGGCCATGGACAAGAGCCCCATCTCCTCTTGGAAGTATATAAGAGGTTCAGCCAAAGGGCTAGGCAGCTGAACAGGAGATGGGCTACAGGCAGGAGCTCTTCAAGGGGTGAACTCCTTTTGGCCAAGGAAAAAGGGAGATGAAGAAGATAATCTTTGTGGGTGACCCAAAGCCCTGATACTGCTTTGCCGATGAGCCAGGGACAAGGATGTTAGTGAGGGAGTTGGTAGGCAATTGAGAGTAGGCCTCGACAGCAGACAAGAGAGTTGTATTCACAACAGATCAGAATGAGGTCAGTCATCTGGACCTACAGTTGTGTGTAGCCTATTCCCAAAACCACAGGGAGTCATGGAGAAAAAATACTCGTAAGAGTAGCTTTTCAACCAAACCGAGGGAACATAGCAACTTAAAACACCAAGACATGGCAGGTGAGAACATATGCTGCTGCGTGGTGGGGAAAGTGAGCCATGTTAATCCCCAAAATGGGGTGATAGTGCACTTTATGGGGAAAAAGGTGTTTCCTGGACCTAAAGAGCATATGAATTCTATTAGCAAGAAATAAAATTGAAGTGAATGAGGCCATTCAAATATGTAAAATAGTATTCAAGTGAATAACTTTCAAGCTGGGGCATATTAGCTATGTTCCTAAAATGATAGGCTGAGATATTTTTGAGATGACAGATCTACAAATAACAATGTTCTGTTTTTTGTGTAATATACAAACTATTCAGAAATTTCATAGATTTCATAGACATTAGGGCTGGAAGGGACCTCGGAAGATCATCGAGTCCAGCCCCCCGCCCAAAGAGCAGGAAGTCAGCTGGGGTCATAGGATCCCAGCAAGATAAGCATTCAGTTTCATCTTGAAGGTGTTCAATGAAGGCGCTTGAACAACCTCCGGTGGCAGGCTGTTCCAGACCTTGGGGGCTCGGACAGTAAAGAAATTCTTCCTTATGTCCAGCCTGAAATGATCTTGTAGTAGTTTGTGACCATTCGACCTCGTCATCCTTTGGGGCGCTCTGGTGAACAAACGTTCCCCCAGATACTGGTGGTCACCCCTGATAAACTTGTAGGTGGCCATCAAATCACCCCTGAGCCTGCTGTTTTCCAGGCTAAAGAGCCCCAGGGCTCTCAGCCTGTCATCGTAGGGTCTGCTTCCCTGACCTCTGATCATGCACGTGGCTCTTCTCTGGACTCTCTCAAGCTTCTCCACATCCTTTTTGAATTGTGGAGCCCAAAACTGGATGCAGTACTCCAGCTGCGGCCTCACTAAGGCCGAGTACAGGGGGAGAATGACGTCCCGGGATTTGCTTGAGAAGCATCTATGGATGCAAGCCAGCATTTTGGTTGCTTTACTAGCCGCAGCATTGCATTGCAGGCTCATGTTCATCTTGTGGTCAATGATGACCCCCAAGTCTCTTTCTTCCATAGTGCTAGCCAACACAGCACTGCCGAGCCTATAAGGATGCTACGGGTTTTTTTTCCCCAAGGTGGAGAACCTTGCATTTATCGGCATTGAACACCATCAGATTCTCGTCTGCCCACTTGCTGAGCCTGTCCAGGTCAGCCTGGATCACCCGCCTGTCTTCTGGTGTGGATGCTTTGCCCCAAAGTTTGGTGTCATCGGCGAACTTGGCCAGTCCGCTTCTGACTCCAGTGTCCACAGCATTAATGAAGATGTTGAACAGTATGGGTCCAAGGACAGAGCCCTGGGGGACCCCATTGGTCACAGGACACCACGATGAGTGACTTCCATCAATTACTACCCTCTGGGTCCGACCCCGGAGCCAATTTTCCAGCCAGTGGATCGTGGAGGACCCAAGGCGACAATTGGCCAGTTTCTCCAAGAGACGATCATGGGACACCAGATCGAAGGCTTTTCTGAAGTCAAGATATATGACATCAATCTCATCTCCCTTGTCCAGGTGATAGGTCACCTGGTCGTAGAAGGAAATGAGATTGGTCAAGCAAGACCTACCCGCAACAAACCCGTGCTGGCTATCCCTTAAGATGTTGGTGTCGGCCAGTTCATTAAGGATGGCCTCCTTAATAAACTTTTCTAAGATCTTCCCCGGGATAGAAGTCAGGCTGATGGGCCTATAGTTAGCCGGATCCACTTTCCTCCCTTCCTTGAAGATAGGCACCACATTGGCCTTCTTCCAGTCTTCGGGCACTACACCACAGCGCCAAGAGTTTTCAAAGATCCGCGCTAGAGGCTGGGTTATGATGCTCACCAGCTCCTTGAGTACCCTGGGATGAAGATTGTCAGGGCCGGCTGACTTGAAGGTATCCAGCTTCTCAAGATGTTTCTTCACGAAGTCAGCATTAATGGAGGGCAGGGGATCACCCTCACCCGGACTTCCTGGCCCTGTAGCGGGCATGGGTGTCCCATGGGGCTGATGAAAGACTGACGCAAAGTACCTATTTAATAGGTTGGCTTTTTCCTGGGCGTCAGTTGTCAGTTGCCCCATCTGGTTCAGCAGGGGTCCAACGTTGCCCCTGCTTTTCCTCCGGCTCCCCACATATCTGAAAAAGGACTTTTTATTGTCCTTGATGCTCAAAGCTAGCTGGAGTTCAGTTGCAGCCTTGGCTTTCCTGGTCTGCTCCCTACAGGACCGGACCAGTGCAGAATAATACTCCTTGGAGGTGACTCCCATCCTTCATCCTTTGTAGGCCTTTCTTTTTAGCTTCAGGAGGTCTGCTAGGTCCCTGGAGAGCCAGGGGGGCTGCTGTGCCCTCTTGCTGCCTTTCCTCCGAGATGGAATAGACTTAGTTTGTGCATGGAGGATCGCTCCCTTGAGGAGCAACCACTCTTCTTGAACTCCCTTCTCCCTGTGGTCACAGTCCCTTAGGGCCTCACTGACAAGCCTCCTGAGCTTGTCAAAGTCGGCTTTCCTGAAGTCAAGGACTTCCGTGTTGCTGACTGACTTGCCAGCTTTTCGACGGATGGTGAAGGTGATCAGCTCGTGGTCGCTGTCACCCAGCTTCCCATCGATCACTAGGTCGCCGACTCGGTCATCCCCAGTAGCCAGCACCAGGTCGAGCAGCGCTTTGCCTCTCATTGGCCCATAGACTTCTTGAGTCAGGTAGAGGTCATCCACGCACGAGAGGAAGCTCTGCAACAGCTCAGATTTTGCTGAGCGATCCTCCCACGAGATGTCTGGGTAATTGAAGTCACCCATGACAACCATGGTCCTGCAGCAAGCTGCCTCAGCCAGTTCCCAGGCAAACTCCTGGTCAAGCTCAGGACTTTGGGTGGGAGGTCTGTAATAGACTCCCAACATTGTGTCCCCTGTGCCATGTTCCCCACGGATTTTAACCCAGAGGGTCTCCAGCCATCCACCCTGGTCGCCAATATCGGCTTGCAGGGACGCGTAGCTTTCCTTAACATAGAGAGCTACACCCCCGCCCCTTTTCTCTACACGATCCCTCCTGTACAGGGTATAGCCATCTATCCCCGTGGTCCAGTCATGGGTGGAGTCCCGCCAGGTCTCCGTTATCCCTATGACATTGTAATTGTTTGCACTGAGCAGGAGGATGAGCTCCTCCTGCTTATTCCCCAAGCTCCTGGCATTAGTGTACAGGCAGGCAAGTGCCCCCTGGGGGGCTCCTTCCTTGCCCACAGATTTTACCAGGGCTGTGGCCGGGGTGGGCTCCCTTGAGTGCCGTGATCCGCTGGCTTTGCAAGGATTGCTCAGCGGGCCAGCAGTGGCGGTAGTCCCCCCGTCCCCCAACGGGCTTAGTTTAAAGCCCGATGGAGCAGGTCAGCCAGTCTGGCTGAGAAGAGCCTCCTCCCTAGGGGAGAGAGGTGGAGACCATCTCTTCCCAGCAGCTCGCTGCCTCTCTCGCCAAAGAGTGGGCTGTGGTCATGAAAGCCAAAGCCTCCCTGACGACACCAGCGCCGCAGTCTTTGGTTGACCACATAGATCCTCCTGTGCCTTCTCAGCCCATAGCCTGAGACTGGGAGGATCGACGAGAACACCACCTGTGCCCCCAGACCCTTAAGCCCCACTCCCAAATCCCTGTAGCGCCTCATGACCTGGCTGGGAGTGCTCCGAGCCGTGTCATTGGTGCCCACATGAATAAGGAGCATGGGATAGTGGTCTGTGGGTTTGAGGAGCTTGGGGATCCTCTCCGCAATGTCCCGGATGTGGGCCCCTGGGAAGCAGCAGACTTGCTGGGCTAAGGGGTCGGGGTGACAGATTGGCCCCTCCGTCCCCCTCAATGTATACTGGAGGATGGCTTTGGCGCCTCCTAGTGGCCACTCCAACCCTGTCCCACCACTTCTAGTCTCTTGGGACCTGCCCTATACTTGCCAGCCACACCTTGCTCTCTAATTTATATAAATATGGGAGGCTGCCCTCAGAGACTAGAGGAAGCCTTAGGTGCTCTAATCTGCTGTGCTTATCACTGGGCAGCCATATTCTGGCCCTAATACCTGCCTAAGCAAGGCATTGCTACTACTTTAGCTCTGGGGCCACTGGTCCTGCCTCAGTGTCTTGGGTCCCAAAACCAAAAACTCAGTTCCTTGTCAGAACCAACTATTAGGCCTGTGCACATAGGGAAGTATTCAGTTCGGATTCAGATTCAGCTGATTCAGAGGACAGTGATTCAATTTGGTGATTTGAATCACTGTCCCCATTTAATTCGGCCAAATCAGAATTGGAGATTCGGCACTGATTCAGAGATTCAGATCTGCTGGGGAGAGGCAGGCACAGCTAGGCAGCTGTGGCTTCTCCAGCTGTGCCTGCCCTTCCCTGGTGGTAGGAGCCATGGGAGAATCCCCCATGGCTGCCCTGCCCGGCCCCATCCTCCGCCTGGCCCCAGCCTAGTCCCAGCACTTAAAAAAAAAAAAAAAAGCTCACGGTCTGCAGCAGGGGCTGTGGGGGCTCTGGGACATCCTGGCAGAGCCCCCCCATGCAGACCCCATGCTCTGATCATCCCCCTCCCACACACCCCGGTCGCAGTAGTCTGGAAGCCCCCTCCCCCCCCAAAAAAAATCCCAAACAAACAAAAAAAAACTATGACTCTAATAGCACTAATTGAGGCCTCCTGGATTTACATGTTTTAATGTTAGGGACATTAAATGTGGCTTCCAGCTTCTCTCATAGCCCTGCCCATGCCTTGTGGATCTTCCTCTAATTCATTCATTTGCTCAGGCATCTGCTCATCAGTCTTAGCTCCTTCACTTCTGCCAGCTCCTGCAGGGCTCAGAGCAAAGAGTGTCACCCAGGCAGCCCATGTGGTCTCCACACTACTGGGTTTTGACCCTCTCAGCCTACCCTCTCTGGTGAGGATTTCGACAAAGCTAATTTCTTACCCCTATGCTCAGACTTATATGGCTGCTAAGCCCTCCCCTTCCAGTCACTTCCTTGCTGTCTTTAAAACAGGGCCCAGATGCTGCCAATTATCCAAATCAGCAGCAAGGGCTCTTAACTGTTCAGAGCCCTACAGTTTAACACTCTGCAATAGCATTCCCCTTGCCTGTTCCTACTTCCTTCTATTAGCCAGGGTTAGGATTCCCTGTTACATAAGGTACGCCATAAAGTTGCCATCAAATCCTAAAGTAGTCAGGGTTGAAAGCACTACTTACATTTTGCTACATATTCTATTAGAATGATTTAATTGTTCTTGCTATTTATTTATATTGGAATAGGACACACAGGCCATAATAAGGCATAAATCCTTAGTGAGGTAAGTGCTGAACACATTAGAGAAATTCCCTAGTCAAACAAGAGAGGCAAGATGGAAGGAGGGCAAGGGAACAATAATATATTCATGTGTTAAATAATGTATGTGCACAGCTTGATTTATGTTACATGTTCAAATGCCAAATGACATTTTTTGTTTTCTATTTTGATTTAATTATAAAAACCATTAGGCCTAATACTAAAACCCAATCACCAGCACATGTTGAAAATATAATTGTGGTATTAGTCCATATTTTACCCACCCTATTGCACCCTGGAGATTTATCATTTGCTAAAGAATGCTAGTGTGGCTGACTTGTTTAATTATAGATTGTAGGATATTCCAGAGAGAGGGTCTTGCTTCAAGTACCACTATGCAAATGTAGACCTCTGTGACTACAGGGATCATAATGGATGGAAGTCTGCTGAGTGTGCTTTTCACTGCATGACTTCCTCAATGAAATATAGATGAAGAAAACTACTTTGTTCATGCCATCTACTTCTACTATAAATATGAACACTTTTACATAAATGTAACAAGAACACTCACATGGCCACTGAATATTTGTTTTACAATAAAGACTAAATTACAAGTCATGCACCAGTGTATAGATAACTTTCAGTTAGGAACTGCTGAGTTGTTTGTTTGAGAAATTGCTGTGTGAAATAATATTTTATCTTCCCCTACCATTCAACCTTTTAGTTCAACATTATTTACAATGAAAAGACTAAGCCATTCTTTTTTTTTTTTTTTCTTTCTGCTGGGTTTTTTTTTCAAAAAAAAAGATTGACCTGCACGTAGTCTCCCATGCTGTTCACCTGTGCATCATGTCCATAGGGGTTTTTCTGGTTTTGCTGTCACTCAAGGAAGAAACAGGCTTGTTACTGGGTTAGATCTTGGAAGGTTCCCCAGGGGTTCTCTCCTGCCATGTCTTGCAGGAATATGTTATTTTAATTGGGAGGAAGACAGTTTGTCCCGCCCTTCCTGGTACTTTTCTTCAATCTTCCTGACTGTTGTTCCTACTTGGGGCTCTGCCTTCCCTTCACCCCACCTAATGCCACCCAAAGATGTTGTTTCTGGATTGCTAGTGCTGGTACAATATAGACTCTGGTGTCCCAGTCCTCTGAATTTATGGTGGTCAGTTTGGGATATCTCATCTGAGTTTTCCCTGACTGTGCTTGATCCTATCTAAGTGTCTTCCTGACACCAGGTTACCTTGCTCCCCAGTGCCTCTTTCTCTCTCTCTCAGCTCTATACTTGCCGCAACTCAGACGTCCATTTCTTTCTGTCCCTTCAGGTCCCATTTGGATCCAATCTGGGCTGGAGCTATCCAATGTCCATGGTTATTCTTCAGGTAGGTCACTGAGCTTTGTATGGCTGTATTTGTCTTGGAAAACCCCTTCCTGGGGCAGCCACCATGTCCCTTCAGTGGGAATCTGTTTTGTTCCAGGCCACTCTGGGCCCATTGGGGAACTTGCTTCCACTCCCCTGAGCTGCTCTTCTACTGAGCTTTTTATCTCGGCCTCAGGGGGCTGGCCGACTAATCGGCAACAGCACACTGCCATAAAGCATGCCCATGCCAATGCAGGAGCTGGCCCTAGCTCCTTCTGGCTCCGCCATTCTTTTTCCTTTTTTTCTTTTAGCACAGCATTTTCTCCTGCCATGATTTCACTTTTACCGCGCTCTTGTTCCAGCTTGGCATCCCACCAGCTTTGCTCCTCACCCAGTCAGGGTAAGTCTTTCTTGCCACAATGTGTTACTGAAGTTTTGGTCATAAATGTCTAGCAACATTACAAGAATAAAACCTAGTTTTCACAAATTCATATAATCTCATGGATTACTATTTTCTGGAGACTGGCAGGAAATCAGATTTATTTAAAGATTGTGTATTATATTTTATAAAAAGACCAGAAAAATGTCCTCTTTGTGAGCTGGGTTATTTTACCTAATCTAAAAACCATAGATTCCACAAATCAGTAATAGCTTTTATTTCCTATTAAGGTCAGTGGGGAATAAGAGTATAAAACACTTGTTATAAAGTAGGATTGTACCCCAAGTTGTTTTTGGATCAGGATTTTTTAAGTCAGCCAACCTTCCAGCTATATAAGACCCATCATCACTGATCAATAACAACTACTTTCATTAACACTAGGTAATAAGTTTTTCTTTATTATTTTTTTCAGAGACTATAGTATCTCAGGGCAATGACATTTTAGAACCAGACTTCAAACTGCCTTTAAATTCCAGGTTAAAATCACCTACTTATATGTGACCTCTGACTAAAAATGGAACCATAAAAATATCCTAGGCCACAGTTAATGAGAAGTATTTGTTTATTAAGTGACAAAATCAAGAATTAGTCCATCAATAGGCTATTTAACTTGCATATTTTAATGAAGATGCAATGCTTCCTTTGTAGTCTTCCATACTTTTGAGACTGTTTTCACTATTCCTAATCACAAGCCATAACACATTTTATTAGTAAAGAAGATGTGGAAGTTCTGTTTTTGCTGACCACCATATGAAGCTCATGCATTTTTTCCTCTTTCAACATGGAAATAGTGCACTATGTCCTCAATGTACATTAGTTCTTACGCTGAAAAACTGAAATACTCTCCAAGGGAAACAGTGTGGTTTAGTACATAAGGGAGTCATAAGGCTTGGGTTCTATTCCTGGTGTACCACTGGTGTACTCTGTATCTTGGGGGAAGTCACTTCACACATTGAAGTATCTAAGGGATACTGTAATATAAATAATAAATACAAGAGAAGGAGGGAAATTACCAAAATGTTGCAATCACTCCTATAGTGTTGGGAGTGGTAAGTTCAACCTGATGATGATTGGACCCTCTGAAAACATGATCCTCTATTTCAAATGCTCTGAATTTTCAAAATTAACCTTGGTTCTCATTCCCTATTATACATAAAAGAGGACCCCTGTAAGCCTGGAATTGCAAGAATTCAAAGTCAAGTTTATATCCTAGAATTAAATTGCCACCGGAGGTGGTTGAAGCGCCTACATTGAACACCTTCAAGAGCAAACTAGATGCTTATCTTGCTGGGATCCTATGACCCCAGCTGACTTCATGCCCTTTGGGCAGGGGGCTGGACTCGATGATCTTCCGAGGTCCCTTCCAGCCCTAATGTCTATGAAATCTATGAAATTATAACAAAAATTCTGTCTAATTTTTCTCAAGTGACATATTTGATAATATGTTTTTAGGAACTTCCATAACATTTCCAGATAATGTTGCAATCTCTCCATAGGATGAGCAGAATCTGTCTTGCACATCTTGGCATTTGCTTCCCCAGTGTAGTTCCTTTCTAACTTGTCTGCTTCTGATCTACCTGCTTGTGGTTTTTAGATACTAATTTAAGAACTTTAGTTGGTTATTGAATAGGCATTTTATGTTTTCCAGTTCATACTACCTATTCACCAGGGATCCTGATTTTCTCTGATAAAAAAAAAAAAAATCCCAAAATGTCTGATTTAAAAAAGTAGCACAAAATCCATTTTTTTCCATAATTAAAATGAAATGCCACAAATATATGTAGGCAAATTGTAAGCAGGAAAAAAAAGGTTCTAAATTATGAGATCCCAGTTATGCAAACTGAAAAATGACATCAAGTGAGTAACCTAGTGAGAACTACAGCAAAAGCTCTGTTATCCAGCACCCATTGGGAATGGGGGGTGCCGGATAACGAAATATGCTGGTTACCTGAGAGCCATGTTTTCCTGGTCAGGGCACTGCCCCTCCTGTCGAGTCCAGTGCACCAGGTTTTCACTCTCTGGCATCAGTGTGCTGAGGAACAGGGGGACGGGGGGGCGGCGCAGGGCACACAGGCTGCTTAGTCCCGGGCTGTGGCTCGAAGTCAGCAAAGTGGGACTTCTGGTTTCACTTTTTCCACATCGAGTGGCATGCCAGTTAATAGAGCATGCTGGTTAATAAAGTGCCAAATAACACGGCTTTTACTGTAATATTAATAAGTCACAACAAAGCTATTTTGAAGAAGTAAGAGAAACTTCTAATTTGGAGAGGATTCAATCAAGTTTTAAACATGCCATGTTAGGGAATATCTATCTATCTATCTATCTATCTATCTATCTATCTATCTATCTATCTATCTATCTATCGTGGCATTTCATTTTAATCACAGAAAAATGTGGATTTGGGGTTACAGTTTTAAATCAGAAAACCAGGATTCCCGCTCATCACTTTAGCTGCCAGATTCAGTATCACTGTTTATTACTGTAATTTTCCATGCCAGTCTTTGGCCCTCTGCTTAGATTTTTCTACACAGCCCACACTGTCTGCTACTTCATGGGTCACCAGTTTGGCCGGCAATGTAGATTATTAAAATTGCCAAGGGTTCTCGCCTGCCACATCTTGGATGTAAAGTAATCTTGGGGAGGATGATATTGATCTCTCTCCTTTCGCTGCCTTTACACCTGCACGCAGTGTAGCTTGGGCCTGGGGATCTGCCTTCCCTACACCCCACCTAACACCACCCTGGTGGTGCAATGTCAAGTCTGATGTATATTTGTCTTGCCCTGCTCAGTTACAAGAGTCTCAGCCACGATAATAATGGTGCAGGCTAGAAGTGACAATGTCCACAATAAATATCTCTATCCACTCAGTCCTGTGTATCATTTCCCTATGCAGGGAACGTTGGACTTGGACCCACCTAAACATGGCCCCAGCATTTTCACTCATGGTTTCATTACTCTCCTTTTCTCCTTTGTCTTTCAGGTTCATCGCTGATCCAACTCTGGTCGCCAGCATCTCCCTCCCACAGATGCTGCTCCGGTAAGTATACTGACTCCTCCAAGTCTGTTTTGGTGATCAGCCTCTCTAAACTAGGCCTCCATCAATAACCCCTGCCAGGGCATTCTGCCTTCCCGTGCTCTTCCAGCTGAGGCAGGGAACTTGTTTCCAGTTTTCCTTTCACACTGTTCTGTGGTGGTTTTAAATCAGTGCCTGTGTTCAGCTCCACAAATCAGTGCCGGCATGCACTTACAAGGCATGCCCATGCTGGGGTGGATGCTTTCTCTCCTTCACCTCTTCCACTGCTAGTGGCCAGTCAACCCATAGTCCTGGTGTCTGTGGTAAGCCCCTTGATGTGGCATGCTCTTCTCTGCCACAGCCACTCAGATACAGAATTATCTTGCAATCATCATCCAGTCACTTCTCTAACATGGCTTGTTTAAAACTTCTTTTAATCCCCTCCAAATTAGAAGTTTCTCATACTTCTTCAAAATAGGTTTGTTGTAATTTAGTAATACTAGTTCTCACTAGATTACTCTCCTGAACTCATTTTTTCAGTCTGCATAACTGGGATCTTATAATTTACAACCTTCTTTTCCTTCTCACAATTTGCACATCATTTTTACTTTGCTTCCTTCTATTCAAAACATTTCAGGCTAGATTAACCTTGCAATTTTTATTGCATCAAATAGTTGTCTAATTACTTCTGCTACAAGTATTTAAATTACCTGAACTGCAAAAAGAGATATATGGTCTGTATAAAAAAAGGGTTTTGTTTTTTAAATGGCAATTCTGCTGACCATGGGTCTCTACCGTAAACCCATCTTAAGGAAATGGAATATTGGAAAGAGAAAAAGGGGGGGAAATATCTGGATCTTTACCAGTTTCCTAATAGATTGCAGCATTTAGGTTTCAGGAAATAGTCTTCTCTTTATTTACTGAAATTACATATTTACAATAATTTTGATTTAAGCAAATGGACTTTTGTGCATAAATTTCCACACAAGAAAAATATACCTTTTAGTCATCAGCTGTTGCAAGCACATGGACATAATAGAACACACTGACTCAGTATCCCTAGGCATTTTCTTCAAACATGTCCATGCTGAAGAGAAAAATATGTGGATGAAAATGATTAAGTGTTTTCATTTAGTGCAAGGAAGGACACATATTTTGTTCCAATGAAGCTGTTAGTCTGTACTGTGAAATATCTTTGTATCAGCCTTTAAGTGATAGACTACAATAGAAATATTTAACTCCATATGGTAGGGAATAAAGACTCTTGGCTACTAAGTACTTGTTAATGGATACTGGCACACTATATTTTCTTGAACTAGAGCAGACTCTAAAGCATTAATCTGTTTCAGCACTGTTCAAACGGTGCCTAACAGATGAAGATTTTGTGAATTATGAATGTTGCATGGAGGACGAAGACTGAAGGATATTGCTTTTGTCACAGTAGATCAAATTTTTTCAAAGTCAATGCATGTCATTAGAGCAATATACACAGGTATCACATTAACAAAGCAATATGTTTTAGGGCTGATAATATAATTTTACGCTGACACCAGCATCATAAATGATGATACGTTGACAGCATCTGTAGGTTTTTAGGTTCAGAAATGTCACCTGAACCTGAAATTTTAACTTCCAGAGGACAAGACTGTGATATCCTTACATCAAGCTGACAAGCATGTTAACCCACAAACATTTGTATTGACTCCATGAGACTGTGGTGAAATAAAGTGCTGCATAGCAGAGCCTGGATATCATAATCTGGCCCCAAATGTGTTGGGTCTTACAGTAGAAGAGACAGATGGTGGTAGGTTAGACTGTGCCACTCTTACAATGAATATTACTTACTCCATTAGTAGTCCTATTGATTAAAGGAACTACTTGGGCAGAAAGATATTGATGAGCATTTATAAAAGTGACACAGTCTGTCCATATGTGGCCACTGATCAGTTTGACAACATTTCAGCAAGGTAGCAGTTTTGGTTAAAAATCTTTTTTTTTTTTTTTTAAAGTCAAATCTTTCAGCAACATTTGTGATTCTAAAATACCAAATAAAGAAAAATATGAAGGCATTCTACTGTGAATATTTAACATTTAACAAAACATTTAGAGAGATGTGTCCCTAAGGGAAACGCAATGTCTCTTTTTTTCTCCTCTATTAAAGATATGATGTTAAATGGAACAGCTGTGGTTAGCAAGCTGACTCAAAGGAGGATCTCAGTGGACAATATCACCAAGATGTCACTGAGCTTAGATTCATAGATTCATAGATTCATAGATGTTAGGGTCGGAAGGGACCTCAATAGATCATCAAGTCCGACCCCCTGCATAAGCAGGAAAGAGTGCTGGGTCTAGATGACCCCAGCTAGATACTCGTCTAACCTCCTCTTGAAGACCCCCAGGGTAGGGGAGAGCACCACCTCCCTTGGGAGCCCGTTCCAGACCTTGGCCACTCGAACTGTGAAGAAGTTCTTCCTAATGTCCAGTCTAAATCTGCTCTCTGCTAGCTTGTGGCCATTGTTTCTTGTAACCCCCGGGGGCGCCTTGGTGAATAAATCCTCACCAATTCCCTTCTGTGCCCCCGTGATGAACTTATAGGCAGCCACAAGGTCGCCTCTCAACCTTCTCTTGCGGAGGCTGAAAAGGTCCAGTTTCTCTAGTCTCTCCTCGTAGGGCTTGGTCTGCAGGCCCTTGACCATACGAGTTGCCCTTCGCTGTACCCTCTCCAGGTTATCCGCATCCTTCTTGAAGAGTGGCGCCCAGAATTGCACGCAGTACTCCAACTGCGGTCTGACCAACGCCCTATACAGGGGAAGTATCACCTCCCTGGACCTATTCGTCATGCATCTGCTGATGCACGATAAAGTGCCATTGGCTTTTCTGATGGCTTCATCACACTGCCGGCTCATGTTCAACTTGGAGTCCACTAGAACTCCAAGATCCCTTTCCACCTCTGTGCCACCCAGCAGGTCATTCCCTAGGCTGTAGGTGTGCTGGACATTTTTCCTCCCTAGGTGCAGCACTTTGCATTTCTCCTTGTTGAACTGCATCCTGTTGTTTTCTGCCCACTTGTCCAGCCTATCCAGGTCTGCCTGCAGCTGTTCCCTGCCCTCCAGCGTGTCCACTTCTCCCCATAGCTTTGTGTCATCTGCAAACTTGGACAGAGTACATTTCACTCCCACGTCCAAGTCGCTGATGAAGACATTAAAGAGTATCGGTCCAAGGACCGAACCCTGCGGGACCCCACTGCCCACACCCTTCCAGGTCGAGACCGACCCATCTACCACGACTCTTTGGGTGCGACCCTCTACCCTCTAGCCAATTCGCCACCCACCGGACTGTGCAGTCATCCACATCACAGCCTCTTAATTTGTTCACCAGTATGGGGTGGGATACCGTATCGAAGGCCTTCCTGAAGTCCAAGTATACGGCATCCACCCCTCCTCCTGTGTCCAGGCGTTTCGTAACCTGGTCATAGAAAGAGACTAGGTTGGTCAGGCACGATCTGCCCGCCACAAACCCATGCTGGTTTCCCCTCAGCATAATTTGTCCTGCCGGGCTCTCACAAATGTGAGCCTTGATAATTTTTTCAAATACTTTACCAAGGATGGAGGTGAGACTGACTGGCCTATAGTTGCCCGGGTCCTCCTTCCTCCCCTTTTTGAAAATGGGGACCACGTTAGCCCTTTTCCAGTCCTCTGGGACTTGGCCTGTGCGCCACGAGCATTCGAATATTCCCGCCAGTGGCTCTGCAATGACGTCGGCCAGTGCCTTCAGCACCCTCGGATGGAGCCCATCCGGGCCTGCCGACTTAAAGGCATCCAGTTCTTCCAAGTGACTCTGCACCACCTCAGGATCTACGCATGGAAGTCTGGTGCCTTGCTGCTGCCTCTCTACAACCCCAGTGAGAGACTTGTCATGCCCCTCGCTTAGGAACACTGAGGCAAAGAACTCGTTGAGGAGTTCAGCCTTGTCCCCCCTATCTGTCACCAATTGCTTCTGCCCATTTAGCAGGGGTCCTATTCCTCCCTGGGCCTTCCTTTTACTCCTTATATATCTAAAAAACAATTTCTTGTTGTCCTTTACTTGGGTTGCCATCCTCAGCTCCATGGTAGCTTTGGCCCGCCTAACTGCCTCCCTACAAGCACGAGCAGAGGAGGTATATTCATCTTTAGTGATCTCACCCTGTTTCCACTTTTTATGTGCTCCCCTTTTGGCCCTTAGGCTGCCCTGGATTTCTCTGGTCAGCCATGGAAGCCTCCTGGCCCCTTTCCATCTTTTGCCTCGCTCGGGGATCGTCTTGCTTTGTGCCCAAAGGATCGTTTCCTTTAGGCACAGCCACCCTTCTTGGGCACCCATCCCATCAAAACTCCTACTCTGCAGTGCTTCCTTGACTGATCGCCTGAGTGCAATGAGATCAGCTTTCCTAAAGTCTAGCACTTTTACCCTACTAGTTACCTTATCCACTCGCCGTCTTATGTTGAATTCTATTATTAGGTGATCACTGTCTCCCAGATAGCTACCGATCTGGAGGTCCCCTATCATGTCATCTCCCGTTGCCAATACCAGATCCAGTATGGCATTCCCCCTAGTGGGATCATACACCTCCTGTGTCAGGTGGAGGTCCTGTACACAAGTTAGAAACCTGCGTGAGCGATGGGACCTTGCTGTCTGCGTCTCCCAGCAGATGTCCGGGTAGTTTAGGTCCCCCATGACTACCGCCCCTTTAGCTTTTATGGTCTCCGAGAGTTGCCTCAGGAGCCCCGCATCTATTTCTTCCCCTTGGTGTGGGGGTCTGTAACAGACCCCTACCACCAAATCCCTTTCTCCTTGCCCCCCATGTAGCCTAACCCACAATCCTTCTACTTCCTCAGCCTCGGATTCTGTCTGGATGAGGGTTGATGTATATTGCTCACTGACATAAAGTGCAACCCCCCCGCCCTTTCTTCCCCGACCTGTCCTTTCTATACAATCTATAGCCCTCAATATGTACAATTGAGCTGCCTGACTCAAGCACGGAAATCCAGTTGCTTAAAATTGGTATTTAGCAAACCACAAAGAACAGCTAAAATCTGACACTGTGATTCATTCCAACTAAATATGATGTAAAATTAACATAAATATATTTGATATGATTTTGAAGAGGTTGAGCATATTTAAGTACCTCATGTTTAGGTGGAGTGTGATAATGAACACACAAAGAGTATTTATTAGACTTCAGTGACATTAAGAAATCTTCTAGAATTTTTTTAAGAACAATTGACTTTGTATCAAAAGCCCCACCAAATCATGGTGGGGTTCATGGGGCATCATGCAGATTTTCTTGGGTTTGTTGTACTAATAGGACATATGTGGTCTTATTGAAACATTAGTGTTATTCTGTATATATTTATGTAACTTTTATCACTGTATTATGTTATGTTGCCTCTATATATCTTTTGAATATGGTTTAGTCAAAGGAAATGAGAGATATATACTTAAAGAAAAGGCAAAACTGTTTATTAAGTCTTGCCATTGCATTCTACAGCAAAGATAATTGCCACACTCAATCATAGACAAAAGGAGCCATTACCGGGATGGGCCAATAGTATAATAAGGGCTGGGAGAGAGGGGCATGAGTCTTGGGTATGAGCTTAGAGGGGGCACCAATGTGGTCCCATCCACCCAGGAGTCTTTGCCTTGGCAGATACAGCTCTAGGCTGTCTATTCCCAGCCATAGGATCCAGGTAGGCACAGCCTTGTACCCAACAATGTATCTGGTACATGTGGGGTGGAATAATTTGTAGGCTTTGCCATTGGAGGCTAGCCTTGTACCTTGTGGGGAAGGTAAAAAGGACCCTAAGAGGAGTTCACAGGGAGCTGGTGCTCCTTCCTGTTTCTCAACAGCAGCAGTATGAGCATGCAGAGCTGCAGGAGCAGCTTCAGCAGGAGCAGTTGCTGTCTGTTTAAGGAGACCCCATTAGGTAAAACTTTTTCCCCCCTAGATGTCCCCCACCCTGTGCTCCAAGTCCTGAAGGTCTCCCTATACTTCTGGAATGGGCGCCCAAGGCACTGTCTGCCTGAAAGAGGATAAGCAACACTTCAATAACAAGGGCATCTGAGAGAAATGGCCTATTAGCCAAAGGAATGCCTGATGTCCCAGGAAGAGGTTTTTAGAATCACAAGGAACTGGGACAATGCTTGGCAGTATTTTAATGGTTATCAGTGCAGTGCCAGGGTATTTGGATTTTCCCAGGCAGCAGGAAGGTCCAAGTCCCCAGCTGTCTGTGCTGGCAGGATCAGCAGGAAGGCTGATCTGTGAAAACACTGGCAGATCACTCTGAAGGACTAGGTGGTAGGCAGAAGAGGGGATAAGAAACTTCAGTTGGTGTTTTTGTTCTGTCTTTATGTTCATGGTCAGTTTAGCTTGTATTATTCTAGTTTCCTATATAATAAATCTCTTTGTTGCTTTATCTCCTTACTGATTGCCCATAGTAAAGGGTGGTTTTGGAGTGAGTGATGTTCCCAGTTAGCCCATTCAACAGAAAGAGGGACCTAAACATTCGTTCACACCCAAAGGGAAACCACTTGGCACTAGCAGAGCTTCTCTTGCTGCAGCTGTGGAGCCTAGTAAAGGGCAACGTAGCTTAGGCTTGCAGGAATAAGGAGTTATCCCAGGGCAAACCTTGGTCTGTTTTTTGGGATGGGCAGCAGGACAATGGGAAGAAATTTGGGGTTCTGTTAGTGCCCTACAACTGGTGTATGTTCTTGTAAACAAAATAATAGGTATCAATTATGACCTCTAATTATATGTATTCAAATTCATTCTCTCCCCTGTCTTTCCCATGACCTGTTGGCTTTTTCACTTTGTCAGGTTTAATAACAACAAGCCAGATGACAAAACCACATTAGGTTCTGCCACTGTCTAAGTGGCTATCTGATTGCATTTATCACTGCTGCATCCTGGCATGTCTGCAACCACACCAGGTTGCAAGCAGATGAGGGCAGAGGAACTTGGCAGGCAGTCTCACAGATATTTCTATGTTTTATCTTCTCTGAATGCAATACTGAGCATTCAGCCTCCAGAAATTATTCTGAAATTTTGACATCACTTTTACAAAAACTCTTCCCTACATAGGAGTCCAAAAAGCCTTAGGAAATCCCACAAAAAAAAAGTTTTATTCTCCTTATTGGATCTTTAAATCATATTCATGATGATTGTGGGTACCTCTTCTCTGTCAATAGGTATCTCATTTTTGCCAATCAGAAAATAGAGTTTACATTATCACTTTTTTGTTTGTCTGTATTTGATCTGGATTCTATTTTTCTTCATTGTCCTCCTTCAAGGTGAATGCTAGAGCAATGGTCTAAGCCTGATCTTAGGCCTCAAGAAATTAAAATAAATAAATTAGGTTGCATGTCAGTTAGCATAAAAATGGAAAAAGGCTATACGTTCAAAATCTGTTCAATTGTCAGTAAAACTATCTCTCTAGAATCTGACCAAGGTTTTTTTTTTTTCCCTTAAGACTTCTAACATGTGCCTTAATTGTAAAGAAAAAAGATATCAGCCAAGAACAGGTGCTGAAAATTATGCTATTTTTGACAGTTATTTTTAAAGATAATTTAAAAAAGAAAGTTGAGAAATTAGGTGTTATAACCATTGACAGGACATAGTGCCTACAATCAAAGAAAATATGCATATTTTAATTCACTGACATAATGATAGACAGTTGTTTTACCATTTTATCTGAATACTTGAACTTTGCATATTTAAATATATCAGCTAGTATATTTATTTTTAAATAAATTGTATTGTATTTCTCAGGGTTAATTTAAGCTACATTATTCTATTTTTTAATTCAATTAATTGTAGAAACATAATGGATAATACTTACCAAATTACTGATTCTATCTCCCTTCACTGTAATATACTTCCCTACCATGGACTCACTATTTTTTTCTAAATTAAATTTAAATGGCTCGAATTATAAAAATCCACTACTTCCCTTTAAATTATCTTACATGGTTGCTTTATTTCTAATTAGAACATTATATTTGCTGTCATTCTTGATAAATGTTCCATGTGGATGGCATATTTGAGCTAATACCATTGCTTCATTCCATAATTCAGACTGAATGAAGGGTTTTGTCTTATTTACCATCTGTATAATTTATTGTTTAGATCATTAGTCAACTTTTTGATTTTGCAAGGTTTCCAGTGCTTTCTTTAGTTAAGATGAGTTTAATGATGCCTTGAATGTTAATGACTCTTTAGTCAATAGAAATATTTTTTTCCATCATCTATTTTTGCCTCGTGCATATTTAGTTTTATTTCAGGTAGTATTTCCCTCTATCTAGTTGCCTTCTGGAAAACAGTTTTATTCTTTTTTTTTTTGTATTCTTTTTAATTCTTACCGTCCCTCACTATCAAAAATACAGCCTGGTCTTATCGTTTTATTAGAATGAGCATGAACAAGCTTTCAAACCACACAGATCATAGTGACCATATAGTCACTAACGTTATTTTTTAGTTTTGGACTCTTTTCTATATAAAACCATGCTCATTTTTTTGACATCTATACTTTGTTCCAATTTTCATTGTTTATAATGTAATATTCTTCTATTTCCTTTTATAATTGTGAACTTAAAATATCTGAGAGGCAGTCTAAGTCCATTTCCTTCCATCAATTTATCTCTCCCCCTCAGCTCTCTGCTTACTTAATTTCTTTTTTCCTTTCTCCCATAACTTATCTTTGTATTTCTTCCTTATCAACCTCCTTTCTAGCTTTCTTCTCATCCTATACCCAAGGTTGGGGGAATTTGTGGGTGGGTGTAGGGTTTCTGGGGATGAGGTTTGGGCGGGTATGGAGCTTGTGCGGGGGCTTTTGGTTTGTGGCTGGGTATGTGGGTGAGGGGTTTGTGGGGGTGGTTTGGGCTGTTGGGTTTCTGGGTGGATTGTTGGGGGATTTGTGGATGTAGGGAGACTGTGGGTGTGGAGGCTGTGTGGGAGTGGAGGAGTCTGCTCAGGAGGGGTGGGTCCCCCATCCCCCTGAAGGGTACAGCCCTCCTCACACAGCTCACTGACAGACCCCCCCCCCTACAGGGCACATACCCCCCCACAGGGCACACATGGCTCCCCCACAGAGTATACATGCCCTCCACAGGGCACACATGCCCTCCCCCCCACACAGCCCCCCCACAGTAACAGTGGCCATTGGGACACTCAGGGCCCTCCTGCCACAACCCCGCCCCCCCATGCTACCAGGTCGGGTTGGTTCCATGGAGACAGGGCCTGGCTTAGCATGATGGGCAGTCCTTGCAAGCAGCACTGGACCTGTGGATGACAGCCCAAGTGGTCTGGTCCTCCCTGAAGGTGCTCGGCTCCATGCCAGGCCGGGCTGGGCCTGTGTGATGTGGCACAGGCAGCACTGGGTGCCAGGCGGCCAGGGCTGTGCCACACTGCCCCATGCCTTGGAGGGGGCTGTGCCAGGAGGGCCCTGAGTGCCCTGATGGCTGCTGCTGCTGTGGGGGTGGGGAGGTGGGTACTGTGGGCCATGGGGGGAGTAGGCAGGGGACCCACCCTTCCCGAGCAGCACCCCCCCCACACTGACACAGTCCCCTGAACCCATACAGCCCCTGCTGAAGTCCCCCACCCCATCCCTATTTACCTTGCACAGAGCCTGGTCCGATCACACTGCAGCCTGCACTGCTCTTTGCCCCACATGAGGAGGCAGCATACTGCAGCACTGGGGCAAGGGACAGCTATAGAGGCACTCTTGCCAGCTACCAGAGTGTCTCTTTGGAGGACCCCAGCTTCTAGTTGCCTCAGGGCATGGTTCTGGACCATACCTTGCCCTATTTCTTACATGTAGGCTTGTAATACCTGGATTTCCTGGTATCAAATTTAGAGCCCACAGTGCAAAAATGCAGTGCAGGGAACATTTTTTTGTTCCCAGCATGACTCTTGCAGCATCTCAAACTGCTTTGAGACATCACAAGAGTCACATGCACACTTGCCTGGACCCACCCTAGTTGTCTATATCTGCCAGAATCTCTGTCTCTAAATCTGATATTTTATACAAGTTTTGTGAAGATTATGTATTAACATTGAAACATTTTTTCATTAAAATATATAACTTCCTAGAGGGTCATGCAGCATAAGTTAGAGTCTTCTGTCCAAGAGCTCATTGAAAAAGATTGGAGTGCTCTAACATTTAATTGGGTTTCTCACAAAGTTGTAGCAGATGAGCCAGGCTGATTGACACAACCAAGTGACATGACATTAAATGGAGGACTCTGTTGTCTGTGGAGAAGGGGATAGGACTGCTTTCTAGAACTAAAAGGTTTAGAAAAGAGGAAAGAAATATACTACCACTACCACTACCTGCCACATTGCCAGTACTACTCTGTCTGGAGAATGTGAATGACACTTCAGAGGAAGAATGCAGCCCTACCCAAATGGGGGCAAGTCAAACTCTTTAGAGGTATAATGCAAGACCGTTTGGATAGCATTTATTTAGTTGAATTAGGGTCTCTGTTTTGTTAAGGAACTAGGATTTAATTCATTGTGTTCTCATTGTGATTAATTAATCATGTGTGTCCCTTCAATTGTTCTTTTTAATGGTATTATGGTTCCATGGCTGCTAAAGATGTCAGGTTATATCTTTGTGTTGCACTCACAAAGCATGAAGAAATCATCCCAATGCCATGGTTGGTTGGCCATTTGGGGCAATCTAACAAAAAGTGAAACCCCGTTATCCCAAGGAGGAAACTAGAAATTAGTAGACTATCTCCGATGAGTTAGGTGGCACTGAGATGAGTGATTTAAAATGTTTACTTCACATAGATTCCTTACCTAAATTCTGTTCAGTAAGCAATTGATAAAAAATGCTTATCATATTTCTATTTGCATATTTATTTTTAGATAGACAAAAAGTACAACATTCTTGTAAAAAACTTTCATACGAGATTCAAGGGGGAAATTGGTTTACCTTGCCATTGATTTCAGTGGAAATAGCGGTGAGGTACATGCAAACATCCAAAAGACATGATGGATCCAAAGAAAAGACTATGCAGTCTTCCTACGTGATTTGTGGGAAGAATGCTGCCTTTGCAGAATGTAGATTCATTTAAGTACCAGGTTAAAATGTTTTATTTAATTTGATTCAATTTATCACTGTACTGTGGAATGTGTTGTAATGCAACCCTTGATAAAAAGACATGCAAGTCACAAATGAGAGTGTGCTGGAAAAAAAAAAAATTAAACACTACGTAAGCAAAGTTTCATCTGCAAGCAGCGAGGCAGAGAAGCAACAGAAAGTGGCATCTGGAGCACATCTAAAGTAAATCAAGCTAAGTACAGTAGTTGCGATTGTGATCCAGAAAATGGATAGTTACTCCTTCAAAAGGGAAATGAGACTGAATAATGATGGAGCGAGGTAAACAAAAGACCTGTATGTCTGAAAACCAGACATGAATTAGTCTTATTTTAATACTCTATGTCTTCATGCAACACCAAATGCCATGCCTGTTCAATATTAACTATGTTGTAGTGAGATGTTCCTTCGAGATTCAAAATCCAGCAAACAGGTTGTTGAAAACATGCAAGAGGATTGATTGTGGTCATTCGTTATTTAATTTCTGAATCTCTGAGAAGAGATATGAGAAATCACTACTCACTTTTATTTTGAGACTAACAACAGCCTTAAATTATATATGCATACACACTGTATTTGTTAGCCTCCTTCAAGAGAAAAACAAAATCTTTATAATAAAATTGTCTGTTTTCCTGGAAAGTTATTTAGTGGAAAATAATTCAGTGAAAACTCAAAACAGTAGGTCCAATCATGTTTTTATATACAGCATCTACAATAAGATGAGCTATTTAAAGTGAATAAACAGAGGCTTTAATTCCTTTGATACCTTTGATGTTTATCTAATGCCATATATACATTGTAAATTTGTATAATTAAAAATGTAATATAATGATAGAATATTTAGATTGAACATGTTTCCATTAAAGGGTTGTCCAGCCAAAACCAAAATACTCCCTTCAGCCATAATATGAGAAATTCTTGCATTAATCATGTTTTAGATCCTGATCATGCAAGCAGATTTGGATAGACAAATTCCTGAATCTGGGCAGAGATGTACTGAAGCAACCAGGGGTGTGACATTATGTTTATGGGTCAGACTCTGAGATCCAGATCCCTCCATCTAACCCAGAAGAATCCCTGTTTTTCCTAAGGTTATGACTATTTACTGTGAAAATCAATGTCAGCTTTCTGATTATATTAGTGATGCAGAATCCAGCCCTACATGCCTGCCAGAAAAGAATGGCTTTGGGGCCTGTCCAAGAAGCTTACAGCAGTTATCTAGTTAAAGTTGTTTAAGAAAGTATAAAAGTAATGTTGCAGGAAGGAAACATTAAAACATTATTTTTAAATCAGGACTCCTTAATGGACTTTGTACTAAAAGTTTCATGGCAGCATTTGGACAGATGTTGCTGATTAATTAATTGCAAATGTGAGAATGAGGGGCCTTCATTAGCTTGAGGGATAAGGATGGTGCTATATATTATTGTCACTAAGTCCATAAAACATATTTTCCCAAAGATTTAAACTGTGCCAAAAAAGTTATAAAAGAGAGAAGCTTTGGCACTGTTGGCTATAAAAATGACAGAACTCCATCTTCATCAGTGTCAAGTATGAGTAATGTCAATATCATCAGCAACAAATTGGACACTAGTCAAGATGCTGACCCATATAGGATGGAAGATAATATTGATGAAAGCCAGCCTGTGATTTAGCAACATTTCTACTTTTTGAGAATGCAATTTTAGGGTCATTGTGGGTGCATCTATACGTGCATTTTACCGTGGAGTTGACTAATTAGCTCTACAGTAAAGTGTCACAGTGTACACATGCACCCACATTCAGGCACAGTAAATTAACTCGGGTATACAATAGTATTGTCCGGGACAAGTACTATCCTACAGTGGAATAATTACATGCACTCAGACGCACCTGCAGACTGTGTTTAGGAGTGGATGGGGCACAAAAGGTATTATAATGTGGGGGCTGCCTGCAGCCTAGCCCTGTGGCTGTAGCACCTTTGTGCCCCAGCCAGCCGCTTTGCTGCCCAACACCACCACCCAGACCCCAGGTCTGACCTTTGGCTTTCTTCCACCCCGGGCTGCTCTTCTTTGGCATGAATTGCTCTGATTCTAGGTGCATGTGGAGATGATGTATCCAGGAAGCACCTGACTCCAGCACAAACTGCACTGGAGTTTATTCAGGCACATCAATAGCATGTGTAGATGAGCCCTGTAAGTACCTGAGAGCTCAGGACTGATAGACACAGAGGACATATGGGGTTCATAAGAAACAATTCATTTCCTTTTTCTAGGAAAAGTGGTGCTAACCCATTGTAGTACCTAGGAAGTTAGACATGAGCTGATCATCATGGCAACAGAAGCATGATGCTCATTTTACCATCCTGAATATCTAAATCAAGTATAAAATACATGTAGAATGCATGGTGTTGTCAACCTTCCTCCCATGTATACACATAGGAGTACAATTTGGCTTGTGAACTTTGCAGTGCAGAGTGATTTGGCTTCTTTGTTAATGGTTCAAATAAGGGGCACCCACTCTTTATAAAACTGAAAACACTAATGCCTCCACAATTTTGGGGGATCAAGAATGTCAGTTTTGGGGTATATCATTGCTACAGTGAGCTTCAAATTTATTATGAATTCATGGTTTCATTACTTAAAATTCAAGGGAACACAACTTTTTCTCCCCACCCCGCTCTTTTTTCTAAGAGGGGAGGGGAGGATTGGTGGTACATTATTACTGCAACGCAATGCCTATGTGTCAGAGAAATCCAAGTAATGAAATACTGGAAGACAAAAGTGACAATTACTTCACAAACAACCTAAATAAAATGCCCTTTTGGCAAGATTCTCATACTTCTGCTTCAATATGATACCGTTAACAGACAGAATCCCATGCTCAAATACTTGCTTTGATTTCGGTATCATATTGGTTTTATGCCAGCGTGACTCCATCAACTTTATGAAGTTACTCCTTGCTTACCTAAGTACAGGAACAGAATCTAGCCATTTTTAGATACTGATAAGTTACCCTCTTGTTTCATGTTGAAGAACTAATTGCCAATGCTATTACTGTGAAACTGTGGATTGACATGTTAATACTTGGGCCAAATGAATACCCCTGCTGAGCATCTAGCCCATTGTGAAAATAAATGTATTATTGTGTGGGGCAACTACTGATTATCCTCCTCATATACTGTAGTTTCATTTCTACTCTATATATATTTAAAAAATCTTACTTTTTCATTTGATGCTATCAAAATTGCATTTGAGAAAATCTTGTATTAGCTATTTGCTTCTATCTGCATGACATTTATGATTTAGATGAAGGCTGTAGTAGTACATGCTAGTTTATCTACTGTATTGTGACTTGTAGAAACTATATTTTTGCTTATTGATGCTCTACTACACATTCTTTTTGATTTATTATTTGAATGAACTAGCAAATGCAGGTCTGCATTTTATTAAAATATTTTTAGTTTTACTTGAGTGGGGTTTTTTTTTGCAGAGACCTTTGCAAAAAAAGAAATCTGCAAAACCAGAAGAAAAAAAAAGTGTTTGAGGCTTGAGGTTAGAACCTTCTGGCTTTTCAAAAAAACCCCAAAACCCCAAAAAACAAAACTCACAAGTTTGAATGTGCAAGAATATATGGGCACATCCAGACGAGCAGACATGTGTGGTATGCAGCACCACAGACCTGTCTGCGACCCTGCACACTCCATGTGCAGTGCATGCAGGTGTACCCCATACTACTAATTTGTAGCAAGGGGGGGAGGGAGGGGGGAGCTGACACCAGGAGATCTTAGTGTCAAAAAAACCTGTGCCTAAAAGAAGCGAGGCAGTACATGTGGAAGCAGCACACACCACCGAAAATTGAAGCCTGACCAGCCAGAACCACATTCCAGCTGCTAGCCAGGCTCCCTGCTGCTGGATTGCTGCAGCTTCGGCCCTCAGAGGCCTCCAGAACCCTAGGTAATACTTCTGGGGCCAACCCAAGTACTGACCCCAGCCTCTCCTACCCACCTCACCCGGCGAAAATGCCACACGCCAGAACATACATGCATGGGTGTTCCCCGGGGACAAGTAGCAGTGGCACATATTGTGCCATTGCTGTTTGTCCCCAGGAAAACACACATTCCCATTTGGGGGGGGATGTGCCCTATGGGTTCATAGTAAAGTAGCTTTCCGTCTCCTATATCCCAGATATTCTCATTCCATTCATGGACATGAAGTTAACAGAAGTTCCACTGAAGTTAACAGGAGGTTTGCATTGACAAAGGATAGTTTTTACTTCTGATTGTGACTAAGCCTTTCTTGGAGACAGTAGAATGGGTTCTCAGGTGGTGTAATCAGCTCAGCTGGGGATCTGGCCCAATGAAAATATCGTTCTGAGTTATGATGTCACCTAGACTTTTGGCCTAGATGAGATGAGATTGTAGTCTCTCTTTGGCAGTTTCATTAGAAAAACCAATAAGAGAACAGATGTGAAGAGTGAACTGCCCCCCAACCACTAGAGGTTAATCCTCCTGGTCAGGTTTCAAGCACATTTGTCAAGAGAATGTGAGAGATCTTGTACTGCTTTTATCTGTGCTTTTCCCATTTGGGGGATACAAAAAAGGATTTAATTCTCTAGAGATGTCAAGAACAGAGCTTTCAGGAGTACTATTTTTAAAGTAGATTTAAAAAAGGCTAACATAGGTTTCACTCTGCATCTTAAATATTCACTCTGGCCACCTAGGCTAGGGAACTGCCAGTTACAGGGAAAGTCCTCAATGCAAAAAAGCAGTGCTAAGAAAACTGTTTTTCTTTTTTTCTTTCCTTCTAGTATCTGGTTCTTCTTTTATTTTTTTTCCTGTTTGAAGGCTTGACAATCGCTTATGATACTTTTTTCCATGTGGACTAACCTAAGGCTGTTTTACTACTTTCTTTTCTTTTTTTTTAATTTTGTGGACTGTGTATGTGAATGAATTATGGTGTTTATGAAAGTGGAAGCTGATAACTTGGCTGTAGGATTCGCAATATATAAGCTCTGCAATCTTTTTTCCATATATCTCTGCCAATCCCCCTCACTTCTAAACTATAAAATTCCTGCTATTTCAGCACTCCTGCTATATATTCTTTGCAGACATAAAATTGTCATTCCCAAAACACAATAAATTTTTCACTGGGGCTTCAGTTTAAATCACTCAATAAACAGTATTTATAATAATAATTTGGATTTCATTCCTACCTTTCACTTGCAAATTATAGGATTTATATAATTAGACCTCTCAGCATCCTGTGCAAGTAGTTTATTTTAAACATGTTAAAGTCATTTTGCATATTGTATTTAGACACAGGGTAATATGTACAGTAAAAATAACATGAAGATCAGACCTGACAATAGACAGATACATGCACTCCCTATATATTTTCTATGAAGACCAAACAGGAACTTGGGCCCCAGAGATTAAAGGTCTGGACATAATCATATACGTTTGCCTCTTTATCTTTTTTCTCCTCCCAAATAAAATGAAAGTGTTGAGTAGTGATGATAATATACTCTAAGAAAGATTCTTATACTAAAAATGTACATTAAACTACAATCACGTCAACCAATACAAAAGACTTTTTACAGGGCTGTTCAGAACTATTTGCAAGATTTATTAAGTCAGAGGTACACTGCTGAATATAATTCATCTTATTTGTCACAATGATGTGTGGCTAGAATTACTAATGGAAAACTGTGCAAACTCTACTGAGGATCACGTTGGAAAGAGATCCCAGTTAGGAATACAGATTAAGAATTAACAAAAGATTTTAAATCATAAATGTTTTATACAGACCACATATATACATAGTGTGTGTGTGTGTGTGTGTGTGTGTTGAACATCCCAGGGATAAATCGAACCATCTTGGTATTGAGTTTTGTGTGCTTCATTAACGATGACAAACTATTAGTATTTTTTATGTGTTTAACTTTTAATATGATGTTGAGGAAGTGTGTGAACTATAAACAAAGTAACAACTTCCAAGGTCCACAGCCAGGGAGAGACTGTAATTTAGGCTGAACATTAAAGGAAAGGGAAAGCTCTGGGAAGAAACCATATTATGCTCCAAATGGTGTAAATAATGATGTTCATTATTCTTAATTATATACTATAGCTTTGTGGTCCCAATCACGATAAAGACCACCTTGTGTTAGGCACTGTTGAAATGCATATACAGGAAATGATCTTTATACTCAAAAGAACATAGTAAAAAAATCATGGTATGTTTGACCTTTTGAGAAATGTGGATGTTCCACTTCTGAAGAAGGGTAATTCTACTGGCAGACGTGGCAACAATCCTCCAAGAAGCTCTACACTGATGGACCTTTTCTGTATGCAAAGCTCTTTATAGGATTAAGAATCTGATGAGCAATTGGTTCATCTTTTAATACTGGCAGACATTTCACCCAGATCAAAGGAAAATACTTCTTAAAAATATCAAACTCTTAAATCAGAACCTATGAACATTATCTTGTAAATTGAGTTTTAGTAGGAGGTTTGCTTGAGCAATATTAAGCATCTTTCTAGTGTAGATGAACTAAAATTACAATAAAATAATAAAAAAATACAATGGGGGTAAATCTATGTATAATCAAAATGAAATAAGGGCTATGTGGATCCTTTTGAACCACAGTCACATAAGATATATTTACAAAATAAAGCTGCATTAAATTTAGAAATTCCATGCTGCCATCAGTAGTCACACATGTTTATAATAACCCTCTCTCCATATGGATGTTGAGTTTAAATGTAAGCCTCTAAACCTACAGAGACACAGGAAAACGTATACCCAATCTAATCCTGAACATGTAACTTCATGAAACTGCATATTCCACACATTTTTCTTACCAGAATGATCATGTAGTCTTGGTTTGACAAGCATCAGTTGGACTTAATTAAGCTAATTCATTCAACTCTGATGTCACATGCACTTGTAGGGCATTTTTACACATGCTTCAACGTGGTACCAGGTGCTTTTAATTAGCAAGCCATGCTAATTAATAGCACCCATGAATAAAGTGTGTCAGTGGTGAAGTATGTCCCCATGCTCAGAAAATGGCAGTGGTACCGTTTGAACTAAAGCACATTGAATGTGTTTTAATTGAAAGCACACCACCGCCATTTTCTCAGCGTGGAGATGTGCTGCATCGCTGATACATGTAATGTGCAAGGGTACCAGAATGCATCAATTTACATGCTCCAGCAGACTCAATTAATCAAGTCTTCTCTGATTCTCTGGATTTCCAGTGTTTCAGACCAGGTTCCTTGTATGTGTGTAAGTGCCGATAAAGTTCAGAAAGATTGGTATGTTGCCTGAGAGTTTTGAGTTTACTTTACTTTACAATTTTAAAGCATTTTGGAAATGTAACAGTATTTCAATCACTATAATAAAATAAATTCTAAATACCTATAAATTATGGCATTTAATTTTGGTTTTTTATCTGTAAAATGGGACCTCCTCCTGCCCCCTTCTCTCACCAGGACGCAGGTCCAGCTGTGGCTGTCTGCTCCACTGCTTTGTGGTGCTGAGCAGCCCTGTGAGAGCCCTGCCCATTCTGTTGCCTGGTGGCCTGCCCATATGTCAGTGCACTGCTAATGCCATTGCCCCTCACTCCCCATCCATAGCCTACCACCCCTGCTGGTGTCCTTACTCCCTACTCACAGCCCTCCTGGCTCTGCTGGTGCCCCTCACTACTTACCCACAGCCCCCCGCCCCTCCCAGCCTTGCCAGAGAAGGCCCCCAGCTGTCAGGGCTACAGGGCCAGGGATTCAGGTCTGCAGCTCTATACCTTTTCCAGCAGTGCCCAAACCCTGGTTGCCACCTGTGAGAGGCAGTGGCTGCTGCAGTGGAGCAGAGCATGAAGCCCAATTCTCCTGCCCCCAGGGTAGCACAGCTGGAGCGGATCTCATCAGGGAGTGTGGATGCAGGATTCTGCACTCACCCTGGGGCTTTCACATCCCAGAGGCCTCAAGCCCCAAGCCCTATGCACCACCCTAGCTGGGCAGCAGACCCTACCCTAGCCCTGCCCAAATGACATTTTGAGCAACTGTTTGAGCATGGATGGAACTTAGAACAGGTCCCAGAAGACTGGAAAGTGGCCAATGTAGTCCCTATTTTCAAGAAGGGGAGGAAGGAGGACCCAGGTAATTATAGGCCAGTTAGCCTCACCTCATTCTTGGCAAGACCTTAGAAAAAATCATAAAGGATCACATTTGTGGGGGGCCAGTGGGTAATACAATGTTAAGGGAAAACCAGTATGGGTTTATACCAGGCAGATCCTGCCTGACTAACCTGGTCTTTTTTTATGACCAGGTCACAAAGTGCTTAAATGCAGGGATGGAGATAGATGTTATCTACTTGTACTTTAAAAAGACTTTTGACAGTGTTGCACCAAATTCTTACAAGCAAACTGAGTAGATGTGATGTGGATTTTTTCACAGTAAAGTGGGTGAAAAAATGTCTTATGGGACGCACCCAGAGAGTGGTGGTGGAAGGGGAGGTTATTCCCTGAAGAGATGTGGGTAGTGGTGTTCCCCAAGGTTCTGTCCTTGGACCAGTGCTGTTCAATATCTTCCTCAGTGATTTGGATGAGGGGGTTGAAAGCACTCTGTCCAAATTCACAGATGACACCAAACCGTGGGGTACAGTAAACACATTGGAGGGCAGGTAACGAATTCAGGTGGATTTGGATAGACTGGGGAAGTGAGCAGATCAGAATAGGATGCAATTTAACCAGGATAAGTGCAAGGGGCTGCACCTGGGGAGAAAGAATCTCCAATACACCTATAGATTGGTAAGTACCATTCTGAGTACCATGGCAATGGAAAGGGATCTCAGAGTCTTGATCAATGCAAAAATGAACATGAGTCTCCAATGTGTCTAGGTAATAAATAAAGCTAACTGCACTCTTTCTTGCACTAGTAGGTGTATCATGAGCAGGTCTAGGGAGGTGATACTTCCCCTCTATGCAGCATTGGTCAGGCTGCAGCTGAAGTACTGCATCCAGTTTTGGGCACCGCACTTCAAGAGGGATATGAATAACTTTGAGATGGTTCAGAGAAGGACTACTCATACAGTTGAGGGCCTGCAGGTAAGATCCTATGAAGACAGACTGAGGGACCTGAATCTCTTCAGCCTCTGCAAGAGAAGGCTGAGAGGTGATCTTGTGGCTGTCTACAAACTCATCATAGGGGGTCAGCAGGGAATAGAGGATACTCTGGTTACTAGGGCACCCCTCAGGGTTACTAGAAATAACGGCCCCAAACTAAAGGATTTAGATTGGATATCAGGAAGAAATTCTTTATGGTGAGGGATGCCAAAATATGGAATCGGCTTCCAAGGGAGGTAGTGCTTTCCCCAACCTTGGAGGTGTTCAAAAAAAAATTAGACAGGCACCTATCTAGGATTATTTAACCCCAGTTCTCTTTCTTGCCTAGAGCAGGGGGACAGATTTGATGATTTACAAAGTACCTTCTGACCCTAGAAATCTATGAAATCTATGAAATATATTACTCTCTCCCTCACTATGGGGGCCTCAATCTCCCCCCGCCCCCCACACCAACTTACTTGCAGGAGCTGCTCTCCAGGCTGCTTGGTGGCCATATGCAGGTGCATGTGCAAACATACACATGGCACCCCCAGCTGATCGCCATCCTCCTGCTCCCTCCAGCCCCTTGCAGGCTGGAACTCTATCAGCCTGCAAGGGGAGACCCACCATTTTCTGCATTTTTCTCCTTTAAAGGATAAAATCCATATTCTTCTCCTTAAAATGAGAAAATCCAGGTTTTTACCGCACTTTTTCCATGGTGAATGGGAAACCCAGATACCTGGTCATTGTATATAGTTTGAACATGCACAGTTCATACATTATTTAGAACCCTCTGGAAATCCTCAAATTATTGACCTTATGCCCTACATAGAGATCTTGGACTTGCACAGTTAGGTCTGGGTGAGTGGCAATAAAATAGGAATGATTCTGTGGTAAAGGTGAGCTACAGTTTTTGAGTAACAGGAGTGTGTATCACATGTGAATGTAGGTGATTGGTCACTCTTTGATTGACATTGATTGAGAACATATTGACCTCAAGTGATTAGATAGTGAGAATGGTCCGATATTGGTCTTTAAATACTCACATTTTGGTGCCTAAGTGTTGGTTTGAGTGTAGTTGTGGTGTTCCTGGGCACATGCGCGTGTGTGTAGGGTGCTTGACGAGTTTGGTATTCTTGTGAGTATCTTGGGAGTGGAGTGGTTTGCGAGTTTGTGGTATGGTTTCTGAGTTCCTGCTTTTGTGTAGTTAGTGTGTTTTTATATGAGTTGTACTTTGTGACTGAGACAGTGGTGAGTGGAGCACATGCTCCCCTCATGAAAAGGAGGGAGCTGCTCCATAGAAAGACACAGTCTTTTGGTCCTTGGCAACGTTTGTACTTTTGACTTTCCAGATTGCTGACCATTGGATCTGCTCACTTGGATTTTGCTCTTTGTTTGCTGATTTGTTCTGCTATTCATGTGTTCAAATCCAGTTCAAGTGTTACATTGACTGTTCATCTGCATAAACTGTTTTTATAACCTAGTTTGTGCTTTTGCAGTTACTTGTTCACCTTGTTATTGTTCTAATTTTCCTTTTCTATTATTTTATTCCCTGTTCAATGAATTCCCCTTGCTTTATACCTTAATTTCTGTTTCCCTTGAGAGTGTCCCACCAAGTAACAAAATGCAGGCTGGGCAGCCACCCGGGGGGAGGTGGGGGTAGGGGGGAGAAGGGATGCTACCATCTCTGGTCAGCCTGCTATTAACTATAACCTTATGGCACCAAAATACAAATCTATCTGTAGACCACAGAGACCAGGTCAAGTTCCCAATATTCATCCTCCTGCCATTAAATCATTAGCTGACCATAATTTGAGATTATTGTTTTAAGCAAATCCCAAACCATGTTCATGTAGTATCCAATTTCATTATGATTATTTTTATGCCTCTAGCAAGATTTTCAGTAAAGCAATTGAAAAATACTTAATTTTGGGTTGAACATAATGATTCAAATGACTAGAAGTGAAGTTAATTTATATTCCTGTGCTTGTGTGTGTGTGACAAGTCAGAGTACACTTACAGCTGTGCCTGTGTCACCAGTTTTGGTTGGCACACATGGTACATGTGTGACAGTTGAGTGTGCATGAGTGTGCTGCCTGTTACTGGTCATGGTGAACTGAAGCTGGGAGCACACACAAGTGCTTGTGTGTTGCGGAGGCTTGGTGTGTATTTGTGCATGATAGAGAGGATGTGTGTGAGTGTGCATGTGTCAAAGGTGTTGAGTGTGCATACATGTGTGACAGCACTGTCATGTTGTTTGATTCATAGATTCATAGATTGATATGATTACCTAGCTGGGGTCATTTGAGCCCAGTTTTCTCTCCTGCCCAGGGCAGGGGGTCGGACTAGAAGATCTGCAAGGTCCCTTCTGACCCTACATCTATGAATCTATGAATCTATGAAGGCAAGCACTTAAAAGTTAAAAAAAAAAATTGTAAATGCTTTGAAATGGAAGATTGTATTGAACTGAGATTTTCATTTTGCTAATGACAAAATAAAATTATTTAATTTTTTTCAATTTTTTTTTCTTGAGACAATTCAGCCAAACTAAAACAAAGTTGTGCAACCTTTTGGTACCACTGAAGTTGCATTTTCCAAACAAAAAATTTCAATATAAAATTTCACTTGCATGTAGTCAGGACTTATTAAAGCACAGCATTAGAAATTATCTAAAAGGCTCTTCATGGAACCTGGAAAAATGGACAAGAATTTAAGACTATAACTCTAGATGATGGAATTTCTGTTATCACTTCCTTTATCAGCTTCCAGATCCCAAAGCCCTCTAAACACTTGCTTAGCTTTAATCATATATGTAAGATCTTGGCCTCAGCTGTCCACATGGAAGCTCTGTAACAAAAGCTGTCATAGTGTGGTAATTGGTACTACTATTAAAAGCAAGATTGAAAGAGAGATGGAGAGAGTGATTTCTTTTTTAGCTAACAAATGAGAAATGATAGCACTATAGCACTACAGTGAACATTTCAATAACATATACATTACATATCTATGTGCTAGGTTATTGTATAATCCTATTAAACTTTAATAGAAGGCAATAAAATAGAGTTCACATTATATTAACATCTGTGCTACTGAAGTGTGCCATACATCATACTGTGGTAATCTACACGTTACTAAATTGTCTCACGTTGTACCGAATTCATATTAAATTAAGCTTAATGGCCACAGTAGTTTTCCATTGCTTCAGTCACATCCATATATATAAAATAAAATGTATTGATTTCATGGTTCAGTTTCTCCTCATGGATATCTTAAACAACTTCTTCAACTTGTATGTGAATGATAGGGAAAAAAAGCGCATCTAAAAATATTCAAGAATGGATGAAAGAAGTTTGCATTACTTTTATTACTTACTGTTCACTTATAGGTGGGTGTGTTTTTTTGTTTGTTTGTATGTTTTTTACCGTATGGCTGTATACTGCACTGTTAGGCTAGGGATTGAAGAAGTGACCGCTGCAGCTAAAAGCATGAATTTCTACATCCTGAACTAAAGTTTTATAACCATGGTTTGTTATTAATCATACCCTCAGTGAATTGGCACAAAGGGGGACTTTTAACATACACTTGCCAGTTGGGATGACCTTGCACATATTCCAATGCATGATTGTAAACCATTAAGGCACAGTGAAGCAAAACCATTTAGTATTGACTTTCAATGGGAAAAATTACCTGCATTTTGGTATCTTTGACAATGTCAGCATTATACATGTTAAGTTAACCATGATTCAGTAAAGCGTTTTATTGTATACAGGGGACCCTCGCCATTCACGGACATACGTACCCGTGATCCCTGCAAAAGGTGAAATCTGTGAATAGGGCACTGCGTTCATGAATGCAGTCTGCATTCATGAACGCACTGCCCCTGGTGGCTGGGCAGAGGGAGTGGGGGCACGGCTGTGGTGGCGAAGGTGGGAGCGTGGCGGCGGGAGCCCGGTGGCAGTGGTGGGAGCCCAGCTGCAGCAAGTGCAGAGCTCCCGAGAAGCTCTGGTAAGTGTTTAAAGTGTATTTAAAAAGTGAGTTCAGCATTTGCAAATATTTGAAACTGCAAATGCTGAACCAATGAATACCAAGGTTTTCCTGTACTTAAATTATATATGTACATGCTTTATTAAATGAGTGGTATAGGTAATAGGATTTTTTTTTCTGTGATGTAATCATTTAACTCATACCACACCTGAACATGTTATAGATGTGTGAAACCCAGATTACAGGCATTAGTATACACCTTATTCCTGTTCTGATGTTGCCAGGGTTTGGCCCCTTGAGTTGTGCTTTTGCTACCAGGTGTTACAAGCACAGAATATCCAAATGTCTTATTATGGTATTGCTCACCACTTACAATGATACAATGGTGGTACAGTAAGTTGTGCCTTGAGTCATTACCTAAGTAGTTGTTACCCTCCCTAAATTGTTCTTACAACTTTAGGTGGAGGGGAGAGATCAGGGGATTATTTTCTGTCTCCCCTCTCCCCCTTATTCACCCCCTTTTTCATTTTATAAACTGGAAACCCTACGGTAAAATAAAGAATTGAATGTCTTCCTTGTAAACACCTGCATCAAATAATTTTCTATATTTTCTTGACCATTAAGGCAGATTCTGATAAGGTAGGAAAATGAGGAATGGGAGGGAAGGGGGAAGGGGGTCAAAATACAGCAATGAAGAAAGAAGAAGCAGAATAAAGTGCAGAGTTAACTGTAAATGTTTCTCCACAGCTAAACATGTAGATAAGCAATTTCAATTACAAGGGGGAAAATATTAGTAAGCTTTTGGGGAAAATAGATGCTGCATGGTAGAACCTGATTTCCCAAGAGCTTGCTGTAGACACTGTAATAAATAAATCTGTTGAAGTAAAGAGATTCTTGAAAAATCCTTATAGCCATTTAAGCAGTTGGTTGCATTGTGTTTGAGAACTTGTTTCATTTTTGGTTCCCCCTGTATTTTATTTTATTTATATCTTTATTTTTTGCTAGAAAGCAATTGAGTGTACTCATACTTTGCTAGTGAAGGCCCTGATTCTGCGACTGGTTGTATGTGAGCTTAATGCTATGTTCATCTGTTTAACCTTTCTACGTTCCCAAAGGGTAATTTCTTACCCCAGACACGTATTTTGTGCAGTATCTTGAAGTTAATGAATTCTGATTTTTTTTTCTTTTTAGGACATTGTCACTGGCTCCACAGTGCACAATATCCCCAAAGAACAGCCAATTTACATGAATGGTTTGCTCTCTGTGGATGAAAAACTGCCCAGGGTAACATGTTATCCCAGGTGTGAATGTGTTTTTCCATATGGGGTAACAATTTATCCTAATCCCATGTTAACACATTGGGGTAACTTGTAATGCAAGTTCTGTATAAATGACAGGCCTAGACCTGTTTGGCCACTTTGGGTGGATTAATCTGAAAGGGCAGCATTCATTCATACCTCATTCATGTCCACTTCAGGTATCCATGGTAACTAAGGGATGGCCATCCTCCACTCTACTTTTGCTTTTGATGGGGAACTCACCCTAGTTTCCTATGTTCCAAAGAAGTCCAAAGTTGTGCTATTGCTGTCAAGCATGCACCATGACCTGTCAGTGGGTGGACAACAAAGAAAGCTGGACGTCATTCATGACTACAATAAAAACAAGGGTGGGGTGGATAACCTTGACCACTTGGTCCGTATAACCACCTGCAGATGGAAAATCAACAAGTGGCCAATAACACTATTTTTCAATATGCTGCATGTGGCTGCTATTGCCAGCCTTATCATTTGGCTAGGCCACAATGCAAATAGAAGCAAAGATCACATTTAAGAAGACAGCATGTTTTTTTGCAGGAGCTTGGAGAAGTTGATCTACGGACAAATAAAACAAAGAATGATGAATACACGTAATCTGTCTAAGTCCGTCAAGTCTGCTATGACTGCCCTAAATTAAAAATTGCCACAACGCACCCCAGTAGAACCTTCTGCAAGCATGAGTGGGCGTTGTGCTTTTTGTCCAAGGACAAATGACTGCAAAACCCGGAAACAGTGCAAAGATTGTAAGCGATTTGCTGGTGTGCACCACAGTACACCACTGCTGCTTTGTGAGGAATACAATATTTAGTTAAAACAGCTAGGAAATCTTTTTAGAAGTAATTGTTAATTTGAAAACTGTGAACTGCAGACTTAGCAAATTGTTCATTCATGTTTTGACACACTAAAAGAAGTTTAAATTTTGATCATAGTTCTAGTTAAATAATATTTTGAGTTCAAATCATCATAAATACTCTTTCAAACAATCTGTATGCTTAATAAATAGTTTTGGTACATTTATACAGTTGTCACTGGTTCCATTTTGTTCAAGCAGGTGAAGTAACAAGTTACCCTATAAGACCAACAACAGTTAAGGTTTCATGAGAACGGATGAGGGTAAACTTAATTCCATATGGCAGGGTCCAAATTTATACAGAGTACTGTTTGTATGGTCTATGGAAGCTTAGTTAATGTGATATTGGATGGCACATGTTTTATCCCTCTCTATTTCCTTTATTTTTATAATCTGAGGGTGTACATAAGTGTTAAGTGAAGAGGATCAGCTGAGCCAGGATGTGTTGCTTAGGCAAAATATATACCACACATTGATCCTGCAGGACAATAGGCAATGTGTTCCCCACTTCCAGAAACATGCCTCAAGGAATCTCCACAGTATGTCTCTGTGAGCAGAGAAAGCTGGGATTCCCCACTTACAGAGATATGCCTTTATGATTCTGAAAGACATGTCTTTGCAAGAGGAAAACTTTGACTTTCCCTGCTTGCGGAGAAGTTCCCTGGAGATTCCCCAGGGCATGTTTCTGTAAGTGGTGTAAGCCAGATAGGCACTCCCAAGCCTTGAGAAGCCTGATCCTGCCCAAGACTTCCCAGGGTGCACAGGATTGGGCTCTTCAAGACCCAGGAGTGCCTGCCCAGTGCCCTAAAGCTAACCCATGTTTGCCATAATAATGTGGCAGAACTTATTACCACCTTTTGTTGGGTCACAAATTTGAACATTTGTGGCACAATAAATGTTCTAGACATCTGTTTGCTTTCCATTTGTGCTGTGATAAAAATTGTTATAGTGGCACAAAGGCTGTGTCTGTTTGTACCCTGAGTTTCTGGTTAGACTTTAACTCCACCTTGCAGTCTTAAAAATAAGGTTTTGCTCCCTTTGCCTTTTCTGTCCTTTTTATTTACTCTACCAGAAACATTTCAAATAACTTGCATGTAAATTGTTAGAAAGAGACTGGTGGTGGAGACCCTGATTTACCATCCCCTCTCAACAAAGCACCTGAATACTTGATCACTGTTTGTACCCCAGCTGCACATGCACATGCTTAAAATTAATCATGTATTTTCCTGAATTAAGGACTGAATGATTCTGATGAAGTAACTAATAAGGGCCAGCAAAATAAGGCCTGTGGGTCATATCTGGGCTGTCAATTGATTGTATCTGGCCTGTGGCTGCACCCTTAGTGTTTTGCATGGGGTCCAGTTCCACCCACTCCCACCCAGGGCAGCTCACACTGTTCACCCACCCACATCCACTCTGAGCTCACTGATGGCACAGCTGCAGCGTTTGCCAGCACATACAGCTTCCTGGAGGGGCTGTTCTGGCTACTACTGCAACTACCTAGGTACTGCTCAGCTCCCCCCACATCCAGTGGTTTCTCTTCCTTCTCCTGCCCCTGCTGCGTAGCTCTGACTAGTTGGTAGCACAGGGAAGCAGCAGTAGTGGCTATAGGGATGTGTGCCCAGCCAGACAGAAGAGAAGCTGTAGCCAGGCAGGTCCTGCCCGAGCACACAGGGCTCCAGCTCCAGTTTCTGGCTGCCACTTTGCCCACCCAGCATGATGGCTGCCTGCAGGGGGCTGCTTAAGTGGTTGGAAGGCAGCCAAGCAGTGCAGCAGGGGCAAGAGGAAGAGGAGCTCCTGGAAGCAGAGACTGCTGAGCAGTAGCCAGGCAGCATCAGGAGCAGCCCTTCTGAAAAGCTGTGCACAGCGAAGACTGCCCTGAGCTGGGGTGGCGGGAATCGGATCCTTAAAGAATGCTGTGGGGAAAGCCATGGGCCAGATAGGAGCAGATGCAATCTGCCCCCTCCCCACATGCACTGCCTGAGCAATGCCATGCCACCTGCCTAACCCTCCCTTCCCCCACTCCCGGTTAGTTCTCCAGACCTAGCAAATGGGCAGTCCCCACACCCTCCCCCATACACACACACACACACATGCATGCACCCCCACACCCACTTTATTTTGCTTTATTATGCAATTACCTCTATATCCACTACTCAAATATCATAAATCAAGACAAGTATTATTTTTTAACTAAAATTAAAATATGTTATAGTAGATGTTTGCTTTTTAGCCTATGGTTTGTTTTTGTATCTATAATTTGTTAAATTTATATCTTCTGAAATATTTTATGTGGGTGGTCCTTGACAGCTTACCAGAACTCATTAAGTGGCTCTCCAGCTGAAATAATTTCCCACCCCATCATAGATCTACGTAGTTTATAACAAGAAAAAGAGTCATTCCTTTGTTTAGAAGGACCTTTCTTTATTTCAGAAAGCCAGCGGCATGGGTCTTTGTTTCCCCTACACTGCTTGGGAAAATATCTGAGTATCTCAGTAATAGCAGCAGGAGGTGAGCTGTCTTTAAACTCCTGTCTCTGCCAACAACAAATAGGTATGGCTCTTCTTGCTCAGGAACATTATGCTTCATTGTGCAGTTCCATCTCTGAATGCACTTCTGATTCATATACGCTGGGTTGTGCTTATGTACTGTTCTGAACTATATGATATTTCTTTACTGAATGTAGTCAAAACCATTTAGATTTGAATAGCATTGAAAACACTCACCTTTTAAGGACTTTCAGAGGCAGGGATATTTCTTGAGCTAATGTGATAGCAATTTTTCACCACCATTTTCTGTCATTCAGAATGAATGAACAATGATAGGAGCAGAAAAGACGACAGGAGATAATAATGTTTTCTTCGTCCTTCCAATTTGCTTTTTATAACAACACTGGTATCAGGTGTGGAAGCAGATTGTATGACTGCACAATACAATGCTATAAAATCAGGCCGAATACAGTCCTGGAGCCCTAAAGTCTCTCTCACAAAAAGGGAGAGACAGAATCTGATCTTAGCTGCACCAGTTTGCCATGATATAGTTCTGTTGGTAGTTGCTCCTGATTAGCTGTTAAATCCATATCAACTAGAGAGCATGTTTTCCCTCTCAAACAGGTAAAGAGGAAATGTATGTCTCTCCCGAAAACACCCCATGGGTCTTATTTTGCCCACCCCTAGTCTATGAGCTACTTCATCAGAATCATTCAGGCCTAAATTCAAGGAACTACATGCTATGGTACTGATGTGAATTGATGCTGGAAAGGTCAAGAGGAAAGGAAGACTGATACACCAAGCAGAAAAAAAGAGCATAGATAGCAACAAAACATAACCAAAAATATGGGAAATCAGACGTGTTTGTACTGTGACAAACTTTATTGTACCCTTTTCCATTTCTGTAGCAGCTGTGCACTCAAGGGTGGATCCAGAAGGGCAGCAGCGGTGCAGCTGCACCCCTCTTTTGGACTGGCATGTACCATGGGGATTTAGATGAACATCCCTCCCCCTCCCTTCCCCTTTCCTCCCCCATCTCTTCTTTCCCTCCTTGCTTGCTGTTATTACTTTCTCCACTGTATGAGGTACGAGGGAAGCTCTAGAGCCACTGCTGTACAGGCCTTGGCTTAGCTGGGGATGGGGATGGTGGTAACAGTGTGGTGAGATAATAGTTCTTCCTTCCCTGCCTGGTCCCCCTAGGAGGAGGTATGTGGAGGGGGAATGATGCCCTAGTCCCCATTCCCAGATGAGTCTAACCCTGTGCACCGTGGGGGAACTTTCCCCAATGCCCCTGGACAGCAGGGAAAGCAGCAGCGGCAAGCTGGAGAGCAGTAGGATGTTACGTCTCAGCTGTGTGTTCTTGGGCAACCCTGGCACAGGATGCAGTCTGCCTGACTCACAAAGGACTCATCCCCCCCACCCCTCCCTCCCCTCCTCTACCTAAATGAAACTAATTAAGATGCAGTGAGAGACACACCTAAGACCCTCACCAGATAAGGGTGATAAGAGTGAAACAACTGCCCTAGGTCTCATTTACATCCGAGATGGAACCAGATGACCATTCATTTACATGAGAGATGGAGAACAGAAAGCCTGAAGCAGAGACTGCAGTGAATTCTGGGACCAGAGAAGCAGGGGAGCACTGCATGATGGGGAATCTGTGCTTCAAATGTTAATCAACCCATGTTCACACACACCCAGCTCAGCATTTATCAGACCAGTTCTAATCTGGATTTGCTAAGGACTTTTCCCCCCCAGACACACACAGAGCTCTAAGTTTAATAGGCTTCTCAGGCCATACATTCCCCGGTCCCACTAAGGAAGGCCTATTTAAACTTGATTGATTAAAACTCAGTTGTTGGGTTAGGGAACGCTGAGGCAAGAGACCGAGTCAGAGGGGGTATAGGCAACATTTGAACAATGGTTAAGGGTTCATCACAGCATCCAGCCTGCTGGAGCCCTCATCACAGGTGTTGTCATACCTTTCCCGAGACGACTGGTGGGAGTCCTCTCCACAAAAGGTTGTGAGCACCCCAATAATTGTCTTAAGTCTGTTAAAAGACTATAGTAAAATCTGGAAAAGTCATGCTAAGCTGAGGCTTGTGCACAACAAGTAAAAATCCAAAATCCTGATGCTGCAAGCTGTCTATTGTTCCTGAAGAAACCATGAGATATCCCATCAGTATATCTGCCATCCATAGGAATCTCAAGCTGGCTCCCAAGTATTTGGTTACTCCCTAATCTTAAGTGTTTCCTGATTATCAATCAGTTTCCTGAGATGGTCCAAACCAGATAACCCCTTGTCAATAGAAAAGACAATGGTTTACACTACTGAGGGTGCTTCGAAGCAGCTGAACTGAGGGTATAAAAATCTGTAAAAAGCGTGTGCGCTTCAAGAAGGAGGAAAGAAGAAGAAGAGGAAAGGAGAAGGAGAGGAAAGGAAAGAAGAAGAAAACTCCTGTGCTGATACCATCCTCTGTCGTTCTTGGGACGCTGGAAGAACAGATCGTCTCTCTCTTCAAGGATTGTGCTACAGACTGTGCCTGTCAGCTTTGCAGCCTGAGTACCTTGGTCTAGGTGAGATCCCAGCGCTCGCTCTCTCTCTCTCTCTCTCTCTTCTCTCTAGGCATAAACTTCTGAACCTGAACTGTATTAGTTAAGCTTGAGCTAAGTTTCCCCAAATACTTAGTGAAACCAGGGTAGTATTATCATTGTTTGTGTTTGTTTTTCTTTTGCCTGTCTATTACTACTAGTACTATTATATATTTCATATGCTTAGCAATAAATAACTTTTATAGTCAAACTGGTAGTAATTGGGTATATTTGTCCTTCTCTGCTTCTCTTTCCTCCCGTGCTCTGCAGCAACTCTTCTTTTACCTAAGCTAAAGATCCCTGTGAAGCCCAAAAATATTGTGGGGTCCGCTCATCAAGAGGCCAAAGATTGGGACGTGCTGAGTTTGAAACACATAAGGGGATCAGCTTGTACAGGCTGATTGACCCAGTTTGACTCAGACCTGCCCTTATGAACTGAATGCTGGCCCATGAGGGTGTCAGCTGGACACCCAGCCGGATTCAGAGGGATTCTATTTACCTGTGTGCTTGTGTCTGACTGCATTTTATTGTTGCTCTTATGAACTGAATCTTGGCATATGAGGGTGTCAGCCTGTCCATGCTGATCAGCCCGGCCAGGTCAGGCGTGTCACGTTAATTTGTGTGTGTTTGTGTGTATGACTGATTTGGTGGCTGGAGGAACCCAGTCCCATTGAGTTTGAGTCCTGCAAGATAGCTCCACTGGGGGTGAGGGCTTGCAGAAGGGAGAAATACAGTTCCGTATAGTAACACAAGCAGCACATTGACAGAATCACCAAGACCTTAGAAACTATCCCTAATAAATGAGCACACCCCAAAGTAATGGGCAAATTTAGTAACAAGGAAGGAACTGCTTTTGAGCATGAATGGGAACAGAGGCAGGGGATTTTCACTGCTTTAGGGACTTAAAACATTCCTACAAGACTCCTGTAGTGACTGCACCAGTGGTAAGAAGGAGCCTGGGGGTCAAGGGTGCAGCCACCCCTGCAGTGCAGGTTGCTGCTCCCACACCCCCCTTCAGGAAATCCTGAATCCACCCCTTTGTGCACTATCTACCAGCCCAGGCCTTGTTTAAACTACTAAGACTGCTTTGTAGGGAATGTGCCTACTGTAAAATGTGTGTGGCATGAAGAATCCTTTTACCAAACTCAGCATGAAGGAAGCCTGGCCCTTACTACACTGACTCCCACTTCTAGGAGTAATTCCTCCCTCGAGGTAGTATTTCCAAACTTGCAATTCACACACAGTTCAAGCAACCAACTGTATATGACAGGCTTTCAAATTCTGGTGAGCATGGCCAGCCTTTGTGTTTGTTGGTATTCATTTTTATTAAGAGCCTGATATTATCTACTGGGAGTACTGTGGACAGTGAGCTTGAAATCATCCATCTGAGCTGCTAGAAAGAAATGCTCCTGGAAGTGTTATGGAGTTGGTGAATTTCTGAAAATAACATTCAGGAAAAGGTCATTGCATCCTGCACTGGGCCCCACAAGAGCACTTTAAATCCTGTTATGGACAGATCTTGCATTTCATATACCTGTAACTAGTCCAAGTGTTCAAAGGGAGCAAAAGATCAAATAAAATAAAAATGTGTGTACATGTGGGTGTTTTCCTTGGGCCTTGTGAAGGCTATGTAATAAAGCAGAGAAAGTGAATGGGAAGTATATGTCTTGCTAGAAAATATTATTGTTAGTGAAAGTAAATAACTTCAGTGAGCTGTTTTAACATAGAAGACCATATTAGAGCTATATGGTTGTATTGGGGTTTGTTTTATTTTCTTTTCTGTTACATAAAACTGATCTTATGGATATATATGTGCTATGAAATATTAGATGTGCTGTTCTGAAGGTACCTATATTTATATACTCACACATTCTTGTTATAAATTTAGCATGCATTAAATGGAAACTAATTAAATATTATGGACCTTATAGCTCATGTTCATGAACATAGAGTTCTAATCAAATGTCTATGTAAGGTTATAAGATGTGTTATATTTATGTCTGAAACATGGAAAAGCTCATAATGACTTAGTGTACTAGAAATTGCTTTTTGCTTGCAGAATAAAGTCCCAGAAAATGCTTAAAAGTAGGGGATGTGATTTAGTCTATTACATGAATCTCCTAGGTGAGTCAGTGTGTGCAGTTTAGTTTTAAAAGAAATTTAAGCAAGTAATTGTCATAACTATTCTTGACAGAGTAGGCTTTTTTTCTCAATGACATTTTTTGTATAGTTTACAATGGGCAAACTCATCAAATCACTTGAGCTCCTAATAATTACATTGTTTCAGGCAGTCATTTAGACTAGCTACAATGGAATGCATGTAGTACAGTTATTTCTGCTCTATGAAACAAGCCTTTATGGCTTACATTAACACATTTCTGCTCTGCCATAAGTACACTAGTCCTGCCAGATCCTGTGAGGGCTTTGGTTTGCCAAACTAGCTCTCCTGGACAGACCAGATTGATCCAAGCAAGATTATTAGTGGACCAGAAAATTATATCTCCTATCTCCATTTCTCCGTAATGTGGCATTATTACATGGCAGTTTTGCTGTAGATTACTGGTATTGATGGCCACAACTGGAGGCATCAGAAAAATAAATTCCCAGCCAACTAGGGACAGTATCATTATTTTTTCATCAACTGTATTATTACTGGTGATATTCTAATCAAATAGACTAGGTAGATTTTGACCACAAGTCTCGGCACCACACAACAAAATAATCTTCAAGCTGCTTGCTTTCAAAAGTGCCCTTCATATTGCTCCTAATTTTTTTTTTTTCTCACCCATTTTTGGAGGAGAGTTAGGAGCTAACAAAAGTGTTGTATCCCTTTTTAAGACAAGCTTCTTATTTTTATTTGGCACATTGCAAACTCTGGGGAAATGCTGATCGCTGGCAGTTCCCCCTGGGTAATCTTAGTTTTGGATTAATTTATAACTCCCACTGAAATCAGTCCCACAAGGCACGGAACTGAATCTTACGTTTTCACCGATAATGTTAAACAAATGCAAGTAGCAAATTTACTTGGTATAGTCAACTCCGTTTCAGACTATTCTTTCCAAAAAAGAAATACTTAAGCTATAGGTTTGAAAAGATTCTCAGTTCCCTATGCCTACTCCTCTAAAGCCTCTACCTACTTCCTGATATTAAATGGATGCATCTACATGGGACACTGAATGGCAAATTAGCATAGTTTACTATGAAGAAAGCATATGGGTCTATATGTGCACATGCTTACTTCACAATAAATTTCCCTAATCCCAAGTAGCAAATGAAAGTAGCAAATTTACTTGGCATTAGTAAAGGTGTCGTAGTGCTCGCATAGATGCCTGACTGGGACCCAAATCTGTTCCTAGTCAGCCATCCACTAGGGGGCTGGAGAGAGTTCCCTGGCCCCAGGAACTGCCTGCTGCCAGAGTGGGCTCTGCCACAGGAGCCTGGGTGGAGACTATGTCCCTTACCCCAGAATCAGAGAACTCTAAGCCCCCTGCTTCCAGATCATGATCACGGAGTTGGAGCTGGGAGATCCTTATCTCCCAGACCCCACTCCGCCATTGTAATCAGGGAGCAGGGGGCTGGGAAACCCTTATCTCCCAGCCTGAGCTCTGCGGTCATGGGGCTTAGGCTGGAAGACTCTTATCTCACAGCAGCAGCTCAACCACTGCAGGGCCACTACTGGTAGGTGCTTATATCCCAGCCTATGCCCCACAGTCATGTGGCTCAGGCTGGGAGATAAGGGTCTTCCAGTCTGACCCTGAAACCATGGGGCTAAGGCTTGGAGATAAGCATCTCCCAGCAGTGGCTCCACACTTGGGGAGCTGATGTGGGAGCTCCCTCCTGGTGGAGGCTGGAGCTCCTGTTCCCCGCCCAGATCCATGAGCGTGGAGCTGGGGGTGGAGCAGGCTGGGGAGCTTGTTCCCTGACCAGGTCCACAAGCACAGAGCTGGGGTGAACGGGGGGATGACAGGCTGGAAATCTTACTGGGTGTGTCTACACATGTCACTATGGTGACATGGTTACTGAGCCATATGTGTGGTGCACAGTTATTTTTAGCAGCTGCTTCACTGTAGTGGCATGCTATACTAGGGAACACATCACTATGGCAAAGTAGGTGCTGGTCACATGTAGATACCTGCAGACATTAACTCTATGCAGTGAGTTGCTACGGCAATGTAGTGGCACATGTAGACATGCCCACTGTGCAGTATCTTACTCCAAAGTAAATCTAGGCTGGAGTAAATGCATGTGTAGACGTGCCCACTGAGTTTGTAAGTACAAGTTTATGTATAGTCTATGGTTTCATTTTTATAGCTGACTCACATTTGTAAGAGCAAAATGGAAACCTGAATTATTTTGCCAGACTTTACCATCATCGTACATAAATGAATTATTACTGTAAATCATTACCTAAAGGTAGGTAGATAGAGAGAGAGAGAGAGAGAGAGAGAGAGAGAGAGAATAACTATTATGGCCTTTCATTAGGGCTCTAAAGGCCTTTTACAAACATTTGCTATGTAAGACACAGAATAACATCCTGACTTGAGTAATTGTTATCAATTGCATATTATGGTAATAACTGAGAAACTTTTTCAGGATAAAAAATGAGTCCCTGGTGAAGTAGGAAGAGAACTGATTCGTAATCTTATGCAAAAGAATCATCACATCTACACACACATGCATGTACACAATCACACACGTTTTGGTTATGTTTTAAGACTTGTATTTTATCAATGCTCAAAGTTGCAGCTGAACATTCAGCTTTGTGGCAAAAAACTGTATCATAGATCCATAGACGAAAAATCCCACTAACTACTCTCTAATTCTAGAAGTACTTTCTCAGTTAATGGGAAGTGGAATGTTAAGTCTGAACAGTCCTGTTTCACTTCACTAGAAACATAAGCGGTCCCTTTTCACTGCTACTTTACATTAAGTAAGCGACAGCAGTGCTACTGCAGTCCCTGAATTAGTAATACATCACTTTAGCAGATCTTTGCAAGCCTAATGAAGCTCAAGCATATTCATAGCAATCCAATGGACGTCCCAGGACTACATTTACGGTACTTATGCAATACAAATTGTTAAATAGGAAGATTTTGTTTCTGTTCATTGGCAGCCCCTTTGTTGCAATGGGACTGCATTGTAGTAGGGTCTCTATGTTGTCAGGGAAGGGATTACTATTTCCAAATATTCTGCATGGAAATATTTTACAGAATTACGTATGTCAATATTTTTAAATAAACTTCACAATGTATAAGGAGATACAAAATCAAAGCGGTGAGTTTCATAGCTGGTGTAAGCTGAAATAGTTGAATCGTATTTAATGTTAGTGGAGCAATGCAGATTTATGTCAACTAAGAGTCTGGCCCATAATAGGTACAGATTCTGAATTGTAGTAAATGTAATTAATGTCAAGTAATTCAGCAATTCATGCTTTCTTCCTGCTGTCTTGTCTAATAATATAGAGTTTATGAGCCAGAATTTGCTTTCAATTCTGGAGAAACTCCAGGTACTTTTAATGTGATTTAAACCAGGGTAATTCAGCAATATTTGTCCCACTACCTATGAACTACATCGTTTTTATACTTTTTCAGGGTTCCCCTGCCCTCACCCTAAAAACTCTCAAATGAGTCTTCTGGTAGGAATCTTTCAATGTACCATCCTTTGCTTGAAGTAAGCTAAAAGAAGACATGTTAAAAAGTAAAGTCTAATATTTAAATATGATTTTGCTCTTTTCTTATGAAAAAGACTCTGTTGCCCCAGTAGTATTGAGTGAGGTACAGCCAGTCACCCTAATGCTGTATGCATTTCCCCTTAACAGTTTTGAACAAATAATAAGTACTTTTGCTCTGCACTGCTAAACAGTTCCCATGTTTCAACTCAGAAGGGCATACTTTTCAATAATGGGTATAAAACAACATGAGACAAAGATTTGGATGTGAACTTTTTTATATTTTATCTGCATTTTGCAACTGACTTTTGATTGGTACCAGGGAGGCAAGACCCATTAAAGGATTTAGGCAGCTAAGCAAGATTTAGGCAGAATTTAAACATGTAAAAGTTCATAGTTGCAATCCTCAAGAAACTTGATCAGGTGCCACATAATTGTGGAGGCCTGTAAACTCTGTCAGTGTTGAATTTTGTGACCTTAAAGTTCCCTTGGAAATGTGCAGTTCTTTTGGGAAGTGCTTCCATTTTGTCAGGCCTAACCAGCTTGGAGCCTACCTCACATCCATGCCTGATCCTGTACTTTTAAAGTTTAGATTCAGTAATCATTATCATAAGACAGTTAATATTCACCATCAAGATTATTCCCCTTACAAAATGCAGTAGCAATCAGAGCTGTCTTTGAAGTCAGGGTTGCAGGGGGAATAGGTAGATATCCCCCCTTTAGTATTCAGTATTCACCCAGTATCTCAGATAGCTGTTCTCGGTTCAGTCAGAAGTGATTATGTATTTCCCTTATCCCAGGAAAATGCCCCAACCACCAGAACATGAATTACTTTGGTGGTGAACTACCTGGGTTTATATTTGGACTTCAGCAGTCATTCTTTCTATGCAGACAGAAAAATAAAGGTACAGAGGCATATCGGTTTCAAACCATCCCTAGCGATGTGTGAGGATATTCTTGTGTGTATGGTATATGTGATTTGTATAAATTGAAGACAACAGCTATTGTGCAGTCAGAAGGCATCACAATGTTTTCCAGTTTGGAGCTTTGGAACCATCTAGTAATCCCATGAGGTCATCGCAGAAATGTAATAATTGCTTTACTGATTTACTGATAGATGATTTAAAGGCCAAATAGGATTGAAGAATGTCCAGTGCTCAGATACTAGATAAATTTTAACTTTTATACAATTAATTTCTGTAATTCTTGTCATTAAAGCTTTTCCTACATTTGTGATATATGGGATGGATGGCAGTGCTGATTCTACACTTCCTTATAGACACTGTGATACATGTTTTTCACAGTCATCTGTGTGCTCTTTGGATTAGTGAAGGCTATGAGACCCTTCAGACTTCTCCTAAACTGGATTCAAGCTTGAGTTTTTTATGCACACAGCTATTATTTTTCTAACTGTTATAGTTTTTCCTTTGACTTGACGTTTCCCCAAGGCATACCAGCTTCTTTTTATATTGCAGGATTTTTTTTTTTCTTTTTGGTAGGAGTCTGATTGCAGAACATGTTCCCAACTCCCCCAATTTTATGTATAGGGAATTCTTTGTCCTCGTTACTCTGATGTCTTATATTTACAGCTTGATGATTTTTTCAGCACTGCTAACCAAACGAAGTGCTTTCGCTTGTTTGTTCAGTTTCTTAAATGGCAAAACAACTGTGGTGTTTCAAACCTCTTTTGTTATTTAGTGCTTTTGTATTGGTTAGTTTGCAATCCTGTTGCAATACTATGCTTTCTCTGCAAAGTCATAAGCTGTGCTATCCTGAGACTTGCTTTTCTTTGTTTCCCATACTAATGTATAATCTGTCTCTCTACAAGGATTCAGGTAATAACAGTTTACACAGTGTTAAGCTTGTCCTTGAAATTGAACTTCCTCTCATAGGGTTTGACCTTTGTTGTAGAATGAATAAATAGATTACTATATCCAATTTGCTTCTATAGGTTTATTAGAACTGCAGTTATAGTTCTTTTTTTGCATGTTTTCCCAGTCAGAAGCACAAGTTAAAATAGCAGTCCCCTGATAAACCATGCTAGTTCTTGATTATGTACAAGTTATATATATATAATTTGCATATATATATATATATGCAATATATACATGCATATATATATGCATGTATGCATGTATGCATATGTGTGTGTGTGTGTGTGTGTGTATATATATATATATATATATATATATATGCGTGTGTGTGTGGATGTGTGTGTGTGTGTGTGTATAAAATTATACAGTACTTGTAGTTTTCAGACTAGAAGTTAGATGCATCTTAAACCAAAATAAGTAGTGCCCAAATTGTCAAAGCTGCCTAAAGCTTCTGGATGGCCTATTTCCATTTCCATGAATATGAACTGGGGATACAAATCCTCAAAGTGGTTCTGAAAATCTCACCCCAGATAAAGAGATAAAAGAAGATAGATTAAAGAAAAATGTCATATCATTAATATTGTGAGATCCTCAGTAACTATGGTGACAAGAGCAATACACAAGATACAAGCACATAAAAAATAAATTTTGATAAAAGAAGCCTGCTAGATATTACAGAAGTCAACCTATTTTCTTCCTTCAAATTCAATATGTAATTGCTCATTTAACATTCTTTTTCTTTTCTGCCTGATGGTACTGGTTGAAAAAAAAAAGGATATTTGCTGTACAGAAGCCTTTTTAAACAAAACAAAAACCATAATATTTTATTTGAAAATGGTGTAGCACTGCATTATAGAAATTTTACTTTGGGTGCTTCTTTTTCTAATTTCCCTTTACAGGTTGGGTTTTGTGGTCAGTGTTATTGGATTGGTGAGCTCACTATAACTAGGAGGCAAGAGATCGATCTATATCTATTTTTTTTTTACACCCAAAACACAAGAGACAGTGTCTTTGCCTGCCAATTACAGAGAAGCACAAATTCTAACCTATATCTACCCTGGGAGATGGTTAACAAAGGGAAGATAGATAGTATCTCACCATTAGCATGTCTTTCTGGGGCTTTCTGTATTATTTCCTATTTTTCTCTGAACAATTTGATTCTATATCTATATATAGAGAGAGAGAGAGAGAGCACATAAGCACTATTAACTCTAGGCACTTCCAAACTGCTGGAAGACCATTTTAGATTGGAAATAAAGAGAAACCTCTTTACTGTCTGAGTCTCCAGAGTCTGGAATAGACTCTCCCCAGAAGTGGTGCAAGCACCTACCTGGACATGTTCAAGAAGCATTTGGATGATTATCTTGCTGGGGTCATCTGACCCCAGCTGGCTTCCTGCTCTTTGAGGAGGGGGCTGGACCTGACAAGGTCCCCTCCAGCCATTAGTCTATGAAATCTATGAAATACATAGCAAGTTGCCTGTGAGTGCTAGCAAGCTTCATTTTACAGATCCCTTATCAAACTATTCACAAGCCAAGAATTAACTTCAGTCATCTCTTTGATCGTTAACAGTAGGGTTGGCTGAAAATCTTCCTATCAGAACTTTTTTTCATAAAGAAAATTATGTTTTCATTTAAATGAACAAACAAACAAGTAAAAACTGGAAAAAAATGTACCTGTTTTCTAAGGATTTTTTTTCCCCTGAGATAAGAAAAATACTGGAATATTTTAGAACTGAAATTGGAATTATAGGAATTCAAGTATATTAGCCTCATGTCCTCTTTTTCCTCTAAAAGTACAGAACAAACTACATCTCCAGTGATATATCACAACCTTTCCAATGTAGAGAGACTGCACTACATGCTAGGGTATGTAGTTTGCCAACACCTGGATGCAGTATAGTTAAGCAGTAGGTCCCAAACCTACATTGGATGTAAACTCTGTAAATATTGCAGATGGTGTTTTAGCAGGAGATTGAAGGGAAACAAAGTGCTAGGCAAAGCAAATAATAAGCATCCCCATTTAGATTAAACAAGAAAAAAAGCATCAATACAATGTGTGAGGTTTATTTATAATTGATTGCTTGATAAAGATTTATATCAATAATTATTAACAAATGATGTTGCCTATGTATCTTGTTATATTGTAACTGTATGCTCATTCCTCAGTCAAAAAAGTAGAAATGAAAAAAGCTTTAGAGTTGAACAAAAATGGGGTATCCTTGTAAGTGCAGCCAGGGAGTAAGGAAAGAAATGCAGAAAAATGATAGGGAGACATTTTAAGCTCATGAGGAAAGTGTAGAAGAAACTGGGTAACCTATGCACACGTTATACTGTCAGAGCAACAGATGAAAAAATATAAGTCACCTGAAATAATTATTGAAATGATCTAAAAACCTAACTTTTTCACATCTGAACTGTGCCCTTCCTGTATTTCTAAATGTTATCACATACATATATAGTAGCCCTTATTATCCAAAAAAAATAAATAAAAAAAAATCGGGTTTAAGAGGGAGTATCATTTTCAAAAGGGTTTCTCAGAAATGCAAACACCTAAGGTGGAAATCCCTGATGGGATACTTAAGTGTCCTGCAGAATCTTCCAATCCAGAATTATGCTAAATACAGAATTTAATTACATCTCTGGTCACTGCTGTTGAAATACCAACCTGCCCCAAAGATTTTTTTAAGCTTGCACTGTGCTTAGGTCATGGTGAAACACTGACTGGAAAGATTACTGCCTTTATTTTAAAGTGTGCTTTAAAAAAAACCCAACAACACATGGGGTTGTCCACACCTATGAGATTAAGAAATGTTAATGTAACACCCACAGACACTTGGGCTGTGTGTGTGCTTTTGGTTGTTGTGTATTGTGGGGGTTTTGTGTGTGCATGTGTGTTATGTGGGCAAGATGGCCACAGTTGTCCTGACCATGTGCTCTGCACATGGAAAGTTGGGGTCTAGTATCTGGGCAAAATACGTAAAATCCTGTGGCCTGATTGGCCAGGGGGAGCAAAGACTTTTCAGGCACATTTGTTAAAAGAATGACTGGAGTGTGGCACTCCCTGATTGGACAAGGACAGGGTGATGTCACGCAGAAGGATATCAGGTGACCTAGCCTGGTTCAGGGATGGGGAGAAGCCACTAGGGGTTGCTGAAGAGTGAAGCCTCCTCCAAGGGAGAAGGAATTTGCAGATAGCAAAAGGGGAAACTCAGATAGAGGAGAGAGAGAGAGAGAAATGTCCCAGTGTCTGGGAACTTCTCTGTCCTCCTTTTCTTCCTCCTTTTTCCAAGGTTTTAAAGAATGAATATTGGGAAGCATGGGTGACTGGCACCTCCTGAGTTTGGGGGCACCAGCAGGGCACGAATGATGGGGTGGTTCCCCAGTGGCCAGTGGTGACTAGGGTGGGAGCACCAGTGGCCAGGCAGCACTTCTGCTTCCAAGGTGCCGCCGGTGGAGCCAATTTCAGGAGCACTCTCCATGACCCCTACCAGCCAGAGGGCTTGCTGTCAGGTTAGGCACCAGCGATCTTGGGCAGGGGGAGGGGCACATGCCTCCTGTATCCACCCTACATGTTGCCTATGCTGGGAAAGAAGGGTATTGGTTCCTTGGGTTGGCTGGCTAGGAATTAGACCTGGCAGTTTTAAATAGGGTAATCGTGCCAGCTTAGGGCTGGGGTTGAGGTTTGCAACTTTTTGCTCCCAGTGGAACTGTGATCCAAGCCTAGAGGATAGGCCTGGATTTTCCCCTTTGTGTCTTTTGATGGCCCTTTGCTTTAGTCAAGCTGTGTAGTTGGGACAGCTATAGCCAGTAATGAACCTGTCTCCCTTTTGAGTTTGTCCTGCAGTTTTGGAAAGGGGATGGAGCCTCCCCTCCCCGCCCCTGCAGCTATGTGGCCTCTACCAATTAACCCTGCTGTGGTCTTCAGCGGATCCAAGACAGGTCCACACAGTGTGTGAGTCTGTGTGTGTGTGTGGGGGGGGGGTACTCTCTTTCCCCCAACCTCCACACAAGCATCTTGGCAGTGGCAGAGCCTGCCACACCTGGAGCTCAAGTGGGAAAACAGAGCCCCCCCACCTGATGGGCCCAGCCCAGTCCCCCCCCCCCCAAGACCCCAGCAGGGGTAGCTGGAGGGGCTGTGTGGTGGTGGTGGAGGGGATCCATTCCCTCCCACCCCAGCTGTAGGCATGGCAGCCTCTGCTACTGTCAAGATGCTCATGTGGGAAATGGGGGAAAGGAGACTGCCTGCCATATGTGCCCTCAACCAGCTACCTCTGCTGGAGTCTAGGGGGGTGCCAGGCCAGACCATCATAGCAGGTGGGGGCCCCCTTCCTCCCCACCCTTTCCACCATATAAGTGTTTAACAGCAGCAGATAATACTGTTCCTGGTGCTGGGCCTGGCCCCTGAGGTGGGGGTGTCTCCATTCCCTCCCCTTTTCCCCAGCTCTGGGCATGACAACTGTCAAGATGCTCTCACGAGAAGGAAAGGAAAGGGACCCCCCCCCCCACCTCATGAGCATGGCTTGGCTCCCCCAAAGACCACAGCAGAAGTAGCCAGAGAGGACATATATGGTGGCGGGGGCGGGGGGGGGGGTGGGGCTTCTTCCACATCCCCTACACCCGCAGGTTCACAGAGAGAAGACAGGTTTACCATCTCCTCTCTGTGGCAGCCCCAGGGGTAGGGCTGGGCTAGTACTCATCCACAGTAGTGTGTGAAAGCCCTGGAAAGCCACATGGGATGCTAGTGGAATTGCTCAAAAGTGAAAAATAAGAATCGGAAGATGACTAAACCAAAGGTTACATGGAAAAGGAAATGTGTGCAGTATGAGAAATAAGTCAAAGGACTTATCTGTCAACTTATCTGTTTTATTTTAAATAAATATTAAGCATTAAGACAATGCATTAAGACAATGCTGCCTAGATAGAGGAATGATTTCTATATATTTGTAGCCTTTATATATAGAAGAATTGATGCATAAAGTGGAAATAAAAGTAAAGGACAATCATAAAGTGTTTGAAACCTGGGAAAGAATAGAGTTTAAACAGGGAAAAAAAGATATTCAAATGTTTTACAATTAAATATTTGTAATTCTGAGTAATGGAAATTGTATGGAAATTTAAAACCTATGAAACATTTAAAAACATAGTAGGATAGACCACTCAGATCCTATTTTGCCTCTAGGATGTGTATGTGGCACACATGCAGGTTTTAGACTTCTCAACCACTGAAGCTAAGTAAGGACATTCAAAAGGCCCAAGGAAGAATGAAAGTTATGCAGTTTTCTGTAAGTGGCATAGTTTAGATTGGTAGGAAACAGAACACACAATCACCCTTTGGTGGGCTGGGCAAATTTTAAACCAGGTTCTGCCATTTTTAAACCAGTCTATGTGCGCCAATTTTTTTGTTCTGTTAAAGGCATAGATCGGTTTCTAATCACTTATCCTGGTAAAAGTATAATGTCGGTACGTGACCTGAACTACCCTATTCCACCTCATTTAATAGTCATAGACCACTAGGATCCCTAGAAAGACCTCTCTGCCTGCAAAGATTCCTAGGTGACAATACTAGATTTATTTGGTATACTGAGAAACAATCCAAAACAGCCAGCTAGATATCTAACTTCACTTAAGTGCTTATCATCCAGAAAGATAGATAGCTCTCCGCCCTTGTCAGTGAGCAGTCTTGTGCACCCCTGAGTGGGATTCTGTTTTGTCCTATGGAGTACCTAGCTTTCCCATTCTGAGAAGAGGAAACCCTCTGAACTTCTGTCTTGTCAAGATCCAGCTTGCTCTGAAAGGATACAGCTTGTTGAGATACAGTTTAATCACAGTGGTTTTATGATCCAGTTCCAGTTTGGAAGCACATTAATTCCAAGTAAGTCCCCATTTTTTTAAATGTCAAAAACAGACATGCAGGAAAAAGGGGAAGGATACTCCTTTGGATAGCACCTACCCAGAAACATAGAGACCTGAGTTCCCTAGAGACAGAGAGAAAAAAGGGCATCTTGCATTTCCTGGGAAAGTACATTGAAGGGCATACTTCCATTCTTTTGGTAAAACTAATGCCTATTGAGATAGGCACACCCTGATAAGCAGGGCAGGGGTCTTGGGTTCTGGCTTCTGCTCCCAATGATATTTATTCATTTTCTCTAGTCTATAGATAATGGGGGGAAATGAATAAACACTATAAACAGCAGGGAGTAAAACTCAGGCTTTCCTTCTGTCCCAGAAGAGTGTTCACCTTGCTAGGTTCTGCTTCTTGTTAGGCAGAGACACTGATTTAGGTAGTCATCACTCCTGTGATTGAACCATGAGACCACATCCCTTCCGGGCAAGCTGGATCCTGAAGTGACAGAAGTTCATAAAGTTTCCTGTTCTCAGAATGGGCTGCTGAAGAGGGGAGAGCTATGTATTTTTTCTGAATGGAATAGCATTGCACTTCTGAGGTAAAATATATAGTTTTTGGCATAGTAGAGGCAAATTTTTACATGGATTAGGATTACAGCCTATATTCATTAAACTAAATCATGGATGTCAGACGCATGGCCCATGGACCATATCCAGTCCATGGAGCAGCTCTATCCAGGTCACTGGTAATATGGAGGGCCACTGGAAGTTAGGGTCGTGGCTAGGGGGAATGGCTTTGGTGGATATGGTGATCGGTGGCAGGAGGCTGAGTGAAGCCTAGTCCCCAGTCACGCTCCAGCAGCTTTACCCATGTGCACCGTCATGGCTACGTCATGTTCTGCTGCCCAGTCACCACTCTGTGCTGGAGGAGCCATATCTGCATTCCTTGGATCAAAGCTGGAGCTGCCACTGCCACATATCCTGTGCTGGAGCTGGAGCTGCTGCAACAGCATAAGGCACATGACGGCAGAAGCAACTCTGGCATCAGCATGAGGCATGTGGCAGGAGCCAGATCCACCACTCTGATGCAGCTACATTGCCTGTTCCCTATGCAGGTGCTATGGCAGCCCCAGCCACTGTCATCACCTACAAGGAGCCTTATGGTCTAGATCCTGTCCAGGGCAAAAGGTGAGTTTGACACCTCGCTCTAGATCTTTGTATCACACCTTGGAAATAATACAAAACTTTACTAGCTTCTCTCCCATTCATTTATAAATAATATAATGTGGGAATTCATATTTGCACTTCTTAATTTATTCTAACCTTCCCATTGCTAACTCTGTCCTTGCAAAGCTTCTGAGAAATTGACAAACTCAGTGAAGCACAAACTCGACTCCCAGATCAGGTTATTTTTATGTCTATTGTCTTTATTAGACAATCCCATTAGAATCTCACCAATGACAGAGTGGGAACACATAATGCCTTTAGCATCCTTATATTGCTACACTCAGAAAGTTAGTGACATCAGTGAGCTGATCTTATTGCCAAAACTCTTTAAAACATGCTACAAGCTAATTATATTGGCTTATGGAACTATTCACACTGACGCAATTTATTTTAAGTTGTATACAAAGGAACAAATTCCATCCTCATTTATACTCTTAGAATCTATATTGAAGTCAAGCACGTTGCCTATGTGATCCCAAGGACAGACTTTTTGTCTATCTTGGTCTCTCTCAAAGTTGTCAGTAACATAGAGAGCGTCTCAAACAGTAATAATCATCTAAGAAAGTAGTAACATGCTACTTTGCAGACTGTAAGCTAAACCACATAGGGTAGGGATAGACATTGCAAAAGCCTGAGCCTAAATTGAATCAATCTTTACAGGTTAGTCTAACCTGGCTAGGCTGAACTGGTTTGAAACCGGATAGATGTTCTCTCTGGAGATGGATGCCAGGGAATGTATTAAATACAGGATAGATCATCTATAGATACTCTCCCTCTATAGCATTCAATGCTCTCCCTTATAGCATTCATTTCTGCCACTGTCAGAGACAGAATAGTGGGCGAGATAGACTGGTCTTACCCAATATGGCACTTCTTATCTTCCTATGCTCTAAAATGTTAAAGATATTCTTTCCTTGTATACTTTAAACAATAAACATTTTAAAAATGCTGGCATTAAAAGTCTTATCTTGAAATCTAAGTTATTATAGATTAATTTGGGGCTATATATAGATTTAGGCATCATTGCATTGTTCGGGGCACATTTTGAACGTTTTATCTGCCACAGCATTAACTGCTAGTGATTTTCATTAGAAAAGAAATGGAAACTGAGACTAGAGAACTACTGAGAGATCAGTCTATTGATCCTCCTTCCATTTCCCAACCAGACTGTGCTTTACTTTTTAAGAAATGCTGATTTAGATACCTAAAATGCCTAAATAATAATGCAGGCACACAAATCAATTATGTGGAAACCTGAACATTTTATAATTTACAGAATGTTACAGTTCTCAAAATATGCAAAATATTTGGGGTAGAGTGAAACAGAAACTAAACTGAAAAACTATGTCCAGGAAACATAGCGTATGCAATATAAACATGTACATAGGACATTAATATCTCTCAAAATAAAGCAAACCTCATGTGAACAATAAAAAATGCACAGTAGTTAATGAAGTAGAATAGAAAATAGGCTTAGATTTAACAATATACTTAAGCATGTTTCTAACTTTAATATCATGAGCAAGCACTAAGATAAATGCATTCGCTTTTGATGTACACAAAGCCAATTCTGTTTAGAGGGTTTTTATTGGGGGTGGGGGGAGGAGGGTGGAGAGGGCAGTAGGGAAAACCCAGTAGGGCCACAACATGATTGAAATTTGGTATTTGCTTTTGTATCTTGCTGACTATGACCCTAATTCAGGAACATATTGACTTCAATAGGATTTAAACATCTGTTCAATTTTAAGCACATGCTCAAGTGCTCTCATGAACCTGAGCTGTCAAATACTATTGTATTTCAACAAATGAGTTATAACAGTCTTTTTGCCTTACATAATAAGTAATTGATGTGTATGTTGATACTACATTATTTAGAATGATTTTATTGCAGGTTAGTTGGAAGTGTCTAATTGTATAAGAATGCTTTGGAAAAGGAAAAGGATTGCAAAACCAAAATTAATTTTTAAAAAAGGATCACTTAGTTCTTTAGTATTCTTCTTTTTCTAAATCAGAGCTATCTAACTTACGGTGATGGGCTATATCAGCCCATGAGGAGTTAAATTTTGGCCTTCAGGCTCTTGTCCAGCTGCAACACCTCAAATTACCTTGGCTGCAACCGCATCCAGTCTCTGGGCTCCCTCTTCCTCCTTCAGCTTGGGCACATCAACATGAGACACTAAATCACCGTAGGACTATGGCAACATAGTGTCAGCAAGACACTAACCATGACACTGCCGCTACTGAGAAGTAGCAATGAGTTACTATACAGCAGGCAAATCTGCATGTGCACATTTACTGCTTAGAGTAGCAGGCTTGCCTTTTGGAGCTTGGGTTGAGTCCCAGGCTTGAAATCTTGCTGTTTTGATTGGTGGAGCTCATCTTCCAATCAGGAGGCAGCAAGAGGAGTTCTCCCTGTGGACCTGATTGAAGACTGTAACAATCAGGTCTGGAAGACTTCAGGGGTGGAGCCCTGGAGCATATAAAAGGAGCTGTTTGCCCAGAATGAGGGGAGCACATCAGGGAGCAAGAAAAGAGAAGAGCGGGGCTTAGAAGAGCTGAGGAGAGCCTCGAAGCAGGGTGAAGCAGTAGCCCAGAAGTGTCCCTGAAGACTTCCATCAGTGGGAATGGTAGATGGCTCCAGCAGCTAGGCTCTCAGTGTCCAGACCCTGGGAGCTGTGTGAAGCGGCTCAGGTCTGCAACCTCTGGCATGTGGCCAGAGACATGGTGCACAGGACAGTGCATGGAGTAGGACCTTTGGAGCGTTCGGGCAGCTCAGGTCCTCAACCCTCAAAACGAGGCTGGGAGCTCGGTGCAGGAGGCGCTGCACAGAGGGTCCAGAAGCGGACCAAGCCTGGTGCTACATGAGGCAGCCCAGGCCTCTGACCCATAGCTAAAGGTTGAGTCCAGAGAGCCAGACAGTGATCAGGCTACTGAGCTAGCCAACAGGACCAAGCCAGAGGCCCCAGAAGCCCTGCATTGCAGAGCCCTGTTCCAGGAGAAAGCGACCCCCCCAAAGCCCACTGCAGGCAAAAGAGCAACCTGGCACAGGGAACGAGGACTACCCTCCAGGCCTGGGAGCCATGAGTTGCAGGGAAAAGAGGATTCCCACAGGGGAGAAGAGTCCCTCCCCCCTCGTTAGTTAAGGGCTCTTAAAAGGGGAGGTCCCACTGAGACAGCCCCCCTAAAGTTACCAGCTTCTTTGTAGGGCTTGGGAAAAGCCCATGGGCATTGGGGTTTCCCCTCAAGATTTAGTTTATCTTTGGGATTTATCTATTTCAGATCAGATACTTACCTGTGACTTACTTGTATCTGGAGCACTGGTATAAGGTTTTCTGCCATTTACCCAGAGGATATTGTTTGTATTACTGGTTTAGATATCTTGTAAATATGTATATACATTGTACATATGTTTGTATCCATGTTCCTTTCACTTGTGATAAGTTAATGTAAATAAATGTGTACACAGTTAAGTCCCCTGACTGGCCTGGACTGGTTCTATAGGGATGGAGGGAAACAGAGCAGTCTGCAGTTCCCACCCCACAGCATATCTGCCAGCTAATAATCCCCTTTAATTGCAGAAGGAGACTATATACCCAAGTTACCTGGGCTACATTAGTGAATGAAATTACTGCTTAGCACTGGCATGCATCTCTACATGCCTATACTGCACAGTAAATATGGTGACTTATGCTGACTTGAGCATATATTTGATGTCTTCATCATACAGGCATCAAATTTATGTCTGATTAGTTACTGAAAAGTAACGCACGTGTGGACACCTTACTGTGCAATAACATTGTGTGTGGACTGACTTGGGACTAACTTTAGTACCAAGTCAGTCCACATGCAGTATTAATGCACTTTAATGCCTGCACATGTAAATGCCAGCCTATTCCCACTTACTGCACTGTAACTTACTGTGTGGTAAATTTAAGTCAATGTAAATGCATGTGTAGACATGCCCACTAGCTCATTGCTACTGTGTAGTAGGATTGAAAACAGCCCATGCACAGTAGCAGCAGGTACTGTGCAGTTGGGGCAAGTGTAGATGTGCCCCTTCTGTGTTCTGTGCCTGCTCCAGAGGGCAGTGTGGCATACTTAGGGTAAGGTTTGGGCCATACAGCATGCAGTGCATTGGTTTAGGGGGGAGCATCCATGTAGGGTCATAGCAGTAGTGGGGAAGTGAGCCTGCATGGGTGCATGCTGCAGGAGAAGTGTTGCAGGGGTGCAGTGCAATGAGGGGATGTCTATGTGGCATGCACCCTGCAGGCCTTAAACTTCCATTGGTATGGCCAGTGTGGCATGAGCCACACATTGGTATGACTGTAGGGCTTGCACTTCCTGGTTAAAAAAGTTAAAAACCCTGTTCTAAATATTGCACATTGTAACTTTACACAGAGGAGGGAAGGTTTTCTTTTTTTTCCCTTCATGCTAGATGAGTGGAATATACAATTTTAATCTTACAGTAAATTTAACAAAACTTATGCTAGAGCTGTAGTGAACCATTTGACAGATATCTCAGCTGTGGCCAGGAAGCTACTACTGTGATGAAGACAAGAATGACTCAAAAGTGGTGCCACTGAACCAATGGATAATTTAAAATCTTTTCTAGCAAAAAAGTCACTGGTGTTGCTGAATCATAACACTTTAAAATGTAATTTTAAGGGAGAGAAAATGCTAGATGCAGGTATGCAAACAGCAAACAGAAGGTGTTTTCTGAATTTCTCAAACTAAGCCAGAAAAACAACCTGCTGCCTACAAACTCCCAATGCACTTGCTAAAAAGAAACCTTTTTATTATCCTTTATACAGAAAAATGGAATGACCATGTAAAGTTATTTCGTTTGCTCTCCTAGTCAAACTAAGTACATAAACCCCCTTGTAGAAAACAAAACTTCATACTTAAATGTTTTACATTACATACTTAAAGGACTGATTTTAAAGAATAATTGCATCAGGGTAATCTCTATTTTAACAGAAGCACTTGTTATGTTTTCTCTAATGCTGCTAGTTAGCATTAATCATAATATAATGTTATATCAGTGAAAATTACACCATTATGAAATTGGATTATTTATGCCTGTTACATGGAATGTGCAGTCTCTTTTATCACTATGACTGAGTCTGAAATTGACTCTTTATAGACTTTATTTTTTTTTTTTAATGAAATGGAGAGGGCCGGTGTTGTATTTAGCTGTGAACCAGCCAGGAAGATGAGGTTGCCTCAGGAAGGCAGGATGTCTTCTGGCCTTGCTAACTGTGTTGTGCACAGTGTCACTCTCAACAGCTCCTTTTTGAGCAGTGTAGTTTCTGGCTGCATGTCCAACTAGCTTTCCTGGCTGTTGCACAGGAGAGAAGAGTTATGCCAAGGCCTCCTTTTGAAGGCATTTTGTGCTCCTGGGGAGTAAGGAACAGTTCCTGTACTCCCCAAGTGTTGTAATTGTCCTGCCTACTCCTTCTATGCATAGAATAGGATGGAAACACTTGTAGCCTCTCTGCACCCACAACCCTGCTTGCTCTATGATTAGAGAGAAGTACAAATAAAATTTCTAAATTTAAGTTGGCTAAAAATTGAATTTTCAGATTTATATTTTTATTTTTCTTTATTTGCTTTTGGCTCAAATTGGATCTTTCTTTTTCCCTTCATAATCCTTGTGATTTTACCCAGGGTCCCTACTCTGAGGATACGAACATGTTAATGATTAGCCTTAAAATTGGCAAGGTTGTCAAACTCAATGTTTGAAGTATTTTAGACTAACAAACAGGCACTTTCCATTGAGGCTTAGTTTTATGAAACATTTCCAATCAGCTCTACCCTCAATGCAAATTTGACAATGTTCTTCAACTTTTTTTTTATTAAAACTGGAAACACCTGTAGCAAGAACTGATAGCAAGAGCTTGTTGGTATCCAGTTGTAGTTTGCACATGTAACAGGGTCTCCCATGCGGCTGGGAGCCCTGTCATCCAACCAGGCTCCAAGCTCCAGAGGTGCATGCACCATAGTGTACCAGTGCCTCACAACTGGCAGGTACCAGAGTCCTGCAGCTCCCAACTCTGGGTCCTGGAAGTGCTCCACAGCTTCCAGGACCTAGAGTTCCACACCTGTGGATGCTAGATTCTGGCAAAATGCCTCCTGGTACCAAGCACACTCATCTGGATCCAAGGAGCTCCCCGGCCTTGGGGGGCTGTGAAGCCCCTAGGGCTAAAAATTCACAGAAGCTATGATCTGGGGACTTCATGCACCTCTAGGGCTCGGAGACCAGAGCAGCTTCAGTCTCCCAGCTCTGGAGACCTCACATGGAGACCTCACTGGGGAACTCACGTGATCCCATTGTACCATTACCTGCATGTAGAGGGGCCCCAAGCGATGAATTAGGACTTCACAGAGGAAAATCAGGACTTTAGGGCATAGAATTGTTTTATCACTTTCTGGATACAACTTAGTAACAGAAGTTGATAATCTGAATGAAGAAAAATAGTGCAATGTTATTTCCTAAACTCCAAAGAAATTACTGGAGTTTGCTGAAGAGATTACTGAAGAAGTGCTGTGGTGCTTTTCATTTTAAAGAAGCCACTTTTGAAAATGGCAGTCACTTATTCGCTGAAAGTTTCACTGAATATGTAAGTAGTGTTATATAAACTTTATAATTTATAATGTTAATCATTGCATACATATGTGAATCAATACTTTAAATAATGTGGAATATTTTTTTTTCAATGATTTAACAGGTATGTTGTTGAAACTACATCAAGAAATGACTTTAAAAAATTCTGAGACACAGCTATTTTCCCATGGAGTAGAATGCAGGGATTTTTATACAGTTCATATGAGTTTCTTCTGACCTAATGGAAAACAAATGAAATGACAAAAAAATAGTATTACAGTTAGTCACACTCCATAAATTCCTTTTTTCTTAGTGTGTTATTCTTTAAAATGATTTACCTTGTGGGAGTTCAACATTAGGACATTTAGTCCTTTTTCACGCAGAACCTCCACTTCACAAGACAGCAAATAAAGGAATATCAAATACTGCTGAGTAGCATGATATTATAATCGTCAATTATAGACAAGAGTGAAAAATGTTAATTATTTTCTTCTCTCACTCTCCAGTCTATCTTATTCTCTCTCCCAGTTTCTCACACCTTTTAATGTGAAAAAGCAATGTAGTTTTTCTAATGCAATCATGTCCTTATTACTATATACATATATACATACATACATAGACACACGTGCACGCGTGCGCGCACACACACACACACACACAGATAGATATAGATATATACTTCCTTGTTATTTCTACCTGTGTAGATTGCAGAGATGCACATTGTTCTACTATGCTAGCTATTATTCCTGAAAGAATAAATTCAGGTGGGCAATGATTTCAGGAAGGCTTCATCCCACCATGAAATCAGCAGTTTTATGATAGACATAGCATTATTCCTAAAATTACCATTTTCCCTTTTTATGTTTCTGAGTGAATTTAGTGCTTGAGTGAGATATTCTGTTGAGACCCTAGAGACTGATGTCTTTCATTTACCCACAATAGGTGCAGCACAAGCAGTTAAACTGCCTGGATACTGAGGGGGTGTGATGGAATTGTGAATATTATATAATCAGCAAGGCTGCATTTATATTTGCCCATACGGGAGTCTGTTGGTTTTTCCAATTTCAAAGCTAACCTAGATGTTGAATACGCAAAGTTGTTGTTGAATGTGAGTCTGATGCACATAGAAAATACAGGTTCAATTCTGAATATATGTATTTGACCCATCAGTGACTTGGGTGACCAATTGTGAAGCTGAAATACCAACTTCAGATAACTCCATGAATAATGCATAGACTGACATTTGTTTGCTTGTAGTATTCACTGAATACCAAATAGATTCACAAAAAAAAAGTAGTGTTTTAAGAATACTTTTGACAGCCAAATAATTTTGCTAGATATCATCAGACCAGCTCAAAGAGGCAGTATAAATAAATACAAGGTCCCTCCAATTTTAAATCTAGGCCTGTATTTGCAGAGTCTGCTTCACTAATAAGATACGTAAATGGAATCTACCTATTAAGCACATTAATGTGATATTAATTCATCTTTCTTGAGTCCCTGAAAAACTATAAATATAAAAGGTCTTCATCACTACTTTTTGTAAGGTTAAGATAACAGCATGTTACAAAAATATGTGTGTTCATGGATTTTGGGGGATTCAGAGTAGAATAGGATCGTAGTTGAACACCTAAGTCCCATTATACCTAATAGGTGATAAGTGGAGTATGCAAGGACCCCTTAGGGACCCTCTCTAAAGGTGAATGTGTATTTCATAATTAGGGAAAAATTCTATTTCACTTTCTGGATGACCAAATGAATGAGCATAAGGAACAGAATTTTATTTCTTCATGGATGTCCAGAGTGCAGCTTATAGCCAGCCTTGAGTTACCCAATTAAAGTGTAGGAGTGATTCTAGTACTCACTTCTGTGTGCATAAGTACACATAGAAATAGAATTACCCTTCAGAGACATAGAGATGTCTATCTACTTCTATACAGTGGAGGGGGGGGGGGGGGGCATGTACTTGCCCAAAGGAGGTAATAGAATGATCCCTATACTCCTAGGTAACTCAAAGTTGGTCACAAGCTGCACTCTGGACATTAGGAAATAAAAATCTGTTCTTTATGTTCATTCATTTTTGCCTCTACTCTGCCTGCTAAGGACACATAGTAACTAATTGTGGATATTTATGTACAGGATGTCATGAACCCCCACTATGGTCTGGGGGGGGGGGGGGGGGGGCAGGCTCATGAGAGGTTATGCAGGTTTTCCTGAGTTTGTTTTACTAATATAGCATATGAAGTCTTTATGTACAGGTAGTATTGAGCCCTATTTAGCATTATCAACCTTATGTTTATATGCACGTGGTATTTGTTATAAAATATATTTGTTATAGGGTATAATAGGGCCAGGACTTCACTATATGATAATGACTTTCAGGCAATAAACAAGTTTATTCGGTACCTGGAGAGGTTCAAAGCCTACATGGCTGAAACACAGTAATCACTAAGAATTAACATTTGACTTGAGTTGCTTATTCAGCTCCCTTATGGACGTGCTTTGAAGCACAGGAAACAGGCCCTTCCAGACAATAATGAATTTACATTTTTTAAAAAGAATAACACCAGGCTATTCAGACTGTTGGGGGAAGAACATTTCTCACTGTGGAAGAAATAAAGTGGGAGATTACATATTTGTAAAGATACTGGATTAGTATTCTTCATGTCTGAAAGGATATACCTAGTCTCCTTGTCTTAAGTAGATCGGGGGAAAAAAAATTAAATCTGGTAAACGCACACAGGAAGTTATATGCATAATGTGGGCTCTCCCAAAATCCAATGGCCAGATCTGTAAATGGCCAGATAAGAAATGACATTTTCACTGACTGGCTTTCTTGTATGCATACTGGCCTCCAGCTGCTTCAGCACTTCATCCAGAAAAAGCACAAACCATCTGCAGATGCTTCCTCAGCCTGATGATGGGTGTTTGTGCCCAAAAGCTTGCTAACAAGAATTTTTCAACTGTTTAAGTTGGTCTCATAAAATATATCAGATTTACCCAAAGAACCTTGTCTGCCTATGTCCTTAGAGCAACACGGCTACAACCTACACTCCAGATAAGAAATTGCACTTAAGCTTCACCTGGAGAGTTTGATGGCGTTTTCAATTTTCCTGGCACCTGAAGAAATACTAGAGTCCTTCAGCCTGAGTAAAGCAGGCTGAGTAAAACAAGCAGACAGAAAGAAATTGTTGGAGGTCCTGACAGAGACCAGAAACTACTTTCTAATCTGTTGAGCTGGGTGCGAACTTCATTCTTGTACTTAAGATGCAGGGTAAAAACAGATTATTCTAATACTGTCTTTTGTTTGCTTATTCTTTTATCTCAGTTTGTATCTCAATATATGCATACTGATTTCTTATGCTTGTTCTTGTTTTTACAATAAATCTGTTTGTTATTCTTTTGCAACTAACTTATTCTCAATGTTAACTGTGATATCAGAGCATTTGACCATAAAGGCTGGCATCATTTCCAGAAGTGGGGGATCCATCTTTTCTGAGTGCATTTCCAGATAATGGTGTGGTTCTTCCAGCTGAGAGAATGCGCTCAGTTAAGAGCTGGCAAGACCTGATTAAGACAAGCATAGCCGACGTATCATATGTCAGGAAAGTGACCTTTGGAGCATCTCAGTCTTGGTGGTCAAGCATGGGACAGAAGAGTGTGGTTTGGAGCTGAAGGTGTTAGACCCCAACTCCATGCGGCACCTAACAACTAGGGAGATGACGGTCCAATTGCCCGTGGATCCTGTTACTCATTAGCCAGAGCAGAGCAGGGAGCAAACACCAGCACATATTGCTCATAACAGCTTTATTCAGAATGGAGAAAGCTTTGGGCGAGCTCTCTCACCGTAAGAGACAAGGAGCAGCAACAAACAATATTTTTTTTCCCATATTTATACACTTTGGTTTATATTCATCAACATTTACTCTACTCTCGTCCCTCCTTGTTCCACCCATTTCTCTTCCCATCTCAAGCTCCGCCTCTGTTTACTGTTTGTTTCATTAGCATGGAATTGCTTATGTATTTCATTCATTTACATGGTTTTTTTTTGCTATGAGGGCATGTCTAAGACCTTGACTTCTCTTATTCGGTCAATGGGTGGACTTTGACCAAAACCGGGAAGCTTCTGGAGGCTTCTTCACCAATCACCATTCACTTTTTTGCATATGTTCATCTCAGATTTTGTTACGTATTGTTTTTCACATTCCAGTCTGTTTTTCTGTCTCAGGTTGTATCATACCCACCCTTTTTGGGCCTCTGTATCTTATCTTGTTCCTTGCTGTAGCTAGTTTACAGCACACAAACTCACACAGATTTACTTGCTGCTTTTCCCTCAGAAAATGGTTGACACAGTTAAAATGGTTACTAAGGTTAAGCAAATGGCTGGCTTAGATATCATTCTGTTTTGTGGTTAGCAGCTCTGCTAGGCCACAGGTCATGCCTTTTATTCAGCTGCAAATCCAGTGTTCCCTAATCAAATTATTGTCACCCTAACAGAAGGCACCCCTGAAGATGTAAGACCTCTCTGGGACTGTGTTTCAGGGACCACATCTGGGGTTAGGGAAGGAATATAACACATGGATCTGAACTCATTTGCTCATTTCACAGAGAGCATGGCAGAGGTATCAGAGGTGTAGCATTTGGTCACCATTAATCTAAATCTGGATTTCAAACAGCAACAAAAAGGCAAAGGCATTGCTAGTCTGCTAAAGTATCCCAGATTCTATATTTCAGTAGACAGGCCAGACAACTAGGAAAAAAAGAATACCATATTTTCTCACATAAAACACTCCCCCCTGCCCCTCAACCAGGTATTGGAAATTGTGTTGCTTATTGGGCATGTCTACACAAGATGATATGGTACCATAGCGATGTGCTACAGCACTGTAGCATCTGTTGGCAAAAAATGTGATACTGCTGCTACGTCAATATAGCAACAGGCTTCCTCATTATGGCACATTGGTACGGTGACATAGCAGCCAAAAATAACCATGTGCGGCTGGTATGGCACAGTTTGGGCTGTTACTGCACCATCTTTTAGTATTTCCAAAAGGAAGTACTATATGACAGTGCAGTAACAAAGGTGCCATATGGTCATGTGTAGATGTGCCCATTGTATGCAAGAAATATGGTAAAAACTGTTTCTGCTGGTTACCAGATAAAAGTGAAAATGAGATCTATACATAATTCATAGGAGACAGAACAATGGTAGGAAAATGAGCCAGCTTGGCTGCTGCTATTCATTTCCTTACTACAAGGAAAAATATATTTGTTCCCTTGATTCTGCCTTTCAAAACGAGGTGCATATTTTATTCCAGGACATGTTGTATGTAAGAAAACATGGTATTCACAGGATGGGAGGCTTTACTCAGCAAAGCAATAAGATTGAAAATTAACTGAACTAACATTTAGTATCAGAGAACTAATTAAACATGAGCTTCTGTTATGATGATGTGGCTAAAAGGTTAATGTAATCCTGGAACATATAAATAGGGAACTACCTAAGGGAGTAGAAGGTGAAATTACTTTTTATACAGCATTGGTAAAACAGTGTGTAAGAATACTGTGTTTAATGCTTATGTCCATACTTTTCTAAATCCTATCAAGTTTCTCCAGCATCCTTTTAAAAGAGTAACAGAAAAAAACAAACAAACAATCCAAGGTCTGGAAAAGCTTTCTTGCAGGGAGATCCTTGAGAAGTTCCATCTATTTAGCTTGTCAATGAAGAACTTAAGGTATCACATGACTGGTCTAGTGCCAGCATGGACAAAAGTTTTCAGATTTTGGGGGCTGTTTAACTTGGAAAGGAATAGCAAGTTTCAAAAGCTAAAAAACAAGTTGGCTAAGTACAGATATTTGGGGGCATTATGTGGAGGTTAAATTGTCTGCCTTCTTAATATCAGATAAGTCAGGATGGGGGGCTGGAAGGGGGTTGAGGGTCCAGCAGGCTCTTTTCACCCTCCCCCATCAGGGCTTACTTGCTCATGCTGATAAAAACAGGTTGTGAGAAGGGGGTTAAGAGGGATTTCTGTTCTGAGGGGGAGGGGGAAGCAAGAGGCTGGGGGACAAAAATAGTGTGGGGGTAAAAAGAGCAGCCCCAGGGCTGGGGTCAGTGGCTGGGTTTTCCCAGGCCCTGGGAAGCACAGGAAAAGTGTACAGAAGTTCCATACACCAGTTTGAGCTAAATCAAATAAGTTTGATACTACATAGGTCCAGATTGATACTATATAAGTTTGATAGTACATAGGTTCCTTGTTTATCTTAAACTAGTTTCTGCAATTTTTAGACCAGTTTCTACGCATGGAACTTCTGTACAGTTACAGATTTAGACTGATTGTTGGTCACTGACCACTGACACCAAATCTTGAAGTGCAGGTCAGCACCAGGACAAGCTAAGCTTAAATTGGGCAATCATTTTGAACCTGATTTAATGTCCCCAAAGGTCTGTACTCAGCCATTTCAGACTAGAAATATGTTAAATTAAAGTAGAGGTAATTAAGAACAGCCTATCCAAAAGGAAGTAGTGGATTCTGAACATTTTAAATCTTCAAATCAAGGTTGGAGATCTGTGAAACAAGATTAACTTGTTCAAACAGGTGTTGTTGGCCTTAATGCAGAAATTACAGCATGAAATTCTATTTTCTATGATATATAGGAGGTCATCCAAGATGACAAATATGGTCCCTTATGACCTTAAAATGTATTAAAACTCTCTTATATTATTGACTAAGATGAGACTAATTATTGCTATTCAAAATGAGAATATGGATATGAATCCAATTAAATACACTGCCATGAATTAGGAAGTTGTTTCATGAAGTCAGTGGAGTTGATCCACATGCTGAAAAAGTGAAAGACTTGTTAAGCACAGGTATTTTTAATTTAATAATTCTGCAGTTACAATAGGATTAATTTTTCACTAGTTGATATTAATGGCAAAATTTATATTGACTTTGTTGGAGAAAGGCTAAGCCTACAGTCCCTTACATCCTAGAATCTTTAAGCACATTTTAAACAGCACTTTTTAAAGCTTGCAGTAACCATGTGACACATGTGGTATTATAACCAATTTGCAGATTAATTAGGCAAACCACAAAGGTTAAAAACAACAGGAACTGGAACAAGAGCTAATTGGAACTAATAGAAGACTCCTGTTGACCACAATAGGCTTTAAATCAAGTTGCAAGACAGCAGTAGTTCTGAGACTAGAAACCAGAATGGATTCCTCTCCTCAGTAAAATAACTATAAAAGTAGAGTTAACTTTAATGGGGCAGGAATTTCACCCCAGGATTCTTAGTATCTATTCATATGCTCTGATCACAGCGGCTACATTACACAAGATGCAGACTGAATAGTAACTTGCTAATAAAGCATAATGCAATGCTACTACACAGTAACTCCAGTTACTGTGCAGTCATTTATTACTCGTATACAACTGTGCAGTCAGCATCTCATGTAGACATGGCCAGCAAGTACTACCTATGACCAGCCTAACTGATTTAACTGTTGAAACTTTGCAACTTCAAGAAAGTCATAAACATAAGTATATGGGTAGTAAGCATATCCAGGAAATGCCGGCCAACATTTTTGAAGGAATTATCAATCCCTTGGTGGGCTACTCCTTCTGATACCTTTCTCAAGTCTTCTGAGTGCAAGTGCTTTAAAGTTATAATTCCAAACCTTCATCTTAATCTGAGGTAGAACTCAATAATCGCATCACATTTCAATTATACCTCCAGGTTATGGCTACTGGTTACTGACTATGACAAACTAACAGAATCAACAGCCTTCTAATCTGCAAGAATTTTCCTTTCAGAGCTAGAAACATGATGACACAAATCATCTGTTTCAAAATACGTTTGGATTCAAACAAAGGTGTAGAGCACACAGAAAAAGGGATCCAGACTCATGCTGTCTGGAAATTCCCTCTAAACCCCTACATAGGTGTGACTTAGTCTTGAAGCCTGCCATTTTGCTATGGACTGCTAATATGTATGCCCATATTGCTTCCATGCAATTCTTGAGAGCACTGCCAAGAAGCCCAACCACTTAGTTCTCTATTGTACTCAACTAAAAATGAGGAGATAAGCAACCCTGGGACATTCCCTACCACTCATGGGGGCACAACAGTGGGGCACAACTGGGGGTGGGGGGTGGTCCCCCAGTGGCCAGCCTGTGAACACACCAGCAGCACAGCAGTGGCAGAAGTGCCAGTGCTTCCGCATGTGGCATGGCAGCAGCAGAAGTGCCGGCACTTCCACCGCCGGCACATCTGCCACCAACATCCTGCTGGCTGAGATGGTTTCAGGAGGGGTACAAGTGCTCTCCATGGGCCGCTAGCAGCTGGAGCACTCACCGTCAGGAGGGAAACCAGCACTCTCAGTGCCCTACACACACTACGCATTTATGCTACCACTGTTCTCAAGCTCTGTATCTCCCAAAGCAGATGTTTGAGCTAATGAATTAATGGTAGGTCCAATCATAGGAGGTGATTTTTTTTCTTTGAGAGTATAGTCAAAAGATAAAAAGCCCTGTTGTCATTTAGTAATCAGTCTTTACTGTTACATATATACTGTTACATACAGGCATATATATGTGTGCTTAGTGGGAAGGACTTTATCTGTTCTACTCCTCTTTCTCTTCTTGAGTGGGACTATTTTATTCCAAGTTACTCACTCATTTAAGTATCAGCAATGTATTGTAGTTGTTGTTGCTTGTTTATTTGGTTTTTGTAAGTCAAATGCAATTTTGGGCTGCATCAACAGTGGAGATGATAGTGCCCATATACTCAGAGGTGATTAGGCTGTATTTAAAATATTATGTACAGTTATAGGCTACACATATTAAGGACATGGAGAATTAGAGGTAGGCAACAAAAATGATTAAAGAAGTTAGAAAGTAGCCTGTATAAGGAAATGTTAAGAGGCAGAACAAAGAGGTAGACCTGTTATCCTATGTTGCAGAGGGCAAGACAAGAAGAAAGGGATTCAAAATCCATCAAAATAGATTTAGATTAAATATCAGGGTGTGTGTCTATACATTCAATTAATTTGAATCAATAAACTCTGGTGCTTATTGGGCCAGAGTTTATTGCTTCCAGGTACACCATTTGAATATGTACCTGGGACTGCAGAACATTGAGCCAAGTCAGAGCAGCCCCAGTTGGCAGGGGGCCTGAGGAGTCAGCCTGCCAGCCTGGGGCTGCTTTAATGTGGCTCAATATACTGTGGAGGGGCTGGTTGGATCACAGGGGTGCTCCAGTTCAGGGCTAGCCAGCAGGTAGCACTTACATTGAAGTACCCTTATCCACCAGCCAGTCCCATCAGCATCTACATGTGCACTGCTGTTGATTAAAAGCTCCACAGCAGGATAGTACTATCCTGCTGCAGAGTTGATTAGTTTCCTGTGGCCTAGTAGGTCCACACATGTGGACATGAGACATTACTGTGGATCTGATTGGCCTATTCAGTAGTAAATGTTTTGTGTAGACAAACCCAGGAAGAATTACTTTACTGCTAGACTATTGAGGCAGTGGAATAGACTACCCAGAAAAGCTGTGGAATCTCCTTTATTAGAGGCTTTCAAGAGGCTGGATAAGCAGATGGGTAATATTCTTGCATCTAGCCAGGGGTTTGAACCAGATGAGCCTTGAGCTTCCTACTATATAATTCTGGAAGTTTGGGGAACTTACCTTGTCTCTCTTTATTATGAAACTGGCTACTTTCCCAGGTATGTAAATTTACATATAAGTGTGTCAACCCTGCAGCCCCAAAACCTGGCACAAGAAGAAAGGGGGGGTTTCCACTTCTATATAGAAAATCATAGAGGGTTAGACCAAGGGGAGGGAACAGGTAAAAGGTAAAAATACATCAACACTGTGGTTACATATACTTAGCAACTTAATTTCTCCCTACACACCACTGGAGGTGTCTCCAAGCAAGCCTTTAGTCCCTAGAACACTCAAACAGACACCTGCAGCTGCCCCCAGGTCTGAGTCCAGCTTTTTCAGTACATAATCTTGGTTGACCAAGCCACTGAGATCTCCAGCTCCACTACGCATTCCTCTGTTTTGGGCTGACCAGACTCCATGTTCATGCTGCTCTCTCTTCCCCTTACTCTAGCCTCAAACTTCCTCTTCCTTTTTAACTTGCCTCCCAGTCACTGGGGTTTCTGGGAGTTGCAGTACAATTTAACATACATCACAGCTATGCTGACTTCCCCCTGGTTCCTTCCTTTGTTACACATATTACATTCAAACTGCATAAGTATAAGAAGTAATAAGAAAGTAACAAGATTGTTGTGTATTCTCAATCTTTATTTTCATGTCAGTGTATAACAATCACTACACCAGTAGCAATGTATTTTAGACCCAGAAAATCAGATGTGAGGCTACCACAGATGCCAGCATCTTCCAAATTAAGGGTTGTAAAGAATTGAATAGTTGTTGCTTTTTTTTTCAGTGAATCATCATTCAACAGTTACAGGATTAATAAATGTTTGCTATTTATCATTACTCTTCAGTAGAACTTTGGCTCATCTTCCTGCCCTCGGAGGTGATTATCTACTTTTTGTTGATGATGCACGAGGAAGGAGACTTTGAATTTAACATTCATGGCAGAATGGGCAAAAAGCAATGCCCAGAGGAGTGCCTATAAGTGATATATGGTACACGTTTATATTATTTCTCAAAAAAAATTGTTTAATTATGTTTTTGTTGTTATACTGCCATGAGCACAATACTGTGATTACCAGTAGCAATGACTGTTTTAGCAAAGAATAATGAAATGGGAAAAGAGGATTTAAAAATATTTAGGTTCTACTCACAGATGGTTTTATGCACGTATAGCAGGGGACCAGACAAGAGCAAGTCAGGGATTCAGGGGAGTAGACAAGAATGAAATCAAGCCCTGTTCAGACTACGGTGTGAGGACTGGACAGACTGGAAACGGGATGATTAGCAGAGTAGAGTAGGGCACAAAAAGGCTGCACTCAGGTCTCTGAAGGCAGCCTCCTAAGAAGTATATATATTAACATCAAGTCATAGCAGGAGAAAGGGCAGGGCTAAATTTGGAAGCTGGAGTACAAGGGTGGGTGTGGCAAGGCCACTAGGGGCACCATGGCTGCCCCTGGTGGTGCACATTCTGTTATAGCATGCGTTTAATTTTAAGAACAAATATATTTACAATACCAGGTGGTATTACAGTGAGTACCTACTTTTGTGTGTGTGGCATGATCACTGTATACTGTAGGATATAATTTCCAGATTATGGATTTCCCAGACGTATATTCAACTTTCTCAGTATCATAATTTAGTAGGGCAGTTCAGGATATCAGAGTGGTCTCTGTGGCCTATGAACCATATTTTCAACTTATGTCTGAATTTTGTGATCAGTGAAAATGGATGAATGCCAATTTGAAGAAGCCAAGACTATTCCAAATTTAGAATCTCTAGTATATTTATTCTGCCACAGAAAATTGCTGCAATATCTGCACACAAGGCTGCTTTGAAGACCATCTAGTGTCATGCCTTCTGAGAGTGGGTTGCCAGCAACAGAGCTACAGTGCTCCCGGGTCTGTACTGGCTCCCAATAGCTTTACAGGCACAATTCAAGGTGCTATTTTTTCCATTTAAGGTTCTAAATAGCCAGGCTCTTTAGCTAAGAGACTGTCTTATGACCCATCATGACCCCCTAGTACCAGCAAAGAGCAAAATCCTGCAAATACCATCAGTGTGCTAAACTTGCTTAGTGAATGAGAAGTTGTTCTTAGTATTTCTCTGTAGTCACCATTCAACTCTGAAACTACTTCTTCTTGAGGCTTGTCAGAGGCTCAAGTTTGGTTTAATATGTAGTTTAACTTAGTACTCTATTGGCTTTCATAAGTTGTATTGTTTCTCCTCTTTTGCTTCTTTTGTTTTCTTGCTTTATAAGTTGATTTGCTTTCTTCTCTAAAGTGCCCTGAACCTTTGTTGGGAAGGGTGGTATATACATTTAATACATAAATCCATTAAAAAAAATAAACACAATGAAATATTACCCATTTAAAAACAATTGTTTAAGGTACAGGTTAACCTTTTTGGGTCAGTGTACCTCCAGCAGCCAGTCAAGAAGGCAGGAGTCCCCCAGCAGCCAGTTCATGAGTGGGGTGGAAGGGGGCGGGTTCCCCAGCAGCCAATCAGTGAGCCTGTGGGGGAGGTCCCCCAGCAGCCAGTCGATGAGCAAGGGGAGGGGTCTCCCAATGCCCAATCGGCAAGCATGTCAGTGGCACAGTGGTGAAAGAAGTGCCGGCAGCAGAAGTGCTGGTGGTGGCACGTGCTGCCAAATACCCCCTGAGGCCATCCCAAGTACTCTTCAGTTGAAAACTCCTGGTTTAAGGTAAAGGGGGAAAAATCTCTTGGTAAAAGATCCAGATTATATCTTCCCTATCTGAAGTTTGTAAATAAAAAGATATTGAGTTGAGATTCAGTCATTAAGACGAACTGGCAGTGCCTTTCCCAAAACACCTAGTCTTTCAATGCACCATATTTCAATGTACCATGAAACAAACACACTGTTATAGAATTTCTTCCTGAAGTTCTCATTGAAGTCAATCAGACTTTAATTCAAATAAAGGTTACAGGACTGCAATCTATAAAGTTATGTTGATATTTATTTTGGGTAAATTGGCTAAATTGTAGACTGAGACAAATAGAAAAATGACACAAAGCTCCCATTGAAGTCAATAGTCCAGATTTTTCTTATGGACTTACCTTAAATTTAGAAGTGTAACTGAGTAAAATTTAGTTCAGTTGTTATTTTGTATTTGCCAAGTAGGCAAGATAGGGCTCATTTTAGTGTATTATTAATTGCGCCCACTTGGAAATGTAATTGTTTTTGCTAACGAGTGAGTTGAAAGCCATAGTTTTCATTTATGTTTGTTTTATGCAGTTTAATCATCAATAAATTGCATGGTAAAGAAAGGATATTTCTGCCTCAACACATCTCTTTTTTGTTGCAAAATGTTTATGGAATGCAAGTTAAATAAATGTATGGTAATTGCTTGATTGCTTTCTAAAGCTTTGTTTGTCTCTAGGGGTAATACCAGCCACTAATCTTGTTATCACATAAAAAGAGCAGGCTAAACAAGATTATGGCCATTGTCCTTTTCTAATTCTAAATCGGGATATCTGCTGGAAGTATCTCAATTAGCTGAAGATGAATGTAGGGAAATATGCTCAGCCATTATGAGAAGCATGGGTAATTTATCTCTAGAAAGGAATAGGAAGGTACAACCTTAGGTATTTCTGAAGTAAACTGTTAGTTTCACTTTATCTGCTTCTTCTTGAGAGCCAGAAAAGAAAGATGGATAGATCTGACATTATTTTAAAGCACTAGAAATTACTTCTAAATGCATGACCAGCTGAGCAAACAGACTGTTTTATTAGAAATATAGGGATGGATTCTGATCTCAGATAATCCTGATTTTAACCTAGAGTAATAATATTGATGTTATTGGAATTGCTTTGTATTCACAGATGGGAAAATGAAAGCAGGATCTGTTTTGTGGTTTCAGTGTGTGTTAGTTTTTAATGTTGTGAAGCATCCTACAAAATGGTTTTCTGATCATAACCTGATTTTACCAAAATTTGTAGTGCAAAAGTATTTTTCCAAAGTAAGTTTTAAAGTATGATCCAACTTTAAAAAGATCCCCATAAATTACCAGTGAAAATATTTTGTAAGATCACTGAGAAAAAAAAGATACTTCTCTCTTTATTTCAATTTGTAATTCATTTGACCATAAAGGTGTTGTGAGTTGTCTTGGTTGTTGGTTTTGGGGGGTTTTTTGGGGAGGGGGAGGGCATGGGGGGGGGGGGCAGGTTGTGATTATAGGAGGAAAAGGTGAACCAAAGAAAAATAAATAAATTTAGGTTGTACTTCAGCTGCAGTTGTTTTTCTGCTAGCTGCTAAAGTATTATGTAAGGATCTACTGAAAATACACATATAAATACATTCTATTGTAATCAAGAAGAGTCTGCAAAAGATTGATAGATCTTGGTTTATATTACTACTCAAATGTGGTCTAACTCATTACTGTGAACTTTCAGTTTTATGCCCATTTAATTAATCTGAGATGAGTTAAATTGACAAAACTTGAGTACTGTAAATTGATGAGTTAGGTTTTTGTACTCTATAAGAGGCAGCAGTTGTTTTCACCTTTGTAGTACATATTCCCATACATAACACATAGACAATAATACTATACTCCACAATGTAGTTTCCCACAGCTTAGAACAACAGGCTTTGAACTATTTTTTGGAAGCTACTTGAACACTATTCCCAAGAATGAAAAGTAGCACAAGAACAATATTTCTGTCTATTAAATATACTGCAGCAAGCATTCCATATACTCAGTCCATTTCGATGCTTCTTAATGTCACACTTTTAAAAGTTTTTTGGAAAGTGTTTTTTCTCATTGGTAATGAAATTTTTATAGGATTTCATAAGGTGATGTCTGCTAGAAATCACTTGACCTTCTATGGTAGCACTTACCTTTGATGGTATATCTACCTGACTCCATGAAGAGCTGTGGAATTGTTTCCTTTGTAGCTGTCTTGCACAGAATATACTGCAGCCCACTAGGAAATATCAAAATGGAAAAATCATAAGAATATGGAGGACGCGTGCTTCCCAAACCCCAGAATTTCAAGCTAATATTTTAAAGGGTTAGGAACTGGTTCCCTAACATGTAGCAAAATAATTGGGAAATTCATGTAGAGTATATGTATGTTTGTGCTACCTGATTTATGGTCACGTGTCTTACCTTAAGCTATGTGATCATAGATTGGGTCCCACTTGTGTATATGATTGCCAGTGCTGGGACTTGTCCCCCCTAAATAATTAGGGGGAGGGGCAGGCAAGGTTGGGGTGGACTACAATGTCTGCATGGGGGAAGGGACAGGTGCCAGTCCAGGGGTTTGGGTGCTAAAAATAGCCTGGTCGGGGGTGGGAGTAGGAAGAGCACAGATCTGGGACTGGAACAAGTGACTGGACTTTCCCAGCCCTAGTACAGAGCTTCAGATTTATGCTGAGTGAGCATTAGATTGAGCTAACCCGTTCCCAATCAACTTAGTTCATCTGAGGTGAACTAAGTGGCTAGGGACAGACATTACACATAAACCAGTTTAAGTGATCAGAAACTGGTTTAAACCTGTAACAGAACAGACACTCAGTGCACATAAACCAGTTTGAAAATGGCTGAAAATGGTTTGAGGTAAACCTGGTTGAATGTAGTATCAGACTAAAAGGATTTGGCTCAAACCAGTTTATACAATGTCTCTCCCAGACCCCTTCCTGATTTAATTTAACCCAGAGTCCTCCAGCATCCCAGATGCTTTGTAGCCCTGGGAGGGGCTCTCTGTTTCAGAGCAGGGCTGGCCCCACCCTTCTGTTCCCTAGCTTATGGGTTAACCTTTTGGAACTCCAGTATAGATTGCAGGCAAAACAATGTCTTCCTGGCTTCCCATTGTCTCCTCCCCAACTCCAAGCTCAAGCAGGGATTCTCCCCTCCCATCTCCCACAGCAGGAACCATAGCCAGCATCTGGTATGCTTGCTAATGTTGAGAGGTGCCTGCGTAAATCAGACAGGACAAAGGCAGATTGGACAGTGCCCACTTAAGGCTTTTTGGAGCTAATCAACAGGTCAGCTGGTAATGCCCCTCTTTTGCTTCCTTGGAAAAAGTTGTTTAAGAAGAGCTTGAACTAATGAGAGAGGTTTTTGTTTTCCTGATGGGGTGTTAAATGCTGTTACTCCCTGTGTAACTCTCTGCTGTATAGCTAAATGCTGTGTAACTTGCAGGCTCCCTTGCAGGTGAGGAGCAAAATGGGGGCAACCCCTCCCTATTCAGAACATCCTGCTGAAGTTTGGCCATGCCCGCCCCCAGCTCAGCACTCTGGAAGGGAAGGAAGCGCTGCTCTAGTGCCCTTTGTCTTGTAGCCTGAGCCACTACAGGCATGTGGCTGCATTTCTTCAGTCCAGAGAGGATGTCTGTGCAGTTACAAATCTATTCAGCTTAGCCAGGTTAAACTAACCTGCAAAAATTGAATCCCTTCAGGCTCAGGCTTTTTGAATGTCTGTCCCTAGCCAGTTAGATTAGGCTGGTCATTTTTTGCTTGATGTAACCTCCCTGAATGGCCAGTTGGCACTTATAACAACCTAACCCCAGTTAGTTCAATTTAAGTGTAATGTCTTTACATCCCTATAGTTTTGTGATCTAATTGGTGAACTGAAAAAAATGAGTCTCCCCATGTATGGTTGCTCAGAGTTGAGCATTTGCTAAGCAACCACAGTAATGTTGTGAGTACCAACCAAACCCCTTGGGTAGTAAACTTTATTGTCACCAGTGAGACCATGTGTATGTATTTAGTTTAGGTGGCTATTTGAAATTAATTCTCCTCTACTTCCATATACCTAGCCCTTAGGATTATCTTCTTAAGCATTTTTTTAGGGCTGAAAACCTGTAAGCATAGATGTTCTTTTGGACTGAATATGACTTTTCAGTTGAGCCATGGCACCTGTTTAAGTGCTTGCAGTTTCAGGAATTAAAACATGCTCTATATCATATAGGTTACATTAATATTTTAATGATTTTTTTTAAGTATGTTATAGAGCGGGTGTGCCAGTGGATTCTATTTGAGTTGTGGAGCCATTTTACTTGGCCCACAGGGCTCCCAAAGGAGCTAAGTATTTAGGGGCAGGGTGAGCACGAGAGGTCTTGACACTGAATTCCAATCTAAGAAGCACAATTGGGGATGAAAGGCAGGATAGGAGGGGGGAGGATGGATGTGTTAACCTATGTGTCACTGCTGCAACCAGGTCTTGATATGATCCATGAGGATCTCCATGGTCCAGATCCACTTAAGAAAGTCAGTTGAATTTGACACCTCTATTTTAGAGGAAAGTGGTTAGCCACAGTTTAGAGTGCGTGCTTTATTAAAGGAAAGCTTATCTTTTCAAATGAAAGCAAAACTTTAGCTCCATTTTTTATGATTTCTCTTTAATCAAAAAATACTTTGCTTATAATAACTATTCAATCATTTCTTATACATGACGTGTATCTCTAAAGTAGATTCCATTAAGTTCTTCATCCATTTTCCAAACTAAATTCAATCTGCCCATTATGTCCCACTTCTAAGTGCTGATAAAAAAAAAAGAAATTTTTAAATGAAATATCAATTATAGACATCTAAAAGAAAATATTTTATAAAAAAATTATTTGATCTATTGCCGCAGTAGTATATTTTGCTCAAACTTGGTTTCAACAGTTTGATCAATTTTGTGCCTGAAATGTGTTTTGTCTCAGACCTCAATTCATTCTCTTGACAAAACACACTTGGCCAACCTCTTTTTACTTTCCCCTCAGGGAACAATGGAATACATTTTGCCAAACATTCAGGCCCTTTTACACAAAATGCTTTTTATTATGAAAAGACACTTTATCAGGATCATGAGTCGTGTTTGTCAATTCGGTGTGAGAGTGTAAGGTTTTAGTCGAGTTCATTCTAATACATCTTATATAATCTGCAGCTCATCGTTGTCAGTTTTTCTTAACTTATTTAATATCTAGAATGTTATGATGCTATCCATTAGTTCCCTTGACCCATGTTAGCACATAATTACATAAGCTTGAATATTTCAAGATAATTCTGTCTTGTAGAGGAGCTTGAGAAAAGAAAACAAATGATTCAGTAAGCAGTACTGTTCCCTCAGAATCAATATTGATCCTATGCCCCCAGACAGTTAAGACATACAGTACTCTTGTAAGCGACATCTTTCAGATGAGACCTCAAAGCAAAACTCTGAAAACGCTAAGAATTGGCAATGTCAAAACTTAAACAGAAGGAAAGTTTATTCCATGACTTAGAACAGTGTAAATACTTTTAAAATGTATTTATTTATTCTGGCTGATTTCTTGCTGATAAAAGGTACCAGCCGCATTATCTATGCATCACACATGACTAGCCAAATCTAGGACACTTTAAATGGAATAGGATCTGCACTTCTGCATAAATATTAAAGTTATTCTCAGGACACTGTTTTCTGTTCTGTACTTCATCCTAAGTTGCTTGCCTGAGAAAATGCCTGGTATCTCTACCATAGATCAATGGCTGTGTAAATATACAATAGATGGTATTCTGACTGTCATCTCTTAAAATGGATGGATATGGATCAGCATGTAAGGCAGGGTGCACTTTTCTGTCTGATTGATTTCAGTTATATTTGTACAGAAAAATCAAGAATGCCTGTTAGGGATATAGGTTATTAGGACTGGAAGGTCATCGACGCTTACTGAGCCTAGTTCTTTTCAGTTACAAAGAAGACTATGCTCTATGATCCCATTCATGAATTTATCAAGCTCTGGCCTAAAACTAGTTAAGTTTTTTACTACCACTACTACAGAAAGGGTGTTCCAAAACCAGCTCCTATGATGGTTAGAAACCTTATACCAATTTTCAGCCTACATGTATTCAATTAAATTATACCCATGGATTCTTGTGCTAGCATTGTCCCTTAGCTTAAACTGTTCTTTTACTCCCCCCACCTCCCTATGTTTGCTCCTCCAATGTACTTATAGACAATAATAATAACCTCTCTCAGCCTTTGCTTTGCTAAGCTAGGTAAGTCAATCTCTATCCGTTTCTTCACTTTGGAGAGTCTCTTTTGTCCTTTCCTTTCCTTCAGAAAATTGCCAGTTTCTAGTTTGCATGGGCCCAAATTGTCTGATCAGGATGTCCAGGGCTCTGGACACCATCACAGCATTACATTATGCAACTCCCTGCCTACCCCAAATCTCCTTCTCCTATCCCTTTGCAGGAACACATCTCATGAGATTTTGCTGCAGTTCTTGTCTAGCTTTGTGTGCAGCAGGAAAAGTCCCACAGTATCTTAGGTGAAGACGGGTCTATGGTGATTAATTTCTGGTTCTGATGAGAAAGGGAAGATGGCACCCCTCCTTCATTTTTTCATTGCTGAACTCCTGCTTAAAGATTATAATCCATTATACTTCCCTGGAGGAGAGGGATTGATACATCTCTCTCTTTTCAGATGCTAATTTCCATATTGTTGTCAGGCTCTTCTATAGAGAAGCTTGTGATGGGTCAAGATCCTTTCCAATACAATCAGCAGTGTAAGAACATGACTGGGTGTCCAGGGCAGCTGCTTTATACAGGGGCAAGAGTGACTTCCAGTTGCTACTGCTGTTGCTGTGATCACAATCATGTAGTGTGTCAGGAGGCCATCCCTGGGGCCAGTCACAGTATTGACCACCCACCTGTCTAGGGCAGTCTGCCCTGATTCATCTGCCACACCTTGATGTAATCATAACCAGATGGAAAAATGCAGGAGGCTGCCCATTTAATGTCCTGATGTTGAGGGCATAATATATAGCTCCAACCTCCCGTTTACTATGTCCCATGCCTTGCAGATGGCATCCAAATAACTTCTAGCTCCCCTGGTCCCATTGCTGGGCCACTCTGGCCTAAACTTGGCCTCAGACATCTGGAGACTTCCCTTTGCCACATGTACCCTCATTGGGACCTCTACTCATGTCCCATCACTGAGGACTCTATTCCCACATGCACTCTGGGCTCCTAGCCTCTTGTTAGACTCCTAACCCCTCAAACTCTACCCCCTCTCTGGGGTCACTATTCTGCCCCTCATTGGGGCTTCAGGACATTCCACCCCTTGGGCCTCAGGTATCTGTCAGTGTGCCTGAACTCCACCCTTGGCCTACAGACCACTCATTTAGGCCTTGGGCCTTCCTGACCTTCATTGCCCAAGCCTGTTGCTTTTCTTTCAGGGTATGCTCCCTTAGCCTTTCCTCTCTACAGGGTCACCCCCAAGGCAATGGGGGATGAGGTTTTCTGGTACCCCATACTCGCCTTTCACTAGGGAGGCACTGGTGTAGCATTTCCTGAGGACTGCCTTGCCTCAAGCAGCCCTACCACACCATCCTCCCCAGCAGGGTGTAGCTCTAGGTCATTCCCCAGAACCAACTGCAGGCCTACCTGCTCTGGTCTTTCCTCACCCTTCTGGACTCCTGGGTGTTCTCCATGGGCTACTCATTCCAGCACTCTGTTGCAGCCTCTGTCTCCTCACATATCCTCTGTCACTGGCCCAACTTATTCTGAGCCCCTTATAGGATACCTCCTATCCAGAGGCTGTATTTCAGCCTCCTTCATAACAATCTGCGCACTGATTGAATTCCCACCTTCTTTTAGCAGTGATGTCCCACCCCTTCAGCCCCTTTCAGGCTCTGGCCCCAACTCCTGTCCAGTCGGGGTGCCAGATATCTCTCTGCAGCCCTGTCCTACCCCTCACTGTGGGCGTGCTTGCCCTTTGACCACTTGGGCCCTGGTCCCATCCTGGGCCAGTCAAGAACCCTGGGTTAATCTACAGCAACTGACCTTCCTACTCAGACAGGGTTCCCCCAGGCCCCACCATAAAGCCATCTCTCACTGGGTTTCCTTAGAGTCCCAGAGATCTTACATGAGATAGCCCTTCACCCAGTTGGGCTCACATGAGCTCCCCTGGGTTCAGTCATAGCACGTTCTAATCAGGGGCTTGCCTAGCCCCATAAACTATAAGTCCCTTCCTAGGCTGGCCTCACTCTTCCTTGGCCCATAGCCATTACCTTGGGGCTTGGGACCTCACTGGGTCCCTAGGAATCTCCTCGTTTCCCATAGTTCATACCCTTGACCTCCAGAATGTTTCTGGAAGCAGTAGTACACTGGCTAGGAGATGTTACTCTGGCAGTCTCTCTGTAGTAACTGCCAGCTCTGCTCCTCAGGGCCTGTACTTATACTGAGGTTGCACCACCCTGCTCCTATCAGGCTACCTGCTGGCTGTCATGTGACTGCTTAATTGGCTCTGCAGTCCCCTGCAAGCTGTCTCAGAGCCTGCTCAGGCCCTTAAAAGTGGCAAGCACCCAAAGTTGCCATGCCACACACCTACCCCCTTAAAATCCTTCTAAGGGAGGGGTGTCTCTCTGCCACTCCCCCCTGCAGGCTCCTCTGTAGCCTGCACAAGCCCTTAAAGTGGTGAACACCCCAATGGTGCTCTGCTACAAGGGCAACAAAAACCTTTTTTTTCCCCCATTGCCCACCCCATGTTGGTGCCCCATGCAGTAGCTCCTGTCACCCTGCGATATTTACACCACTGAGTACAAGTTCTTGTAATTCAGCTTCTCAGTGGTTGCAAGAGACTTCACCAAGGCACTCTCAGTAACTTCATACCTCAGATAGGGACAAACATATATATTTTTCTATTTAAAGGTAAGAGGGACATCTGACCAAGCACAGAAAGCCTATATGTTACAGTAAGGGTTCAGGTGTTGGCAACTACACAAAAGGCATCTCGATTTTGTGACAAAAGCCCATCTCTGGTAGGATCCTTTTTACTCCATGCAAGAACTAATTCTACAGATCAATAATTGTCCTACGACTCATGGGCTGGTGAAAAGGCAGATGGGACCCAGAGTGTATGGAAGGTAAAAGGATCTGATTGGCGTGTGTGTAGGAATACCTTTTCTCCTCTCATCCACATATGTAATCATTATAATTAGGTTTCTGGAGAACAGAGGAGTCAAGAAGGAGATTAAGGACCTCGTTCTTTGGGTCTGCCTTGCAAATTGGGATTACTTGAACACAGATATTCTGCTAATAATCACGAGGAACTGCCAATCCTTTTGCTTTAAGAAAGCCTTCTGCTCAGGTTTCCAGTGCAATATTTCTGTCATCCCATTGATAGAAAACCTCCTGTTCACTTTCCTGCCTACACCCTTTTTTATGCAGATATTCTGTAAGGTAAGGCTGGTCTTTACCAGGCCAAGATAATATATTTACATGGCCAAGATAGTATTGGGTTAGAAGACTTCTGCTCATGTCAGGAAAGTATCTCAGGGCTCTGCCTATTGTTTTAAACCTTCTTGACCAGAACAGAGGGGGAATTCTTTATCCAGAACTTCACTTCCTTCATCTGGTGGATGGCTAGCATGTGTTTTCTCACCTGATGTTCCTAAGATTCCTCAAGGACTTAATAAATATTCCCATTCCACAATGGAACATAAATACCACATATCTCTGATGGAACTGTTATTGGAACCAATTCTAGGAACAAACTTCTGGAGTCTTTCTGGTGCAATTACTTAGGCAAATATGATTTGTCAAATCAAAGCTATCATGGTGGATCGATATACAGTCAAGATACTTGGACAAGATAGCCATTAAGGTCTATCCTAAAATTTTACTCAAAGTTCTAACTGACTTCCATCTTAGCCAGTCAGCTTGCCAATGTTTTTTTTTTTTCTTCCTGTACCACACTTTTCCAAAGCTGAGAAGTAATTTAATTTATTCAACACGAAACGAACATCGTCCCTCTTCCTACACAGAACTAAGCCTCTCAAAGTCTTCAAAATTATTTGCTTCCTCAGAGGAGGGAAAATTTATCAGCAATAGAGATTGTTAGGCTGGTTATCATACTTTGTTAAAATATGTTATTGAAAGTGATGTTTAGTCAGAGTGTATTCAACTAGACTCTGGGCAATTTCTACAGCATCCCTGTGCAATGTTTCTGTGCCAAGGCACTTGATGTGCCAGCCACTTTAAGGGGCCAATCAGTCTGCTGAGCCACCAGCAGGTGTGGGTGAAAGCTAATTGCAGTCAGCTGACCCAGGAGGCTGGCAAGTGAGGCTAGGCCTGATCATGGGAGTCATCTGATTGGAGGAGGGCTAGGTTTAGACAGGGTATAAGCCCAGACCCTAAGAGTAGGGCTGGCAGAAACATCTTAGGAACTGAAAGGAACAACAGCCAGAAGGAAGGATGCCAGGAAGGGTCCAGGGAGACTGGAACCATGTAGAACCAGAGGCCCAGTGAGGGGCCTGAGGTTTATAATGAGGCCCAATGAGTATAGTGGGACCAGAAGGGTCCAGGGACCCAGCTAGGGGCCAGAAATAGAGTGCAGGACCAGATGAGTCAAAAGGCCTGGATAGTGAGGCCCAGTGAGGGGACTGAAGCATATAGTGGGGTCCAATGGCCCAGTGACGGGCCAGGAATAGAGTGCAGGACTGGACACGTCTGAGGGTCTGGAGAGTGTCTGGAAAAGTGGAGAACTGAATGGGTCCAAGATGAGGGACCAGAAGGCTGGCAACCTGAGGGGTCTGAGAGCCCAGACGAAGACCAAAGGCTCTGGAAGCACAGGAAGGGGTTGTTTGGAGAGACTGAGAAGTCTGTGGACCTGGAGTGGGGCTGAGAGAGGCTGAGGGGAAGGCCCAGAGTGGGTCTGAATCAGCAAATAGGTAGAACATCTATAAGGATGCCATCTGCAAGGCATGGGGTATAAAATAGGGAAGGTACAAAGCCAGACAATTGGCCCATTAGGCCAGGACCACAATCTGGGTGGTCACTGTAAGACCAGGGCAGCCTCTCACACTCTGTATATTAGCTAACATCAAGGCATGGCAGGTAAGAGCTGGGTATACTGCCCAAAGAGCAGGCCCAAATAGTATTTCAAAATAATCTTTAGAGTACTTTGTGACAGTTTCCATGACCAGTATCTGCAGAGTGGTTACCTAAAGCTCTTTACTAGGTACTGTGCAATTACTGATCTCCCTGGAAAGATACTACATTTGGAAAAGGAGTCCTTCATCCTTCAAAACTCCAGGATCCACCTCCAGACATGGTTTAGAACAGGGGCAGGCAAAATATGGCCCATGGGCCAGATCAAGCCCACTAAGCCATTTTATCTGGCCAAGAGGGCCCCTAAAAATTTTAGAAAATTAACATTTATCTGTTCCTGGCTGCCTGTCAAAGATGATAGGAGCCAGGGACAGTAGGTAGGACCCAGGGGAAGCCAGGGACAGGCCCTAGCAGCAAGCAGAGGCTTCTGGCCTGGGACCCTGGAGCTGTTCAGACTTCTCTCTGCCAGAGAGGCAAATTCAGATAAGAGTGTGGGGGAGGGAGGCAGAGGAGGACTGAGGAGGTCACCCCCATCCTCAGGGCCAGGCCAGCTCCTGCTGAATCCTGTGGTCATAGTCATGCAGCCAGGAACCATGTTGTGCCAGACTGCCATGGTGGCAGACAGGAAACTGGTGAAAACTGCAGCAGGCAGCGGGTAGTGGCACTGAGCTGAAGCACGGACAGAAGCACAGGGCCCACAGCTGGGTGGTAGGAGCATGGGCCCGGGCTGGCAGGGGCTCTATAGACCCATAGAATCCCTGCCATCCTGGTCCTGTGCTCCTACCACCCTGCTCTGAGCCTGCCAGTACTGGCCCTTGGGCACTGGCATGGATCCCACATACCTGCCCACATGCCTACTTGCTGCCATTCCACCCTCACCTGTAGCTGACGTTTCCCTGCTTTCCTGCCCAGCCACTACTCCAGCACCATTTGGCTTCTGGCTGCATTGCTGGACTGAGGGAGCACAGGGCCCACACTGGAGAAGTGTGTGTGTGTGTGTGTGCATGTTTGCACATCTGTGCAATGAGGGAGGGGGAGATAGACACAGAGCAATGAGGGAGGGACTGTGTGTGTGTGTGTGTGTGTGTGTGTTTATAGGGCAAGTCCCACATGCACACCCCACCCACACCTCTCCTTGCGCTTCCATACATGAAGACCCCCACACCCATACCCCCTCACACACTGCAGCCACTCTCCTCCCACGCATAGCCCCCCAGAAACACCATAGACACCCATACCCCACATGCTCCCACACCTATCCACTCCCAGAGACACACCCACACCCTCCTTTACATCCCACATACCCACACACCCATATCCCCCACAAACCTATACCTACCCTTCCATTTCCCACCCATGCCCTCCCACAATATACAAGAGTAAGACTTCATTTTAAGCTATTGCGCAATCAGCTCTATGTACACTATACAAACACATGTAAATCAGGCCAAAAATATTTTTTGGAAATTAAATTAATGAATGTTATAAATGTTCAATTCTTAGAATATAATTTGGTATTTTTCTAGTTCCGAGATGGGAAAAAAGACCCTGGCTGAAAGCAAAACTTCTGGAGGCAAGGGGAGGACTTCTGGTGGCAAACGTCAAGGGTTAGGGGGTAGAACTTCTGGTCCAAGATAGAGACCAGGGGACAGGGTGCCTGCCAAGGGGTGGGGCTACCCATGCAGCCCTCAACACCGTGCAGCCCTCAAAGCTCATTAAGCTGCCCTCCAACCAAAATAATTGCCTGTTCCTGCTTTAGAATCATTCACAATTAGAATATTTGTATGGACAATGATTCAAAGAAGAAAGAGAATTTATTGATGTGTAGGAAGAGTTTTCAAGCCTTTCTTGGAATTGCACATAATGTGTGAATCTGCTGTTAAATGGAAACAGAAGTGCAAGTGTGCACTTCTATTCACACCTTCGGTTCAGGGCAAAAGTAGTGGAAGGACCAAAGGGAGGTGTGTATGTCCTGTTAAGGCAAAAAAGACTCCAACTGGATGCTTGTGATTCTTGTACCTCCTCAGTGAGTATGTGCAATTCATCTCATATAACTCCAGTTATTGGTAAGTAAGTTCTCTCTGCACTGAGATTTTAGTTTCAGGAAGACAAAACCAGGAGTCAATAATGTACGTAGGTCACTTTCATTTGGCATCTAAAGAAAAGCTGCTATACCTGAGAGATTATATCTGTACATTAGTATGTTTGTGAGCTGTGCTCAGTCACTGATGTGAAATGTAGCTTAGAAAGCTTAAGTCAGCATTTTGGTACAGAGGACCAGATAGTCTCCTGAATCAAAATTAGCTGTTATGCCTGATTCAGCTGAAGAAGCCCTTAGAGTTTTGCGCAGTGTTTACTACTGAATAATGAACTGAAGCTTTATTTTGAGTTTTGTTTTTACAAGCAGTACAAAACAATGATAATATTTCTGTATATTCTGTGTGTTTTCATTAGTACTGAAAAGGCTCAGTATTGGATTTATTATGCACGTCCACAAGGATGGAAACTTGACACACTGTATAAATTGACATATTTTAAAAGGTAAAGAATGAAATATTTAATTAATTGAGATTTGTGTTTCTAGCTTTGCCTTCTTTTTATTTGGCATGTTTAGATTTGTATATTATCTGCCTAGGTGAAAAGTTTGGTTTTATATAAATTTACAATAACCAAAATAACATGGCATATTAAAATGTGAAATCATTACAAACATGGATGGATTACCTTTATTAGATTATTTTTGATAACTGCAAATGAAACCTTTTCTACAATTTATTCTTCCAACTTGACCTCTACATCAAGCCTATTAAATACTACTCAAAAGAGAGTGAGAGAGAGAGAGAGAAATAAAAACTTGAGTTGTGGAATTTTTTTTCTCTAGGTTTCTATTTGCATAGATCTGTCTTCCACCATCAATGATGCTGAGTGCATTAAAGAATCTAAGGGACCTAATAAGAGAGAAGCTGAACAAAGAGTGGAAAAAGAAAACCTGCTTATTGGTAAAGTTTCTCTTTCTACATCTTGCTGAGATAGACTGAGAATCTATGGGGGAGAACATAATGTGAGCTATCATGACCCATCCTTAACTCCAACCCAACTATAAAATGCAACATTGAACACGGTTTTAGCTTTGCAGTGTACATCTAACTCGAGGTCTATAGATAAGTTTCTCTGATACTATTCATGTTCCTATACTAAGCTTTCATAATTTGTTTTATATAGGATTTACCAGCAGTGGCAACTTGATCTATAGTTTGAAAATAAACCAGTTTTAAGTCCTATTGCTGTTTCATTATATGATAGCAAAACCATTGTGTACGATACCTTCCAAACACATTGGGAAATGTAGCCACTACTCTAAAGAAGGTACAGGTTAAAGGGGAAATGTGGAACAAAAAATATTGCTTTCCAGCAGAACGATCAAAATGATAACAGGCATGTTTCCTAAGAAATACGTATTGCTTAGCTGGCTTTGTGGGTTTTTTTCCCCATAGCTGATAGAACAGGACTTTGGCTGTGTGTCATGAAGGGAAAAAAAAAAAACTGAGTAGGAACTCACCTTTTGTCCTTGCTTCAAACAGCAACTTTTGGGTGACAGGAAACTTCTCTGTGACACATTTGATGTATATGCAGGGATCTCTAACGTCCAGTATCCTACAATCCTCCATTCTCCCTCCTCCCTCCAAGAGGTGCAGAGAGTGGGAGGGAGAATGGCTTGTTGCCTGGTAGCCTTGAACCAGCATGCAGGAAATTGCATAAGCCATTGTTATCTTTTAGCAACAGCTGATGGGGCTGCAGTGATGGGAACAGCTAATCAAGTGGCAGAGACTGCTTCAGCAGCCCTTGCTGCCATAGGCATTTTGAAAGCAGTCCAAGCAGCCATTGCAATGATGGTAATGGCTAACTGGGCTGTAGCACCAGCAAGGGCTGATCAAGAAGCAAATGCCACCCCTTCAGCCCTTTCTACCACTGATGGCTTGCGATGACTGACAAGGCTGCAGTGACAACAGGACAATCAAGTGGTGAGGATCTGATAAGTGGTGGCTTGGAGGTGGCTAGGGACATAAATAGCATATTTTATTGACCTTTGTCTGGAGTGTATGCCTGTACAGTGACTTTGCCTCACTCCAGCCAGGGGGCTGTGTATATATGCATGCCCCCATAGCACTCTTTTTCTGTAGTGCTACGAGCTTCATCATGCTACAAAAATAGCATGTGTCCAGGGCTTGGGAAGGCAGCCACACTGCTCCACTGGATCAGGAATGACATATATTTAATAGATTTGTAATTACATGGCTATAAGTCTGAAATATGTTTAATAGATTATTAATTGTGTGTGTATAAGAAGCAAGACATTTAAGGCCTCCTCCTCTATTGAAGAAAAAGGGGTTTACTTGTATTTCTGGATTAATAGCTTGAGGCTGAGATCACGCATTACAGATAGATCATGCTAAGAGGATTTAAAACTTGTCACACTTGAAGTGCTAAATGCATTTTAGAGTTATGCCACTTCAGGCAAAGGTTAACTTTGAGCTGTTCTACCTAGCTTGAGCAAAGTTAATTTCTGGGTGGTTACTTGAGATAAAACCACCAATTTTTAGTCCTCCAGTATCTCAGGAAGCATTGCTCCCAGATAGACTAGCTACCATGCAGGACTCTATAGCCCTAACTTAGCAGCTGGGCAACAGGTGGGTGGAGATGAGGTGAGTAGGGAAGGAGGGAAAAAGGGTGAAGGGGTAGGGGTGCCAGGGAGAGAAGGGAAAGGGGTGAGGGGCAGGATTGGAGAGGGGAGGAGGTGCAGGGGGTGGGGAGCTGCTGGGTTCCTGCCCCCTCTGCCCCCTAAATTACATTGTAGCCCCCAAATCATCTTCTCCAGCCGTAGAATTTTTCTTTATGACTTCCTGGCCTTAAGGGAGGGGGTGGGGGGCAGATCAAGACCCCCCACATTGCAGGAGAGAGTGGGGTAGGGGCAGGGCGACACTCCCCCCTGCACTGTGGGGATTGTCTCATGACCCAGCCTGGCCAAGGTCCCATTCATAGTCAGTGGAGCCCTGGCTGGGCCGGTGTCATGGGACAATCAGAGTCTGGTGGCTCGTCCAGAGCCAACATGGCTCTGGAGAGCCAAGGGTGGGGGTGATCTTTGCACAGGGCAAGGGTGGGCCACAGCTGCAAGATGGGCTCTGCCTGCTCCCTGCCTCTGTACCTCACTGCCACCTTTGAAAGCGGTGCAGTGTAGTGCTGTGTATGTCCTGCCTGGGTGGGCTGGGCAGCAAGGCTCATGGCACTGCATCACTTTCAAAGCAGCGGCAGTAGTGAGATGCAAAGGAAGGAAGCAGGCAGAGCCCAGCTTGCAGCTGCAGCCTGCTCTTGCCCGGTGCAAAATCAGGGGGTGAATTCACATGCCTGCTATGCCGGCTTTGAATGTGCCATGGCTCTGATTGTCCCACGACCCAGCCCAGCCAGGGCCCCATTCACAGTGAATGGGGCCTTGGCTGGGCTGGGTCTTGGGACAATTAGAGCCCAGTGGCTTGTCCAGGGGTGTGGCATGGGGAAGCCAAAGGAGGAGAACTCCCCCCACCCCTTTGACTCCCCGTGGTGTGCACACAAGCGGGGTCTGCCCACCCTCATCCCTAGATGAGCTGCCAGCCTCCAATTGCCCCACAAGTTGGCCTGGCTGGGGCCCCGTTCATCTTGAATTGGGCCCCAGCTGGGCCAGGTTTCATAGTTTCATAGTAGCTAGGGTCAGGAGGGACCTGAACAGATCATCTAGCCTGACCCCCTGCCACAGGCAGGAATGAATGCTGGGTTCACAAGACCCCAGACAGGTGATCATCCAACCTCCTCTTGAATTTGCCCAAAGTAGGGGCGAGGACCATTTCCCTGGGAAGTTGGTTCTAGATTTTGACCACCCTAACTGTAAAATATTGCCTTCTGATCTCTAACCTAAACCTATTCTCCATCAGCTTATTACCATTGTTCCTTGTCACCCCAGGTGTTGCTGGAGAGAAAAGGGCTCTACCTATTTGCTGTTGATCTCCCCTGTTGAGTTTGTAGGCAGCCACCAGGTCCCCCTTCAGTCTCCTCTTGCTGAGGCTGAACATGTTCAGGTCCCTCAGTCTCTCTTCATAGGGCCTGTCCTGCTGCCCTCTCACCAAGTGGGTGGCCCTTCTCTGAACCCTCACCAGGCTGGCCACATCCCTTTTGAAGTACGATGCCCAGTACTGGACGCAGTATTCCAACTGCGGCCTGACCAAAGTAACATAGAGGGGGAGTATCACCTCTCTGGACTGGCTTGAGATGCACCTTTGGATGCATGACAAAGTATGAATGGCCTTGCTGGCTGCGGTCTGGCATTGGCAGCTCATGTTCATCTTGGAGTCAATAATGACTCCAAGATCCCTTTCTGCCTCTGTGCTTTCAAGAAAGGAACTCCCCAGCCTGTGTGTATGCTGTGGATTCCTTCCCCCAAGGTGCAGTACTCTGCATTTGTCTACATTGAACCCCATCCTATTCTCATCTGCCCACTTTTGTAGTCTGTCTAAATCTAGTTGCAGCCTTTCTTTCCCTTCAGGTGTGTCCACCTTGCCCCACGTCTTAGTGTCATCAGCAAACTTGGACAGCATGCTTTCCACCCCCACATCCAAGTCGCTGATGAAGATGTTAAACAGTGCAGGCCTGATGTTGTGGGGCAATCTGAGCCTGGTGGGTCATCCAGGGGTGTGGCACCAGTAAGCCAAGCAACAGCAGTGAGGTGCGGATGCACACAGTAGATGCTGATTGATTCCAGCCTACAGCTGCAGCCCACCCTTGCCCCATGCAAAAATTGGGGGGGGGCATGGGTCCCCCCTTGGCTCGTCCATATCCTGCCACTGGAGGAGCTGCCAGGCTGTGCCAGGGTCTTCCCAGGGATGACTCAGGGTGTGCACGGGGATCTGGCCTGGGGGTTCAGCTGAGGCTGGCCCAACTCTGGGTCTGGGCCCCCCCAGGTGGTGCGGGGTTGGGGCCGGTGTGGGGCTGGGAGGCTTACCAGCACCAGACAATGATCCTGAGCCCAGTGGAAGGGGCAGCCACATGGGCAGGGCAGGCCTTGGCCCTGACCCTGGCTCTGCTTCACTTTCTCCCCATCCCTGCCTGGTGCTGGTCCCAGCCCCATTCCCCCCACCCCCATCCTGTTCTCTCCCACCTCTCCCCCACAGACTCTCCCATGGGGGGGAGCGGGCACATGTGTGCATGTGCTCAGCTCCCTGACTTTTTTTCCCCTCCATCTATGACCACACCTACAAGGTAATGGAGATGATGACAAGCAATTGATAGTCTGCCTAAACAGCTATGCAGATGTGGCTTCACTGTTGCTGATTTAGGTGATAGCTCACAAAATGTGATGTTGCACTTAAGAATGCTACTTCTAGGTATGGTAATTTTACAGTGTATGCACAGCCTCAGGGTTTCTGTTCTGGGCATGCCCATTTGTGCATACTTAGGGCTCCACTAAATATCATCACTTTGCTAATATTTGATATGTTCAAAGCAGCAGCAAATGGATAGGTCCTCTGTCATGACACTGCTCCCCCTTTTCCCTTGTTCTGCTATACTAATATGGAATTCTGATTAAACAAGGATAGTCTGACCTCTGGAGATGTCCCAATGGTTAGAGGAAACAAAATGGTAACCCTGACCTTTTTACAGTGTCTCCTGATGGGAAAGAAAACTGAAAACGTGGCATTTATTATCAAAAAGAGAACTGAAAGTACAAACTTAAATTGTACTGTTCAGATTGCTTCAGGGTTATATTAAGGCACAGATGAATAAACAGAATGAGAGGAGTAAGCAAAATCAAATGTATGGTCTAAGAAGAACTCCATTTCTCCGAACTCTGGCAGACCTCCCCATGTGACAGAATAGGGCTCCTGTATCCTCAGTAATAAAGTCACTTCTGTCATTACTGCATCCTTTGATTGACTTTCTTAATAGATACTGCACATTTGAGAATTGAATTACATGGCATAAAGGATGTTTTCAAACTAAAATATATTTGTTCTAGCAACAAACTGATGTTATAGTTACTAGATTAATTACTATTGGGAGGGGCAGAAATAAACTGTCCCCTTTCTTTTAAAAAGCTGAACAAAAAATAAAAGATCATTAAAATCAAATGTCTATAGTCCTGATACTGTTCAATTTTTCAAGTGCTTAAACAGCTCTAGGCACCTAAGTGTGATTGTAGTCTATCCTGTTCAAGTACCTGGGTGAGTCTACATGTGCCCCTCACTGTGCATTTGATACTGCGCAGTCATTTAGGACTTGTCTTAGCAAGTACTAAATGACTGTGCAGTACCCACTGGTACTGTGCAGTCCCAGCAGCACATGCTTATTTTAGATGCTACTTCACTGTAGCAATGAGCTATGGCGATATAGCTTGCCACTATGGTGACAAAGCACTGGCATCACGGTTTGTGCCCACTGCTGTTATGTCACCATAATGACAAGTTACATTGCTGTAGCTCATTGTTAGGGCAACATAGTGTCTCATGTAGATGCGCTCCCTAAAAATCTATTGACGCATCAACTTTAGTACCATGCCTTCATCTTAGCCCTAAGACCAAGTCACAGGAAAGCAGCAAAGAGAAAGAGGACCCACCCAACTTCTGTATTCACAGTTTTTCAGGGATTCAAACACTGTAAAGCAGAACTGCAGTTAGGTACTTGTAGCAGGGAACCCTAGCCCTGTTACCAGAAAGCCAGAACAAGGAACCCTAGCCCTGTTACCAGTTACCTTTAAGACCAGAACTTTCTGGGAGCAGACTGCTGGCAGGGTAGGGGTTAAAATCTGAGCTTTGCCAGCTAGTCAGGTGGCAGAAAGGGGGCAGGACAGAACTATAAAAACCCTGGGCTTGGTGACAGTTCTGGGGCAGCAGCTAGTGGGGGAAGGAGTTTGTGCATAAGAGCTCCATGGAGATGCTTGGCTGCCTGTCCAGCTGCTTTAGGGGGAACTCCTGATGACTCCCAGAGAAGATGCGGCAGCCCCACAAGGCGGAGAATTACAGATGGTGGGAAGCAGGAGCACAGAGCCATGAAAAAACATAAGCTGGCATACTGCCTTCTTTAATTTTTTAAATATTTTTTTGTGGTTATAGCCCATGGATTTAGTTTTTGTATTTTGACTGGTAGACTGGTGGTTTGTAGTTGAGGCTGTAGGGGAGGAAGAGGCCTCATTAGTACCTTGGGGTGCAGTCATAAAAGACCAAAGGGCCTAGTGCACTAGTGGGTGCAGCTGTATAGGGTCAGTAGCACAGATCTGGCTACAGGACTTTGAATCCGGGTCCCAGTGGGGGGATCTTGGCTAGTAGCCCAAGCTATAAGAAAGGGCCAAGCCTGAGGAGACAGAAGACCCAACAACTTGGCATCCAGGGGGTGCAGGGTGAAAGGAGGCCAGAAGGCCTGGCTCCATAATGAAAGCAAAAGGAGGGCCACAGGCCCAGAGAGGATTAAGGAGCTAGATCCTCTGAGTCGAACCCTATCTGATGGGTTTAGACTGGTAGGCCTAGCTAGAGAAAGATGGGGAGCAAGGCCCGTGGTGGCTGAAAACCCCAACATAGAAGTATAATAGGCTGTCTCCCGCTTGTAAGAACATCTAAATAATATTTACATCAAGATGTGGCAGATGAGTAAAGGTGGGATACAAGACAAAAGACAAAAGTGAAACATTAAGCGTATTCAAGGGTGCCCCTCACAGGTCACTAAAATTCTACTGGGTAGGGCAACCTGTTACAGTGCCTCAGTCATCCAGTGTATAATCACTAGTGTAGGATATAGCCTCCCCTATATGTTTACCTAGATTATTGTATCTTGTAGCCAGCAATAACTTAACTTTTAGTAACCAATCTGTTTCTGTTGTAAATAGTTTAGATTTACTGACCTGAGGTAAAAATCATCATTTAAAATTCAATAATATTCCTTTAGATTGCTAATGATTCAGACTTGTTTTAGGAGTTATACTGATACTGCTTTAAATAGAGCTAATTGAGTCACATCCTCAATTTCTTCCACTCAAAACCAAATTTCCCTAGATGTTTTACTAGACAATTATGATAGATGTTCCATTCTTATATGTTATTGCCATCTCTCTCACTGGAGCATTAAAATAAAGACTGTAAGTATTGTTAGAGCAATTATCTCACAAACTATTTTAAGGCATGCAGCTGCACACAGAGACAGCAAAGCCCTGCATACCATAGCTTAATCATTTATACAAATTAGGTTTTTGAAAAGTATGTGATTTTTACATTCCTTAGGAGGATAGGTTGTATAATACAATGTCATAAACTACTTACGACTTGTTTGGCTGGAAATAAATTTAAAAGGAAAATCAACTTTAAATCTGCATCTGATGAGGACAGTTTCATCTGAAGAAAACCTCTCAATGTGCATGTGGGGTTGGGGGTTTAGAGGGGAGAGGAGTATTGCTTTTTTCTTAAATAAAATGCCTTGAAAAAAGTATTTCGAAATGTTTAGTGAAATGTTTATTATGAAAACTATATTCACCCAAGGAACCTTGTCTGCATATTTCAACTAATAATTTAATGTTTCCTTAGAAATTATATTGCTTTATTTTTGTATTTTTATTATCCTTACATTATTCCATGACTGTATTTATGCTATATGCCAGTTCAAATATATATATTTTTAGATCAATAAAGATGTTAACTTCTTACTGGTTGCAGAGGCCCAACTTTAAATGTTGATGCCTAGAGCAGTACAGGACAGGGGAATGCTTATCTATTCACAAGGGCTCTGGTGATGGAGGTGGCATGAGCTCCTTCTGCCTCAGTGCAAGCTCCCCCAGCATGGGTTGCAGCAGGTGACAGTTTCCTGACAGTTTTCTGGATTCCCCTCTGAACTGGCATCTGGGGCTTGTACTTCAATTAAGTAGAGTATTTTGCCCTTGTTGGCTGGCATGGGGGGAATACTTGGGGTCAGGAAGGAAACTTACCCCATGGTCAGACTGGTATGGACTGTGGGGTTTTTTGTCTACCTCTGTAGTGGGGAGTGTGTGGTTCTCTTCCTGGGATATCTTGAGTGTATATTAAAAACTTTTACAGAAGGAGAACATTGGCTACTGGGATTCATAGATTCATAGATGTTAGGGTCGGAAGGGACCTCAATAGATCATCGAGTCTGACCCCCTGCATAGGCAGGAAAGAGTGCTGGGTCTAGATGACCCCAGCTAGATGCTTATCTAACCTCCTCTTGAAGACCCCCAGGGTAGAGGAGAGCACCGCCTCCCTTGGGAGCCCGTTCCAGACCTTGGCCACTCTAACTGTGAAGAAGTTCCTCCTAATGTCCAGTCTAAATCTGCTCTCTGCTAGCTTGTGGCCATTATTTCTTGTAACCCCCAGGGGTGCCTTGGTGAATAAATCCTCACCAATTCCCTTCTGTGCCCCCGTGATGAACTTATAGGCAGCCACAAGGTCGCCTCTCAACCTTCTCTTGCGGAGGCTGAAAAGGTCCAGATTCTCTAGTCTCTCCTCGTAGGGCTTGGTCTGCAGGCCCTTAACCATATGAGTGGCCCTTCTCTGGACCCTCTCCAGGTTATCCGCATTCCTCTTGAATTGCGGCGCCCAGAATTGCACGCAGTACTCCAACTGCGGTCTGACGAGCGCCCGATAAAGGGGAAGTATCACCTCCTTGGACCTATTCGTCATGGGGTACCTCTACTTTACCAGTGGCAGGTTAGGCTGTTATATTTTGTGTTGTATTAGGGTTGTAGTTTGTCTAAGAGGTTAGACAGTGGATTTGTGTAGGATGCTGTGGACAAGAATCATCCTACCTCAGTCAGGAGTTTGGACTATATGACCTATGGAGGTCCGCTCCATTTCTACATCTCTATGATTCTCTGAATATTTAGGTTTCTGCAGACCTAATTCTACTCTTAGTTACAGGTGTGGTTTCAATGGATGTCCTCTCTTCTATAAACCTCTCTTAGGTCTGTGTTTCTTCATTTTTCTTACCTTTCATGAACACTGCTTTTATTGTTTGCATTAACATAGATGTATTGATCAGAGTTCAGCAGAATTATTCCTGATGGACATTATGCAAGCAAAAGGCCATCCAGCCTTGTGTCTGCAGTGAGATTGTGCAGATATGTGTGAGTGCAGAATCTGGCTTGCACCTGGAATTTAAACTGATGGTCATGCATATAGCAACAGAAAGCTGTCCAGATCCTCAGATCTGCACTTTCTGAGTTCAGCATAGCTAAGGATAGTAGACAGGCAACGATAGGTTTAAACTCCACCCCCCCCCCTTTTTTTTTGTCTCTTGTCCCAAGACATGTGCCTTTTTTTAAGGAGGCTATTCCAGCAGCTATGAAATTGCAAGGGGATAAGGATACACCAACTAGGTGCATGTCTAAGAAAGCAAGCTATGCTATCTTTTATTAAACCAACTGACTAGTTGGAAAGATTGTTCTTTGCAACCTTTTGAACACAGGCACCCTTCCTCAGGCATAGGGAGAGTCTTACGATATGCAGGTATCATTTCTCTAAAATAAGTTATGATACATTTTGGAGGGGAATTAATGCATGTTTTGCTCTAATGCTCTTTGGTGTATCCAAATGTACTACTGATATGCTCAGAGATTCCTCCTCTTTCTTTAGCTTATGATGCATTTCTGGGCCCAAGACCTAAGAGGTTTGGCAATTTTTAAGCAAAAACATTTGAAATTCAGTGTCTTAGGTATGACTGATCTTTTCTTGTCAGGTTTCCATAAGTCTGGAAACTGGTAACCACAATGTGGTTATTTCCTAATAGCACAGTAAGTTTCTCTTTTGTTTATAAGTTACAGATACTTAGAAATACTCTTTGAAATCAAATGCAGCTACACAGAGAAGATTGCATTAACTGTTTTCAAGATACACACTTAAATGTATATGTGAACCTCAGAGCAGGATGAAGAGACCAATAAGGGCCCATATATACCATAGGATATATGCATATGTTTACAAATTGTAGGTCCTGGCCTGGGACACTGAGCAAGCTGAATTCTGGTGCTATTTTTAAGTTAAAGTGTAACAATTGTACAACATTTTGAAGAAGTGGTGTTTTTAGGAAAAGCTTAGTATTAATTCATAGGGAAGTAAAGATTATCTTCTATTTTTCATTGCATGGCTTTCTGTTCTGCTGTGGACTAATGCAATACCACTGCTGTCCAATTATGTAGTGTAATTAAAAGTTAACAGTGCACAGAAAGCAGTTTCCTGCACTCCCTTTTTAAAATCTAGGTGAATTCTAAGGTTCTGTAAAGGTAATAAAAATTTAGAAATGCACTTGGATGCTATGCTTTCATCAGGATAAGACTGATAGAATACTCTAAAAGAAAAACAAGCTATGAAAATATAAAGAACTAGAAAGACAAGGAAATGAAAGTAACTGTCTGAAAGTAGCTATTGGTTATACTTGAGTTTTTGTTAGTTCTTCAGAGTAAACCTCTTTCTCCATATCCCATCCAACAAGATACGTGCATGTGTGTATGCACGCACACACATGCACACACACACACACAGTTTTGTTTCTGTTCTAATGCATGGTTAACACCAGGGGTGCCCAACCTAAATATCATGAGAAACATCTCACCCTATGGGAAATCTCCCTGAGCCTAGGGCAGCCTCCTAACTACTTATTAAAAAACAAAAAATCATGGGAGATAAGCAGGGAGGGAACACTTAGGTGAAAGTCGGAGGCAGGCTAACAGGTGGGTGTAATCACACCACTTAATCCCAGGCCTGGCACAGCTCAATTCTAATTTCTGACCAGTTTTACCCTGATTTAACACAATTGCCTTCAGAGACTTACGTTTAACACTTAACCTTTACTAGCATTAATGAGATAAGAATCAAGCTGATACCTCCAGCAAGACCTTATGAAATATGTTTAATTTAAAGTAAACATAAAAATGGCAGAAAATTAATTTGTGTTCAGTTGATGTTGTAGGCATGATGATCCATGAAAAAGTAGAATCCATGAGAAGCAAGGATTTTTTGTGGGTGATAGCATTTATAGGACCAGAACCTTCTACAGGTCTCTGAGAAATAAGAACCAGGGACTTAACATGGATACTGGCCCATTATAATTGACCTGGTCCCCCCTAATCTTTCTGTATTATATAGTAATAATGACCACCATGGATGGTTTTGCTCTTCCACTTATCAGAGAAAGTCTGAAAGTAGGCAGAAGGAAGGGCAGGGTGGCACCTAGAAAACTAACTTGTGTGCTGCTGTGGAGCTTTTTTACTACTTTTACTTTTTACTTTGAAGCAGGACAGTACTTGTATTTACAGAGTAAATTAATTAGCACATGTAGACACCAAGGGCATATCCACACATGCAAGCACATGCACTTGCAGCAGCTCAAATAGAAGTGGTGCGAATTTGGGCTGGGGTTTTTTGCCTCAGTGCACATACTCGGACATGCAATTTGTTGTGGAGAAAATTGTGCCACTTGGGGCAAAATAACCCTGCCTGGCTCCTCCTGGATCTGCAGCCAGGGGGAGCTAGAGTCTGGGGCCAGCACCTGTGCTGTCCCCAGCAGTATAAAAAGTTGTCCTGTCCTGACCCCATCCATATAAAAAGCTGCCCTGGCAAGCTGCTCTGGAGTAATCACTCTCAGGAGCTTCTGGGGCCTGGCCATTTGGTACCTGGGGACACTACCCCTTGTGCCAGATGGACTGCTGCAGCAGCATTCCAAATCCACTTTTCATATTCATAGATTCATAGATTCACAGATGTTAGGGTCGGAAGGGACCTCAATAGATCATCGAGTCTGACCCCCTGCATAAGCAGGAAAGAGTGCTGGGTCTAGATGACCCCAGCTAGATGCTCATCTAACTTCCTCTTGCAGACCCCCAGGGTAGGGAAGAGCACCACCTCCCTTGGGAGCCCGTTCCAGACCTTGGCCACTTGAACTGTGAAGAAGTTCTTCCTAATGTCCAATCTAAATCTGCTCTCTGCTAGCTTGTGGCCATTGTTTCTTGTAACCCCCGGAGGCGCCTTGGTGAATAAATACTCACCAATTCCCTTCTGTGCCCCCGTGATGAACTTAAAGGCAGCCACAAGGTCGCCTCTCAACCTTCTCTTGCGGAGGCTGAAAAGGTCCAGTTTCTCTAGTCTCTCCTTGTAGGGCTTGGTCTGCAGGCCCTTGACCATACGAGTTGCCGTTCTCTGGACCCTCTCCAGGTTATCCGCATCCTTCTTGAAGTGTGGCACCCAGAATTGCACGCAGTACTCCAACTGCGGTCTGACCAGCACCCGATAGAGGGAAAGTATCACCTCCTTGGACCTATTCGTCATGCATCTGTTGATAAAGTGCCATTGGCTTTTTTGATGGCTTCGTCACACTGCCGGCTCATGTTCATCTTGGAGTCCACTAGGATCCCTTTCCACCTCTGTGCCACCCAGCAGGTCATTCCCTAGGCTGTAGGTGTGCTGGACATTTTTCCTCCCTAGGTGCAGCACTTTGCATTTCTCCTTGTTGAACTGCATCCTGTTGTTTTCTGCCCACTTGTCCAACCTATCCAGGTCTGCCTGAAGCTGTTCCCTGCCCTCCGGCATGTCCACATCTCCCCATAGTTTTGTGTCATCTGCAAACTTGGACAGAGTACATTTCACTCCCTCGTCCAAGTCACTGATGAAGACATTAAGGAGTATTGGTCCAAGGACCGAGCCCTGCGGGACCCCACTGCCCTCACCCTTCCAGGTCGAGACCAACCCATCCACCACGACTCTCTGGGTGCGGCCCTCTAGCCAATTCTCCACCCACTGGACTGTGTAGTCATCCACGTCACAGCCTCTTAACTTGTTCACCTGTATGGGGTGGGATACCGTATCGAAGGCCTTCCTGAAGTCTAAGTATATGACATCCACCCCTCCTCCTGTGTCCAGGCGTTTCGTAACCTGGTCATAGAAAGAGACTAGATTGGTCAGGCACGATCTTCCTGCCACAAACCCGTGCTGGTTTCCCCTCAGCATAATTTGCCCTGCTGGGCTCTCACAGATGCGAGCCTTGATAATATTTTCAAAGACTTTGCCTAGGATGGAGGTGAGACTGACTGGCCTATAGTTGCCCAGGTCCTCCTTCCTCCCCTTTTTGAAAATGGGGACCACGTTAGCCCTTTTCCAGTCCTCCGGGACTTGGCCCGTGCACCACGAGCGTTCGAATATTCCCGCCAGTGGCTCTGCAATGATGTCGGCCAGTGCCTTCAGCACCCTCGGATGGAGCTCATACGGGCCTGCCGACTTAAAGGCATCCAGTTCTTCCAAGTGACTCTGCACCATCTCAGGATCTATGCATGGAAGTCTGGTGCCTTGCTGCTGCCTCTCTACAACCCCAGTGAGAGACTTGTCGTGCCCCTCGCTTAGGAACACTGAGGCAAAGAACTCGTTGAGGAGTTCAGCCTTGTCCCCCCTGTCTGTCACCAATTGTTTCTGCCCATTTAGCAGGGGTCCTATTCCTCCCTGGGCCTTCCTTTTACTCCCTATATATCTAAAAAACAATTTCTTGTTGTCTTTTACTTGGGTTGCCATCCTCAGCTCCATGGTAGCTTTGGCCCGCCTAACTGCCTCCCTACAAGCACGAGCAGAGGAGGTATATTCATCTTTAGTGATCTCACCCTGTTTCCACTTTTTATGTGCTCCCCTTTTGGCCCTTAGGCTGCCCTGGATTTGTCTGGTCAGCCATGGAAGCCTCCTGGCCCCTTTCCCTCTTTTGCCTCGCTCGGGGATCGTCTTGCTTTGTGCCCAAAGGATTGTTTCCTTAAGGCACAGCCACCCTTCATGGGCTCCCATCCCTTCAAAACTCCTACTCTGCAGTGCATCCTTGACTAATCGCCTGAGTGCATAGAGATCAGCTTTCCTAAAATCTAGCACTTTCACCCTACTAGTTACCTTACCCACTCGACGTCTTATGTTGAATTCTATTATTAGGTGATCACTGTCTCCCAAATGGCTACCGATCTGGAGGTCCCCTACCATATCATCCCCCGTTGCCAATACCAGATCCAGTATGGCATTTCCCCTAGTAGGATCATGTACTTCCTGTGTCAGGTGGAGGTCCTGTACACAGGTTAGAAACCTGCGTGAGCAGTGGGATTTTGCTGTCTGCGTCTCCCAGCAGATGTCCGGGTAGTTTAGGTCCCCCATGACTACCACCTCTTTAGCTTTTATGGTCCCTGAGAGTTGCCTCAGGAGCCCCGCATCTATTTCTTCCCCTTGGTGTGGGGGTCTATAGCAGACCCCTACCACCAAATCCCTTTCTCCTTGCCCCCCATGTAGCCTAACCCACAATCCTTCTACTTCCTCAACCTTGGATTCTGTCTTGATGAGAGTTGATGTATATTGCTCACTGACATAAATTGCAACCCCCCCCCTTTCTTCCCCGACCTGTCCTTTCTGTACAATCTATAGCCCTCAATATGTACCGCCCAGTCGTGGGATGAATCCCACCAGGTTTCTGTTATTCCCACTAAGTCATAGGTGTTTAGTGCAAGCAGGAGCGCTAGTTCATCCTGCTTGTTCCCCATGCTCCTAGCACTAGTATATAGGCACTTGAGCCCTGCGACTGGTGCCTTTGCTGCCCCCCTGCTCCGAGTCCCAAGGGGCCCATTGTTTCTTACCTTCTTGTTTCTTACCTGTTCTGTAGTGCTGGTCTCCCCATGGCTTTCAGGTTTCCAATGCTCTCTTTCTTCAGGCTGGGCTGTCCTTGTGGGTGCCACATGGTTTGGTGGTCCACAGCTTCCCCTGCCCTCCTACTCCCCTCCCCCCGACGAGCCTAGTTTAAAGCCCGCCGGAGGAGATCCGCCAACCTAGAAGAAAACACATGCTTACCTTTGGGGGACAGGTGAAGCCCATCCCAGCTGAGCATGTCCCTCATCGTGATGTGCGGGTCATTGTCCAGGAAGCCGAAGCCTGCCTCGAGACACCACTGCCGAAGCCGCCAGTTGGTTTCTCGGATGCAGTTCTCATGCTGTCTTCCTCGTCCGCTCACTGGTAGGATGGAAGAGAATACCACCTGTGCACCAAACTCCTTCAGCACGCCGCCCAGAGCACTGTAGTCCGCCATCAGGTGATCGGGGGTTCTCCTGGCTGCATCATTAGTACCCACATGGACTAGGACCATGGGGTAGTAATCGGTGGGCTTGATCCTGGCCTGGATTACCTCCATCACATCCCGAATCTTTGCTCCGGCGAGGCAGTATACCTCTCGTGCTGAGGGGTCCTGGCGACAGATGGGCCCTTCCGCACCTCTCAGGATGGAGTCGCCTATGACAAGCACTCGTCGCCTTCTCCTCTGGGTCCTCGTGGATCTCTTGACCTGTTCGGAGTGTGAAGAATGTGGTGTTTCTTCTTGCCCAAGGGTTTCCTCCTCCCCTTCCATCTCCTGCAGGGTTGCCAGGGCCTCGTACCTGTTCACCAGTCGGACTGGAGAAGCTGGTACCGGTTCGCTGCGAGCTGCTCCGGTCCTGGATGTGACCGTCTGCCACTCTGCTGTGGAGGGCACTCCCCGGGCTGCTTCTTCCTTTGGTGCCTGGGCCTGCAGGGAAAGGAAATAATTGTCAATTTCATCCTCCACCTCCCTGATCCCCCTCAGCCTGCTAACCTCCTCCCAGAGCTCCCTCACCTGCGCCTCCAGAGCCCTAAGATGGGCACCTGCCGGACAGGTGTGGGGGCCCCCAATCTCTGCCCCCCCCGGCCCTGCTGGGGATCCCCCGCAGGCCAGGAGGTAGGGGGACATCAGCTCCCCAAATTTATACCCCCAAATCCATTTTCTTCCACAGTTAAAACAACAACAAAAAAACACTCTATACACACACACACACACACACATCTAGAGAGAGACAGAAAGAGTTAGCCAGTGATCAGTTGGGTAATGCTTTATTGGTATATTTACAATGTTAAAGCAATTTGGAAGCCTATCAGTGTCTCTATCATCATGAAAAAATAAATTCTAAATACCTAAATGTGTTGTTTTCTTCACACATGATGGGTGTGTGATGGGGGATGTGGTTTTTGCAAGAAGGGGGTGAGAAGGGGTGTGAGGGAAGTGGGTGGGTGTATGGGTGTGTGTGGAGGGATATGGGTTGGTTTGTGGGTAGTTGTGGGGCAATTGCTGGGGGGACTGTGGGTGTGGGGGACCTTGGGTGCTGCTCAGGAGGGGTGGGTCCTCTGGCCTCCACAGGGTGCAGCCCCCCCCAGCACATGGAATGCCCCCCCTACCCAGGGTCCCAGCTCACCCCTAGAGGGCCACAGCCCCTATCCCCCACAGGGCCCCAGTCCCCCTACCCAGGGTTCCAGGCACCCTGGAGGGCCCCTCTCCCATGCAGGGTCCCAGCTCCACCCTGGAGGGTCCCAGCCCCCCCACCCAGGGCCTGTAACTGACCTTTCACAGCAGCAGCGGGGGGACCATGCACCAAGCCTATCCAGGTCCTGCCAGCCCTGGGGCTGCTCCTGCCACCCAGCTGGGCCAGTCTTGTGGTGGCAGGACCCAGTGCAGCACGTGGGGACTATGTGCCAGGTCCAGCTGGGTCTTGCCACCCTTGGGGCTGCTCTGCCACCCAGCTGGGCCGGACCCATGGTGACAGGACCTGGTGTAGCATGTGGGGACCATATGCCAGGCCCAGCAGGTCCTGGGGCACCCTTTGAGGCGGGGCAAGAGTCACATGCAGGAATGGAAAAATGTTCCCTGCACTGCAAGTTTGCAGCACGGTGAGAAAATTAGACCCCTGGATATCCAGGGGTCTAAAAAAAACAACTTTGCAATAGAGCAGGGCAAGGCAAGGTTCCAGACCATGACTGGAGCCAGCAGGGAATTGGTCCTTCAAAAGAGATGCTCTGGTTTTGGCCAGACCATCTCTTTGGTGCTCCTGCTGACCCCGGCCCGCAATGCTGTCCAAGGTAAGTGTGGGGGGAGTTCATGGGTGTGGGTGGATGAGGGGTGGCAGGGGAATGTAGCGAGGTTGGGGAGTGGTGGGGGGGATGTCCCCAGGGCTGTGGGGGGTAAGGACCTGGCCCAGATCCGTGCGGCTTGCTAGTCCAGCGATGTCAAGATGTTTACTGTGCAGCTAATTAGTCTTTATCAGACTCTTAACTTTTTATACAACAAAGAGCTATTTCTTCTTCCTTTGATATTTTGCTAAACCAGGCAGGAGATTCTACTTTGGCATCATCTGCTCTCACATGAAATCTTGAAAAATGTATCAAAATTTATTTTATACTCATTACTCTGCTTAGCAAATTTAACAATAATTCTGCACTGTAACAAATCTTGAACAAGGAACACTGTTCTGCTCCCATTCAACCTTTCTCAATGTAGAATCAGACACCAAAATGGCTGAATGAAAAAAAAAACAAACTTCTGTTAAGTTGCTATTTTACAGTAAACTACTGTAAGCATAGCTGGCAGTAATGCAACACATCTCTATTGTGATTTCATTGTTTCCAAGCATCTCCCATATTTTTCAGTTTAGCTTTGTTGGCAAATTTTCTCCTACTCAGGACTCTGAATCCAAGTCATTAATCAATGATATTTTAGTTTGTGAAAATCCAAGTAATGCTATTTTCATTTCATGCCTAGGAATCCCTTGTCAGGAAAATAAAACCTCAAACAGTTTCAACAAACACAGTAAATTCAATTTGGCTTTCCATGTGCTATCCTTTATCAAATTCTGCTTTTCCAGGCATTCTATTGAAGTCTTTCACTTGGTTTCTAATATTTTTTTCCTACAGCTAGTATTAAGAGAGAAGCTCTTTTATAGATGGTTTCATGTCATTTTATGAGAACTGAATACAATGAAGCTTTTATAGATTTCTCATGAACACATCAACTTTGTAAAATAACTACTCGATTTTGGATAGGCCTCCTTCTTTAATACTTCTCAAAAGTTGTATTGTCATGGATTGAAATCATATTTGTTTCAATTGTAAAAGCTACAGCTTTTATAATAGTTCAATTAATTTATCTTCCAGTAACACCAGGATTCACATTTTTCTTTTAGACAATGTACATTTTTGTAATTTACTAAACATGTATGGGGCTTCAGTTTCAGAGGTGAATATATAGAAGTTAAAATATTACTCATGACTCATAGTTGCATGGATATAAAATGACCTATGTTTGATCTGTAAGTAAGTCTGGCAAGACATATCACACAACTGATTTATAAAGGAAACTCTTTAGAACTGGATAGATGAAGGAAGCCAAAATATAGGGCATAAAGGCAGCCTTAATACATTTTCTCATGTAAATATTCATATAGCAACAGATCATTCACAGAACAATCCTGGCATTCCAATCACATATGTCTGTAGCAGGAAGTTGCATATCCTCACTAAGGCAATTCTATTACTTTACTTTACTTTAGAAATTTGAAGCCTGAAGAAATTAATGATGAGAGAAACTGAAGTCAGTTGGGGTACCGATATTCAAAAAGCCTGAGGTGGAATTGAACTAAGTTATGTAGTTTTCTGTAAGTGGCATAGTTTAGATAAGTAGCAAACAGAACACACAAAACAGAGACAGAAGTGACAACTTTTGCCTGATCTTTCCCCCTGAAAGTGCTCTACAGCTGTCTATGGCTGCAGAGTGCTATAAAGGGGCCCAGTTCTGTTGAAATCTTAACCCTCATTGTATGACAGTTCAAATGAAGATGTTCCAATGGCTACCCTGTCCACCCCAGCTCTTGCCCTTTAAGAAAAATGAAACTGAGAAAACCCCTGGACTAACCATTCCTGGTGGGCGGGGGTGGGGGGAGAATCCCTGCTGCCCCACACCATGGGGGGGGGGGGGTCTCTGCACGAGTCCCTCAAAGCCCTAAGGCCACGGCAGGAGTGGTAAATCCTGGACCTTTTTTTTTTTTTGGTTTTTTTTTTTTTTTAAAGGGTCAGAGCTGCACTGGGCAGGGCACCTAAGGGGTGGCTGGGGGAGTGGTGGGGGTGTTGGGGGGCTTCTGAAAAGCCCTCCATGCAGCATGGGGCAGTGGGGGACAGCAGGGATCACTCCCCACCCAGCAGCACCCGGTCAGCACCAGGGCTTTTCTTTAAAGGGCCGGGAACTGGGGCAGGCAGGGCAGCCATGGGGGGCTGGGGGAGTGGGTGGGGGTTGGGGGGGCTGGGGGCACAGGCAGGGGCTGGTGGCTGGCAAAGGTTCCCCCATGGTCCCCTGCCCCCTCTTCCAGCCCCCTCACCACCCCTACTTACCAGCTCTGAGTCCAGCTGCAGCTCCCTGCTGCAGCCACCGGGGACTGCCCAAATCATTGAAGCTCTCCAAATCATTTCTAACAATTTGGAGAGCTTTGTATTGATTCGGACCTTTTAATTGTTCCCCTTATTTGATTTGGATTCAGAGATTTGGCCACCAAATCAGGCTGAATCTCCTTCGAATCGAATCACCACCACCACCCGAAGTTTGCACAGCCCTACTATATATATATATATATATATATATACACACACACTTTAGTCCTTGAAAAAAATAAAATAATAAATACACACACACACATACACATAATGTGTGTGTATACATGTATGTATGTATATATATGTATGTATGTATGTATGTATATAATATATATATATAGTGTGTGTGTGTGTGTGTGTGTTTATTTTTTCTAATTTTTTTCAAGGACTAAATTAGTTCCAGATTTAATTGGGCAAAATCTAACAAAGTTTGACTGAACAGAGCTCAATTGTCATGTCTATGTGGCTCTCCCTCCTTCCCATACCCATAGGTGTGGGGCTCTGGATACTCTCCAAATCCAGGCAAGCATCCTAAATGCAAGCCCTAGCCTTCTGGTCTAGGGCTTCTGGACTTCTGGACTTCTAGGTCCAGAAGTCTTGGGGTTCAGATACCCAGATTTTGGCTTGAATTTAGTGGTATTTCTCCTGGCAGGTATGTCATGTGTGGTAGTAGTCCAAGGCCAAAAGACTCATGATTTACCACATAGATTACTGGGCTGGGCTTGAGCAGAGTCAACAGCATTTCAGGTCATCGTATGCCATGTCACTACATACCCAGAATCTGTCTGTCATGCCCTGTCACAGTCTGCCACATATGAATAGTATGGTCCTGCCCTCCATGGTGACCCCACAGCTCAACATGGCTCAGTATGTATATATACTCCAGATACCCTCAACAAAGTAGCTTCCACTCATGACTGGAACTGGTTGTTCATAGTATCATAGTGCTTAGGGTCAGAAGGGACCTAAACAGATCATCAGGTCCGACCCCCTGCCCCAGGCAGGAATGGGTGCCAGGGTCATATCACCACAGCCAAATGTCTGTCCAGCCTCCTCTTGAAGACCCCCAAGGTAGGAGAGAGTACCACCTCACATGGGAGCCCATTCCAGAGCCTGGCAGCCCTAACTGTAAAGTAATGTCTCCTGATGTCCAGCCTGAACCTTATCTCTAACTATTTGTGACCGTTATTCCTAGTAACCCCAGGTGGTGCTCAGGGGAACAGAGCCTTCTTCAATTCCCACTGGTCCCCCCTGGTGAGTTTGTAAATGTCTACCAGATCCCCTCTCACCCTTCTCTTGTGGAGACTGAATAAGTTCAGGCCCTTTAGCCTTTCTTTGTGGGGCCTGCCCCACTGCCCCTTGACCATGCGAGTGGCCTTCCTCTGGACCCTCTCAGTACTAGCCACATCCCTTTTGAAGTGCGGCGCCCAGAACTAGATGCAGTACTACAACTGTGGCCTGACTGATGCTGCATAGAGGGGAAGGATCACCTCCCTGGACCTGTTTGTGATGCACCTGTAGATGCAACGTGCAATTAGCCTTACTGACCAGTTCCTCGCACTGGCGGCTCATGTTCATCCTGGAGTCAATAATGACTTCAAGATCCCTTTCTGCCACCATGTTTACAAGAAGGGTGTTCCCCAACCTATAGCTGTGTTGCTGGTTCCTTCTCCCTAGATGCAGTACCTTGCATTTGTCTATTTTTAATTCCATCCCATTCTCATCCACCCACCTCTGTAATTTGTCTAGATCTAGCTGGATTCTGTCCCTCCCCTCCAGCATGCCCACCTCGCCCCACAACTTGGTGTCATCAGCAAATCTGGACAACATGCATTCCACACCCACATCCAGATCGCTGATAAAGATATTGAACAGCACAGGCCCCAGGACTGAGCCCTGGGGGACTCCACTTCCCAGTGGAGTCCAGGAATTTCATAGATTTCATAGACATTTGGGCTGGAAGGGACCCCAGGGGATCATCGAGTCCACCCCCCTGTCCCAGGGGCAGGAAGTCAGCAGGGATCACAGAATCCCAGCAAGATAAGCATCCAAATGTGTCTTGAAGGCATTCAAAGTGGGTGCTTGAACCACCTCCGGTGGCAGTCTATTCCAAACCTTGGGGGCTCGGACAGTGAAGAAGTTCTTTCTTATGTCCAGCCTGAACCGGTCACAGTGGAGTTTGTGACCGTTCAATTTTGTCATCCCTTGAGGGGCTCTGATGAACAGACATTCCCCCAGATCCTGATGAGCACCCCGATAAACTGATAGGTGGCCACCAGATCACCCCTGAGCCTGCGCTTTTCCAGGCTGAATAGCCCCATGGCTCTCAGCCTCTCTTCATAAGGTGTTTTCCTGACCTCTGATCATGCACGTGGGTCTCCTCTGCACCCTCTCAAGCTTCTCCATATCCTTTTTGAATTGTAGAGCCCAAAACTGGATGCAGTACTCCAGCTGCGGCCTCCAAGGCCGAGTACAGCGGGAGAATGACGTCCCGGGATTTGCTTGAGAAGCATCTATGGATGCAAGCCAGTGTTTTGCTCGTTTTACACAGCATCATCACACTGAAGTCTCATGTTCATCTTGTGGTCAACCATGACCTCCAAGTCCCGAAGCTATAAGCATGCTGCAGGTTTTTCCTCCCAAGGTGGAGAACCTTGCATTTTTCAGTGTTGAACACCATCAGGTTCTCATCCACCCATTTCATGAGTCTGTCCAGATCCACCTGGATCACCCTCCTATCCTCAGGTGTAGATGTTCTACCCCAGACTTTGTTGTTGTCGGCGAACTTAGCCACTCCACTTCTGACACCAATGTGACAGATGATGACATCCACCCCAACACCCTCATCCAGGAACTTTGTGATCTGATAATAAAAAGAAACCAAGTTAGTCAGGCAGGATGTACCCTCAGTGAACCCATGTTGGTTACCCCTGAGCATTACCTCCCCTGCCGGGCCCTTGCAGATATCCTCCTTGCTAACTTTCTCAAAGGTCTTCCCCAGAACTGAGGTAAGACTGACTGGCCTATAATTGCCAGGGTCCTCTTTTCTCCCCTTCTTGTAAATAGGGACTACGTTGGCCCTTTTCTAATCCTCTGGTACCTGGCCAGTGGCCCATGAGCGCTCATAGAGCTGTGCCAGAGGCCCCCCTATGATCCTCGCCAATTCCCTCATCACCCTCGGGTGAAGAGCATCTGGACCTATGGATTTAAACATGTCCAGCCCCTCCAGAAGTTCCCTAACTAGGTCATCCCTGACCCTAGGCATGGCTGTGCCTCCCCTCGGTCCATCTGCAATTCTAGTTGGGGAGAGGTCCCAGTCCCTGTTCAGGAATAGGTCAGCTTTTTCATTTGCTGCAATCACCAGATTGCCAAGCCTATCCTGTAGGGGCCCCGCATTACCTGATGTTCTTGTCAAAAGTCCTGGAATGCTCCAAAAAATTATGTGCAGATGATGCACAGGGCAACCCAGTACAGCTTCACCTCACAGCGGGTGGGGCCAAAGTAATAAAATGTGCTAGGCTGAGAGGCTGACAGAGGGATTTTGGGTATGCAATATTGTGACTCACCATAACTCCAAAAAGAATCAGCTGTGATGGGGACTGTGCTTAATGAACACTAACATATATCTTATTCAGATGGGCCGGTCTAACCTATCCTTATCGTAAGTTCCCATCAGTATGTTTGATCAATGTGGACCATTATGTTTTATAGTCATGCTCAGTGTTGGCTGCATTTAATCAGCTTCATAGTTGGTTTCCATTGGTGAGCCCATGCTATTTTTGATATCAGTTTAATAATAGACAATATATTTAGTGACATTTCCTTGTATGCAACAATAAGATGAGGGTCTTTTTCCCCCTTTATCAATTGCAGTAGGGGGTGGCCCTCATCTTGGAATTCAGTAAATATAGTACTAATACGTTAATTATAAAATAAGGTTTTTTACTTTTAAAGCTACATAAAATTTGGATATTCCTGGCTTTTAATTTTAATTGCTTAGGTGACTGACAATAGCCTAAAAACTTCTTATATTTATGCTTTTACTAAAATGACTTCATTTTGCTCCAATTTCAATGAAAACAAAGTGCATGTGCCATGGCATTTGTTAACAACTTGTAATATTTTCCAGCTAGTAGCAATACAGAAACTAGTTTTCATCCAGGATATCAATATTGTTAATATGGAGGAAACATTATACATTCTCATTTTTTTCAGTTTTATCGATCTCCTCTTATCCTTACAGAGAGAAAGTCCTTCCACTTTCCCTACCAGACATGTAATTTACTGAAAAAAAAACAAATAGTCAAGTGCTGCTAAAAAAAATCTGGAAAGTGTCCACTGAGTACACTGTTTCTGTTTAGTTGATGTCTTTGGGGCATGTCCTATGATGATGTTTCCCTGTTTTCTTTTTCTCTGTTTATTTTTTTAATCTCTCTCTCTCTCTTTCTCTCTCTCTCTTCCTTATTTTTTTAAAAAAAATATGTATATTAACAGTATGTTTTCTTTGGCTTATAGTCTGGGATTTCTAGGGAGTTATCTACCTGTGATCTGAATTGCTTTCATGCACACCTGAGGATTTTGCTGCAGAAATAACTAAAAAGTAGTTTTTAGTGTTAGTGAGAACTACCATGTTGAAAAACATCCACTGAGAGTGCTGGTGTCCAAATGTATATTTCATCTATCTTTTTGTGAGTGATAAATAGGAACAGTACAAAAACAGCAGAAATATTTTATAGTGAAGATGTGGAAAAAAGCTCCTTTCTGTTATATCACTCCTAGACAAGTCAAATCAAATTGGCAAATTTATCCTACTGAGGAGATATTGTATCATCAAGGAATGAGAGAGCAGTAAAAGGGAGCTGTCTATTTCCCTGTGTAAGAGAAGTTGTAGCAAGGTAGTGTTTTAAAGCAGGCTAGAAATAAGCCTGTTATAAAATATATATATATTTTTAGTTTATTTCAAATCACTTCAAGGTGGTGTCCCAAAAGAACAGATCAAATATTACATTTAAAAGATTTGGGCATCTACCTCCTTTAAGTAGTTTTGCAAATTTCAATCCTGATGTGGACATGCCAAAACTCACATTAAACATTGCAGGTTTTTCCATTCTATTCCACTGATTTTTGCTAGAGAAATTATTCTATATGACTTTTAGCTTTGCTTATTTATGTATGTGAATATTAATCCATTGGTCCTGATCATAGAACCAAATATAAATATAGGTGTTAACCATGTTAATGTTTTTCTTTTCTCCTACTGGGTTTGTATGATTTAATAATTATGTTTATTTGACCTGTTCTGTATATTTTATATCAATTTGTGTAATTTCCATTGTTTGTTTATAGCTATTCTCTCAAATATCCTTTAATATTGTTACATTGTGGTGCATGTATTAACATGTCTGTGATGGGATATTTTTTTATTTTTTATATTAGATTAGTGTCATTTATGTTCTTTACCCAATCAGAAACAGCAGTTTCTTAGCATTTCCTGTTAAGTTGCTTCTTGTTTATACCCAATATTTTTTCCATGTATCAACTTTAAAGGTGGAAATCCTAGATAAAAGAAACAAGTTCATCACACCAGTGAGATTAGACTTGATGTAAAGCCTACTGTAATAGAAAGCCTTGATTTCATTTTACATATTTTACTATATCTTCATACTTAATCTGTGAAGTCAATCTCAGGTTAGAGGAACACATCTCATGGAAAGTACACAAATACTTTAGTAAATTGTTGTTTTCACCTTCTCCCATTTCAGCATTACATTTTTTTCACATAAATAGAAATTTAAGCCAAAGCTTACTCAACAAATGCCTAAGCCTATAGCCACTGTCATTCATCACTGATAGTGGTATCTGTAACATTAAAGGAATGCTCTAGTCTTGTTTTCTTTTCATATTCATAAGGCCAACTCTGAAATCTGCTTATATTTAGGGTTTCTGACACAATTGTGCTGAACAGCAAAGATTAGTATGGAAAAGAACATAAAACATTGGTCCATAACTTCCACCTGCCTAAGTCATAAATACATGAGGTTACTTCCTTACTTCTATACTAGTATAATGTGAATATAATGTGTATAACAGAAGGTGGAACCAGGGGGGAGTCTGCGGAGCTGTGATGTCTGTTCATTTGGACTGCAATTCCCAGAAACCCCAGGGGCTACTGGGCAAAGGTAAAAGGAAGAGGAAGCTTGAGGCTAGAGTAAGGGGTAGAGAGAGTAGTGCACATGTGGAGCCTGGTCAACCCCACATAGGAGAGTGTACGGTGGAGCTGGAGATCTCATTCACTTGATCAGCCAGGACTGTGGACTGAAAGGACTGGACTCAGATTTGGGGGCAGCTGCAGGCTGCTGTTTGAGTACTCTAGGCACTAAAGACTTGTTTGGGGACACCTCCTGAGTTGTGGTGGGAAATTAAGGTGCTGAGTGTGTGCTACCACAGTGTTGATGTTTCTGTACCTTTTATCTGTTCTCTCCCTTTGGACCATTGGCTTGTGACCCTAACACATATGGTTTTCCATATAAAAGTGGGAATTTCGCCTTGATTCTTGTGCCACTTTCTGGGGCTGCAGGGCTGGCACACTAGGTAATAGTTGAAAGGAAGTGGGGTATAGCTATTTTTCTCATCATCTTTTTCAGTTAACAGATACGCAAATTTCAGGGAAGCTCAGTGGGAAGTCAATAGTAAGTGATAGCATTGGGCATTTCCTTGGATTAGGTCTCTCATTGTTTTATAATGGTGATTTTATGCCCCAAGTTAATCACCATAGATTTGTGCATACAGCAGTCCCCTCCCCTCACCCCCTAGATAAGATGTTCACCTTGTTTTTAGAAGGCATACTGTAGGGGAAAAAGAATCATGGCCAACTCAGTGACACAGAGTAAATCTTCCTGGAAACAGAGTGTACAAGGAAGTGTGGCATCCCAGGAGACAGCCAAACCAGCAAATTCCTTCTTCCTAACTATAACAAGTGGGCATCCTGAAGCCGGTCTAAACATTGGCCCACCCACTTGTTTTTGGGCAAACCATCTGTCTACCTCATCTGCCATGCCTTGATGTTACATGTTTACATGATGATTCTCAGGTGGGAGGCTACCTATTTACTTGCCCAATGCATTACTCCTACCTCCCTTTCTCATGGCCCATGCCTCTCGGATGTTTCTCCCTCCAGTGGCTCTCACTGGGACCTGAACTCCAGAGTCTTACCGGGACTCTTACCCCACACTGGAGCTCATGGTCCCAGCGCCCTCACCCTGGGTTCTCTCTTTACACACACATACACACACACACAGGCCCCATACACTGGGCCTCCAAGCCTTAGGCTCTGAGCCCTCACACTTGGGGCCTCCGAGCCCATCTCATGGGATTGGGGCTTCAGACCCTATCCCATTTGCCTTCTCTAGGCAATCTGTTATCCCTGGCCACAGGAGCTTCCTTAATAGCTCCCCAAGGTTCAGCCCCCCACCCCCCTTGGAGCTTAACTCTAGCTCCTATATGCAGCCTCAGACTTCCACTGCAGTCTGGGCACTGCCACAGGTCCCTCAACTGACCTGGGCCCTGCCTCAGTAGTTTCAGAGAGTCTGGGCTCCCCCTGCTCGATCTCACCCACCAGGGATGTGGGGCTGGGGTTGGGAGGCACCCCATACTTGTCTTTCACTGGGGAGGTAACTAGCCTGGCATTTCTGGGGAACTGTCCCACCACAGACAGTCCCATCAGGCCACCTGTCCCCAGCAGGGTGCAGTTTTCAGTCATACCCAAGATGATGGCACCTCCTCCTGCCCCATAGCCCCAGCCCTTACCTCCAAAGTTGTTCCTAACTGGCATTGCAGCGAGCTGCCCTGCTGCTGCCATCCAGACCCCTGCAAGTAACCCATACTGTATTCTGGGATGCTAAACTTCCTGCACACTCCATGTTCCCAGGAAGACTTACTCTGTCATGCAAGGTTATGCGCCAGACCCTTGTAAAGAACAGTAGCAAGACTGTTTATTCTTTACTCAGTTGTTCTTTATATAAGCTCCTGTAAATAAAGTGTTGTTTCCACATCACAAAGTCCATCAAGATACTACAAGTAACCTGCTGCTTCAGGAACAAATTACAGTACTCAGCCAATAGCTGCAGTTGTTAGAGGGTTGACACGGGACTCTACCCCTTCATTTTTCTGAGCCAGACAGAACCAGCTGCTGTCTTCACAGCTGCATGTCATGCAGAGTGTCTTTAGACATGCTTCATTTCCAGTGAAGAAAACAACTTCCCTGCTTCATACTTGTACCCCAGTTTTGGGGACCTGATTTTAGAGGAAAAGGTATATGTTGTGTGTAATTAAAATATGTCCTTGGTATCATTAGAAATGATTGTGCCATTGATTATTGGCACCATTAGATAATGTACTGCTCCAGCTACAGTTGTTGCAACTATTGCATTTGAGGTACCCATAATGCATCTTATGGAGCAAAGAGAGTATGCTTCCATGTTCTTTGAAGAATGCAAGCAGCACTCCCCTATTTAAGTTAATTCTTCTGGTTTATGTAGAGAATTAGGTGGGCCCATGCCATTTTCTTCATCCACAAAGAGTCTAGTCTTTCTGATAATGCTTAATTTGTCCCCTGAGTGCAAGATTTCAGCTATTTTCAAAACATGTCTACAAAATGAAAGAGGCCATTCTATGTCCATGGAGGGATGGCCATTTCCTAAACTGGTATTTGTAAGGAAACATGATGATTTTTGTGTTTGCATACTGTCCATTGTTATAATATCTGGAAATGTTCTCTTAGAGATTTCTTGTACAGTGAAAAAATGGCCATAGACAACATATAATATGAAAAAATAGAAATGGAAAGGAACATCTCTTGCTGTGCAAAAATAGATTATAGCCTACAATGATACCTAGTGCAATTCTAGGTTTTCTTGTACTAAGTACAGGTCTTGAATGAAGACATTTGGAAGCACAGAGATCCAGTGGTTTTCAGACTCATATAACAAAGAAAGAACTCTTCACATTTGAGGTATTTTAGCTATTCTTTTGATAATTGTAGGTAGTAACTGGATTAGAATTTTCCCAGTCATCACAATGGATTTAAGTTTTACATGTCCCTCCGCCATCACCTCGTACATTTATAATTAGATCTATAGTTAACTTGATTAAAAAGAGATTCACACTGGTTTAGGAACAGATTAGAATGCCTTTTGCAACAACCTTGGACTGATGGCAAAGGAAAGGGTTAATCCTTTCCTAGTGCAGTGATACTACCAGTGACGCCTGTCCTCATTGCAGACATGCTAGGGAAGCCAGCCATTAAAGAAATGTAGTTGAGTTCAGCTGGAAGGTTTATTGTTCTCCACAGGAGGGAAAAAATAAATTGAGGAAAAGACATGGAGTGAGCTCTTGATCATCTCTTACTTATCAGGTTACTTATAAGGAAGAAGCCAACAGGAGACAAAATCCTTGGCTACAAAGAATTCTTTTGATTAACTTTATTTGGACTCTGCCTGTGGAAAGCTATTTCTTAAGTTGAATTTCAAATACTTAGAATTATTTCGTCACTTGGATCCACCCATTCAAGTATTGGAACAGAAGAATATTCTTTTATGTTTCCCTGTAAACACAACACAAAACAAAATGTATCTCCATTATTTTATGATATGTGGCCCATTCTTACCATTTCTTCATAAAGTGAACAGGCAATATTTATTGGAAAGCAGATTGTCAAAGTGATGTTTTTTTCTGGGAAGTATCTGCTAACTTCTGTGTATCTGATATGAAAGTAAAGCAATGTTGCTTTCAATAAGGGAATGTTTACTTCTTCAGGCAGACTGTAGCAAGGGAGAAAATCATCTATGACTTGATTAGATTTTGTTTTAAGCTAAAAGCAGAAATTTGATTGAGTCACAGCAGGCAAAATTTGAAGAATCTCAGCACGCAAGCAAAATGTAAGGATTTGATCTGATGTAAATGAGTGTTAGTTATGCAAAAGTGATTTAAATCACTCTCTTTTTCTAAAGGCAGAATTTGTGTAATAAAAATAAAATAAGTAATCTGTGGCCATGTATAATCCTGACCAGTGCAGTCCAGAAGGGCATTCCACGTTTAGCATGTTTATCCATGGTGTTTCAAAGCATAGAAAGTAATAGGGTTTGTCCCTTAAGGCTGCCTATACCTTGTCATATTCAAAATGCAGGGTATGCAAAGAACTCCATGCCATTTTTGTACCGTCTGTTCTGCTTTCACATTCTTTCTGGGTTGTGCTTCTTTATAGGTACACCCTAGTATCAGAGCATTGCCACTCAAATGACTTGAACCACTGTATTTTATCATTAACATACCTAGTTATGCACTTTTAAAAACAAAAATGATATAATAAACCTCTGAGCCAATAACAAGACTCAAAATAATAACCCACCAGTTGTTATTAATGTACTCCTGTAGTCTTCCATGAGTAAATGCAGTTAACAGTGTACCTCAGTGGGAAGGCAGGCAAAATGAAAAATAAAATAAAGTCCTCTGGAAAAATCTTACATTTATTCAAACCATACACACGGACATATCATATCACTATCTTCTAAGGCAGAGAAGGTAAAAACAGGTGACCGAGCTTTATCACAATAATCAAAATTGTACTCCCAGCCTGTTATTAATCCCAACTAGAGTAAACAGAGTGGGGTGACTAGGACAACCATCCTTAGTGCCAACTTGGGAGAAGGGGTGGGAAAAAATAGCTGCATAATCACAATAGTGATGCAATGGGAATCAGAAGTTGCTGCTGCCCCTGTGTGTGGCAGCTGCCCCAGATGCTCAGCTCCACTATGTCTCCACTAACCTGTCCTCCACCCTTACCCTAAGGCCCCATATCTATGGACCTACTTAAATTGTGGTTTCATGATTTTCACAAAAATCATGAAAAACAGCAGTTTCTGCCATCACCACAAAAATAGCATTTCCTGGTATTTTGCATGGATTCACCTGAAAAAATAAAAGCTTACCAGAATACAAAGAAAGTGCTGCAATCCTTGCAGCCTTAAAGCATGTGGCTTGAGAGTGAGCTACTGGGAGACTGATAGTGATGTAGACTCAGTGAAAGCACCAGTCAGGAAAGGGTTTCAGAACCTTCTTTTAAGAAGCCAGATACAATGTTGCAGCAATGGTGAAGTCTGAAGATGATGAGTGAAAAGAAATCTAAGAAAGCTGAATACATTTCACCTCAGGATCATAGACTTCATAGATTTCATAGACATTAGGGCTGGAAGGGACCTCGGAAGATCATCGAGGCCAGCCCCCCGCCCAAAGGGCAGGAAGTCAGCTGGGGTCATAGGATCCCAGCAAGATAAGCATCCAGTTTCATCTTGAAGGTGTTCAATGAAGGCTCTTGAACAACCTCCGGTGGCAGGCTGTTCCAGACCTTGGGGGCTCGGACAGTAAAGAAATTCTTCCTTATGTCCAGCCTGAAACGATCTTGTAGTAGTTTGTGACCATTCGTCCTCGTCATCCCTTGGGGCGCTCTGGTGAGCAAACGTTCCCCTAGATACTGGTGGTCACCCCTGATAAACTTGTAGGTGGCCATCAGATCACCCCTGAGCCTGCGCTTTTCCAGGCTAAAGAGCCCCAGGGCTCTCAGCCTGTCATCATAGGGTCTGCTTCCCTGACCTCTGATCATGCGCGTGGCTCTTCTCTGGACTCTCTCAAGCTTCTCCACATCCTTTTTGAATTGTGGAGCCCAAAACTGGATGCAGTACTCCAGCTGCGGCCTCACTAAGGCCGAGTACAGGGGGAGAATGACGTCCCGGGATTTGCTTGAGAAGCATCTATGGATGCAAGCCAGCGTTTTGGTCGCTTTACTAGCCACAGCATCGCATTGCAGGCTCATGTTCATCTTGTGGTCAATGATGACCCCCAAGTCTCTTTCTTCCATAGTGCTAACCAACATAGCACTGCCGAGCCTATAAGGATGCTGCGGGTTTTTTTTCCCAAGGTGGAGAACCTTGCATTTATCGGTGTTGAACACCATCAGATTCTCATCCGCCCACTTGCTGAGCCTGTCCAGGTCAGCCTGGATCATCCGCCTGTCTTCTGGTGTGGATGCTTTGCCCCAAAGTTTGGTGTCATCGGCGAACTTGGCCAGTCCGCTTCTGACTCCAGTGTCCACATCATTAATGAAGATGTTGAACAGTATGGGTCCAAGGACAGAGCCCTGGGGGACCCCACTGGTCACAGGACACCACGATGAGTGACTTCCATCAATTACTATCCTCTGGGTCTGACCCAGGAACCAATTTTCCAGCCAGTGGATCGTGGAGGACCCAAGGCAACAATTGGCCAGTTTCTCCAAGAGACGATCATGGGACACCAGATCGAAGGCTTTTTTGAAGTCAAGATATATGACATCAATCTCATCTCCCTTGTCCAGGTGATAGGTCACCTGGTCGTAGAAGGAAATGAGATCATGTAAGGCAGTTACCTCTGGAACCTTGCATGCAGAGGCTGGTGAATTGTTTTGTTCATCATGCAGTATAACTCTGGATATGTTGAGGAACAACAGCATTGATTGGTATTTAGAGTCCAAATCACATATAAAGTGAAAGGCTGCTGCAGAGGCAAGAAACAAGTAACTATGTCCTCATTCTTTAAAAATCCCACTGAAACCAGTTTGACATGAGAGGCTTACATTCTCACTAGTGGAGGCATTCACAGCCACCAACAGCCCTCAGGAGAAAATTGATAGCCCTAAATTAAGGGACTACTTGACCAAACATGTACCAAATGCTGGCAGTTTCCCAAGTGTGAACAAGCTTTGCCAAGTTTATCTACCAGGAGTAATTGCTTCTCGTGTTCAGGCTACAAAATCTGCATTGGCAGAATATGAATCAATCTCAATTTTAGCGGATGAGGCAACAGATGCCCAAAATAACTGTTCTGCACATTTTATTTGTACCTGGGAGCTGGACAGATCACAACCTGCCTGTTTTTCAAACAGCTGGTTCACCATATATATGTCAATTTTTTGACTGTGGCACAAGCTGTACTGGAGGCTGTTGTAAACTAGTGCTTAGAATTTAACAAGATCTCAGCATTTCTGTCTGATAATGCAATATGTATGTGCAAAGCTTTCTCTGATGGGCTCCATGGAATGATACCTAGTACAATCCATGCCACCTACAATACATACATCCTTTCTTTAGTAAGTGCCATAGGGTGTACACATTTTCCTGATGTGGATAGCCTGGTTTCCTCTTTAAAAAAAAACAAAACACTTTCAAACATTACCTAGGGTGTAAGCTTTGATACAGGGAGTCTGTCACCAGTCAAAATGGGGATCAACGTGCAACTGTGTCATTTCCACCAGAGTCAGTCCTTACAAGATAGAATTTGTGGTTTAATGCAGGTAATTACCACACAAAGTGTATGAAGTACTTCCAGAAACTTGTGGGCAAGAGGCTTGAAATCACACCTGGTGCACAGTGCATGCTTAAACTGTGTGATCTCTTAAGACAGGGAGACATTGAAGATCAAGTTAAACTTGTGGCTGAAAATGCAATCCAGTTCATGGGGCTTCTCATGTTGTTTGCAAGCCAGTAGGTTTTGATCCACAAAGCCCACAACAAGCTAATAAACTGGATAAATTGGATTGAAGACATGACATCACAACAACTTTCAAACTGTCAGTGTGAAAACCAACAGAGAAAAGAGCTATTCCAGGAAATAGCTCTGAAGTTGAATCAGTATTACAAGTATGATCAGTCACTACCGCTGCAGTTTTAGCAAGTGGCTGCCTTCTTTTTTGGGCTGTTCACATTTTTTACCCCAATCAGGTGCTTTTTCTGAATGTTGACCCTCAGCTTCTGAAACCAATCCCTGTATGAAAGAAAGAGAATGACAAGGAATGTGTTGCTTAGATGAACTGTCTCTGACTGTGATTGTGTTTGGGAGTCTGTTTCTGATCAGGTTCCACATCTCTACAACTTGGCAACTCTCCACAATATCGCTACAGTTTACCATTCCAACTAATTCAGTGGATGCAGAATGTGTAATCTCAGTGTATGGATAAGTATGTATAATCTCAGTGTATGGATCCACAGAGATGGATGATGTCACCTGCAACTGCCAGTGGATACTGCATGCTAGCGTTTAACAACTAACATGATTTGATCTATCAAAGTTAGCATTATTTAGTATTACTAAGCTTTTTGTAGAATACTAAACTTTCTGTAGAACACTAATAATAAATTATGATGCTATTAATTACAATTCATATGGTGTATAAACTTATATTCATAATATATTTCAATTTAGAATGATTAGATTTAAATTTAATACTTTATTTTTTTAATATAGTAATAAAATTAAATATCTATACACTTTGGCATTCACTTTTGGTTTGGCGTATCATAGAAAAATCAGACCTGTTTCTGCTTCTTTTGCTCACCATAATGTGGGGACAGGTGCAGGTGGACCCACAGCTGTCTTGTGGCACAGAGCAGCACTGATATGCTGGTGTCTTGCCCCTACCCATGCCCTTGCCCCTCACTCCCAAACCACAGCCCTGCCAGTGCCCCTCACTCCTGATCTGTAGCCCCTGTCTACCCCCCATTCACTCCTTCTGAGCAACAGCTCCATTCCAGCACTAGGACATGAGTCCAGCTGCTGCTGTCTCCCCAAATTGCTTTGTGGTTCAGAGCAGTGCCAGCCCTTAATCTTCTGCTTCCTGCACCCATGCCCAGGCCCCAGTGATCCCCATGCTGTTCCTGGAAAGCCTTCAGGTGGAGCTAAGGGACTGGGCTATACAAGCCTCTTCCATTCTAGGCTGGCCTTTCCCTGCACAGGCTGCTCTAGGGAGGGCAGGGGAGCTCCAAGCCTGGTCTGGTGGCCGCTCCTACCCAGAGCACTTCCTCATCCCCCACCCTCATTTCTTTCTCTCTCACATACATCCATAGACCCCACTGCTACCTCAATCCCCCCAGCCCATCACCCCCCCCATCCCACAAGTTCCTAGGACCAGGAGACCCCCAGGCTGAGGCCGCATGTCCCAGCACTGGTGTGGCCATTGGGCAGAGTTGCAGTGTGGCTGTTACCCCTTCAGCCATGGCTTCCACCAGTAGGTCTTTTTTTCCATCTGGTGGCTGGGCAAGCAGGGTTTGAGATTTGTGTGGGGGCAGGGTGTGGGGAAGGAGTGCATGGGGCGGGAGGGGTGCATGGGACTTGTGGGTAGATTATGGGGGGTTGTGGGTATTGGATTTGTGGATGGATATGTGAGTATGGGGTTTATGGCTGGGTTTGTGTGGGGATTGTGGGTATGGGATTTATGGGTGGATTGTGGGGGGTTCATGGGTGTGGGGTTTGTGGGTTGGTTCTTGGGGGTGTTTGTGGGTGTGGGGTTTGTGGATGGATTGTGTGAAGTTCATGGGGGTTTGTGGGTGTGGGAGGGACTGTGTGGAAGGGGTGGGTCCCCCACCAACCCCCCACATGGTGCACAGCCCCTCCCCCACACAGTAACAGCAGCCAGAAGCAGGCTCTTGGGGTGCTTATGGGTGACTGCATCTATAGCCCCCCAGCAGCAATCAGCATTGCCTAAGACCTGGGGGCTATATGTGTGTGGCACATGGAGATGGCCTAGTCTACTGGTGCATGCCTTCAGGTAGGACTGGGTCAGCTCTTGCTGTCACCCAGGGATCCTAGATTAGTCAAGAGCCACATGACATTGGGCTGGGCTGGGTCCTGCCTCCACATGCCTGTCATGTGGAGGCAGGAGCTGGCCTGGCCAGGTGTGTGGCTCCTGCCTGCAGTGCCAGGAGCCCAAGGTGGTGGCAGGAGCTGGCCCAGTTATGCTCAAAGGTGTATCCCAGTGGATCAGTCCAGTTCTGTGTGCCACACTTTGCCCCCCAGTCTCAGGCAGTGTCACACATTTCTGGGAGACTCTGCCTGCAGCAGGCCATGAACACCCCAAGGGCCCACTGCTGCTGCAATGGGCAGGGATGTGCACCATAAGGGGGTGGGTGAGGCACCCACCCCTCCCACATAGTCTCCCCCACCCTCACAAAGGCCCCCCACCCACACAGTCCCCCACACAACCACGTCCCTGCTTACCGGGGACAGAGCCGGGGTCCCAGCCATCTCCAAACCACTGCTGCCAACCTTGCCCTGCTTCTATTTCTTTTAGCATGCTGAGGCAGCATGCTGGAGCAGCAGGGGCATGCAGTAGGCATAGAAATTCTCTGCCCAGGTTTTAGAACATCTCTTTGGAGGACCCATCCTCCAGTTGCTTTGGAGCATACTCCAGGAGCATGCCCCCATTGCCACTATTTTTTGGCATGTTTTCTTTTGATACGGAGATTTCCCAGTATCAAACAGAGTCTGCAGTGCATATTTTCAGTATGGGGAACACTTTTTGTTCACGGGGCAAGCATGGCTGGTGAACTCAGACTGGTGCAGTGGTGGAGCATCCCACGAGAGTGAGCGGGGCAGTTTGCAGCCAGCCAGCAGTGTGAGTGTGCCGGGGTGGGTTGGGGTTTGCAGCTGGCTGGGAGTGGTGGGGTTTGCAGGCTTCCTACTGCTGGCCTGAGTGCTCAGCTGGCTGCAACCCCCCTCCCCTGCTTCTGTAGGACACTACCACCATGGCATGTGCGTGGGCCATGGTGGAAAGCCCAATTGTCTGGATCGTGCATCAGGTCCTATCACACCTTTACCTGAACATCTAGAGGGCCCATCCAGTTGTGATGGACTTCTTTTCCCACTATTTGCCTCTTTTATATTTATACATTTGTGCCTTGGGCATTACTAAATAGAGCTGACAACACAGTGAGGGAGTTTACAGAAGTATGGTACTGTATAAGTTAATTAAATGATGTGCAAGCATCACACATCAGAACATTACACAGGATACAGGGGACATATGGTTCTGTATTTTTTTAATAATTGCAGATCCTAGCCAAAGATTTTTGTTGATTTGTACAAAATCTCTTGATTAGATTCTTCAGCCATCTGCTGTAGGACAGCTATGTATAAAAATGTCAGCAAAAAGAGCAGGGCTTATGGACTTATTTGTAGAAGTATTTGATTTTGGTATGCTTATAGGGTAAGCAAATGCATTTAATTTCAAAGTGGTCAGAAGTTGTCTTCTATATACAGTAAATATTTCTTTTTTTGCTTATTTTCTAAAGAACAACACAGAAACTATTAAAGCATTAAATTAAATTTGCATATTTTTGTCACAGTTGGCATTCTCCAATCAAGAAAGTGAGAAGCAGAATGCTGCTGGGAGGAAATCTGAATGATCTCTTAGCCCAAAATAGGGTAGCTTGTACATGAACACTTATAACTGATTGTACCATCTCTACCATGGATATAAATTCAGTAATTTGCTTCTCATAACTTTTTGTTAACCTGCATGAGCCTAAAAATTCATTAAAATATTCCTGGTGCCAGTAGATTGTCACATCACAGCAGGTGAACTTTGATTGTAACATCCCAGCTGGCAGCCACTGGAAATTGTTTGTCCAGGACTAGTAGAAGTGTATTTCCTGAAAACCTGAGTTAAAAGCCCCATCTTTGATAAAACAATCTGACTACTATTCAGTTTCCAATTCTGGAAAGATTCAGATCCCATTGCAAGATTCCGTTATTCAATCAGACTTTTAGAGAAACAGTATTTTGCTTTGTTGGATGGTCATGGTGCCACAAGCTTTAAGGAAGGGTGTACTGTGTGGGTGGGGGTTGGGGTTTTGTTTTTTAGACTAATTAGTTCTGTGCTCCAGACTAATTTCTGGAGGACAGAAATTAGACTCATGCTCCATTTCTGTGCTCCTCTCCATTCTTCACTTCTATCCATTCATCTCTATCCTATTAATTCTCTCTCATTACCTAATCCTATTCTGCTCCCTAATATTATAAAAAGGGACTAAATACCTATGTTTTATTCTTTTCCTGCATTCTTGGCCCATGTGTTGGCCCTCTTAGGTTGTAGCATTTTAAATTAGGGACTTAAAGCTAGGGTGTGCATGCACATGTGTGTGCACACAAGATATGAAGTGGGGGAGAGAAGCAAGAGGAAAAAATGGAAAAGGAAATCACTGTTTCTGAAAATTTATCATTTTTGCCTGCTATGGAAGTATTAAATACGAGAGAAGCTTTAGGAATTCTAAAATAATGTGTATTTTTATACATTATATTTGAATAAGATCAATATTCAAGAAGTTATAGTCTCCTGGCCTCATAGTAATCTGTCAGTGGGATGACCTATAACTACATAGTTATAAGTCTGTGCTGTGATATTATAAGGAGTTGAAGTCACTGAACTTGATGTATTATGTTACTTCAGTTTTGCTGAATAATAAACTGGTGAATTAGCTTTATTATTATATTTGGATACAAAAAACATAGAAGTATTCTCAGTGAGCCCTGGAAGGAATTCTGTTTTCTCAGACGTCAGTGGTATGTGCATGTGCTCCTATTCTTCAAAGACTTAGACATATGATCAGCCTCAGTTAAATAAGAGAATTAAGTATATGGGTAAAGTAAAGCAGTACACACACATAAGACAGCACATTTCAACAGAACTTTTTTTTGGTTCCCAAGGCACTGTGTCTGAGAAGATATTGTTCACCTTGGAAATGCTGCTTGTCACAGTTTCAGAAAAATATTTCACAACATTTGATAACATGCTTGAAGTAAGTGCTTAATATATGTGCAGTGAGAAAAAGAAAGTCAAACCACAGAATGTTACCAAAATAGGAAACCAAAACCTTCAGTCAGATGCTCCAAGTAACAAGTTACATATTCTCTAGGCAGTCACAACTCAGGCAACACTCTCAACTGGGAGTGGTGCATGAATTAAGTCAAAAGATTTTGACATAAACATGAACAGTGTGACAATTGTGCAGTCTAAGCAGCTCATTTAACCAGCAGTAAACAAAGATGAACTTACCCTTTCAGACACATCTAGCAAATGTGTTCAGTTATTGGTTGAACACAGTCAAGACTGCTGATATAAGCAACAAACGTATATGTGAAGGTCACTACAGTTCATTAGTGATCTGAACAGTATTCACCAAATGCTTTGTAAAATGATGTATTTTTCAGTGCTTCTTAAAGAAATCAATTCTGGTTAGATCTTAGCCCAAGAGGGAATTTAGAAAATAATCTTGGCCTGTTTTGAGTTAGAGAAGGAGTGTCAAAAAACAGAAAATTGATTTAATAACCTCTTACTTTTCCCCATGTGATATAATAAAAAAACACTTTATGTTGTGGAATTGCAATGTTCTGGAATTTCCTTATTCTAAAAGAAACCAGTTAGTAAATTAACCTCTACTGTTGCAAAATAAAAGAATTCATGTATGTTACGGTGGCAGTTTTGATTTCCTAAATGTTCTTGGAAGTATTTTAGTACCTGGACTCACTATGTACTGAAAATTTTATCTTTTTCACCATATATGTTATGGGTAAGACTTTTAAAAGTATCCACACTTAGCATAATGTTGCTTCCCTGGAAGTCATTTATCTTTTTTTTTTTTTTTTACTGTTGAGCATGCTGTGAAGAGCACTTTTGAAAATCCCACTTTGCATGACTCCCCAGTTTACAAAATGGTCTCAATTGATTTCACGTTAATAGAATTTATGCCACCAAATGAGTGAAAATATCAATTTAGACCAAGCACTAGAAAACATCTATTAAATATCAAATGGGAATAGACCAGGGGTAGGCAACCCCTGGCACAGGTGCCAGAGCGTGGCATGCAAAGGCATTCTGCTTGGCATGTGTGCTTCAAGACAGATGGCAGGGAAGGGACCAGGGCTGTGCTTCCACAATAAGGATTGGACCCTTCATGGCTCCCTTGCTGTCTGGCCCTGGCATGCCAACAAGTCAAGGTTGTGGGTGTTTTCGGCACTAAGCCCCAAAATTCTGTTGACCCCTGGAATAAACCATTCCATTTCCTTAAGTGTTTTGTGTTGTTTTTTTTAGCCCAGTAATACACATTTAAGTCCTAGTTTTTTTCACCATTTTTCTGGTTCGTCTGCCTACTTCACCTGCTTAACCTAAGCCTAGATTTTATGAAGGCTTTTGCATGTTTTTAAGCTTTACACTCTGTAAAATAAAATTCTGCATGAGACTTTTCAGGATGGGGGCTCTGATTTATAAACTCTTTGGGTAGGGACTATCTTTAACAACTTATTTGTAGTGCTTAACACAATGGAGAGCACTTGGGGAGCACTAAATGCCACTGTAGTTTAAAATTTAGTATCACCTTAGAAAGGCCTCCAGTTTTTCCTGAATCTACATTCCTCATCTTCTATATGAATAGGTAAATTTCTATGACACCTTAAGAATGTGGCCCTTTTGAACTCACGAGTCTTCTTCCACACACATGGATTTTAAATCTTCCCAACAAACTTAATATTGTTTGAAATCTTATACAGATTATTTTCTTTATATTTGAAAGCTTAAAAGATGCTAATATTGTAAAATGCAGTGCTCTTTCAACTATAAATCCTACCTCCAAGTCCTTAATACATGATGCTCCTTTGACTTCATGCTTGTTCCATTATATTACAACCACAGGATTTAGACCTCTATGTAAACTGTACCCAGCTCTAGTGATGTTTCTAATTAACATATTATTATTCAAAACAGCACATAAGTATATGTTTAAATGTGTTATTGAATGGAGGCCCTTCTGACTGATCACATATTAAATACCTGATCTTGTAATGTACTCTGAAATCTTACACTTTTTTTTTTTGTTGAAAGTAAAAGGGCTCACTTCTCAGGGCTCACTTTTCAGAATCAGTCCATAGCCATGGGTGTCTATACATGTGTGGGAGGTGGAGGAGGGAGTGCTTTAATTAGAGTGGCTCTCAGAGGTACTGTAATTAAAGCATCCACAGCATCACATGTATTCAGCATCCTGCACTTCAAAATGGCAATGGGGGAACTTTAACTAAAGCTCATTCAACAAGCTTTAGTTAAAGCACCCCCGCCGCCATTTTGAAATGTGGAGACACTGAATACACATGATGTGGAGACGCTTCATCAGACTTGGTTAGTTGCATCTACTCTGACATGTGCTAATTAGCATGCGTTGAAGCAAAGATTTGTCATGTGTATAGGTGCTCCAAGATCATAGAAATTCAGGACTCGTTCCTTCATTGGCAAGTCTATATAAAGGTTGTGCTTGCTTGTACCTTGATGGAATAGAGGAAAAAACACTCAAAGTATCAAATAGTTTCTCTCTTCAATGGGAAATTGGGACAGAGAAATGCGTGCAATATTTCCCTCCCCGCAGTTTCATTGGAAACAGTCATGTCTGTAATTCTGCACTTCAGAATAAAAACTGACAATGCATTATGAACACTTGTTGAAATAGGATTTTAATACAGATTTTATAGAAGGATACCACAAAAAACTTTTTGAATAGAAAATGAATTACATAAACCATTGCATCCTATATCATCAAACCATTTATGCTCTTCTGGTATCAGTCTTTCCACTGGTTTTATGAAACTTTCCAATCTGTTCTTTTCTTATAATATTCAGGTGGTTTCTTATTAATTTTTGGTCTACTAGTGAGTTCATCCTTTTTTTGTTTTCTTCTCGTATTAAATATAAAACTTGAAGTAAAAAAAAAATATGTCTTTTAAGACCTGTTTTGATTTCTGTAATCTTAAAAAACTGTATAAATGTAGTAAATAATCTTAGTTACAAAACTAGTTAGGGTGAATATAGATGTTAATAGAGTTTTAGTGATATGATCCTCCATCATGAAATTACCCTTAGTCCCTGCTGTGAAATTGCATCAAAATATTTTAACTTAGTTTCTGTGATTATCAATCGTGATGTGTCATGTCTGAGTTATATCCAAAACAGCACACAAAACTCACTATTATGATATACAAAGTATTTAGTTCTGAAAGATTTGTTAATAACCTTCACATTAAGAGAAAGTTCCCAAGTTGCATTTTTAATTAATGCCCGTTGTCATCCACCTAACTGCAGTACATTGCTGTGAATCATATAAATGTAGATGAAATAACAATAGGGAGAAAAAAACCCAGCAGGATGATTGAACTGTGGAAGTTATTCTGTTAAATCAATTACAAATCTATTTTACATGCATTTGTGCCAGTGTTTCAAAGACTTAGTAATTTTGCTCAAGATACAATAAATATATTATTTGTATTTTTAAACTGAACAATAATGTAGTTTGGACATTAATTTGCACTATGCATATAAATTTACCATTAAAAAAAAATTAAATGGGTGAAGCTAAGGAATTTTCAGTAATGATGTACGGTACTTTTATGGCATACATGCTTATATCATTATTTCTCTAGATTCTATGAATAAAATATACCCATAATTTATCATTACCATTTTCTATTTATTGCCAATGTGAGTTGGTTTTTAGGCTGTCAGAGTTTCAGCTCCATTTAGAATTTCAACAATCAGCAGTTATGTGACCAACACTATTTCATAGATTCATAGATTCATAGATGTTAGGGTCGGAAGGGACCTCAATAGATCATCGAGTCCGACCCCCTGCATAGGCAGGAAAGAGTCCTGGGTTCAGATGACCCCAGCCAGATCTCCATCTAACCTCCTCTTGAAGACCCCCAGGGTAGGGGAAAGCACTACCTCCTTTGGGAGCCCATTCCAGATTTTGGCCACTTTAACTGTGAAGAAGTTCTTCCTAATGTCTAGTCTAAATCTGCTCTCTGCTAGCTTATGGCCATTATTTCTTGTAAACCCCAGGGGTGCCTTAGTGAGCAGAGCCTCACCAATTCCCTTCTGTGCCCCCGTGATGAATTTATAGGCAGCCACAAGGTCACCTCTCAACCTTCTCTTGCGGAGGCTGAAGAGGTCCAGGAGCCCTAGTCTCTCCTCGTAGGGCTTGGCCTGCAATCCCTTAACCATATGAGTGGCCCTTCTCTCGACCCTCTCCAGGTTATCCACATCCCTTTTGAAGTGTGGCCCACAAAACTGCATTCAGTACGCCAACTGCGGTCTGACCAGCACCTGATAGAGGGGAAGTATCACCTCCTTGGCTCTGTTTGTCATGCATTTGCTGATGAACGATAAAGTGCAGTTAGCTTTTCTGATGACTTCATCACACTGACGACTCATGTTCATCGTGGAGTCCACTAGGACTCCGAGATCCCTTTCCGTTTCCGTGCTACTGAGCAGGTAATTTCCTAGGCAGTAGGTGTGCTGGACATTTTTCCTCCCTAGGTGCAGCACTTTACATTTCTCCTTGTTAAATTGCATTGTCTTGTTTTCTGCCTATTTGTCCAACCTGTCCACGTCTGCCTGTAGTTGTTCCCTGCCCTCCGGCGTGTTCACTTCTCACAGTTTTGGATAGAGTATACTTCACTCCCTTGTCCAAGTCACTGATAAAGACATTGAAGAGTATCGGTCCAAGGACCCCACTGCTCATGTCCTTCCAGGTCGATACCGACCCATCCACCACCACTTTCTGGGTATGACCCTCTAGCCAATTTGCCACCCACCGGACTGTGTAATCATCCAAGTCACAGCCTCTTAACTTGTTCACCAGCATGGGGTGGGATACCATATCAAAGGCCTTCCTGAAGTCTAAGTAGACGATGTCAATCCCTACTGCATCCAGGTGTTTTGTAACCTGGTTGTAAAAAGAGACTAGATTAGTCAGGCATGATCTACCTGCTATGGACCCATGCTGGTTTCCCCTCAGCATAATTTTTCCTGCTGGGCTCTCGCATATATGAGCCTTAATAGTCTTTTCAAAGACTTTGCCAAGGATGGAGGTGAGACTGACTGGCCTATAGTTGCCTGGATCCTTCTTCCTCCCCTTTTTGAAAATAGGGACCACATTGATCCTTTTCCAGTCCTCCGAGACCTGATTTGTGCGCCATGAGTGTTCAAATATTCTTGCCAGTGGCTGTGCAGTGACATCAGCCAGTGCCTTCAGTACCCTTGGATGGAGCTCATCCAGGCCTGCCAACTTAAATGTATTCAGTTCTTCCAAGTGACTCTGCAACATCTCAGGGTCAATGCTTGGTAGTCTGGTGCCCTGCTGTTGTCTCGCTACAATCCCATTTCTACCAAACTGAAATAAAATTAGTAAGGACCTACTGAATTAGTAGCAACATACTGAATTCAAGGCAGGTGTCCCCTGATTTCATGAGCAGAATGCAGGGACAGACAGCCATTTTGTGGGAGGAGCATGGTGGACCCCTCCACGACTGACTGGCCGAGAAGCCTTGGTGGCCCTTGCCACTGATTGGCTGTGAGAGCTGCCTGTCATATGGCCTCACCACTGGAGACTGATTGGCTGCAAGGGTTGTCAGTCATGCAGCCTCACCCCTCACTGCCAATTGGTGGAGAGGGGTGGGGGGTCACATGACCAGCAGTTCTCACAGCCAATCAGCAGTGAGGGGCAGAGGGGGGCAGGCAGCACCCATCTTGCTGCCAGTCCTTTAAGTGGGCAGCCCTTCCCCCTTTTTCCTGCCCAGTGGGCTGCTGCAGTGCCCTGAGGACTGCTGGCTCCCTCTGGGTAGGCAGCATCTTATTTTCTGTAAATGTTGGGGGGAGTTCCCCATTAATTTTGTGGATGGTGTAGGCATTGCCTGCTTTAACAGGCAATGCTGGATTTCACAAAATACATGAAATTGCAATTTCCATAGGTCCCTAAAAATTAGGTGAGTAGAAGCAAGCACTTGCGGGAGAAAGGCCCCACTACACTATTTTCCCTATTAATATCAATGGGGTCAGAATTTGCTCCATATTTACATGCTAATTTAATGCAAAGTTAAATTCTACTACTAGGCCCTGATCCTTATTGCCTGATTCCTAGAGCCTGATGCAATCCATGGAATCTTTTTCAATTTATTTCAGTGGTGTTGGACAGTCAGAACCTTAGAGAAATTTTCTCTGTATTTTCTCTGGATGAAAATCCACTGAAGTCAATGGATCTGTGATTGCTTATGCCTGATGGAAATTGTTTCCAAATGATTACTCAATTAACGTTTGCAGTAGTGAGCTGATTTATTCTAGGAAAGATAAAGGGGAACAGGCAGTGAAACTTTCATAGCAACTATGTTTCATAAAGAAAACAAGGAGGGGTAAGACATGGAGCCTTCTACATTGAAATTTTACAGGGGGACGTGCACAAAACTAGAAAGAAAATGGCAGTTACTATGCATATAAATATGCACATAGAGATTAGTCATGGGAGACCTTGTTGTTGTTTTAGGTTACAGAAAAACATTTACACATAATTTTATCAGGGAAATATCATTTAAAGCATGTAGTCCATATCCTTAGGCAGTATAATTCAGCATAGCTCTTGAGAAGTTAATAGAACTGCACCAATTTACAACAGCTAGCTATCTGGTTTAGGGATTTCTAATTTAATTGGAGGTTCAGCAAACAGTAAAAATGCTGTTTGAAAAATAAGTCGTGGCTTTCCTTTAGGACTACTGAGCAGCAAAGTAAGGAGCACAGTGCAGTCCCTAAAAGTTAAGAAACTTGAAACTGAATAGTTTCAAATTTTGTTCTAAATTTAGAAATTAGAAATTTTGAATGACAAAATGAAGAATTCCATTTCTGTTGGTATCATCACTAAATTCTAGAAACAATTCTAAATGCTAGGGATACAATTATGATTTAAAGGTGTTTCAAGATATGGAGTAGAAATATCTTTATACCACTCTCTTCCTTCATCTCCATAATCGCTACGCCTGGAACATGTTAGATAAGCCTCAAGATTACTGTAAAATTTGTCCAGCTCTAATAGCCAGGCTTCATGAGCTAGAGATAGCTGGAGAGCAGCACTGTTCTGATGTGAGATAACTCCTTAGCTATGACTCTGACATACATTCTGTTTAAGCTAAAGATGTCACTTCACAACTAGGGACTTGTGTGTGCTAGTGGGCTTTTGAGGTGGCATTTAATGGCTTTATAGGAACCATGCAGAACTGAAGTAGCAAAAGGGATCTAGTTCCTGTTGTTAATAGGACATTCTCCACATTTTGCTCATATCATGATGCAATCCTGTGAGGTTCTGAGAGCTGTTATGGCACTCAGGCAACCCTTCTCTTGTGGGGCTCATCTTCTTCCAGGATTGCAACCTTACCTTATACTCTTCAGTTGCAAAGAAGATAAATAGAACTCTATTGTCTATATTTCTTAACATTTTCAGTTGTAATATGTTAAAAATGAACATTCAGTCTCTCTGAAGTAAATTAGCCACTCTTCATATAGCTTAATATCATGAGCTTTGTCCTTGAAAGCAGCTGATGCTTATTGGACTGTAAAGGCAAAATTACCTGGAGCAGAAGGTATTTTTAAACACATGTTATTCAAAGGTAGGCAGCTGCTCACTGCATGAATCCTTCACTCACTGCTGTGCTCAGCAGTTAACTTTCTCTACTTGAAGAGCATTAGGGCATGGAAGATAACCTCGACACATTGTTTTTCTATTATTCTTTACTATCTAGTCAATATTATCAAAGCGACTGTGTTTTGACAGCAAGCAAACTATAGAAACCCAACAGAAAGAGGCACGGCTGATGAAATTTAATATGTGAGGAAAGCATTTCACTTTCAGATTACCATTACTAAAGGCCACCAAGAAAAAAAAGCATCAGGTTTCTTTGATTCAAAAAAAGCTTACCCATCCAAGACTTAAATCTGTTTCTTTTTTTAACACAGCATTTATTTTTCTCCTTTACCGTGCCCTTTGCATTCCATGAAGGGAGGAATAAGGAAAGATTGAAAGCCAAAATAGTGTTGTTATAACTCAGGCATCATTTATCTAATAAAACTGGGTTAGAATGCATTAAAAAACATACAGCAAGGAACTTAAACAACTATGAACAAATTGATTGTCACCCATTTTTTCCTGAGGTAACAAAGATTGAAATTGAATATGTCCTGTAAATATCATTCATATAAGTTACTTATTAAATATGGTTATTACAAAATGCAGTACTGAACAAAGTATTGATTGACCAAGTTCCAGCCTTGGATAGAATGGAAAATCTTATTTTTTAAATCTAAGTTCACTCGTTTAATAGAATTCAGATAAAATATTAATGTATGTCATGAACCTGATAACAGTCCCATTGGTGAAACTTTCTATGTATATTTGTATAATTTTCTTCAAGCTATAATGCATTCAAAGAAATATGAAGTATATAGGGTTAGAGTGCACAGTTGCTAAGGAAGAAATTATCTGATTATTTTAGTGAACTCAAAAAAATGTTATTGATTCATAAGGATTTGTAGGAAATAGCACAACCATTTTAGAAATTTTACATCCTCATAACTTTTAAGAATAGACATCAGGTTTATTTTAAGAGTCTGTCAAGTGCCACTATTGCCCTTTTTGATAGATCACATGCTATCTGAGCCCCTGCCTATAGTATCCAAAAAGCAGTATATCCTCTCTCTTTCTTTCCAGAACTCAACAGTATATTTGTAAATTAATATGCATACTTTATGTATATGTAATTTGTGTTTGTTTGTGTAAACCAATAGAGAGATAGCTAACTCAAAGAAAAAAAGTTTTTTTTTTCCTTCCCCCTTATTTTGTTGTGAACCAAGTTCTGTATTCTTTCTGAATTTGTTCAGAGTGAGCTCTGTAATCTTTGTCCAGATGTTTTAAAGGTTTTGCATATGACTTTTTGCTTGTTGAGCAATAATTCCAAAGTTGTACTTAATATAGCTGTTATAGGACTTAATGGTAGAGAGAAATGGTCTTTTAGGTAGCTAGGTTCACAGTTTTAAAGAACTGGAACACCCTACCCAAAAAAGTTGTGAAATCTCCATCTTTGGAGGTTTTTAAGACCTGGCTAGACAAAGCCTTGGCTGATATTATTGAGGATGGTCCTGCTTTGAGCAGGGGGTTGGACTAGATGACCTTCAGAGGTCCCTTCCAACCCTAATTTTTGGTGATTCTATTAACTGATTTTGACTGTCTTCCCAATAAGTCATACTAGTGGGATAAGCCACCACCCAGAAATCTGGGAACACTAAATTTGCTGGGGTGCCCCACAAAAACAAACCCCCCTCCTTGCAAGCAGTATAAAGACAACATAACAGATTTATTACATAAAATATACACAAAGAAAACAAAAGAAAACACCAAATACAATTTAAAACACTGTTAACTACAAGCCAAGTTATAGGTTGCTCTCTCTTGGGGAAGCTTCACCCATACTCAGGTAGTCTGGGACTTGGGGACTCCACAAAAAGTTGTTCAAGGGGCCTATGCTTCTATATCTGCCCTTCACCAATGAGCTGGAAAGGGGGGCATGCACCAGAAAGTCCTATGAGCTGCTGGTTGGGTTCATTGCACTGCAGGGAGATGCTCAAGAGCGTAGGTCCTTCTGTATTGCAAGGGGAGTCACTCCAGGGAAGTGGTAGAACACCAACCTCCAATTCTGAATAGTGGCTTTGAGGAGTTAGCTGTGGCTTTCATCAGCATACCACACCCCAAAATTCCTAGTCCCAATCCCAGCTCTGCTGGGACAGAAGACTGCAAAAGAACTCAGATGAGGGGTCAGGCCAATCTGCACTGGGCCTGGACTGGGCAGCACAAATGAGCAAGGCTTATACCACACTGAGGCCTGGATCAACAACAACAAGTACCAGATCTCACCCTGGCCCAAATATGCCAGTCCCCACGCTGGCCCATATCTGCCAGCCAAACATAAAGTTGGGGTTCAGGTGCAGTGTTAGAAATACAACATCTCTGAAACAGAAAAAAGGGCCCAGGCCTATGCAACTGCAGCCTGGACATCCATTCTCAGCTACAACATTATGCTGAGACACAGTGATTACAAAATAACAGATAGGGGTCAGGTCTATATAGCCAAAAACTGCCAGGACTCCATTCCTGGTCAGTCTACTCAGGGATTAATACCCACACTGGATTATCCTACTGAAGGCCTCAAACTGCCTGGACCACATTCTTGGTCAGTTTGCTCCAGGGATACCTCTACAGTATTTTCCCACTCAAAACTCAGGGGGCAAAAAGGGGGAAAGAAGAGGGAGGGAATAGGGGTCTCAAGCCCTGAGACCGACTTTCTCTCTCTGTACTTGAGGCCTCTCTTCACATAGCTTTTGCTTGCCTCTCCAGTTAAAAGTGGGGGTTGGACCCCCCCCCCCATGTGTAGTAGTTTATCAGGCTCCCAATTCAGGTTTGCAGCTCTTAGTAGCCCCAGGAGGAAGAAAGGGAGCATGAGTTGAGTTTTTCACCCAAGCCTTGTCCAATCAGGGTGTGCCATCCTCCACCCTCTCTTTTACACAATCTGCCTAAAGGATCCTTTGCTCCCCCTGGTCAATCAGACCAGACAATTTTATTTATCTTAACCAAATACAAGGCCCCAGCTCTCCATGGTTAGAGCACATAGCCAGAACAACAGGGGCCATTTTGCCCACATGGCCAGACTGAATGTTTTCTATTTAAAGCAAAAAAGGTCATAGGAGAAAAGGGGGAAGAAAAGAAAAATAAGGTAAATACAGGGGAAAAAAGCACACACAATGCATAACAACAGAAGGCACACAGCCTGCCATACATAAACAGCACAAATGTGCGTGGGTGTTACATGCAGTCTATACTTCCTTGTCTACTTGTCTTTATAAAAAGGGGTTTGTGGTTTTTATGGTACTTCTGATTGTGCCTGGCTCTGAGGTACCCAGGCGGAGAGTCTGGAGCCAAGCAATATGGAGTTCTTGTTGTTGTTACTATGTAAAAAGAGTTGGAATTGGTAATGGAATAAAGCATTCATCTTACAAGTTCCGTAAGTCCTGAGTGATCATCACCATCCACAATGTGTCAAATGTTCCAACCACTTGAGAAGAAAATAATTTTCTTGAAGTTAGTTTTAGAATTTATCAAGGTTCATAAGTTTTTAGAACTTACAAACTTGTCTTGAGCAAGTCAAGACAAGTGGTCAAAGGGAGCATTAGCTAAAATTAGGGAGAGCATTAAAATGGCTTCTGGCTTTGTGATAAGTAAAATGCAAGTTCTATATGAAACTCTCAGACTGAAACAGAAAACTGTTTTTTACATGTCTTATGTCAGTCTGTGTAGCCAGTGCAACTGACTGGTGAAGAGTTTGGACCATCTTAGTAAAGGTGGCATCTCCTTTTATCTCCTAAGAGGAACATCATGAATTTAATGTGTAATCCAAAACTGAATTGTGTTTGTAGGAGTCTTTCCTTTAATAAATGTGTTAGACACATGATTTCTATTAGTTGCTCTAGGAAGCCCCTAGGTAGGTCTTTAAGTTAGCAAGATACTTACATCATTTATTTATGCTTCTGGTCTTGCATCTTTCACAGTGTTTTTGTTTTAAAGTGAGCTTCACCTTCATTTGATGCTTTCTAAATTTGACAACATCAGTCATAGTAAATAGAAAAAGACATTCACATTGTTTATGTGTGTATATCAGATTATATTTCACACTTACATGGTATCTTGAAAATGATGGCTTCCAAGCGTTTCTACTATTGTAGCTTCACAACCCCTGTTGGATGGTAAAGGAAGAGCCCCAGGCCCATACTGAGGGGTGGAGAGAGTTGGGGGCCTGAAGGTCAGCCCCACTCCTCTGAAGTCTCATACTGACAAAAGGGGCCTTAAGTAAAGTGGCTGCCAGCCCTAGAAGTATATAGTGACTGGCAGGCTTGGGGTAGAAGCAGAGGGTCAGGTGACATTAAAAAGAGACTCAGAAGGCCCAGGGATTTGGCCCAGAAATCTATTCAGACTGTACGGACTGCAGAGGTGGATCTCCCAGGCAGAATCTTCCCAGTTGGCCTACAGAGGGGTGGTTTTGTGTCACATGAGGACAGAAGGTACCCTACACCTGGAGTAGTGAAAGCAAAGTACCTCTGACCTTTGTGTTAGTACTTATCACCAATTCAAGGATGTACACTATACACCCCAAAAGTTAGACACAGATCACTAATTTGTATATCATGCACACCATTCCATACACACACACACACACACTAGCAACTCAGATACACACATGTTCAAAATAACCAGTCTAGGTTCATGAACACCTATCACCAGTTTAAGCCCATACACACTACACACCCCAAATTTAGACAGAATCAGTTACCAGTTACCAACACCTGCACATCCAATACACATACGTGGATTACTAATTCATATAGCACACACACACACACACACACACACACACACACACACACACACAATGATATCTATATCTATATCTATATATATGTATTCACTAATTCACACACATAATACCCACCTACACATACACACAGGTGAGTTCCTAATTTGGGTGTTGTGATGTGTATGTATGTATGTATGTGTTTGGTGTACTTGGGATACCTGGGGAAAGGTTAAGGTAAGAAAGTAGAAGTGTAGAGAGTTAAAGTTACAAGCCCTGGGATTAGAACTGGTAGACTACAGGGTCCTGGGCTGAAGAACTGAGGCTCAGGGGTAACTTTAGGCTAATTGATCTTAATTGATTAAAAGACAATGCCCAAAGCCTGCAGAACAGGGAAGCATGCCAGCACAGATTCTGGGACAGGAGCCAGAGCTATGGGGGAACTGAAAAGGTAGGTGCTGGAGAGGGCAAGTGGGACTAAGGGAAAGTGTGGGTGTTAAAGAGGGGCTCTGGGTGTGGGGAGCTATAGGATGGCTCCAGGGCAGCTAGAGGAGGTGCAGGGAATGGCAGTAGGTGCTGGGAGCTGGAGAAAGGCTCCAGCTGCTAGAGAAAACTACAGGACTGTTAAGAGGAGCTGGGAAGCTGCAGGAGAGGGGGGCGAGGATTACAAAAGGTGTGGGGTAAGCCTAAAAACAGAGAAATGGACAGCATAAAATCACAGGAAAAGCAGCAGGCAGCAGGGGCAGCAGGAAAGCAGAGACAGGCAGCAGAAAGTCACAGGGAAAAGGCAATAGGAGCAGGGGAGGCTGAGAGGTGGCAGAAAAGGAGAGATGGAATTGGGAGGAGATCGGGAAACTAGCAGAGAGGGTGAGGACTGGAGCTGAGAGAGAGAGAGAGAGAGAGAGAATGAGGCTGGAATTTAAGATAGAGAAGGGACTGGGATTCAATAAAACATGACCTAACTCAGGGTTGCAAATGACAATGGTTTAATTGAACAGAGGAGATGATGACACAATGTCAAATTGGTTCCCTTCCACCCACACACCCACCCACACACCCACACACACACACACTCGCAGCAGGAGCTAGAGAGACTTGGTGCAGGGGCTAAAGTCCACTAAAGTCCAGGATGAGAGAGAGAGACAGAGAGTCCAAATTGTAGGAGGAGATGTGCAGGTAATAACTACCTATCCCAGGCTGGAAAGGGTTCCTTGTCCAGTAGGTGTTGTGGAGAGGGGGGTCTCTGGCAGGGCCTCTGGGTGGATAGGTGGTGTGGCATGGTGCTGGTCCAGATGGAGAGGGTGTCCCACTGGGTCTGTCTTCACTGCCCCTTTTTATAGGGGCAGACCTTGTGTGACCCTAGTGACAGGAGGCATGCCCAGGCAAGGGTCAGCTGCTGGTGTACTGATCATGTGTGCTCCATGCAGGGATGTGCAGTTTCAGGTGTCTGTAATGGTGAGAGTTGCTGGTTTTGCAGGGTCTGTTGTCTTTCAAATGCTGGTCTTGTCTCTGTTCCTGGGTGAGGTCTGTGGTTCCTGGATGAATCAATGTGAGGTGATGGCCCAGTCATTACAGGCCATTCAGTAGAGGCCTGCTACCACTGTATTTCAATCATTCCCAATCATTCTCATTCATCCGGGAACCAATTTACATGGGAGGGGTATGTGACTCATACAGTTGCAACATGGGATGTCCAGGCAGAGGACACAAGATGGAGGCTTGACATATAAAATGGTAACTAGACCTGACTTTGGTTCACTTACAAACACAGGCCTAAACCATACAATATCCATATGAAACAATGAAAATCAATACAAAAATGATAATAATGCAATATACAACAATAAGAATCAATACAAACCTAATACTAATACAATATAAAACAGTGGATATCCCAAACCAAAAACTTGCTACCAAAATAAAAATGTTTAAAGCTTATCCTAAGTCTGAGCTCACTTATACTTATATATAAGGAATAGAGAGGGAGAGAAAAGGTGAGTAATGGTTGGGGAAGGGGAGGGAATGCATTTTAAAATAAATATTAAAAAAAAGAAAAAAACTGGGGGTTCTGTTACACTACCATGGTGTGAGATTAATCCTGATAGGAAAGCATTGCATTTGGTGATCCTGGTGTTTTGCGAGGAAATCCTCCTGCTTTTGATTTACATTTAAACAGAAGGACCAGGGTGGCTATAAGGATTGGATTGGAGGCCAATGGGCTGTGGCAGAGGTACCCAGCTAAGAGCGCTCTTGGGGCCCTGAACCCTGGGGTATTGAGTATGATATGTTCAGAGCGTACACTGTGGCAGTCAGAACACTGGATATCTGACAGCCAAGACTGGGGAGCATAATTCCTATGCCTGCAAAGGGTGTGCCTAGGGGCCATGTGGCCCACAGCCTGTGAAGGGCTAGAGCTGGAAACTGAGAACCTAGGGTCCCCAGTATGTTGGACCCCAGAAAGCAGGACCCAGTCAGATTAAAAGGGAGCTGCAGCTTGGAAACACCTGTGACCAGAGAAGGACCTGCCCCAAAACCTGCATTGGCTTTCTGGGACAAGCCTCCCTATAAAAATATAACATCAAATTGTGGCAGGTAAGATGACCATGAGGGGGAAGGACCCAAATAATCTGGAAACAGGAGTGCGGCAGTGAGAGCCCAATGGCAAGCCAGGTCGGGAACCTTGTCACCCCATCACTGAACATACCGACCACTCTTGTTACAGATGGGTAAAGTAGTGCTGCAAATAATATCAAACTGAGTAGGATAAAGTGTGAAGTGACTTGCAGTAAAAATAAATAAATAAAAGGCAATAAAGGTACACTTCCTCAGAAACATTATTAAAAGACAACTTATCTCAACAAAGTTTTACTATAAAGCCAATATTGTTACTTTAAAAACAACATAAGAAAAGTGTTAAAATGCTTCCCAAATCCACAGCGTACTCATTCATATAAAATAAACTACCACATTTGTACTCAATTCTTTGAACCACCTCATGAGATCAGGTTTGCCCCTTCATAAAATACAATAGGCAATGGTTCTTTTAAGAGCCACACAAAACTAACCCAGCTTAGCTCCTTTATAAAATATTGCAGGCAATGACCCTTTAACAAGCCACATAAATGAAAACCGCCTCTTAAAAATCCCAAAGCATTAAATAATTCTTGAAAAATACCATAAAAAGAGAAAAATAGCACAGCATGCTTTTATCTTCCTGGTGTGTTAAAAACAGTGTTTTTCCTGCCTTCCTGTAGGAATCAATTAAACTGATGCATCTGATGGAAGTGTGCGCTTGCTCACTAAAGCTTATGCATTTCTGATTCAATTATTCTCTCACGTGTAAGCTTACCCTGTCTTCTGCCTGATTTCAGGCTAACACAGGTAATTATATTTATTTGGTCATGCTAGTGACATTTTCACTGTGAAAGGGAGCACTGATACTAACAGAATTAATATTGCTTTATTCTGCTTATTATTAAAAGCATTTTTATTATGTTGAATCATACTGCAGTTCAGGGACAGAGACCCCAGAAGACATATATGACTGGAGAGGTGGGAGAGGATGTACTTAGACTGGTGGATTATATTAGGAATCAACACTGGTCCTGGGGCCTATCCTGCAAGTTTCTATTTCTGTGAAAGCATGACAAGAACATGTGTTCAATGGAGATAATGCTAAAATGGCCTAGAGAGAAAACATGGTATTGCAGCCTATGGAGACCTAGCAAAATTTAGAGTTCATGGGCTAGTGAAACTCAGAGAAATCTAGTGAATTGTCTAAAAGGAATTTGATTAGATCTTCAATCATATTACCCTCTCAATTCTATGTTTAGTCCCTCCCAATAAGAAATAATTAAAAGACATTTGGTGAACAGAAGGTGCTTCAACCTCCCAGCACAATATGACCTGTCTTTAAATTTTCTAATTATTTTATAAAAATACCAGTCGACATTTCCATTATTAACCTTACCAGTTTTCCTGTTATATTATAAACTTCTAAATAAGCTCATTCTGATCTACCCCTGTCTAGCAGACTATTTAGCTTGGAATAAGTTACGTAGTATCAATTACATAGAGCCATTGAATCATAGATCCAGTTTTTGATACTTTTACTAACTTTGACACTGGATGTGGTTGCACAAAAAAAATAATAATCAGTGGAGCTATTGAAAGAGTATTGTAATTGTCCAGGGGCTGGGGCCCTTGAGCATTCTACTGCCCTCTTGAGAAGAGAAACTCAGCTTTCGTCTCCCCACTACCTGGTGGCTAGTGATCTCACTTCCCACATCTTGTTCTTAAAATTGTTACCATCAGCACAGTTGGGGAGAAGAGTGGCTACTATTGCTCTCTGCATGGCAGTCTTGTGGGCCTGGCTTACCCATGGAGCTTACCTGAGCTTCTGTCCACTTCATATACTGCATAGGAGTCCACTATTACAGCGTGTAGCTCACTCTGTATGATTAATGGTATCAGAAACTGGACCATGATAATAGCTTTCAATCTAGTGTGAAGACAAATGTGTTTTTCTTGGTTATATACTTATTATACTTATCTATGTTTCATATTTTATCTCTAAAAGGACTCTCAAAAACTGGTTGCTTGCTGGATTTTCCAGTAATGCACCCATTTGTAGTCAGAAGTGTCTGTCTTCCTAATGGCCTCAGTCTTTGCTAACCCATCCCCAGATGTATGTTTCTTATCCTGGTCTTGGGTCCTTAATTGACTTCTTTCAACTTCCAGTTTGGATCCTGTCATCTTACACCAGATTTTGATCCCTTTACTGGCTCTCAGTTCCATTCCCAGTAGAGTCAATGCAACAGCTAGTGTTGTGCTACTAGTGTAATGTGCTACTCAACTCAACTAAGTTTGTTTACATCATGTATCTTGAATTCCCAGGGAGGTGTATTCGTCTAGACACTGTGTTGATTCCCTTCCATTTTTATAGATATGGCAATGAAATAACTTTTGGGGGGGTTCCCTGAAATGGGAAATGGGGTTTACCCCATACCTGAATTTAGTGGGTATGAGCTGAAACATACAGGTAGAGCAGGTGGCAGAGCAGCTACTCCACTACCACAGTCCCTGCCAAGAATGCCAGGGACATTTTGTAGACATACTCTAAATGTCACAGAATAGGGTCATATGAAGCAGAAGAAAAAAATAAGCACTATAATTAGAACAATAAGCATACATAATAAGAGCTTTCTAATTAGTATTAAATTTGAAGATGCTATTGCCTGCATGCTCAGATCAGTGCTAGAGGCTGTTTTGAAGTTGCAAACATTTATGATGGGTTAACATCTTGTCAGTGTCACAAACTATGTGCTGGCATAATGTAATATGCTTTAATGATTGCCAAAAGGATGCCACAAAACTATTTAACCATGCAGATGTAATTAGTGGTCATGCACGTGCATAACAGGCAGTAATGAGAAAGATTTTTTTTAAAGTTATTTACATCAAAATAATGCCAATTACGGCCGTGCAAAGCTTCAGGTGGTGATTTGATTCGGAGGAGATTCGGCCCAATTCGGTGGCTGAATCTCCCAATCTGAATTGAATTAGGGAACCAATTAAAAGGTGTGAATTGATTCAAAGCTCTCCGAATATTCAGAAAAGATTTGGAGAGCTTTGATGATTCGGACAGGGAGCTGCAGCTGGACTCAGAGACGGTAAGTAGGGGAGGGGGTGGGAGGGCTGGGGGAGGGGGACCATGGAGGGACCCCTGCCAGCCCTCCCAACCGCCGCCTGCTCCCCTAGCCCCCCCCACCATGGCTGCCCTGCCCATCCCAGCTCCCAGTGCTTTAAAAATATGCCCCACTCACTGGGTGCTGCTGGGTAATGGAGCAATCCCTGCTGCCCCCCACTGCCCTGCCCTGCATGGGGGGCTCTGCTATGAGCCCCCTGACCCCCCCCCCTCACTCCCACAGCTCCCCCATCGGTGCCCTGCCCAGCAAGTACCCTGGAAATATAAGATGCTTTCACAGGGGTTCTATAATGTTTCAAGGAAAAGATTGTAATGGTGCAGTGCCTCTGCCCACAATCCTGGAAAATGTTGGCATTCTATGGCTTTTCTGCATGTTTTGGACAAAATAAATGGCATGGTCAGCCCTATTCTTGTACTTTTTAATATACTGATGTATTATATTATTTATAATATATAATTATATTATATTATAATTATTACATTATTAATTTAAGTATTATATATAATTATATATATATATAATTTTATTTTATTTTATATATAATTATAATATAATAATTATATTATTATATTATAATTATATCCCCTCCTTGTCAGTTTTTAGGGGAAGTTAAATACATTTTTGCTTTACTTTCTTATACTGCTCACAATATTCTCAAATGAAGACACTTCACTTTCCTCCATTCAATTTATCTTTTTTTTAAAAAAAGGCTAAACTGTATCATAGTGAAATAATTTTTCTCCCTATGACATCCATAAAATATGATTTTAATTGATAAGTCAGTAAGAATATTATCAGGTATCAATGGATGGACTTAAAACCTGCTTAAAGACAGAGACCAAAGAATGCAGATCAAACTGAACATTTCTATGCAGAAAGTTGTGACAGTCCTGTTTGACTTTTCAATTAGGTGGGTTTACAAAGCCACACTGGCCAAGCTGTTTTTAGTATTAATTTGGGGGAGTCACTTATGGCATGTATATGAAACCATTATTTAAATTACTGTGTAAAATCTGCTTTTATCTTACAAAATGCACTGTGCAATACTTGCCCTCAGTGTAATGTTTTCAGTTTCTTTGACCCCCCCCCTCTTCTCCTTTTTCCACTGCTCCATCACTTCCCCAAAGACTCCCGATTCCTCTCTTTCTCACTTTTATAAAGACCAGGTTGCTTCCATCATTCTAACTCTCCTTCCACATATGCCCTACAGAAACACCTAGCTGTTCCACTTGCTTCTTTTTCACCAATGGACCATCACTCAATTGGATTAATAATCTGTTACATGACCCAATTTTCAAATCTTAGACATCTGATTTCCTAATTTGCACCCACAATCATATAGCAAAGCTGACATTAAAATGGAATCAAAGTAATAAATAAAATAATGAATAGGTTAGCTGAAAGAATGGTGATGGACTGGGTAGCCCCTAGTGAGAGGGGCTGGGAGCATGGACTGGCTAGCCCCATGGAGAGGAAGGAGTTGCTGGGCTGGGTTGTCCCCACCCTGGTATGCTTGCAGCCAATGCCAGGCCTGTGGGAGTGGTATAAAAGAGGGGAAGCAGCCTGAGAGAGGTCAAGACTTTTAGTGTTGATGGAATTTGGCTCCTGATGAGACATTCATCAAGGAGTAATGCCATGTCAGTGGTTCTCAGCCTTTTTGAACTCAAGGCACCCCTCACTTCTGACCCACAGCCTCTTGGCCATGTTGGGGATCCTTACTCCCAACCTACTGAACCCCCTAAATCCCCTGTGTGGGGGGCAAAAGGGTGTGGTGTGGTGGGGGGGCATGACCCAGCTTCTGCCACTCTTGTCAGTCTGACCACAGTGCCTCCCACCCCACCTCTCCTCCAGTGTGGGGGAGGAAGTGAGGGCAGCATGCCCCCCGCCCATATGTTACTTGTTGCACTGCCAGTGGAACAGTTGGTAAAGGAATCCCAGCAATGTGTTTCATTGCCCCACTCTGCCCTCCCACACTGGGTCCCACCCATTGGGCCATGGAGGTGGCTTTCTCCTGTGCCAGTCTGGCCAGGCTGCAGCCCTTTTCCCCACTGTGGGTGCAGATATCTTGGGGGGAGGGCACTCCCCCACATCACCTCTGCCTCTTCCATAGACTTACTTGTGGGGAGCTGTGGGAGCAGCAGGACACAGATGGCCTGCAGGCAGGGGTAGAGCATGGTGCCAGGGCAGGCAGAGCCCCATGAAAAGGTGCACTTGAAGAGCTCACTGGGCTGCTGCATTGACAGCACCATATAGCATTCTGCTTCCCTCTGCAGCTTGTGCAGCACTGGGCTCAGCCAGCAGAAGGCCAGCATAAAGAGTGCCCAGCCTGAGCCCCTGAACTGGAAGTAACCAGTGCCCAAGTGCCACTCTCCCATCTCCTCATCCCTCAGGTCCCCTGAATCCTTCTCACATCTCCACCCCCCAGGGGGCTACAGAGCACTAGGTGAGAACTACTGAGCCATGTGAATTCCCAGGTCAATGCGGATACTTGAGTAGCTTCTAGCATGGATATTGGAGAGCTGGGTCCATTAAAGAATGTAGAAAAAAATATATCTGTGTCCATTAAAGAATGTAGAAAAAAAAATCTGTATCTGCAAGTAGTTATAAGTTGTTCATAAAGTCAATGAGCTGGCAAGTAATGCAAAAAGTCTTTTCAATGATTTTAATTCGAAAATAATTTGAAATTCATGGAATGTTTTTATAAAACATAGATGCATTTTCTAAAGCAGGTAGAAAATGCCCCCACTAACTGGAGACCAGACATTTAGAAACTAAGCTTTATAGTCTTGACATCATTCCTCAATGTAACAGACAGCCAGAAGGCTCTTGTTACTCAAGAAGAAAAGAGTAGTAGGTGGACCTAGCTACAAGGAAAATTGCTAGGTAGGGGAAGCAGCTGAGGCTAGGAATGCCTATCACAAAGCTGCTTACTCTGAGATAATCCAGCAGGGCAGAACACTGCTTGGGAAGCACAGGCCCTGCTATAGCAGCAAAACCAACAGCAGTAAACTGCACTGGAGGCAAGTCAACAAGCCTACTCAGAAAATACCTGTGGCAGCTCAGGGAGCCACATGACCAAATGGGGTATGGCTTCCACCCGTATAAACCCAGGGCCTGAGCCAATGGAGGCAGTCCCACCATGGAAGCTTTAACAGAAAGAGTTCCAGATCAGGAGGGGTTAGGAGAACTTCTAGCTAGCACTGGCACTACCTTGGGGAAGGCAAACAGAATGCTACTACCTTGCTGAGGAATTTGACCCAGGATAAGGGGAAGCATTGTTGTACAGACAGGTAGTCAGATAATCATATCCCTTCTTTATAGTTTATACCAGTCATTTGTGGAAGGGACTGAGGGGTAGTTCAGAGTTCCCATTAGTGCCTGAGGGTCATATGACCACCTTGGGCCCTGCCAGGGGTCAGGCCCCAAGACACAGATTAGGTCCAGGGGTCCCAGAGCCCACAGCAGGGGATGGATTGTCCCTGTGCTCTGTGCCTGGGAGGGAATCCAGTCAGAGCTGGAGCTGAGCTGCACCTGTTACAGATGGGGGGAAGAGGCTGGTGGTGGGTGTGGGGGGCGCAGAAGCTGCTGGGGGGCAAGCAGAGAAGGGTATCTGACTCTACTGTGTGTCAGACTTTGGCTGTGAGACAGAGTCAGAGCTGCAGCAGCTTTTGGCCCCACCTGTCACTTTCTTATGTGAATCTAAGATGAGGAGCTTTTTCTCACTTTTGGGTGGAGTGGGGAAATCTTGGCTTAGATTCAAGCAAATATGGTTTTTTGTCTGAGTAACTCAATTTTTTTAGAGCTGCTATATGCAGTGCAATTAATATGAATGATGTTATACTTTTTTGTCTCTTCTGCACCAACAAAGATAAAATCCATACAATATTAATATATTCTTAACTTGTTCAGAGATACAGTGCAAAATTTGGTAGCACTTTACTCATACACTAAAACTACACTGATTTAACTAGTTAAGAAGACATTACATGAGTTAAACATGTAGGAGGCTCCATGGATCTGATTCTCTTTTCATTCACATCCATATGAATTTTCACTGAAGTGAATGGAATTACACCAGTTCTAAACTGACACAAATGTGTTGAAGATCAGGCAGTTTGAATTTTGGAGGTGGGAGACTAAATTCTCAGCTGATCAGGGGCTTTGTTAAATGCACGCAGCTTGCTCTCTAAATCCCTGGAGATTTTTCTCTCTTTGAAAGAATATATTTTCTATTTCTCCATGCTTGAGAGAACATAAAAATTTTAGCACAGCTTAAATCAATATTCCTCTCAAACATACTGATAAGTATTATTTTATTTAATGTAAACAGTGGAAAAATAGTGCATGGCTACTAAGGCAGCAAAGGTTCAGATGAGCAAACTGGTCAAAGTCAATTTCTTCATTATGCATTATTAAATTATATGGGTTTTATCTTTAATTTACTATGGTTTGGCTTGTACACAAAGTATTTTTATAGGACAAATATGGCAAAATATGAGCAAGGGTGGTATAAATATTAATTAAATCCCTAAAACAGTCTTGCTTTGAAATTACTTATGAACAGGCATGGAAACACCTGATCTAAACATGTTCAAGTTAATGGAAAGACCTTTTTTGACTTCAGTCAGCTTTTCACTAGGCACTTTAAATTACAAAGTTATATCTACCTTGTACAACTGCAGTATATTGGAGTCATATGATCTAATTCTATGGGTGCATCTACACATGTATTTAAGCATAGCCAGATTTACTGAGCATTAAGTTTATAGGTGGTAAGTGATTTTGGCAGGTGTCTGCACAAGCAGAGACTTGGCACTAAATCTAGAGCCAAGTCCCTCCAATCTTTCCATGTGCCTCTGTGGCCATTGAGGGGAGCTCTAGCCTCCAGCCACATGGCTGCTAACACTTGGCAGCCATGTTGAAGCCAGAGCCAGCTACCAGCACGAGGCAGCCATCTTAGACACACAGCCCCACCCTCTGATTCCTGGCTAGCCCCTTTCCAGCCCAGGAGCTGTATACCCAGTGCAGAGGCCCTCCTTGCCTGTCCTGCTGACCCATGCCATTGATTCCCCTGCCAGTGATAACCAGTGCCCTGTGCTTTTGATAACCATGGTGCTGGCCCTAGTAGGTCCCACCAAGACCAAGCTCCAGGACAGCTGCACACCCACCAGCAGGGGCCAGGGCTCCAGGTATAGGAGGACCTGCCCAACCCACCTCCTCCTGAACTCTCCCCAATACACAGAACCTTCCCCCTCCTCCCCTCTCAATGAATCCTGTTCTCCATCCCCCCCAATCAAAAGAGCACCTCTGCCACCCTCCCCAAACACCAACCATAAAAAAACTACTTTCCAATGTGGAAACAATTTACAACAGTCTCAGTATCTATATGAGTCCCTGAGTGGGAGGCTATGGGGTGAGGTTGCCTAGGGGACAGAGCCTGGGGAGAGGTGCCCAGCACCCTAGCCTCGGGGTTTTTCCCCACAGGTACACACACCATGGCATGTGTAGCAGGTGGAGGGCTCTCCTCAGGGTGATGGCAGCTGCTGGTCCCCCAGTGCAAGTGGTTTTCCCTCTTCCAGGGACCAGCAGGGCCACCCTTGGGTATTGTCCCCTCTGCTGACTTCCCTGACTGAGCTGGGATGAGCAGCAGGGCAGTGTCCAGGCTGGAGAGCTGAGTAGTGGGGTTCCCAAAGCAGGGGCCAGGCCAGGAGCTCTAGCAGGCAGGAGGCACCAGAGGATATCCTCCCAGGGCCAGGTGGGGGTGTACTGTGGAGCAGTGGGCAGTGTGGAGCATGAATACAACCACCAGACCCAGAAGGGTGTCCAGGGTCTGGCAGTCAGCATCCATGGACTCCACTTCATGTCCCTGGAGGCCTACCTGCTGCTGGAGGACCTCAATGAGCTCCTGCTCTTTGGCCTTCAACCATACACAGTGCTCCTTCTGGGCACGGTCCCATGCCTCCTCCTGGGTGGTCTCCCAGGGGATGTCCTCTGCCTGCCAGACCTGCTCCTGTATCTCCTATGCCTGCTCCCACACCTCCCACTCCTCTGCCAATGCCAACAGCCACTGTAGCAGGACAGTCTGGTCTTATGTGTGTCACTGGCATAGCCAGCATCCATATGGCTCCAGTGCTGGGTGGCAGTGACCCAGAGCCCAAATCCCTGCTGGGGCTAGTGGTCTCTCCCCATGTCCAGATGTTTCCCCTGCAGAGACAAGAGACAGATGCCTTTTGTGAAGGTTTGAAACATTTCAGAGATAAGATGCCCTGCACCAGGAGCTGTGCGCTGTCCAGCCTCAGATCAGGGCTTGGCCATGCATGGGTGCCCAGGTACCATGGTAAGCCAGCTTGGCAGGACCAGGCCCAGGAGGCTGCCACCCCAAGCCCCCATCCTCCCCTTTTTCCCCTGGGGCTGGTGGCCTGCTGGGAGCTGGCCACAGGAAGCCTTCCTCCCCTGCCCCCTTCTCAGGGCAGGACAGGTCAGGCTGCTTGCAGTACCTGCTGCTGCAGCTCCAGACCCCACTCCTCTACCTCTCTCCCTATAGGCCAACCATTCTGCTGCACTGCTGCCAAGCCCATGGTCAGGGTACAAGGGGCTCCCAGATAACTGGAGTGAGGGTTTAGCTGCACACCCACCCTCCCTGCTGAAAGCCTCTCCAGGGAGAAGCCCCAGGAGAAGCCCCGGGGCTACCCCCAGCCATTGTTGTGCCCCAAGTGTGCTGCTGCTACACGCTCCTTGGGTAATGAGCGATGAACTATTTTTGCATATCGGGGGGTGCAAAAACCACTATGCCCTGCTTCTGCTGAACCTTCTCGTGTCCCAGGCACACCTGCACTCTTGGTTCAGGACCATGGCTATGATGTCATAGGGGGAAAGCCAGGGCTACCCTGCAGCCTCTGCCAATCACATGGAGGGCTACCTGTCACAGCACTGCATGTCCCTGTCCCCCACTGCTGAGGAGGACATCACTGCCAGCATTCATGCCTTCCTCTGGGTGTGAGAGGACCATGCCCACCCATCTGCAGGGGCATAGGCTGCTTAGTAAAGTTCTAAACTGTGTCTTAGCTCTGTATGTGCTGAGGGAAAAGGAACCTGGGGCCACAGGGAGTGCAGGTGGGCCAAGGCAGGGTGGAGGCAGGGGTGGGGGCAGGGCAGGAACAGGGAGGGTCCTCCCTCCCAGTGCAGGACTTATCACATGTCCGGGGCTGGAAAGGGTGGTGGCTAGGTATGTGCCTCCCTCTCAGTGATGGCATCCAGATGTGCCCAGTGTCCTTGGCCTGCAGTGTCCAGTGGGCTGGCACCCGGCCAGGGGCTTCCCCAGGGAGGGGCTGGCACTAGTGTCAGTTGGAATTGTCATAGCCAGCTTCTCCTCATGGTGGGATCTGGGGGTGTGAAGCTGGCAAGGAAACCACTGGACAGGCTCTTTGATCTGAAAGTTGGTTCAGTAGCCAGGAAGGTGGGCAGGGCATGGTACTGAACACCCAAGGGCCCCTCCTCCAGGGAGGTGTCACCACCAAAGGGGACAGGATGTGGCAGGGGCTCAGCCAGGCCACCTCTGCTGGTGAACACTGCAGGGTTGCTGCCTGGGTCCCAGGGCACCAAAATGTTGGTTAGCTCTCACATAAAGGGCATGGTCTTTTGGGCACAACAGGACTAACAATTGTGGTCGGTTATGGCTACCCAATTTGTCCGCAATGTCTTGATATTTATGCGGCACTGCTGTGCAGTCCAGGAGTGCCTTCACTTGCACATCCCACCCTAAAGGGCATCATAAATATGGGTGTTCAAGTGCCTGCCATGCACAAACTGCCTCTGGACCTCCTCATGCCCCAAGTGGTCCTCCAACCTCCTCCTGGCTTCAGTTGGGGTCCTGGTGGAAGGCTAAGACATGTGCATGTGGTCAGGACTGGTCCTCAATTGGGAGGACATGGTGGTGCATCCTGTGCCAGCCCTCTGGGTCCCTGTGCAGCTGTCCATGTGTGGACATTCCTGCACAGTACCTTCACAATTTGCCTTGTGAAATTAGGAAAAATAATATTGGCAAAGGAAGGGAATCAATTATATGTGCACCCAGCTTGACTCGTTTGGGTTTGTTATCCTTGGAATGGGAAATAACGAATGGTAGAAATTTCCTGACATCATGGTTTTTGCTGGAACAACTCAGTTTCCTAGTTTTTACTTTTTTTTTTTAAATGAAAAATGTATGCTTTCTTTGCAAAGTGCTGTGTTTCTGTTTCACAAGAAAGCAAAAATATTGATGTTATAATATAAAATATGATGAAAACTAAAACTTCTATTAGGAAATTCCACATAATGCTTTCTGTGATATGTCACAGTGGCTCAGCAAGAAAGCAGTCTGTGAAAAACCATGCCATAAGTACTGTGTCCAGGGAGTCCAGGACATAGAGTTGAATGGGGGAATGAAACACTGAACTAGAACTGTTGTGGAATATTGTGGAAATATTTCCAGGCTGAAATAGTCAATGTCCTGCCAAAATATTTTGGCTGAAAACAATTCAGTTTTTCATGAAAAAGTCAACATTTTATGGGGCAATAACACCATCCTCAGAGGAGTAAAACTGTAATGCTTTGGTCCAAGAAAATATATGATTTCCAGTCCATAGCTGTTGCAACTGAGATAAATGTAATGGTTAGTCCAATATTGCAAAGCTGGCCATTTTCAGAACCATTCATGGAACCCATGTCTCCTGATGAAATGTATTGCCCTGATTACCACCTGCCTTCCTAGATATAAAGGATAGTTCAATATAAGATAATTATGATTGATGAACTGTATCATGAGACCTACCTCAAGACAAGACAAATAAGAAAATTGTCCATAGCAAGTGTATGCTGTTGGCCCATTACAGCACAACATCACAGTTATAAATTCCTTTTATCTCTGATCCATTAATGTGAATTTGACCTGACACGATTTTACAGAGGTGTACAAATGTCCTTTCTTTCTTTCTAAGGGTGATACTTACCTACCCATCGCTACTTGCAGAAAGCAATATGAAGCTAAATTCTTTAGGAATTTGCAGGGGGCACTGGGTTTTCAAAAAAATATATATTAAAAGACAACCCCCCAGTTCCCCCTGCCCCCATAATAGGCAGTAAATCTATGTGTTAAAAATAATTGAACAAGGCGAATTTTCCAACAGTACCTTAAAAATAGAACATGTACTGCTACTAATAAAAACAACTTCTGGGGGAGCCAGAGGGCTCTTTGCACTGAAATAGATACAAGTCTAACAGTTTCCTGCTGTTTTGCAACATTTTCTCTACTTTTCTTTGTAACATTCTTCAAACCCTTTTAGAAATTATACTTGGGACTATTATAGGTCCCTCTCTATGGCTGAGAAATACTCTGGCTCTCCTCCATTATCAGGGGATGGGGAAAAAACCATGAAGATTAAGGAGCACCTTGGCTTCCAAGATGGAGGCCTCCAATGTAAGATCTGAGGGGAAGACTGAAGATTTGGGTTCTCTAGTGAAGGCCATGGCTAGAGATATATCAAGCATTACAAAAAAATACAATGAATAAAATTTAGGAATGAATTATGAATGGTAGAGGACAGAGTTTCTGCCTGTGAAAAAAATCAGTTTGGACCAGAGGTGTTAAGTATAGTAAATACTCCAGATACATTATTTTTTATCTCAAAATCTGCTTCTCCTCCCCATTCTATGCCATTACTCTATCAGTAGATAATATCATGTAACCAGATTTTTTTAAGACTGAAATGGAATGAAGACCTTTATCTCCAGAAGATAGACTCCTATTTGAAATCAGCAATTCACAATATTCAAACATCAAAAATTAATCTTAGATGTGGTCCTATACAACATTTGCACTGAACTCACTCTAAACTGAAAAAAAAAAAAACATATGTATATACTGCCAGTAGATATAAGCTGGAGATGTGGTGCACTGCAGGCAAAGCTTGGTCACATGTTTTGGCCATGCCATAATATTAGTTCTTTTCTGAAAGAATTACAACTATAGTTAACATGTTTAGGAACACAAATAATAGTATCAATGATACCTTTGGCAAATATATGTGCTTTTGGGTATCTCTCAAAAGGTTTCCAGGAAAAGTAGGATATCTCCAGATGCTGAAATCTAGTAAAATGAGTTGGCACCACTGTCTTCTATAGAGAAAGTCATGTTTAGCAGGCTTAACTGCTTTGAAAAGTTAGGTGCAATTTGGAAAGAGTTCTTAGAATATTTTGGTAACTAAATTATTACTACTTACACACTTCTCTTTTCTTCTTCTCTCTCTCTCTCCCTCTTTTCTCCTACTTTTTTCTTCCTCCCTCCACCCCCACCATTTCTTATCATTTGTGGCATATACAGAGTTCAGTTTGACATGTATAGTTTATATATATGTGCGTGTTTCTGATGTGTTGCATTTAAATAAAACAACTGAAAAATAAGAAAAAATATATGCTGTGTACATGTACTGTGTTCAGTAATCTTCAAATTGTTAATCTCTTAGCACTCATGGTAGGAGGGACATAGTCAGCTGGGAGCAGGCTAAGTGGAGGCAGGGAGGGTCACACCCCGCTGGCTCCTACTTGGCCCATCCCCACAGGGAGCTGCACAACTGGGCTGCCGGTGTGAGAGCCAGGTTGGGGGGGCACTCACCTATCCTGTCCTTTGGTGGGGGGAGGGACCCCCTTTAGCCCCCCAAGAACAGTGCAGCACCAGCTGGCCCTTCTGTACATGTGCACAGTTTAAAAAGGGCCCAGCAACAGTAAAAGCCACACTCGGGACCTGGCTTCCATGCAAGACATGCTGCTGCTGTGCTCCCATGAGCCCAGGACCCCCCAGAAAGAGACCCCAGGACCCCCAACAAGCCCCCGGCCTGCCCACAGGTAAACAGGGGCCTGTGGTAGAAGGGATGTAGCCAGCTGGAAGCAGGCTGAGTGGAGGCAGGGAGGGTCACCCTCCCCGGCTCCTACTTTGCCCAGCCCCCAGGGAGCTGTGTGACTGCAGCCTCAAGAACAGGACACACAAACAGGAGTGCTTCTGGGCCCGGTGTGTGAGTTAGCGTGGGAGTTTGCACAGGAGGGTGCACAGGAGGGCCAGAGGCCCTGCCTGTGAACCCCTTAGGGTAGGCAGTCCCAGCCACAGTCAGCCTACCAGCCGCATAACATAGATGGGCACACGCTGCAACCTGAGGGTCCCCTTGGGGTCTGCGTCTTGCCCTCTGGCACCTCAGAGGCCTCTACCCAGATGGATCCCATGGTTCCAGACTCCACGCAGACAGAGCCCCTGGCTTTCAGCTGTGGGGGCTGCCTGTCACTTTTTCAAGCTCTGGGGTCCAGGAGCATGGCCACCTCCAATTGTGAGGTCTGCTTCCTTTTGGGGTCTCTGGCACACCAGCTGGAGGAGCTCCAGGATACAGTCCAGAGACAGTGTGCCATCAGGGATGGTGAGCAAGAGACAGACTCCTACTACCTGGCCCTTCTCCCCCAGGAGGTGGAGGGTAGACCATAGTCACCCTCCAGGACAAGGGAGCACTCAAGGACTTTGCTTGCTGTCCAGCCAAGGGGATGAACCAAGGTGGTCAAGGGCCCCAAGGCCCACCCCACCAAGGTCCCCGCCCTGCTGGAGCTTTGCAACAGGTATGATCCTCTGGCAGCCCCAGCAGAGCATGCCAAGCTGCCAGCTCCTGAAGGCAACACAGGCTCTACTGTAGCTAATGACACCATTCTCCCTAAGACAAAATGCAAAGTGTTTGTCATGGGAGACTCCATCCTGAGGGGAGACTGAGGGAGCAATATGCTGCCCCAACCCCTTAGCCCAGGAACTTTGCTGCTTCTTGGAAGCCCATATCCAAAACATTCTGGAGAAGATCTCTGAACTCCTCCAGCCCACTGACCACTACCCTATGCTCCTTATCTATGTGGGCACAAATGGCATGGCTCAGAGTGCTCCAATCTGGGTCATGAAGCACTACATTGATTTGGGAGCAGAGCTAAAGGGTTTAAGAGTGCAGGTGGTGTTTTCTTTGATCCTCCCAGTCTCAGGCCATGGGCTGAGGAGGGAGAGGAGGATTGTGGTAGTGAACCAATGACTGTGGCACTGGTCTCATCGGGAAGGCTTTGGCTTCCATGACCACAGTCCGCTCTTTGGTGACAGATGCAGCAAGCTGCTGGGAAGGGACAGCCTCCACCTCTCTCCACTGGGGAGGAGGCTCTTCTCAGCCAGACTGGCTGACCTGCTCCACCAGGCTTTAAACTAAGCCTGCTGGGGGATGGGGGGACCACCGCCACTGCTGGCCCACTGAGTAACCCTTGCAAAGCCAGCAGGCCAAGGCACTTAAGGGAACCCAACTCTGCCCCAGCCCTGGACTTAGCTGTGGGCAAGGCAAGAGCTCCCAAAGGGACACTTGCCTGCCTGTACACAAATGCCAGGAGCTTGGGGAATAAACAGGAGGAATTTGTTCTCCTGCTTAACACAAAAAAACTGTGATGTCATAGGGATAACGGAGACCAGGTGGGACTCCACCCATGACTGGACCACAGGTATATATGACTATACCCTGTACAGGAGGGATCAAGTGGACAAAAGGAGCAGGGGTGTAGCTCTCTATGTCAAGGAGAGCTACGCATCCCTGCAAGCCAACATTGGTGCCCAGGGTGGATGACTAGAAATCCTCTGGGTTAAAGTCTATGGGGAACACAGCACATGAGACACAATGGTGGGAGTCGACTAAAGACCTCCAACCCAGGATCAAGAGCTTGACCAGGAGTTTGCCAGGGAATTGGCAGAGGCTGCAAGCTCCCGGGGCATGGTTGTCATGGGAGACTTCAACTACCCAGACATCTTGTGGGAAGAGGACTCGGCCAAATCCGAGCGGTCACAAAGCTTTCTCTGGTGCATGGATGAGCTTTTTCTGAAGCAAGAAGTCAATGGGCCAATGAGTGGTAAAGCACTGCTTGACCTGGTTCTGGCAATGGGGAAAAACTTAATCAGCAACCTATTGATTAAAGGGAAGCTGGGTGACAGTGCCCTAGACCTGATCACCTTCAATATCCAACGTAAAGCTGGCAAGTCAGTCAGCAATACAGAAGTCCTCGACTTCAGCAAAGCTGACTTTGACAAGCTCAGGAGGCTTGTCAGGGAGTCCCTAAAGGGCCACAACCCAAAGGAGAGGGGAGTTCAGAATGAGCGGTTCCTCCTCAAAGGAATGATCCTGGATGCACAAGCAAAGTCTATCCCATCTCGGAGAAAAGGCAGCAAAAAGGCACAGCAGCCCCCTTGGCTCTCTAGGGAACTAGCCGATCTCCTGCATCTAAAAAGAAAGACCTACAAAGGATGGAGGATGGGATCCACCTCCAAGGAGGGATACTCTGCACTGGTCTGGACCTGCAGGGAGTGAACCAGGAAAGTCAAGTCTGCGACGGAACTCCAGCTAGCTACAAGTATCAAGGACAATAAAATGTCCTACTTTAGTTATATGGGGAGCTGGAGGAAAAGCAAATGGCAACATTGGACCCCTGCTAAACCAGATGGGACAGCTGACAACCAACACCCAGAAAAAAGCCAACTTGCTAAATGGGTACTTTGTGTCGGTCTTTCACCAGTCCCATGGAATGCCCCTGCCCATTATGAGAAAGGGAGCCACAGGTGAGGGAGATTCCTGACCCTCCATCAATGCTGACCTCATGAAGGAACACCTTGAGAGGCTGGACACCTTCAAGTTAGCCGGCCCTGACAGCTTACACCCCAGGGTACTCAAGGAGCTGGCTAGCATCATAGCCCAGCCCCTGGCATGGATCTTTGAAAACTCCTGGCATTCTGGTGAAGTGCCCAAAGATTGGAAGAAGGCCAATGTGGTATCTATCTTCAAGAAAGGGTGAAAAGTGGATCTGGCAAACTATAGGCCCATCAGCCTGACCCAGGGAAGGTCTTAGAAAAGATTATCAAAGAGACCATTCTTAACAGACTGGTCAATGGCAACATCCTGAGGGATAGCCAGCATGGGTTTGTTGTGTGTAGGTCTTGCTTGACCAATCTTATTTCCTTCTATGACCAGGTGACCTATCACTTGGACAAAGGAGAAGAGATTGATTTTGTATATCTTGACTTTTAAAAAGACTTTGATCTGGTATCCCATAGTAACCTGTTAGTAAAACTGGCTAACTGTAGCCTTGGCCACACCACGATCCACTGGCTACGGAATTGGCTCCATGGTAGGAGCCAGAGGGTGGTGGTTGATGGAAGTCAATCGTTGTGGTGCCCTGTTGGGGTCCCCCAAGGCTCTGTCCTTGCACCTATACTATTTAACATCTTCATTAATGATGTGGACATTGGTATCAGAAGTGGACTGGCTAAGTTCGCCGACAACACCAAACTCTGGGGTAAAGCATCCACATCTGAGGACAGGAGGGTGATCCAGGCTGACCTTGGCAGGCTGAGAAAATCAGTGGATGAGTACTTGATGGTGTTTAACTCTGAAAAATGCAAGGTTCTCCACCTTAGGAAGGAAAACCCGCAACATCCTTTTAGGCTCAGCAGTGCTACGCTGGCTAGCACTATGGATGATAGGGACTTGGGGGTCATGATTGACAACAAGATTAACATGAGCCTTCAATGTGATACTGCTGCTAGTAAAGCAAGCAAAATTCTTGCTTGCATCCACAGGTGCTTCTCAAGCAAATCCCGGAACGTCATTCTCCCATTGTACTCGGTCTTGGTAAAGCTGCAGCTGGAGTACTGCTTCCAGTTTTGGGCTTCACAATTCAAGAAGGATGTGGAGAATCTTGAGAGAGTGCAGAGGAGAGCCACATGCATGATCAGAGGTCAGGAAAGCAGACCTTATGAAGAGAGGCTGAGAGCCATGGGACTCTTCAGCCTGGAAAAGCACAGGCTCAGGGGTGATCTGGTGGCCACCTATAAGTTTATTAGGGGTGCTTATCAGGATCTGGGGGAACATCTGTTCACTAGAGTGCCCCAAGGGATGACAAGGTCGAACGGTCACAAACTCCTCCATGACCATTTCAGGCTTGACATAAGGAAGAACTTCTTTACCGTCCAAGCCCCCAAGGTTTGGAATAGATTGTTGTTGGAGGTGGTTCAAGCACTGACTCTGAATGCCTTTAAAAGACATCTGTATGTTTATCTTGCTGGGATCCTATGATCCCTGCTGACTTCCTGCCCCTGAAGCAGGGGGCTGGACTCAATGATCTTCCAAGGAAAGATCCATTAGGGCCTTCCAGCCCTAATGCCTATGAAATCTATGAAATCTAAGCATAGATTTATAGAAAATTAGGGTTGGAAAAGACCTAAGGAGATAATCTAGTCCAACCCATGATCAGAGCAGAACCATCCCTACCGACCTTATACCAACCAAGGCTTTGTCTAGCTGAGTCTCGAAAACCTCTAAGGTGGATATTGCACAACCTCTCTGGGTAGCCTGTTTCAGTGTTTTAGTTGTTGACTATTCCCAGTGTTGACTATTCCTTCCTAGTGACAGAGTTCCCCTGAAGGTTATTAAATCCTCCCTTAGTCTTTTCTTCTCCAGGCCTGGGTCCCTCAGCCTCTCCTCAAAGGTCATGTTCACTTGCCTGAAACCATTTTTGTTGTCCTCCACTAGACTGTTTCCAATTTTATCCTTTCTGTAGTGGGGGCCCAAAATTGGACACAGTTGTCCAGATGTGATCTCACCAGTTCTGAATAGAGGGCACTGGTGAGACCAAATTTCCCTCAGTCTGCTGGCAACATAACTACTAATGAAGCCCAGTATGCTGTTAGCTGTCACAATGATGGCATGCTGTTGGCTCATATTCAGTTTACTGTCCACTGTAAACAACAGGTTCTTTTCTGCAGAACTGCTGCTTAGCCAGTCGATCCCCAGTGGGATGATGTAGTGGTCTTAAAGATATTTAGAACTCCTATATATTTAAACTGTAGTAATCTAATGATTTCAGTTTGAAGTTTTTTTTTAGAGATTGCTAGCCAAGAATATTATGCTTTAATTTCTCCCAATGCATATTTCTTTGCTTTTTGTATTTAGCGAACACCTCATATAGTTAGAAGAAACATTATTTTTTTTTAAATTCTATTGCTAGATTTAGATACAAGGAATCCATATCTGAACTAGAAGGAATGATGTATTTCATAAAAGGGTAATACTTTAAACAAGGAATCTACTGCACTGAAATAAGGGCTATTACAGCTTAACAAGAAACTTTGGAATGGTAGGAAAAATGGAGACACTTGCCACTGAAAGAATCCTATAAAACCAGTATGTGGTATTCGTCTTGGTACTGGAGTCATTTTAGGGGAACTATAAGGGAGGTAAAGTTATTCCTTTATAATGAATGAGAATGGTTTAAAAGGCATTATATTTTGACATTTTAATTAGTTAATTAAGATTTGCAGGCATAATTAATGTTTGGCATTAGATATTTGGGTTGACTAGTAAACTTAACTGGAGTCAAAACAGTGAGAGCAGAGAAAGTAAAGGAAAGAAGGTTTATATATATCAAATTATTTGAAACTCATTTTCTTAAATGGTTTAATTTTATTATTCAATCACCTATTAGCAAGACAATCTCTGTGTTGAAGATTCAAGCTCTGTCCTGATTTCATTTAAGGTATACGAGGTACAGCATGCTTTCAGGTTTCAGGCTAAATGAGGAATGATGACACTTGAGGGTCCAAAAAAAATCAACCTCTTTTAGAGTTAATCTTTATATGAAACCCTCTTTTTCTGACAGCCCCAGAAGATGGTCCAGTTCCTAGAGGATGCATGTGCCTATTATGAAAAAAACCCCAAACCACTAGTTTTCACTGGCCTCTGTTTTGGCAGCCTCACTAGAGAGGTTAGTCCTAATGAAGCTATGGAAATCCATTTACTTCTCTTTTGTCTTGCAAGATAAGAGTTAATTTGGGCAGCATTTAGAAAAGCTACAGTATTTTATTCCACTGTTCTGAAGTTATGCAGAGATTTTTAGTTTGTAGTCTGCCAAGACATCATCTTTAATTAGCACTATATTAAATAAAAATAACCTAGTATGCCTATAGTATAGTTATATGGCTATAGTTCAAAGCAAACTAAGATTTGTATTTCAGATGTCCATGTTCAATTGATTTTAATCAATCTTTAATCCTCCTTTGAAGTTTTAACTACTTAATGAATGGAATAGCTATGAATACATGTTGTCTGTAGTATGTTTCCAAAAACGGTCTCCAGATATGCTTACAGATTAAAGAAAGGAATGTGTTGAAAGATGAGTTGCAGTAGACAATGGAGAAAGCTCAGTTAGGTTTAAAACAACTATTTAGCCAAACTGGTACATGGCAGCTGGTCTGAACCACTAAGAGACACTTTTCTACAACAACTTGCCTTTATTATGCATTTGTCCGCAGATATTTGATAAAGAGCTTTAATTATAGCACTACAGAACAGCCTCTCCTATAGTGTAAAACAAATTGTTACCTTTCATATAATTTGGCAGAGAAGTGGGAATTTCAGTTTATAGCTTAGGGCAATTTTATGAAATCCCCTGTAATCAAAACACTTTCTTTTAATCAACAAAACTGATAGTCTTTTCAAAATGAATTTCATGCTCAAAGATGCTGGAATTGACAATTCTTGAAACAAAAATCCCTGTATTCTAAGAAACTCAGTACCATTTTCCTCACAGTGTTTTCTCTGAAAGCTTTAACCAGACCTAGTAACATGAGCCATTAGATGTGGGTGCAGAGAATGATGGGTGAAAAGAGACATATGAGACAGCTTAGAAATCATGCAGGATAGTCTTTCCAACCATGGTCTACTTTTCTATACTGGCTGGACCCAAACTGTTACTAGACAATGCTTCACTAATAACCTAAATCAAATTAACTGGTAATCTCTCTGGATGCTAATAAAAAATCTCTCCATGATACAAATACCACTCTAACTAAATTTATCTGCACCCTTAGCAGTGGTGGCAAGATTTGTGAGTTGAGATAACTTTTATGGGGACCAGTTTATATAGATGAAAGACATAAGGGACCAGCTTCCAGGCTTCAAGCACCCTTCATTAGCTTTGAGAAAGAAGCGGTGAAAAGACAACCTAACGTAGAATGATTGCTCTCAGGTTAACAAAATTATGTTAATTAATTGGACCACTTGAAAAGAGAAAAATGTACTTATCACCTGTAGATTGAAGATGAGTTAACAGAAGGAGAGGTACGTTTTGATTGGTCCTTGTGGGGGGGTTAGCTCTGATAGTCTTGGCCTTCACCTCCTGTGTCTTTTCCGACTCTTTTCTGCCACATCTTGATGATTATAGATGTTATTATTCGGGAGGTAGTATTTACCACAGTAGGCAACGGGCAGCCCCTTACCCCTTTTATCTGTGGTCCTGCCTTTTCTTTGCCTCCTTTACCAACGCATGGAATTTTGTGTGACACTCATATCACACTCTGTCATAAATAAGTAACTCTCTTTATTGTCCTTTGAGTGCTGCTACACGCTTAACCATTACAAGACAAAAAAAAGAACTTTTTTTTTCAGAAACGCCTTTGAAGTATTCTTATCTTCATTGATGCTCTGATCAGTCCGTCTACCTATCAAAGCCAAGCCAGGGATTGCCTTGAAATTTCTGCCTTTAACTTTCTGGTTAGTATTTTTTTATATTTTCTTGTTTGGTCCACAAGCCCTCACTGGGAATAAAAACTAAAAATCCAAAATCAAAGATAAGGTTTCCTTACATTTTCATCGTCTTCCTCTCTCACTGTCTTTTTTTTTTTTTTTCTTTAGCAGATCCACTCATGTCCCCACTTCTCGCAGCTTCTCTGCTTCTCTTCCCAGGGAATCCTTCCCTTGTTCAAGATACGCTCACCTCCTTTCTTCATCCAGCCTTCTCTCTCTCATTGGACCGACCTCCCAGCTCACCCTGTCTCTGTCATCGTCTCCCTGTTCACCCTGGAGGAAACTCCACCCCTTTTTTTCCACTCCCTCCTGCCATGTGGCTCTCTCTCATGGCTCTTTTATATGCAGGGAGCAGCTGCTTCTAAAATGCCTCTCCCGGCTTGATTGATTTCTCCCCACCACCATCATCCCATGCCGGTACTTCTTCACAGTCCTGAAATCCATATTCGTGTTCAGTCCATAGTTTTTGGACTAATGGTATTATGGCAGCCAGAAGATAACTGCCACTAGAAAGGCCTTACCAGAAGTGGCAGGAACACTGCCACTCCTTGTTCTTTTGAGAACAACGCATGCTACCAGCAGTGGGGTGCATAGAAAGACAGAAAAAAGAAAATCTCTCAGAATACCAAAGAAGTTAAAGCTGCCCAGCAATGCAGCAGAAAACTGGAAGAAATTTAAGCAGAGCTTCACCACATATACGATGACCAGTGGAGCTACAGAGAAGGAAGATTCACTCAAGGTAGCTTTTTTTTTAAAACATACCAAGCCCAGAAGATCTGTCTCTTTATAATAGCCTACAACTATCAGAAGCAGAACAGAAAAGCTATGGCACAGTAATAAAAAAGTTTGATGAAAATTGTATACCCAAACAAAATGAAACCTTTCAATGGTATAATTGCCACATGAGACAGCACAAAGAATGCGAGAAAATAGAAGACTTTGTCAAAGCCCTGACTGCTGAGCCAGATATGCAACTTTGGAGACTTAAAGAGTCCATGATCAGAGACCAAATAGTATTAGGTATAAGGCATACAAGCCTCAGGGGAAAAAAAAAAAAACTGTTAGAGGATCCTGAGCTTAATTTGGAAAAGGCAGTTAGAATATGCCAAGCAGCTGATATAACAAATGCTGCAGATGCTGGAGGAAAAAGCAGAACAAGCTGAACTAGACAGGATTACAGGACTTCAAAAACCTATGGCAACACACAAACAACACAGAAAGGAGGACCTCACTATTAAGCCAGGCAAGAAGAAGCCAAAGGGACTTGCTTAACAAAACAATGGTCTGCTGTGGGGATTGCCACAAAACCAATGCAATGCCCTGTATTTGGTAAACACTGCAACAAGTGCAAAAGATTCAATCACTGTGCAAGAGTTTGAAGAAAGAAGCAGGATGCAACACAAAAGAAACAACAGGTGCTGTTCTATGCAATGAGAAAAGGACGAATTTTTCATTGGCACGATGCAAGAACATCATTCTTCTGAAGACTGGACAATCACCCTCAACACCAATGGACTAATAGTAACTTTTAAATTAGATACAGGGGCACAGCTCAATGTAATACCTGAATATATTATCCAAAAAAATGAAAACTAAACCTGTTTACTATGAGAATGAGAAAGTGAAAGTTAGAGCATGTAATGGCAACCAAGGATGTTTGTGCACTGCATGTTAGACATAAGGGCAATACAGGTGTCCCTCACCATTTGCGGGGGATACATTCACAGTGGGGAGGGGGCATGGCTGCGCTGGTGATGGTGGGAGCATGGTGGCAGTGGGAGCATGGTGGCAATGGCAGGAGCATGGTGGCAATGGTGGGAGCCCAGTAGTGGCAAGCGCAGACCTCCCGAGGAGCTCCTTTAACTGTATTTAAGAAGTGGGTCCGGCATTCGCAAATATTTGAAACCATGGATGCTGAACCCACGAATATGGAAGGTTTCCTGTAGAGTAAAAATTCAGTTTGTAATAGTCTCAGGAAAGCTAGTGACAATTATCAGGTTGTGAATGTTTAAAATTCTAGGTTTGATTAAGACAATGGATGTCATTGAGGGATTAGAAAGCAAGAACATAGAAGAAGAGTTTTAGGATGTGTTTCAGGGCATAGGGAAACTGTCAACTGAGTACAAGATAGAATCAAGAGAATTAAATATTCCCACCATACATGCTCCAAGAAAATGTCCCCTTTGTACTGAGGGAGAAACTGAAAAAGGAATTAGAGTAGTTAATATGGACATAATAGACAAAGTAGAGCAAACAACTGCTTGGGTTCATTCACTGGTCATAATAGGAAAAACAAAGATGGATCCTTGAGATTGTGTCTGGATCCTAAACAAATGGACAGGTACATCAACAGGAAGCATTTTCCCACCAGGGAAGAGGTTTTTGGCAATATGGCAGAATCTAAATATTTTGTAACTTTAAATGCCTCTTCTGGGTTTTGGTAAGTTCCCCTAGAAAAGAACAGCACTATATTATGTATCTTCAATATGCTCTTTGCAAGGTATTGCTTTCATAGGCTTCCTTTTGGACTGACTGTTCTGTGTCTGAAATATTTCACAGAAAAGTGCAACAAATTCTTGAAGATCTTGATAGAACTGCAGTTTATATTGATGATTTATTAGTTTGGGGAAATACAGTGGAAGAACATGAGTTGAGGCTAAGGAAGGCACTAGAAAGAGCTTGTAGAGCAGGTTTAAAACTGAAAAAACAAAAATGCAAGTTCAGGGTCAAAGAAATAATGTATTTGGGAGAAAAGCTCTCTGAGAAAGGGTTGCAAATCAATCCTGCAAGGGTTAAAACCATTGCAAACATGCCACCCCTACACATAAGGAAGGAGTCCAAAGATTACTAGGAATGATCAATGTTGTAGGGAAATATCTATCTAACTTAGCAGAGCAGACCAAACACCTTAGATCACTCCTACAAAAGAACACTCAATGAATATGGGAACAAGAACATGAAGTTAAATTTAAAAAACTTGAAGGAAAAAATAATGAAAGCTCCAGTACTAAAATACTATGACCCTAAAAGACCCATTAAATTGTCAACCAATGCTTCTAAAGAAGGCATTGAAGTAGCTTTGCTTCAAAAACATGGAGATAGCTGGATACCAGTAGTATATGCATCTAGGGCACTCTCTAAGATAGAGTGTCTATGCACACAAATTGAGAAAGAAAGTTTAGCATTGGTCTATGGCTGTAAGAAATTTTATATATTCATCTATGGGAAGCCTGCGATAGCTGAAACTGATCATAAAACTTTGGTAACTACAGCAAAGTAAGGGTTATCAGACATGCCACCCAGAGTACAGTGAGTTTTCATTCAACTGCAAATGTATGATCTAGACATACAAAACACCCGGAAAACATCTACTTATTGCAGATATGTTGTCCAGAGTATATGACACAACAGAAAACGGCAGAATTCCAGACTCAGGCATAGTACATGTTAATCTAATTAAAAGAGTGATTCCTGTCACAGATAAAACATGGGCACTAATTGCAGAAGCTACTGCTCAGGACACCACATTGCTAAAAGTGATAACAGCTATTTGTGCTGGGTGGACTGGAAAAAATATACCTATCCCCTACTCTCAGTTCAAGGAAGAGCTGTCAGTTTTGGTTGGCATTTTGTTCAAAGACTCACAACTTGTTGTTCCAGCAATGCTAAAGACCATGTGAAACAGAATACAGGAGGGGCATCTAGGCATTGAAAAATAGAAAAGGAGAGCAAGGGTGCTGTATTTTGCTCCACCATAAATAATGACAGAAGATGCTGTAAAGGCTTATACAATGTGCCTAAAGCAGCACAAAGAAAAGAGCCCATGATGGTCATGGAAGAGCCCATAGCTCTGTGGTATCAAGTGGTCATCGACTTGTTTATGCATGTAGGAAAAAAAAAACATGTATTAGTGCTGGATTATTATTCTCACTATCCTGAAATTGCATTGCTCGAAAACCCAACAGTAAACCATGTCATTACTGACATCAAACCAATTTTTGCTAGATATGGGAGTCCACAAATTGTGAGAACAGACAATGGACCTCAGTTCAACTGTCTTGACTTTAAAGTGTTTGCAAACAAGTATGGATTCTGCTAGAACACTTCAAGTCCTAAATACCCACACTCCAATAATCTGATGGAGATTGAGTATAAATAGGTAAGAAATTGTTGAAAAAACCTATAGACACACATGCCAATGTTTACCTGTCACTCTTAAATTGCAGGGCAACACCCATGAAACATGTACTGTCCCAGCAGAAAATGCTGTTTAACACGCAACTCAAAACCAGGCTGCTGAATCTTGTGGATGATGCCTATCAACATGAAAAGCAAGACGTGAAAACATTAAAAAAAACTTGAAAAACTCAAACAAAAATGGTACTTTGACAGTGGTTCTAGGGTGTTACCACAGCTGCACAACAAAGATACAGTGCTTATTTTAGATGGACAAACATGAAAACAAAAAGCAGTAGTTTCCAATCAAGTAGCTCCCAGATCCTATAACATAGTCACACCAGAAGGACAGGTGCTAAGAAGGAACAGGTGACACTTGCAGCTTTTAAAGGGGAGAAAAGAAGCAGCATCATGAGATTCACCAAAGGAAACAGAGCAAAGCAAAGCAACAAGAAATAATAGAGACGATTGAAAATGACACAGAAGTAGACATCTGAACAAAGGAACCAAACAAGACCTGAACCAATAAGGATTGAGAATACAGAGAAACTGAGAAGATCACTTAGAACCAAAAAGCCAACACAAAGACTAATAGAGACCTGTTAAAATGTACTTTAACTATGGATTGAACTAAATGTTAATATTAAGTGGGGATATGTTACATGTAAAGCGGGGAGATGCATGGATGCCTTTTAAGTGTGTTATGTATAAATTGTTACGTTGGCCTGGGGATTGTGGGAGGGAACAGCAGAACAGTAGGCAAGGGATTGCTCTCTGAATAAACAAGCTTTATGGTTCTATAAGCTTAACACCTTCTTCTTTTAAGAACAATACAGGAATCAGAGAGAGACCAGTAGAGCCACAAGGCAGGGATGAAACAGCCTGAGTACAGGTTGAGCTTTGTTGCTCAGTCATTTCCTCTTCTGGGTCGGGGGTTTATATGGGAAGGGGTGGCGGGTCAACTGACCTTGGTCATCCACTTTGGTGATAGGAAATAAATAGATGGCTGGGCCCAGATACAGGTTTCTGGTTGGTTTGTTTGGTGTGAATGGTCAGCCAAAGGTAGCAGGCTGGTATGAGCAGCTCTCCTAGGCAGGCTGAAGCCTCACGTTTGAGGCCACAGCCTGATGCTGTGGATATGCTTGTGGAGATTCTATGGATCCTGTTGGGTCTTTTTGTAGGGATTGTTGTTTGTAGTAGTTGTAGAGACTGGTTGTTCTGGTAAGCTCTAATACCTTTTTGCATTTGTTGGGTGGAGTCAAGCCACTGCTGCTGATAGTTATGTCAGGTGGGATTTTTTTCACTAGTACATAGCCTAACCACTGATAAACTTCACATCAGTGATACATTTTCTTGAATTAAATGTAGATTTGTAACCAAAACTGAAAAGCTCCATTTCCCTTTGTCAATGTCTTAAACTGAACCTGTTTCTTTTACATTCAGTAATAGGCAGCCAAAAATGTGAATTATATGATTAATTGAAATAGTCTTAATTTGGCTAAGTTCCATATATTTTCATGTACACACATATATCTATATGGCAGACACATACATATAGGGTGTCTAGACAAGAGACTAACTGAGCAGTAGCTGAATAATACTGTGCAATAGCTCATCACAGCATAAACAGCACTAATACACTACTGCTCAATATTACTGGGCTATTGTGCAGTAGTGTCACTAAAAAGGCATTTAGAAAGTATTCATATATAACTTTAAAATATATTGCATATTTTGTGGAATATATAGGTGTATATTCCACATGTGGCTATATTTCTAGTTTGTTTAGAAAGAGAGGCCAGATTTTTTTTAAATGCCATCTTTGAGCATTTGTGCTTATTTCCACAAATGTCTAAGTGCCTAAGTTCCGTTAACTTTTTTTACATGTTCCAGACTTACATGAAATTAGTTGAATACAGTTAGGTATGACTGCACAGAATTTATTGCAATGATTAATGTAATTATTGCAATACTTAAAAAAAAAAATCCTCCTGAATCTTTTGTAATCCAGTTGTAATGAAAAAGTGATAAGTTTAATTGTATCATCATAGATTCCTGAATATTGCTATGGATAGTGCCATCGTAATTATGTTTAATAATTACTCTAGCAATTTCACTTCATTGTCATGCTTTTTTTATGTTCAGGTGACAAATTTCAGATCTTTACAATAGTTACTGTGGATTACAGGTTTTATAAAGCGAGTCTGTAAGCATGTCTCTGATTATTTCAGTATTATACACTGTGGCTAAACAATTACAGAAGTGTGTGGCTCAGTGTAGTGACTACCAGCCTGAAAGGTGTAGACTTTGGGTTCTAGCTTGCTCACAGTGTAGCAGAAACATCTCCCTGTAGTGCCTTTGATTTATCGTCATTTTTGTTTTCTTTTCCTCTAGTGACTATGTTAGTGGCTTAACTTCAAAAGAGTCACCAGAGAAGAGGCTGAATAATGGCTAACCTGCAGCATGGTGGTTGATTTGGGCAAAGGGGGATCTAGAATCTAGGATCTCCTTCTTCTCAGGCCACTGAGAGAGGTGGGGGAAAGAAGGACACTGCCCCAAACATCCATTTTTGTCCCATCTAGCAGTCATGTGTTTTGTCTGACTATTTCTGATCATCTAAAGCTGCTATGCATCCACAAGGGATGTAAGCAGGGTCAAAGCAACTAGGGTGTATGTATGCTCAATGTGTATGAATAAGTAGTCATGTACAGTAACCCACATCTGCCAGACTTGGCACTTAGGAACAGAATGCAAGTGTTGTGTAAGTAGTATTTGTGGCATTTAGATGACCAAAAATGTTATATAGGTACATATTAATGCCTAGATGAGCAGAAAGAGAATAGAGTGCCACCACTGGGGCTTGTCTATGTTGCTGGGATGGAATGGCATAGCCTGGGCGGGCCCTAGCATTCCCCATCCATACCCTTCTCATACACATGGCAAGAATCTTTAGGGGCATACCATCATATCCACATTTGAATCCTTGGTCTCTAGTGTACCTGACTGTGGTTAATGGAGATGAGTCCACAACAACCTCACTGGTGTAATTCTGGCTTTGGCAAGTGCTACAGCTATGACTCATTATGGTCAGCGTGGGATATACTTGGCCCCTCCTGGACAGTCTATGCCAATGCCATAGTTTAAGCAAGCTGTTAAATGGGTGCAATGATTTTCAATGATGGGGATGATGGAAATTAGTCTGACAGCAGTAGTAACCATGTGGGAAAATACCAAATCTCTTAATCTTGGATGAAGGTCTGTCTCTTCATCAAGTACCCATTCATTTTCGATCTTTCTTGCAGCATTATCAATATCATTAGTGCAGTGGATCCATGTGACTTGTGAACATGATCAGTGTTTTTCATATGCTTCAGAGAGAAAGCTGTGTAGTCACTTTTGTAACTGCTTAGATGTGCATCTTCGTAGAGCTTTTGGCAACTTCATCATATTTTCTTCACATAGCTATGAGTTTTACTCAGTGTGTGAACATGTGTGTTTGAGTCAAACTGGAATTTTCAGTTATATTTTTTGTCCTGGTAGTTCAAGTAAAAAATGTCTTATTTCCTTTTTTTTTAACCAGTTAGTTCTTATTGTTTTAATTATATTCAGTGTTTTATAACAGGTATAGTTCTATTACTTTTTTTCAATTTGCATTTTAGATTTGTATATATCAGCAGTGGTCCTATGTAGCAGGTTTAGGGAGGAAAGGGTCTGACCCCAGAGTCAGATGCCTCCTGGTGGTTAGATTAGTCTGCTGTGCTCTTTGGTCTCCCTTACTTCCTGTATCTTTTCTGCCATGCCTTAATTTTAATGTGTTTACCTGACCTCGGCTTCTGGACCTCAGCCCCCAACATTCCTGCACAGAGCACCCCCTTGGTACGCTGCTGTGTGGCCTCCAGATGTACCCTGTAACTATTCTCTGGTCCTAAGGATAGAATAGAAATGGGGAGGGGGGGGGGGATTATAACAGAAAGCATATATGTGGTAGCAACTGAAATCTAACCCCCCTTAGAGATTATAACAGTTGCCACACTCCTACACTAAGGAGCTGACTTGTTTCCCCAACCTACCAGGTACCTCTTCCTTGTTTCTGACAGCCAGCTCTGTCTGAAACTTCTCACCCTGCAATTGTAGACTGCCAGCCCCAGGCCAGAGGCTGGGCTTACATGCAACTAAACCCTGCCCCTTCCGGTTACATAACCACAGCCAAAGGATTTTTTCTCACCTGAATGTTCAGTTTGATTTCTCTGCTCTGCAGTTCTCCTTGGTTGCTCAGCAGTCACAGGTTTCAGGGCTTGGGTCTCTATTGCTGCTGGCTATTAAAGAACTCTGATCTTGTGTTCCACAAAAGCCTTATTCCTCTGGAAACCTTGCTTTTCCCTCCTGCTCCTCTTCTCCCTCCCCCTCCCCCTGGAATTAACAGGGCTGGATTTCCCTGTTATATCACAAATCTACAATACTGTGGGATTTTTAAGTCAGTCACTATATTTAGTAAAAGAAGCATCAGAATGCAATAGATCAAACAATCAGTGTCCTGAACCACATGTCATAGCTTACACAGTTGTTACTTCTTATCCATTCCTTATTTGAATATGTTGAAGCCCAGGGTGCCTGTTTGTACCTGATAAACTGTTCTTCACAGTCCTGAAACTTTAATCTCTTTTGCTAGTACAGCTGCCCGCTAAGTCTTTGGCAGTTATTGCTCTTTATCATTTGAACGAACATAACCAATGACATTTAAGCATAAGTTGGTGAAAACTAATCCTAAACATTGAAAATCAGTCCCTAAAATAGTATTATTCATTGCTTGCAAGCATTTATGTGTGTGTGTGTGTGTGTGTGTACACACACACTAATAAATTGCCCATCATGAATGATGGGGGAGAGGAAGAGGGGATGGGCAGGGATGGAGTGCACCACCCAGTGCCCTGTGGTGTCACTGCTGTACATCCAACCCCATGCACTGACACCCGGTGGCAGGCAGCTAACATTTTCCCACTCCCTGTCTCCCTTCCCCCTCTCCTCCCTCCCTCCCCTCTGCCTATCCCTCTCTGCCAGCTGTTGTCAGGGCTGGGTGGTGGCAGCAGGGGGGGGCATGGCAGTGTCATGGGGGCTGCTGCCACCGGAACCTACCCTTCCCTTTCCCCTTCCTGGTCCCCTCCCGTCATTCCTCCCCGCCACCTCCCCCTCCCTGCTGGCTATTGTTGGGGGTGGGGGGTGGCACAGCAGCTCCCTTGCCTCCTCTGTCGGTAACACTCCAGGCCCTTGCAGCCAATCAGTGTGCACCTTCTTGACGGCACATGCACACTTGGCCCAGAGTGTTATGAACAGACAGACAGACTAAGGTTTTTATTATATTAGAATTCCTTTTATCCCCTCAATGTTTAGCAACACCTAAAATGGGTGAGGCTTTTGTTTTCATAGCTTATCAGAGATTGTATTATGCCAAACATCTATATATTGAAACTACAGATAGAAAAAGTTTGAATTAAAAGTGAGATTGTTAAACTTTTTTTAGTGTTGGGCTAAATTATTTTATTTGTATTACAGTAGTACATGGAAGCCCCAGCAAAAAACTGAGCAACATTGGGTAGGTGCTGTACAGAGTCACAGTAAGGAACAAACAGTGCCTCAGTCAGCTTGAAATGTAAGTAAATGATACAAATGCTGGGAACAAAAACAGTTATACAGAGGGAAAATGACTATGTCTGTGTTCAATCAATACAAAATCCCCCCTCCCACTTTCCCCAACAACCTCCTAAACTACAAAACAAAAACAAAACTTCCCTGATTCTACTCCTCTTCCTTATTTCTTCTCCTAGTATGGATTTTTTTTGTTTTAAACATTATATTTTGCTTTCATATACTACAATACAACACCAACTCCTGCTTACCTTTTTACCATAAGTAGTTTTATTGTCTTAAATACCCATAGGCTCAAAGTTCTATATTGGAATGGTCTTATTAATTTTTTGCTGCTAAATATAACAATTGCAAACTTTCCTAAATGGTGCAAAACATGGGTCTCCTGTTACTATCATTCCTTTTGACTGAATTTATATTGTAGACCCTTTCTACTATAGACGTCTCACAAAGCAAAGCCTTCCTACATACCAAGCGTAAAGGTCCATCCAAACCTAATGGCCAATTGGGCTACGGCACACACAGTTTTCCAAAACAAGTGGCACAAAAGGGAATAATGTGGGGAGTATCCTGTCTGGCTGCCTTTGACTTCCCAGATGGGAAGGTACTAATACCATCATACAAGGTATTGGTAAGACCACAGTTCAAATAACCAAATAACCAAAATAACAAGTACCTATATTATAGCCCGGTCAACTGTGGGTGCTCTGTGGCTATAGAAAAAATAGACATATGTACATTGTCACTGTGCCCCTCCTGTTAAATATATGGAGCCAGATTATACCATAGAATAAGTGCAAAATTGTGTCAGTAGGAGTTGTAAACATACAGTGGAGGACAGTTATTTTTTGATAAATGCTATAATGCATTCTTAAATACCTTTAAAATCAGTAATGAACTTCCCTTTGGGGGAAAAAGAAAGCTTTTCAGGACTTATTCCTTTGTGTGACTGACAGTACAAATTGAACTGAAATTTATATCTTTTGCTTAAATTCTTTCAGACAAGCTCTCTCTTGTTAAAGAGACAGTCAGAACAGTAATGGAAGCTCCACTGATGCACTGAGTCCCTTAACATCCAACAGTATCATTATCCACTACACAGATTTACTTTCGCTATTTTTTTATTGAACAACTAGCAACAAAAAATAGCTTGCTGCTCTTTTTCATATTCAACAGAGAACTCTAAAAAAATATTAACTTGCCTTGTAGAATAAGAATGCTCATACACTGACATTTTTTGGCATTGACACTCCCTATTCCTGGAAATAGCAGAAACCATCCATGCTCCCATTCCCCAAGCTCTCCAGGTAGATTGAATTTGGGAACTGAAGGACTGAAGAAACATAATTGATCTGGGTTAAGTATTGTTAATTTTCTCCTTCTCCTCACCACAAGTGAGTGATTAGCCATAAAAGAAAAGATCATGGAGAGACTCAGAAGGGAAGTAATAAGGCTATTATTTGCTGAGGAAGGGTGGAGACAAGAAACAACCTAGACATGGCTCAAGCACTGGATAAATATTTGCCTTAGTTTTTCATTAGTTGAGATGAAGAGGTAGCTGAGAATACTGGTCATGAGTCAACAAGAACACAAATATAGAAATTACTATATCTCAGGTGGAAGCAAAACTTAGATGGCTTGCTATTACAAACTTGGCAGATCCATATAGCTTTCTCCCAAAGATATTGAAGGAAATGACACACAAAATAACTTTACTAGCACAGCCCTTCACAAAATTTGACAACTCAGGAATAGTACTCTAAGTGCCTTGTAGCTTGACTTCAACAGATCGTAGAACAGACACTGAAGAAAGAATACATAAAGGTATGGAAGAACATGGAAAATGGACAAAAGGCAACATGGGTTAGTTATGCTGCAAGAGGAGTTCTCTGGCTGGGGAGTGCTTAACAATCACTACTGGTAACATTTTTATCAACAATCTTGAGACTAAAGCTAGAAGTGTCCTTATGAAATTTATGGACAACACTGGCAATGCCCCCCCAAACTAATGTGGAAATGAAGTGGAGTAGGTTATTTTATGAGAAGATTTAGATAATCTTGTTAAACAAAGAAGAATATATCTATATCTATCTATGTATCCAGATAGATAGATAGATAGATAGATAGATAGATAGATAGATAGATAGATAGATAGATAGATAAGGATAATATTAAGCATGTGGGCTTGCAGCAGCTCAAATAGAAGTGGTGCAAATTTGAGCTAGGGCTTTTTGCCTCAGCGCACATGCTTGGACATGCACTTCGTTGGCAAGCAAATTGTGCCACTTGGGGCAAAGTAACCCTGCTTGACTCCTCCCGGATCTGCAGCCAGGGGGAGTTAGAGCTCGGGGCCAGCACCTGTGATGTCCCCAGCAGTATAAAAAGCCACCCTGGCAAGTATCTCAGGGCTACTCACTCTCAGGAGCTTCTGGGGCCCAACCAATTGGTACCTGGGGACACTACCGCTTGTGCCACATGGACTGCTGAAGCACCCCTGAGTGCTCCCTGCACACTTTACCCACTGCAGCAGTCTGGCAGTGGGGGCTGCTTTCTGGGTGTGACCTGCTGCAAACCTGCCAGACTTGCATGGAGACTGAACAGCCAGTAGAGGCATTTGCCCCTCTGGGCCAGCTGCCAGTGGACTGTGGCTGCAGATTTGGCCTCTGTGCAGCACTCCTGCTATGTGTGCCCCCTGCCCAGCCATCTGGGCAGCTATCACCCAGAAGATGTTCCAGGTGTGGTGACCAGCTTTGAACTGTTAATGCATGTCCTCCTGGCCCCATTTGTCCAAGAGGTCAGCCACAGCCATGGTTCCAAGGTACCAGCTCTGAGCAGGCAGGGTCCTGCCACTGGCCCCCCTAGCAGAAATTCTAGTGTTCCCTATTGGAAAACTAAAAATCCCTGATAAAAAAATCCCAAAGTCACTCCGTAAAATACCCCAAAATCCATGTTCCTCCACAAGTAAAACAAAAGACCACTATAAACACAGAAAGAGAGTGAGACAGAGACAGTGGTCAGTTGGGCAATGTTTTATTGATATATCTACAGTGTTAAAGCATGTCTCTTCTCATAATAGGAAAGTGAACTCTAAATACATATATCATGAATTCATGAATACATGAATATATATTTTGCTGCCATCTCACAGGGGCTATGGCCCCCACACAGGGGTTAAGGCCTCCCCAACAGGGGATACATCTCCCACACAGGGGATACAGCCCCCCAACAGGGGTTATGACCCCACAACATGGGATTTGGCCCCCACACAAGAGCTATGGCCCACACACATGGGGTTACAGCCCCCCAACATGGGTTTCAGCCCCCCAAAAGGGGCCAAATGGCCCCTGGAGGGGATACCACCCCCCTGCAAGGCTGACATGCCCCACCTCAGCCCCCCGATTGCTGCCTCACCTGACCCCATCCTTTGCCAGCTTCTGCAGCCCCCAGATGGCTTCCCCACCCAGACCCACTCCCCCAGACCCTCCAATGGCTGCCCCAACCAGCCCCAGCCCCCACTTACACCCCCAGGCACCCATGGCTGCCCCCACAACCCCAGGCCCCATCACTTTAAAGGGGAAAAAAAAGAAAAATCAAGAAAGAAGAAAAAAGCATGGAGAAAAAAGCCTCTACTTACCTTAGAAGCAGGGTGGGGGGGCTTCAAGGCCTCCTGGTAGAGCCCCCCAGGCAGCACAGGGCAGCAGGGGCCAGGAGGGCCCAGGCTGGGGATACTGCGGCTGTCCCTCTGCCTCATGCTGTGCAGGCAGGGCCCTAGTGTATGATGCTATTAGACTCTTTGGGCGCATCCAGATGACTGCACGTGTCTCTTGCCCCATCTCAAACCCCTTTCAAAGGGAGAAGAGGCACATGTGGGAATGAAAAATGTTCCCTGTGCTGCAAATTTGCAGTGCAGGGAGAAAATTAGACCCCTGGATATCCAGGGCTCTAAAAAAACCCAAGTTTAGAAAAGTGGGGCAGGGCACAGTCCCAGACTGTGAGGCAACCACAGTCTGGGTCCTCCACAGAGACACTTTGGCTGCCAGAGCATCTCTGTGGTTGGCCCCTCACCTTGGTGCTGAAATGCGCGGCTTGACAGGCTGCGTGTTCAGCATCAGAGCTCCAGTGCATTACTTTGTAACACTTTAATGTGCATTAAAATAAGTCAATGTGCATTTAAGTGTGCATGTAGATGCAGCCACTGTATTCTAACTGCAGCCTATATGTGCACTTTAGTGCACACTGGCTTATTTTAATGCACATTAATGTCACAAAAAGGTGCTCTTTAGCTAATGTGCATTATAATACCCTAATGCACATTTTCCTAGTAGCTCACAATGGAGGTTACAGATTTAATGTGCAATACCTAAAATGCATTAATGAACATGTAGACATGTCCCATGTGTAGTTCTAGTCACTAGTGTTACAGTTCTTATTTTTTTGAACAAATTCAAGGAAAGGCCACTAAGATGGATAAGGGAAAGGAATCCTATTCATGAGTAGTATGGCTTATTATGAGTATTATGGCTTATTTAGTTTAGCAAAATAGAAATTGAGATGATATGATCACTCTTTACAAGTACACTCATGTGCTAACTATTAGGGGATGAGAAAAAGGTTTTTTTTTAGACTCGCCCAATAGCAAATAGCTACATGTTTTGATCTATACAGTTAGATTGAAAGTTAGATTTCTAACTCTCATGGGAGTGAAATTTTGAAGTAGTTTGCCAAGCAAGGTAGTGACAGCAGGGAACCTGGATCACTTTAAAGTTGAATTGGATAAGTCTATGGAAGAGGATAGTATGATAGTTCTGGTTCACCAATTATTGTGTGATATGGAGTCATGTTTTAGCCTCCAGCTTGAGGTATGAAGGTAGCCTTTGGAGTATGGAAAGCAACTGGTAATCCCAAGCCTTGAGACTTCTGCTAGTCATCAGTTGGGCCCAGGAAATATTTTTTTCCTCTTAAAAAATGCTACTTGTTTCTAAGTTTTTTTCTTCCCATTCCTCTGAGTCATTTGGATATTGTCCAGAGATAAAGCTTGGGTTTCACCAATTGCCAAATTTGGGATTGGAAAGGAATGTTTCCCTTATGTCAGATTAACACAGAAGGGGAGGGAGAGGAGAAAAGGGGGAGAAAAGAAGGGTGTCATTTCCTCTGTTATGTGGAACACAGTCCTCTTCCCAGCATCATCTGAACATATACTAACTGAGTACTTCTTGCACTGACAAAGCTTTAGAAATATTCCCTTTTCCCTTTTTACATATGGCATGTAATAAGATTTTCTGAGTGTTTCAGGTACTTTTCCTTGAGTGTTACACTGGTAATTTTGGAGAGTCTTTAATTAACAATTGCCGCCAAATAAAGGCTTTGAACTTGATGATATGGGAATCCCCTCACAGTCCTGTGTTCCTAAGCAATATTTCTATTACATAAAATAAAAGGTCTATATATCTTAGCAGATGTAAGGCTGAAAAATAAGAGGCCTGATTCTCTATTGTACTGCAAGTTTTGAAGTCATGTTATACTACCACTCTAATTTTAATAACTTTTTGCACTCATTTTAAATTGGCGTAAATGACTACAAAACATGAAGGGCAATGGAAAACCACTCCTGTGAGATTTCAAGAACCACTTCATTGAAGCAATAAGTTTGCATGATAGTTCAAGTCAAATTGTGTTTTGATTTCCCCAGTCATTTTAAACAGCCTAAGGCAGCCAACCATGACTCTTCCAGATTCTGCATGTTTCTCTTTCTCTAAATTAGGCTGTTACTCATAGCCTACAAATAGTCTCATATCATCCTTGTCAGCTTTGACTTGCTCTTCACTGAAGAAGCTGGATGCTTTCTTTTTTAACCTCCAAGTTAAATAAATATGTGATACATTTTGTTCACTGCTTTCATTTCTTGTTAGTTATAGCAGAATCCTATTTCACTTTATGCACCCAAAGGGTAATTTTCCAGTGTAACTGCCATTTATGGCATTTATGAACAGCTTGGGTTCCTACTGTGTGTGTTCACACATCCATAGGGCTACTGAGCATGCTCATTTGCTTGCTCTTAGCCAGGAAAGTATGCAGCCTCCATATGTATATACCTGAGGATAATTCCCAAAGTTTAGCCTGACAAAACCAGGAGGAAGGGCATCCCGTGTTTTAACCCAGTATCTGAGGGATTAGAGCGCACAAAAACCCAAATCATAGCCCCCAACCCTAAAGGGATTTGTACCACTAAAAGGAAAGCACAGTCCTAGGACAGTGCTTTAACTAACAGGTCCACAAGTCAAGCCTGCTCCAGTTCTCCTTTTGAAGTGAAGACTACACTTTGTACTTAATATTAAATGGCTATGATGGACACCTCAGAGCAAGGGTCCAGGATGGAACGTGGGGTTTGTTCCTTTGCATAGCAGCATTCATCTGTGACCCACACCCTCTAGCTTACCAGGGAGTCTTGGAGAAGGAATGAAGTAATGCCTAACCTCTAGTTAAAAGATGGGAGGGTCTCCTCCCACCCTTGAGTCATTGCAATTATGTCACTCTATACTGAGAGAAAGGCAATGCCCCTCTAGTTCCCACATTTTTCTCAGATCACATTTTTGTGCAGCTTTGCCAGTAATCCATCACATTAGGATGATTTTACTATCTGAAATGCTGGTCTTATTAGCTCACAGACCACAGTGTCTCTTCCTGCCTTTATTTCTTTTTTAAAGCAAGTTAAGGTTCCTGAGTGACAGGGCCTTCCAGGAACTGCAACAGATATGGAATGGTTTCTTTTCTGAACAAGTAGTTTAGAGTTCAGTCTTGATCATGTAATCACATGATGTGTGCAGTTATTTTAAACTCATATACAAAAATATACCTATAAGATGGCTTGATAATATTTAATTTGCAGCCCTATTCTTACTATTCATTCCATCCAGGAATAGCACAAACTCTCTACACTGCTCAGTTATTTCTTTTCAGTGGGAATGATTTAGTTTAGATCTTATCCATGTACCATTCAATAGTATGTGGTTGATTACATTCTTGTATTTATCATCTGGAGCCTTCCAGGTAACATCTTTTATGCAGTATTATCAGTCCTTTAACCAACAAGTCATTGGCTAATACAAAGTTCATTAGTCTTGTCCCTTTACGTTTCTGTCTCCAATGTTAAATCTTCATCTTTACAGAATGTCATGTACTGCTTTGCCTTCTAGCTTAATATGGTACTCATGAGCATATGGCACTAATAAACACAATCTTAGATGAATGGGCATAAAGCTAATTATAAATAGGGTTGGGATTTTCTGTTAGAGTTGTCTTCTCTTATGCAATTGTTACCTAAGGCTGAAGGACTTGCCTACTCTGCTATTTCTCCAGGGGAAAAAATAGTGAAAAAGACACAGAAAGTTCCATAAAGGACAACAGTCAGGCTCTCTCAACCTAAATTAATATGCTAATAAGAATGGAGGTTGACATGCCTGAGTCATATGGGATAACTTAGATTAGAAAGTTTCTATGGCTTTTCTACAATACTGGATACTCTATCACATCATTTTCTTTTTCAGATATCATATTTTATATGTACATCCAGTATAACTAGGGCCTATTTTAACCTCATTAAAATCCAAGGAGATCCTTTTCATGGATAAAAGAATAGTTAGTGAAGGATGCAGTAGTTTCTAACATATCTATAAAGGTAAATAAAACAATTCTCGAAAAGCATTCCTACTGAGAAACCTAATTAGTCTGACCTGGATCCCATGGCTTACCATTGTAAGTTAGAGGTACAGGATACAAGATCAACTAATTAGGTTTTATGGAAAAATACTTCTGACAGAATAACCGTAGAAAAAAATAATTACAAAAATCTCTGTTCTTTGATATTAACACTATGTAGAAAGACTCCAGAGATTTCAAATATTGCTTTCATTTTAGTTTACTCATTTTTTCTTCACCTTTCATCAAAACAATCTCAAAATGCCACGTATCTTATAAGGCAAACAAGCTTCTTTGGGTAAATCTGATATCTTTTATTGGACCAAATCAAGTAGTTGGAAAAAATTATTCTTTGCAAGCTTTCAGGTACAAATACCCTTTGTCAGGCTGAGAAAGCATATGCAGTTGGTTTGTGCTATACCTGGGTGGAATTAATAGTAAATAATTATTTTAGAATGTGTTTTATATATAAAGAATGTACTTTATAAGGCTTCTTATGATGGAGGTGGTGGTGACCAGGCCCTGGCAGGATTCTCTGATTAGGGAGGGGAAGAGTTGTTAGCATTTATCAGCCCATTAAACAAAACAAACGCTTCTATAACTAGTTTAAACTCTTCTTAAGCAACTTTTTCCAAGGAAGGAATGGAGGGACATTACCAGCTACCTGTTGATTAGCTCCAAAAAGCCCTAAGCTGACACTGTCCTGTCTGCTTTTGTCCTGTCTCCCACAGCATGGACCATAGCCAGCATTGGTACAATACCTAATGCTGAGAGGTGTCTGTATAAGCCAGAGGGTGGGGAGGAGGGAATCCCTGCTTGAGCAGAGAGTGGTAATGAGGGGTGGTGAACAAGAGAAAGGCAGGAAGATGCCACTGTATCAGCAGTGTCTGCCAGAGCTCCAGCCAAGGAGAAGAGGGGCAGGGCCAGCCCTGCTCTCCTGGAGCACAGAGCAGAGCCCCACCCAGAGTTGCAAATCATCCAGGATGCTGGGGGACTCTGGTTTAATTTAAACCAGGAAGGGGTCTGGGACAGACATTGCATAAACTGGTTTAACCCAAATCAGTTAAGTCTGATACTACATTCAACCAGGTTTATCTCAAACTGGTTTCAGCCATTTTCAAACTGGTTTATGTGCACTGAACACCTGTTCTGTTACAGGTTTAAATGAGTGTTTGATACTTAAACCAGTTTATGCTTCATGTCCGTCCCTAGTCTTAATGGACTTAAGGAATTAGATGGACAAATCCCCATAAGATTTGCTGGAAGTTGTAAATGTGTTTCCTCAAGATATCTTACAAATCCTTATTTGTTTCTGTAAGAAGAGAATACAAGCGCTGTTCATTATGGTCTGCTCCAACTTCTTATTGTTTAAACAATTTATGCTTTTGATAGTAAGCAGGGTTTCTGCCATGAACAAACCCTTCAGGAGAGTAGGGGCTACAGGAGGCTTACCCATGCCATTAACTGCAAAACAGTCTCTGGTTGCTTTGCTGCTGTGTACTCTGCCTGCCCCTGATTTTGCCCTGGGTGACAAAGCACTGGCTGTTTCTGCTGCAAGAGAAAAGCTGCAGGGCTGCTCTTGTTGCTGTAGTGCAAACCGTGGGGTGAGGGACAATTTTGACACCACTCCTAAGTTGATGCCTGGGGCTGGTGCCCCTTCACCCTTAGTTTCTCTACTGCTTCATCTTCACCTGTATAGCCCTTAATAGTATAGGTCACCTCCCCAACTATCCTACTATAGACTGTCACAGTTGCAGGCAGTGCACAGGTGCTCAAGTGGCAATTCTGTAAACATTAACTAATACCTTAAAAAATAAATGTTTTCATGCTACCAGCACAGGCTTTCAAAAAAACTACAAAATATTGAAACCCTCCTGATAAAATTGCAAGAGTTAGTCTCATCAAAATAACCAGAAAGATCTGGCTGATGGAACATTCACTAAGGCTTCACACCTTGTGTTACAGGGGTCCCCTTCTTGTTCTGAAATGGCCTAAGGTTATAAACCTCTTATTCTCACCCCATCTCTTCTTCCCTACATGAAGATGACAAGATTTGTGAAGGTTCAGATAGTGGGGAGCTACAAAGTAGCACTTAGATTTTTCTTTAAATTGTTTGTTGCTTGAATATCATGCATTGATTGGGAGTAACTGTAAGAATATTTTTAAATACTTATTTTAAAAGAGTGTCAAGAGTGTACAGAGCATAATTATACTGTGTATTGTTAGTCCTGATCCTAAAATGAGTTTTGTGTAAGTTGACTGATACACTTGCACCTTGTTAAGGATCTTTGTGTTGATCATGAAAAATAAACACATTCAGTCACATATGGATGGGGAAAAGAGACTTGTATCTCTTTAAAAAGATTCCATGTAAGAATGTGGAGTTAAAATGACTAAATTATTTTTGGGATACAAAGAAAGTCCAAGTATAGCATGTGCACAAAAGAATATAATATACTTTGTCTGTCAAATGGTCCAGTGATAGGAAAAGATATAAATGTCAGCAGAGCAGAGATTCAGATTAAGGCGTTTGCAATACAGTAAAAATAGGATTTACTAAGACAGATAGGCAGACAGAAAGAAAAAATGAGAGAAAGGTTCTTCAATCTACCCTTATATTAAGTTATTCAAGCTAGTACCAAGAAAGGCAAGCTTAATAAGTATAGTCACACAAACTGTATTTTTTCTTGTCAAATTATTTAACTTAAGTCATTTTGTAAAACCAACCATTAAGTTATCAGTTTTGACTACCTACTCCACAATGAATCATCTTTAAGACATTTTTAAGTTTCATTAACATCTACAAACTTCTGTCACTATGCAAGTGTTTAAAACACAATTACTGCTAATGCAGTTGATAGAACGGTACTATGGTAGTATATCAAACTGCCTATCTAGGCCTTAAGTGTGGAGAAATATTGAAAGAATCTCCTTATCCATCAAAAGCAATGATTTTCATGCCATGGAAGAAGCTGAAGGAGTCAATCCACAAAGAATACACATTGCTCAGTATCACTTAGAGACAAGGAATATTTATGGAATTCCTTTACCTGCTCTATTCTAGTTTTATCTGTTTCCGGGGACTCCTCAGACCACCACTGCTCATAAAATGCCTTTTCATCTGGGTGACTCCCATGGCACAGAAGAGGAACCCATGTAAATTATTGCACATTCAACCTCTTAGCTTTGCTCTCCCTTCCTTCACCAGATCTGCACTATCAAGAGTGCAGGGAGCCAGATTAAGTCAAGCAAATCTATTTAAGATATTTAATGTAGGCAAAAGCTTGACTTCCATTCTTTACTAGTCATCTTGTCCTCTTTGTGCCTTTTTCTGCACTTCTGGAGAGCCATTTTTCACTCTAAGGCAGTAACACAATATATTAAAACATATTCTAAAAGATAAAAAAATTAAACTAAATTAAAAAAAAAAAACTATGGGAGATACAGTCTCCCACAGCACTCTTGCAAGTGAGTTAAGGGAATAAGGGTTGGATGTATGGACTTTATGGTGGAAAGACAGGTGAATGGATCATCAGGCTTAGTGGGTAGTGATCAACGGGGATCCTGGTTTTCTCTGATTTAAAAAAAGTCCCCAATTTTCAGATAAAAAAAAAGTAACCCAAAATCCACATTTTTCCATGATTAAAATGAAACACCACCAATATATAGATATGTATATAGTGGTGTTTCATTTTAATCATGGAAAAAAGTGGATTTTGGGTTACTTTTTTTAATCTGATTTTTTTTTTTTTAAATCACAGAAAACCAGGATGCCTGGTGATCAGTGGCTCAATGTCACGTTGGCAACCAGCCTGAAATGGAATGCCCCAGGGGTTGGTCCTGGGGCTGGTTTTGTTCAATATCTTCATTAATGATCTGGAACATGGGTTGGAGTGTACCCTCAGCAAGTTTGCAGATGACACCAAGCTGAGGGGAGTAGTAGATATGCTGGAGGGTAAGGCTAGGATTCAGAGTGACTTAGACAAATTGGAGGATTGGGCAAAAATAAATCTAATCAGGTTCAACAAGAACAAATGCAGAGTCCTGCACTTAAAATGGAACAACCCCATGCACTGCTACAAGCTTGGGACCAATTGGCTAAGCAGCAGCTCTTTAGAAAAGGACATTGGATTACAGTGGAAAATAAGCTGAATATGAGTCAACAGTGTGCCCCTGTTGCCAAGAAGGCTAACAGCATACTGGGCTGCATTAGTAGGAGCGTTGCCAGCAAATTGAGGGAAGTAATTATTCCCCTCTATTCAGCACTAGTGAGGCCACATCTGGACTACTGTGTCCAGTTATGGGCCCCTCGATACAGAGAGGATGTGGACATGTTGGAAAGAGTTGGAAAGAATCCAGCGGAGGGCAACGAAAGTGGTTAGTGGGCTGGGGCACATGACTTATGGGAAGACAGAGGGAATGGGACTTATTTAGTGTGGAGAGGAGAAGACTGAGGGGCAATTTAACTACCTGAAGAATGGTTCCAAGGAGGATGGAGCTAGACTGTTTCCAGTGGTGGGAGATGTCAAAACAAGGAGCAATGGTTACAAGTTGCAGCAAGGGAAGTGTCGGTTGGATATTGAGAAAAACCTTCTCACTAGGAGGGTAGTGAAGCACTGGAAGGGATTACCTAGAGAGGTGGTGGAATCTCCATCCTTGGAGGTTTTTAAAGTCCAGCTCAAAACCTTGGGTGGAATGATTTAGTTGGGGCTGGTCCTGCTTTGAGCAGGGGGGTGGACTAGATGGCCTCCTGAGGTCCCTTTGAACCCTAGTTTTCTATGATTCTATTTTTCAATAGCAATTGAACGGATGATTACTAATAATTCCTATTATATTCTAATGTTTTACCATTCAATTAATCATTATACAAAATGAATTTTATTCCTTACTTTTTTAGTGATATAAAGAAATGTTATCACTTCAGATTTCTATTCTCTAAGGAAAGGTTTCTTAGGGGGCTATTCATTGCTATATAGATTTACTACTCAGAAGTGCTCTTCTGAAGTGCCACATACCCTGGCTTCAATACATGAAAGTAATTAAGAACTTGATAACTTTAAACTTCAGTGGATCTACTCATGTGATTACGCTTCATTGTATCAGGTCCAACTTCCTTGTATCATTAATAGAAAACTCAGATTGTCAGCTTCTTTTGCAGGCAGAAGGCACTAGAAAGAGTGGCTGGATGGTATTTTGATGTAATTGTTAAAGTCTTACTTTTATGATAGTTCTGTAAATCAGGGGTGTCAAACATGGTGCCTGTGAACCAGATCTAGCCTGCAGATCTATTTCAGCTAACTATGGTGCTCCTGGAGGACAACATGGGGGTAATATGAACAGAAGTGGATCCTGCCATTGATTTCCATGTACAGAGCCCCACTGGGGATTTGTTTTGGCAGTAGTTGGATGAGCTATAGCTACATTAATCCCCACAACTCTGTAAGCAACCTAGTGGCTCAGGCACTTGCAGTAGTACATACCACTACTGCTTGTTTCTCTGCTGGAGCTGGGTCCAGTTCTATCCCACAAAGAGCCTGATAATCAAGATCTGGCTGAGGGAGGCAAACAATTTTGACACTTCAGCTATAAATTATTATATATTTGAGTCCCATGCAACGACAGACTGAAAAGGTACACAGGATGTCAGCCTCAGGGATCCAGAAGCAGCTTCTGCATTAAAAAAAGTTTTTTTTTTCTTTTTTGCTTGTGTTGATTTTCTGGTACTGAGGAGTACATAGTATTTTTATTATAGTCCACATTGGAGGGCTTAAGTGAAGAAATTATTTATCATATATGGAAATGCAGAATGGTTGATTTAAGGTACTAGATCTATGGTGTGGTTGCACCCTCCCCACCCCCTTTGGCTGTTCACCACATGTACAGTTTGCTGTTAGAATTTCCATGCCTGTCATTGCAGCACCCTCTGTGAGATCTGCGTGTGCCGTGAGCAATATAAGCTCACCAGCTGGTCTGCCCAGATTCCCTGCTTTCAAGCAGGTCTGGAGCCTGCTGCAGTTTGCTCTTCTCACCTTCTCCTTTCCCCCACCCTCAGTTTATCAGCAGGGAAAAGAAAAGGAGGAGCAGCAGCAGTAGTTTTGGTAGTGGCAGCGACACTCGGCAATTGCTATCATTAACCCTACGGGCTGCACGCTGCCACTGCTCATCCCCTCCTTTCCCTACTGCCGTTTGAAAGCCGGGACTCCAGGCAGACCCTCATAGAGTGCTCAGTACATGCAGATCTCTAGCAGGAGCTGTGTTGACATAGCTGTGAGCTCTGAGAACTCACAGGTATCCAGGATCACAGCAAGTAGCTGAAGCCACAGCCTCTTGACTGTGTAGCACATGTGCAATGAGCTCTCTTTGCTATAGGCTGCCACACAGCTGGAGTGTGGCCACACCCCTGTTGCTGCAATCCTGGATCTACCTGTGACTAGATGTATTTATCCTCTTGCTGCTGCACTGATCTGTCATTTGATTTCAGCTGAGAGAACCATTTTGTGAACTCATGACAAGTATATCTGTAATATTTTGGTTGCAAACATCCTACTGGCTAGGATTTGGAGTCCCTGGTGCCTCTTCTTGTCACCCCAGGGTATTACAAAGTACTAGTAATGTAAGCTTCTGTACTCTTTTCTCTATGACAACCAGCTGATTTTTTTTTTTTCAGCTGAAAAGAAGAGTTGCTATAGAAATAGTTCATAGTAAGGAAAATGACTCACATTTTCTCTTACTGATATTTCATCAGAGTTGAGCTCAAAATTGAATGAACCAACAGAAGAACTGGAGTGATGCTGAAGAAATTAAATGTGACACATTCTTAACTACGGTATACCATATTTTACAATCATACATGAATTTGTACTTTTGAAATATAAAAGACCCTACTACAGTCATATAGGGATATGTCACTTGAAATAGAAAATTGAAAATTATTCTAAATTTCTAAAATGTCTCCAGTTGCTTGAGCACTTGCATATCTAAATCTATCAGGTTAGACAAAGCTAGCTCTGAAGGTGTGGAAGGGCACAGTAAAGATGTGGCCCTCATCCAAGAGTCATAAATGAATAACAGGACCTGCGTTCCTCTGAACAAAGATACTGCGCTCTTCAAGCATATCAGAAAAGCAAGTAATTCAAAACTACCAAGATGATAGGACAACAGAGTGTCGTGACCTTGCTTCTGCTCTGCACATGTCTCAACATTCAGGGAGAGCAACGTTTACCCAGTTAAAGGCACAGAGTCAACTTTGCTTTTATCCCCACCCCTGCTTGTCATCCCTCCACAGGCAGGTCAGAGCAGCATAAAGTAGGGGGTGGGCACGTATTAATCCTTAACCTGCACTGCTCAAAGCATGTGCTAATTTTAACACTCATTAAAATTAGCATGTGCTAAGTGCAATGTGTAACAAGGACTTAAGCTTCCAGCCGACTGCACCAACCTCCAAAATAACTATCTGATCCATTATCCTTTCTCACCGTACCAAAAGCAAACCAAAACAAATAAATATTTTCTTTCCCAAAAGACAGGGAGCCAACATTTACACATCTAGTGCGACAGTTCAGGAGAGAAGGAATCTGTCTCACCTGCTCATATTTGCCTGAGCAGTGGTTTATTTCCATCTGGGTCACTGGATTTAATTTGGATTAAATCAGAGTGAATATATTATCTGACAGTTCACTTTTGGGTGTTTTTGTTTTTCCCAGAGGTCTCGGTGGAATTTTGGGAAGTCTCATTTCTGTTTTTAGTAGGCAGGTATCCATGTCACAAAAAACTACTGTTGCAATTGTCATTCAAATGATATAACATTTACTGGCCATCATAGTAGTAAGAATATTTCAGTACTATATACCTATTCCATGTGAAAAATGATCTTCAGTTTTCAGTACTGTCAAGCTGAAAATTCTTGCAAACACTACAGTCATTTGGAAATGATTCAATTGTGAAAATTATATATTGTGTTGAGAACTTTTTCCAGAAGTATTTGTTAGAACTGGAGTAAACCTGTATTGGATCTATATCCATCAAAACCTTATCCCTAATACATTCTCATCCTCACCTTAGGAAAATCAAAAATCACAGCCACTGTTTCTCTCCTGCTAATATAATAGCATAAGCTTAGTGACTGAAGTTGCATTGTGGTTTCGTGTCCGGCAGAGATGAGTTGTGTACTGTACTATTAGAAAGTTCTATAGTACATCCTATAACAATCAGAACCACAAATGCCAAACTAACTCTCCCTGTTATTAGTTCCAGTGTCTGCCTTGTAGCTCACAGTGAAACTGTTGCTATAACTTTCTATCTAAAAATGATGTGTTCAACCAGATGGTACAGTGATTATGTCACTGAATTGGAAAGCAAAAGACTCAGGTTCCCTGCTGTTCCCCATTGTGTGAAAGAAACTCGCTTCTTTTTTTCGGCCTCAGTTTCTATCCCCACCTTTCTCTTTGCAATTTAGATTGATAAGCTTTGAGTGTTATGTGTGTGCATTTCTGCAAGTCGGGGGGATATTCTACTTTGTAGTCTTCTCCTCTTGCTGCCTGCTGTTAGTCTTAAAGAACATTCATTTAAGCCTTTTGCTTGTACAATAAAGCTGACAGTCCCTGTTGCTACATGTCTGATTCCACTGGGACAAACAAACCTCTCCAATACACTAAACTAGTGATAAGGACAGGATCCTAATGGGTGCATCTTCACATGCTATTAGCACCAAGTGATAAGCTCCAGTTCATATCACTGGAATTTATTGGTCTCATGCGCTGCATTTGAATATGTGCCTGGGACCACAGCACATTGAGCCAGGTCAAAGCATCCCCTTCTGGCTGGGGGCCCAGGAGGTCAGCCTGCCAGCCTGGGGCTGCTTTGACCAATTGTTTGAATCTATTGTTCACTTGACTACCACAGATTAGCACAAGTCCTGGGAGGGGTGGGATAGAGCAGTTAAAATCATAGAAAATTAGGGTTGGAAAGGACCTCAGGAGTCATAGTAGCTAGCTAGGGTCATAGTAGCTAGAGTCAGGAGGGACCTGAACAGATCATCTAGCCTGACCCCCTGCCACAGGCAGGAATGAATGCTGGGTTCACAAGACCACAGACAGGTTATCATCCAACCTCCTCTTGAATTTGCCCAAGGTAGGGGCAAGGACCACTTCCCTGGGAAGTTGGTTCCAGATTTTGGCCACCCTAACTGTAAAATATTGCCTTCTGATCTCTAACCTAAACCTATTCTCCATCAGTTTATGACCATTGTTCCTTGTCACCCCAGGTGGTGCTGGGGAGAAAAGAGCTCTGCCTATTTGCTGTTGATCTCCCCTGATGAGCTTGTAGGCAGCCACCAGGTCCCCCCTCAGTCTCCTCTTGCTAAGGCTGAACAGGTTCAGGTCCTTTAGTCTCTCCTCATAGGGCCTGTCCTGCTGCCCTCTCACCAAGCGGGTGGCCCTCCTCTGAACTCTCTCCAGCCTGGCCACATCCCTTTTGAAGTATGATGCCCAGTACTGGACGCAGTACTCCAACTGCGGCCTGACCAAAGTCGCATAGAGGGGGAGTATCACCTCTCTGGACCGGCTTGAGATGCACCTTTGGATGCATGACAGGGAGCTATCTAGTCCAACCCCCTGCTCAAAGCAGGACCAGCCCCAACTAGATCATCCCAGCCAAGGCTTTTTCTAGCGGGGTGTTAATTACCTCCAAGGATAGAGGGTCCACAACCTCTCTGGGTAACCTGTTCCAGTGTTTTACTACCCTCCTAATGAAAAAAGTCGTCCTAATATCTAACCTAAATTTCCCTTGCTGCAACTTGAGACAATTGCTCCTTGTTCTGTCTTCTGCCACCACTGAGAACAGTTTAGCTCCACCCTCTTTTGAACCCCGCTTCAGGTACTGGAAGGCTGGTATTAAATCCCCTATCAGTCTTCTCTTCTGAAGACTAAATAAGCCCGGTTCCTTCAGTCTGTCCTCATATGTCATGTGCCCCAGGCCCCTAACCATTTTAGTTGTCCTCTACTGGACTCTTCCCAATTTGTGCACATAATTTCTGTGGGGTGGGGGGACCTGAAACTGAACACAGTACTGCAGATGTGGCCTCATTAGTGCTGAATACAGGTGAATAATCACTTTCCTTGCCCTGCTGGCAACGCTCCTACCAATGCAGCACAGTATGCCAATAACTTTCTTGGTAACAAGGGCACACTGTTGTCTCAGATTCAGCTTATTGTCCACTGTAACCCCCAGGTCCTTTTTTGAAGAGCTGCTGCCCAGCCAGCCAGCTTCCAGCCTGTACCAGTGCATGGGATTCTTCCATCCTAGAAGAATAATAGAAGTAATTTATTACCCACCAATATAAACTTTGTATGTATAATGTATGTTTCCTAAAGGGTAACAAAGTGGTTATCCCAAGCAAAGTTCAAATGCTCTCCATTTTGGACATCTTGGAATCTTTCTCATAAAATATCTTTCCAGAAGTTATCTCATGGCTAAAGATGGAAGCTGACATTAAGCAAAACATAAAGTGTAAACCAAGCCATGGACCAAATAAGGCTCCTATCCATCTGTTGCTCTGAGGGGTCAAGCCAACACTCAGGATGTCAATATTGTGCTGTTAGACAGGAGGGTGTGGTGTACAATTGCACATGCACACATAAAATTCAATTAAGCACACATACATTCACTAAGTGCATACACCCATGCTAGGCATACACACTCACACTAGCAGCTCAGATACACACAAGTTCAAAGTAATTAGTCTAGGTTCATGCACACCTATCACCAGTAAGCCCATACACCCTACACACACCAAATTTAGACAGAATCAGTTACCAGTTACCTACACCTGCACATCCAAATTTACACACATACCACCACCTACACATACACACAAGTGAGTCCCTAAGTTGGGTATTGTGATATGTATGTATGTATGTGCTTGGTGTACTTGGGATTCCTGGGGAAAGGTTAAGGTAAGAAAGTAGAAATGTAGGGAGTTAAAGTTACCAGGATTAGAACCGGTAGACTACAGGAGCCTGGGCTGAAAAACTGAGGCTGGGTGTAACTTTAGGTTAATTGATCTTAATTGATTAAAAGACAACACCCAAAGCCTGCAGAACAGGAAAGCATACTGGCACAGAATCTGGAACTGGGGCCAGAGCTACGGGGGAGCTGAAAAGGTAGATGGGGGCAGGAAAAATGGGACTAAGGGAAAGTGTGGGTGTTAAAGTTGGGCTCTGGGTGTGGGGAGCCAGAGGATGGCTCCAGGGCAGCTAGAGAAGTTGCAGGGAGCAGCAGTAGGTGCTGGAGAAAACTGCCGGACAGCTAAGTGGAGGTGGGAAGCTGCAGGAGAGGGGGGCGAGGATTACCGAAGGTGTGGGGGAAGCCTGAAAACAGAGAGATGGACAACAGAAAATCACAGGAAAAGCAGCAGGCAGCAGGGACAGCAGGAAAGCAAGGAGAGGCTGAGAGGTGGCAGAAAAGGGGAGATGGAATTGGGAGGAGATTGGGAAACTATCAGACAGGATGGAAACTGAAGCTGAGAGAGAGAGAGAGAGAGAGAGAGAGAGAGAGAGAGAGAATGAGGCTGGAATTTAAGATAGGGAAGGGACTGGGATTCAGTAAAACATGACCCAACTTGGGGTTGCAAATGATAGTGATTTTACTGAACAGGGGAGATGGTGACACAATGTCAAATTGGTTCCCTTGCACCCACACACACACACTCACACACACACAATGGCTGCAGGGGTTAAAGAGGCTTGGTGCAGGGGCTGAAGTCCACCGAAGTCCAGGAGGGGAGAGAGAGAGAGAGAGAGAGAGAGAGTCAAAATTGTAGGAGGAGGTGTGCAGGTAATATCTACCTATCCCAGGCTGGAAGTTGATCCTCAATGGCCAGTCGGGGTCTCCTTCAGCTTGGTGTTATCCAGAGGGGGTCGCTGACAGGGCCTCTGGGGTGGATAGGTGACGTGAAGCTGGTCTGGTCCGGATGGAAATGGTGTTCCCACTGGGTCTGTCTTCACTGTCCCTTTTTATAGGGGCAGACAGTGTGTGACCCTAGTGACAGGAGGCATGCCCAAGCAAGGGTCAGCCCCTGGTGTACTGAGCATGTGTGCTCCATGCAGGGATGTGCAGTTTCGGGTGTCTGTAATGGTGGGGTACAATGATAGAGTTGCTGGTTCTTCAGGGTCTTTTGTTTTTCAAACGCTGGGTTCTTGTCTCTGTTCCTGGATGAGGTCCATGGTTCCTAGATGAATCAATGCGAGGTGATGGCCCAGTCATTACAGGCCATTTTTGTAGAGGCCTGCTACCATTGTATTTCAATCATTCCCAATCATTCTCATTCATTGGGGAACCAATTTACATGGGAGGGGTACAATGAATCATATTGTTGCAACATGGGATGCCCAGGCAGGGGATACAAGATGGAGGCTTGACATATAAAATGGAAACTTGACGTGACTTTGGTTCACTTACAGACACAGGCCTAAACCATACAATATCCATATGAAACAATAAAAATCAATACAAAAATGATAATACTACAATATACAATAGTAAAAATGAATACAAACCTAATAATTATACAGTATAAAACAATGGATATCCAAAACCAAAAACTTGCTACCAAAATAAAAATGTTTAAAGCTTATCCTAAGTTTGAGCTCACTTATACTTATCTATAGGGAATAGCGAGGGAGAGAAAAGTCAGAAATGGTTGGGGAAGGGGAGGGAATGCATTTTAAAATTAAAAAAAAAAGAAAAGAAAAACTGGGGGTTTTGCTACACATCCATGGGAGGTGATATGGATGTCATGATCAATCCATCTACATATAAATTTTACTTTTGTTGGTTCCTCTCCAAGTGCCTGGAAGTTGTTCCAGTTGCATCAGCGACATCATGCACCATAATCCAAGTATTACAAAAACTGCTTGCAAGATATAGTCTTTCAGCTAACATTATGGCTCATGATGCGCAATTCACTTCTGAAGAATAACAAGTTCATGGAGGGAAATTTTATCTGCAATATCACAGCTTTACCATTCCACCCATCATCCAATGTCTATGCCAAGCAGATAGTCCAAACTACTAATGGTGCATTGCAGCATATCATTGATGATGATTGGAATGTACATGTGCCTGATTTCTTACTACGGCAGCATGTAACTCCATGCACAGCTACAAGCCAAAGCCCTGTTGCATTACTGATGAACAGGGATCCTGATTTTCTCCGATTTAAAAAAACAAACCATTTTTAGTTAATAAGTAATCCCAAAATCACATTTTTCCATGATTAAAATGAAACAGCACTATATAGATATCTATATATTAGTGGTGTTTCATTTAAATCATGAAAAAATGTGTATATGGGGTTACTTTTTTAACTGAAAATTGAGGATTTTTTTTAAATCAGAGAAAACCAGGATCCCTGCTGATGAATCACTGACTGAAGAGTTGTTTGGATTGGCTCTACCCAGGATTTGCAGATAAGCCACCAGTAAACCAAGAAATTGAGTTTTGTATGAAATAGGCTATTTCACCTTTGTGGACCTTTAAACCAAGTAATCCAATGTACATCCAAAGCTGTGCAACCAGGTCTCAGTGGGTGCCTGCAACTGTCTTTGTATCTATAGGATTACTAACTTAAAAGAATAACACTCTAGATGGCAAGACCCTTCATGGAAAAGTCAATCAGATGCAAGCCTTAACTCCAGATGATGTACCATCTACAGATACAGAAAACATTCCACTGCCAGTGGCTAGGCCACCAGGTAAATGTGGGAGTTAGAATCCAAGGGCATTTATACATGTGCTCAGGAAGTGTGTGTCTGAGGAGGACCTTAATTACAGCAGCTCCAAAGGCCACTTTAATTAAAACACCTTGTGTGTCTTGTGCATTAGCGTCCCCATGCTGAAAAATGGTGACAGGAGCATTTTAATTAAAGTTTGTTGAATGAGCTTTAGTTAAAGTGTCCCACCACCAGTTTTCAGTGGTGGGATGCTGATACATGAGACGTTGGAGTCTGCTGGAGCACGATAATTACCATGCTCTAGAAGACTCAACTAATTGAGTCTTCTATGATGTGCTGTAATTACAGAGTATCAGAGTAGCCTCACTGCATGTGTATAGGTGGATAAATTACCAGATCCAAATGAAAACCCAGGGGCAGAGTCCAAAACACAGGCCAAGTCAGGGTTCATGATTCAGAAGTCACTACTAAAGTCAGGATAAGCTGGGAGCCAGACCTGAAGGCAAGGTACTCTAGAAGTGAGAACCAGAAGCAGCAGGTAGAGCTACAGCAGGATTGGTCAAGGTACACAGCTGGAATCAGAGCACACCCAGAGTCAGAACCAAAATTAGGGTGAACCAAGAGTCAAAGACCAAGTTACCAGCTCCAAGATAAATATTAAAAAAAGGCAGAGTCCAGGAATAGAACTAATCAGGGTGAGGAGCTAAAAGGAGTATGGGATTAGAAGGATTTACCAAAACAGACTTTCAGAATTGTTGGCTGACTTGCAGCCTTCTGCCACAGGTCTTCTTCTTTGTCATGTCTCCAATCCAACCATTCTATATGCTTTGTTCCCAATATTCTGCACAGGCCACTGATTCTGGTATTGGTGTTGCCATATCTTGTGGGATGCATTGTAGTGCTACAGGGCATCTCAGGAGAAGATCCATGGTTTGCTTCTCCTGACAAACACATTGGTTGGTTGCATTAAGGCCCCATACTTTCTTGAGAAAATTGCATCTTCCAAGACCCTCTCAATCAGTTTAGCCTCTGCCATGTATGCCAGTTGTTGTTTTAGCTGGATGCTAGCTCTTAACTGGGGGTAATTCCTTGCCAGCTTCATTCCACAGCTTTGTTTCTCCTATTCATTTTGCCAGAGGGTAGTTCTGGCTGATTCTGGTGCTGTGGACAATGGTGTGGTAGAAGACAAAAAGCTATTTCTTGATGAGAGACGATGGTGCACTGGTTGATGTCCATGTGAGTGTTAGTTGTCTGACTCACGTACCTGCAGGTCAATGTTGCCTGCTACTTTCCTCCTGATTTAAGGAGGTGCTTTGTGAGATAGTGCATATAGCTGGGAAACAGGGGTGGGTTTTAGGTGGCCTTTTATAATTCTTCACGTATCATCTAGGGCAGCGTCAATATGTTTACTGTGATTTGAGCATCTCCAGGTGGTGAAGGCATATTCAGTCACAGTGGGACAAAGTGCTAAGGCAGTAGTGTGCAGGATGGAAGGATGTGATCCCCTTTGGAATTTGCAAGTTTACACAGAATGTTGTTTCATGTATTGACCTTAGCTTTGGTATTTAATATGTGCTTTTTGTACCAAAGTATATGGTCCAGTGTTATCCCTAAGTAGACTGGGTATTTCTGATGTTTGAGACTGGTCACCCCAGATGACTTTCAGATGTTGTTCCACATCCCAGTTTCTTAGATGGAAAGCACAGATTTTGGCTTTGCTCGTGTTGGCTTTGTGATAATTATTTAGGTAATAATCTGACATCTGTTCAGTTCCCTCTCCAGGATCTTCTCTGTGTCCTCAAAGTTCTTCTTCTGTGTGGTAATGCAGAGATTGTCAGCATAGATGAAATGATGACATTTGGCTGGAAATGGCTGATCATTAATGTAGATGTTGAAAAGAAGTAGGGCAAGCACAATGCTTTGTAGTAAGCCATTCTTTTGGAAGCACCATATTCTTTTCTGGCCATTTAGTTCCACATCGAAGCACCTGTTCTCCAACAAGCTATGGATGGTCTGGCTTAGATTTAAGTCATCAGTCATAAGGTACAGTTTGTGGATCATGATGTGATGCAGTGTTGGACAGTACCATATGCAGCAGATAGGTCAGCAAACGCTGCACCAGTGATCAACTTCTGTTGTAAACCATCTTCAATATGGTTTCGAACTTCTGTTGGAAACCATTTGTCCCAGGTGGAGCTAAATGGAGAGGCTGCTCTCCCCAACAGTCAATCAAGATGCCCTAACAGTAGCCACCTAGAATCATTAACTGCAGTGGGAAGGGCTGCTAGGCAGAGCTCCTAGGCAGGTTTGGTCAACTAAGTAATTAGTCCAGGCTGGGATTCCTGTTCAGGCCCCTGACATGAAGGGACTTGAGTTAAGCCTTGTTTTGTTGTTGTTTTTTGGTATAAAAAGCTGGTTGCCTTTGTCACATCCTCTCCAGTTTTCACTATTGTCTATATTTATGCATCATCTAGAACATTAGGTGCTAATAATTAAAAATAAAGTACATTATTCAAACTGAATGACAACTTCTGTCCTTGAAATTACTGGAGTTCAATAGAAGGTAAATTTACAAAGTATTTGGGAGGTTAGGGCTGGAAGGAAACTGAACTTTTTGTTGGAATATTCCAGTTTCAAATTGCAGAAGTTATTTGTTCATAATCTGAATGCAAAAGTGAAATTTTGAACATTTCAATATTTGAAAGAGAATTTTCAAAGAGAAGTTTCAGAAAATGTTGATTGGGATAAGGAAAGTGTTTTTTTTTTTATTTATTAATGTTAAAATGCAATATCTATATAATTTTAAATTAAGAAAATAATATTATTTTAATCATTTTTAATAAAAGTCAAAATTAAATGAACCAATAACATAAACGTGATTATTTTTTATAGTTGTCCAACATGAAATTAATCCTTTCCTATGACTTCTATTTTAACAACATATTTCCTAATTGAACATGTTTCCTTTCCCTTAATTTTTCAGGCCATCTTTTCAGGATACCAGTGCTACTGTATCAAGGGTATAGTAGGTATTAGCTGGCTCAGTATTAGAGATCAGTTGGCTGAATCCAAAAATTAAATGTTTGCTTTTCATTAAATAAATTATTAGAATAATCGTTTTGCATTGGTTAGTTGATTGTAAATTTGGCTAAAAATGTTATACATATATTCTGTTAGTCTGATCTGCTAGTGTTTGTTCTGCTTAATGTGCTATTGCTATTTCTCTAGATAGATAAATAGATAGATAGCACATTAAGCAGAACAAACACAGACTAACAGAATATATATATATATAAGATACTCAGCCAAATTTCAGTGAAATAAACAATGCAAAAACAATTATGCTAATGGTGTATTTAATGAAAAAAAAAACCTTTTATTTTTGTATTCAATTAATTGAAACAACACTGAACCAGCTAATGCCTATCATGGTTTTGATACAGTAGGACTGGTATCCTGAAAAGCATGAGGCTTGGAAAAGTAAGGGAAAGAAACCATATTTAATTATAAAATATTGTGTTAAAGTGTCTATATGTAGATATATCTATATCTATATACCTATATCTATATATCTTTATATATTAGGGCTATATATCTATATATATTAGGGCTGTGCAAAGCTTTGGGTGCTGATTCAATTCAGAGGAGATTCAGCCCAATTCAGTGGCTGAATCTCCAAATCTGAATTGAATCAGGGGACCAATAAAAAGGTCCAAATTGATTCGAAGCTCTCTGAGTCAATTCAGAAAAGATTTGAAGAGCTTCAATGATTTGGCAGTCCCCTCCCACTGCAGCAGGGAGCTGGAGCCACAGACTCAGAGCTGTCAAGGATCGGGTGGGGAAGGAAAGGCTGGAGGAGGAGGAAGAGGACCATTAGGGAATCCTCTCCCACTGCAGCAAGGAGCTGGGGCCAGGCTCAGAGCTGGTAAGTAGGGGGCAGGGGAGAATAGGCTGGAGGGGGAGGTGGACTATGGGGGAACCCCCACTAGGCTCCACCCTCTGCCTATTCCCCCCAGCTCCCTTGAGCACCATCCACTTCCCCAGCCCCCACCCACCATGGCTGCCCCGCTGGCCCCAGCTCCAGCCCTTTAAGTAAAAAACCCCAAAACACCCCAGGACTTGCCATCTCCTACAGTGGCCTCGGGGCTTTAGGGGGCTTGTGAAAGAGCCTCCATGTAGCTCAGGGCAGTGGGGGGCAGTGTGGATCACCCACCGCCGGGCAGGAACCACTGAGTCTGGTGGTTTTTTTGTTTATTTTTTTTCTTAAAGGGCTGGGAGCTGGGGCAGGTGGGGAAGCCATGAGTGGGGCTGGGATGGTGGGAGTTTGGGGCGCCACAGTGTGGAGCAGTGGGGGCAGTGGGGATTGCCCCCCCCCCCCATGCCCTGCAGCACCTGGTAAGTTAGGACTTTTTTTTTCTAAGGGCCAGGAGCTGGGGAGGATGCAGCAGCCATTGGTGGGGCTGGGAGAGTGGGTGGGGGATGGGCCTGCATGATTTGGAGATTCAGCAGAAGCCACATCTCCAAATCTGATTTGGCTGAATTGACTCGGGACAGTGATTCAAATCACTAAATTGAATCACTGTCCCCTGAGTCAGCTGAATATGATTCCAAAGCAAATACTAGCTGCTTCGTGCAGGCTTAATATATATGTATACATGTATGTATGTATAGATAGATAGAGAGAGAGAGAGAGAGAATCTCATATTGGAATTAGAAAATACTGAGAACTGAAATATAAGCAGCATATTGATTCATCCTATGTCAGTGGATCTTATGGACAAGTTAGTAGAACAATATAAAGATAATAAATCTGTGATACATATCCTATAAATGAAATTTACCAATGATACCACTGGGATTTAAGTCCAGTATTGTGTGTTTTAACAATCAGTTGCTATTTTCTGTAAAACATTAAATATTAATTGGGCCAGCTGCCCATTGTAACAATTGTAAACATCAGTGTTCTTTATTTGAAAATGCTGTGGGGTATTGTTTGATTATAAGCCGGGGGGGGGGATTATGTAGGGGGTGCACACAGGTGCACATACATCCCCTGAGCATGGCCGTGCATCCCCTACAAAAAGGCACTGCCGACACTGTTGGTGGCGGATTCCTGCTGGCTACTGCCAACACTGCCAACCCCCACCCTCCACAACCTAGAGCACCAGTGGTGTCTGTGGAGGCTCCCCACTCTCTGCCGCCATGCTCCTGCTGCTGCCATGCCCCCATTACCACCACGGGCACGCAGCATTCATGAATTATAAGGGCCTTATTACACAGTAATTCTGGGCATCTCCTGGAGCTCTTAACCCCTGGATTGTCCAGACATTAATACCTGAAACTGTTTTTAAGCATTCATTAGGCAACTTAAAGTTATGCCACTCCAGGGTAGGATTATGTCTGATCCATGCAAAAAGTTCATGTTACTTTAAGGTGCAGCCATACGAGGATACACTTCAGAGTAAACACCTCACACGCACATTTCCCCACTGGCCCAGATTGAGTTTACTTCCTCCCCCCTAGCATCCCAGATCCGAGATCACTGCTCCCTTCTCCCCCACTTACTTGTGGCTGCCCGCTCTGTCTGTCCCAAAGTGCAGGCTGCTGCCATTGCTGCTGCTCTCTGGGCCAGAAGAACAACAACCCAGCAATAGCCATAGCTGGGCAGGCAGGTTAACTCTTCCCTGACTGCCCCCATGGCACAGACAGCATGGGAAGCCACAAGTAAGTTATGCCCCAAGGGTGAGATGGAGGCAGGAGGCAGGGTGGAGGAAACTGGGGGAGCCCCAGGGAGGGAGAAGGTGTAATGCAACAAAGGCACTAAGTCTTGGATTTCTTTTAAAAAGAGGTAAGTTTACTGAGTCTATAAATTTATTTCTAATAAAAACCCTACCCCCATCTAATACACACACACACACACATGCACATTCATTCATTCATACACCATCAGATCATGCTTTCCTCGATCAATGGCCAGTCGAATGGGGGTTCAGCTGCTTGATGTTAGGAGTGGGGTCACTGGCATGTCTCTCCAAAGTGCAGTCTGGTTCTGGTTCTTGTCTTGATGTAAAAGGGCAACACTGTGAAGTCCTTTTGCAGCCTGTCTTGACCAGAGCAAACCCATTTTTTTTCAGTCTGGCTCCACTGTCCTATAGTACCCTTCCACTGACAAATATTACATTTATTAAGTTAACAGTGGTAATATGCCATGAGTTCAATGTCCAATGTATCATTCCACAAAATAGGAAGCCAGCCACAAAGAAGTTTCATTTAATGTGGAACAACTTTGTCACAGTTTGTAAGGCATTTTTAATTGAATGCATGATGAAGAACTGATGGGCTACCCTTGCCCAGGAAGTTTAAGGCCATGTGCCAAGCAGCCCGTCATACAACTCCCAATGTTAAGCTTTACAGGTTTCAGGGAGGGGGAGCCGATCGCCCGTGTGTCATTCAGGGCTCCCCAGTGTGTGGGTACAAACTCACTGGGTGAGAGGGAGCCCTTCAGCAATGATACAATCCTAGGCAAAGATTGTAGTCCAAGGCTTCATGTGCATGTGACCTAGCAATTTGAGAGGGTGCTGTAGGAAGTGCAGCATCAGGGGGTGGTATCAGGGACAGTTCCTTGATGCTGGACTTAATTTTTGGTAGTCTCACAATTACTTAGGATAAAAAAGTGATCCCTGTTCCCAAACATTGCATTTTCTCATATGCACGTATGGCATGGAAGGATGTGTGACTATTGGCATCCAGGATGAGATCTCTCTTCTCTTTTCCTGAACCTGCACTCTGACACACTCTTCCCCCAACTGTTTTCCAGGCATTTCCCATTGGCTTAGGAACAGGTTCTAGAAGGAGGAATCTGCCCACCCCTACCATGGTCTTCTGCTAAGTCTGGAACCCTGTGCAGCTGCTCCCTTTGGGTTGCAGAGGATCATGGCAGACATTACTGTAGAGCTTACCCCTCACCCAGAACAACTGGGGACAGCAAAGGCAGCAGGAGGGTTCCCATGATCTCTACCTGTCCCTGCTCCCTCACCAGATCCTTGAGGTCCCCCACTGGCCCAGGGGCTCTAGCTATAAGGAGAGGCTGTATGAATTGTAAAGATATCTGAAGACAGCATCATCAGTGTCAATACAAAATCAATCAGCTCATAATCAACTCAAGGCATCATTGTTATAATTGTTCCAATAACTCACAGGATAATCATTACAGCTGGTACAATCTGTTCAGAAGAAATCCATTTTATAAAGCCTCTAAAAAAATATACAGATTTATATGGTACATAATGGAAGATTGGACCAAAAGAGGAGAGCTCCGCTCATAAAAAGAAGCTGAGGAAAATGGGCTTATTTATTCAGAAGGGAAGCCTAAACAGCAGCCTTCAACTACCTGAAGGGTGGTTACAAAGAGTATGGAACCACACTGTTCTCAGCAATAGAACATCACAGAACAAGGAGCAATAATCTCAAGTTGCAGCAAGGGAAGATTAGGTTGCATATAAGGAGGGTAGTAAAGCACTGAATAGGCTACCCAGAGAGGTGGTAGAACGGGTAGGCAAAATACAGCCTGTGGACCAGATGTAGCCCACTGAGGGATTATGTCTGGCCCATAATGAGTCCCTTGGTCCTACCCAGCCCAGGCGCAGAGGGCAACCCAGGCCATGACACACATAGCCAGTCCCACCACCCTCAGGTGTGCATCAGGGCTGGGGTGGGGTGGTGGCTGGTCTCCTTTTCCCAGCAGCCCCAGCAATGGTTCCTTCCAGTTGCTGATGCTGGACCTGGCTCCACTACCTGGGCACCCCAGCCCATCCAGCCCACACCTTCTGCTGGGGCAGGACCCACTCAAGCAGAGTGCATGTCCAGGTGGATGGGATGGGGACAAAGGCAGGCAAAGAGTGGTGTTCTGGAGTGGGCTAGGTGACTGAGGCTGGGATCATGGTGGGAATCCTGGGGTGGTGATGGATCATGGCCGGGGCCGGAGCTAGAGTCAGGGCTGGAGCAGAGCCATGATCTACTGCCAACACAGCCCTGCAATGGCAACAGTTTCCTCATGCAGGGGCATATGGGGAGCAAATTGTGCTGGTTCGGCCCCAGGCCTTAGCCTCACACTGTCACCACCCCAAAATTCCAGCCCCAGATGCAGTTCCCTTCCCACTCATGACCCCAAACCATTCACCCAGCCATGCACCTTGCCCATGTGGGTCCTAGCTGGTCTCCATGGAAACCCTGGAATCATGGGATGGTTTCAGCACAGGACTGAGGCCTGTGGCATAGCTGCCATCTGCTCCCTGTATGCCCTTGTCCGTGGTACCCTCACCCATCGCAGGGGTGTGCAAGCAGTCAGTCATGGCTCTGTCCCAGGCTCCAGGTCCCTGGTCCTGTGCTCCACCAGCCAAGTGCAGGGCAAAGCCACTAACAGAGTTTTGGTGAGTGCTTGCAGAGGGGGGCAGAGGCAGGTGCTGACCTAACCCATGACAACTCACCAAAAGTCCCTTTGTGGCACAGTTATTTGGAATTTGAATCAAAACTCACTGAAATCAATTAAAGGACTCCCCCATTGACTTCAGTGGGCTATAGATCAGGCCCTTAGGGTGCTCAAATAATGTCCTCAATATATTATGAAAAACCATAACATAGTAATTGCTTTTATTTTTTTATTTATTTTTTTTTAGTGCTTCCAGAAGACTACTTGAACAAATGACATTCACAAAACCTCTGGATTATGTTAGCAGTGTAGCTATTGATTTCAAATTTGATTTCAGTTTGATTTCAGTTCAAATGGTACATATGAAAGCAGAATTAGGTCCTAAAGATTTTTTTCTAGGATGACAAGAAATAAAGATTAATTAGTAATTTATATAAATTTCTATGGAATTTTACAATTATTAACCATGTCTACCTATCTCAGATTCAATTAAAAAACAAAACATATTCAGAATCTAGACTTGAAGATATTTAAACTAATTAAAAGTTATCAATTCAAAACTGATATTTTAATTTTTTTTTCCGCATGGTGTATAATTAAAACATGAAATTCACTGCCCAAAGATTTTTGAGACAAAAATAGAAAGATTCAAGAAGACTGACCATTTATATCAATAACTAAAATATCTGGGTTGGAATAGCGAATACTAAGAAATATTGGGGAGAAAATATACACCGGTAAAACAATTAAGAGCTTGACCAGTAGTTTGCCAGGGAATTGGCTGAGGCCTCATGCTTCTGGTGCATGGTTGTTATGGGAGACTTCAACTACCCAGACATCTCATGGGAAGAGTGCTTGGCCAAATCCAAACAGTCACAAAGCTTCCTCACGTGCATGGATGATCTCTATCTGACACAAGAAATCTACAGGCTGACAAGAGGTAAAGCGCTGCTTGACCTGGTACTGGCAACTGGGGATGACCTAATCAATGACTTAATGATCGAAGGGAAGCTGGGTGACGGTGACCATGAGCTGATCACCTTTACCATCGGCCATAAAGCTGGCAAGTCAAACAGCAATACAGAAGTCCTCAACTTCAGAAAAGCTGACTTTGACAAGCTCAGGAGGCTTGTCGGTGAGGCCCTAAGGGACCATGACCAAAAAGGGAGGGGAGTTCAAGAAGAGTGGTTGCTCCTCAAGGGAGTGATCCTGGATACAAAAGCTAAGTCTATTCTGTCTCAGAGGAAAGGCAGCAAAAGGACACAGCAGTTCCCTTGGCTCTGCAGGGAGCTAGCAGACCTCCTGCATCTAAAAAGAAAGAAATACAAAGGATGGAGGACTGGATCCAACTCCAAGAAGGAATATTCTTCACTGGTCCGGACCTGCAGGGAGTGAACCAGGAAAGTCAAGGCTGCAACAGAACTCCAATGAGCTATAAGTATCAAGGACAATAAAAAAAGTCCTTTTTTAGATATGAGGGGGGCCGAAGGAAAACAAAGGTAACATTGGACCCCTGCTAATCCAGATGGGACAAATGCCAACTGATGCCCAGGAAAAAGCCAACTTGCTAAATGGGTACTTTGTGTCAGTTTTTCACCAGTCCCAAGGGATGCCCCTGCCCCTTATGGGATGAGAAGGCCTGGGTGAGGGAGATTCCTTACCCTCCATCAGTGCTGACTTTTGTGAAGGAACACCTTGAAAGGCTGGACACCTTCAAGTCAGCCAGCTCTGATAGCTTACACCCCAGGGTACTCAAGGAGCTGGCAAGCATCATAGCTTAGCCCCTGGCACAGATCTTCTAGAACTCCTGGCACACTGGTGAATTGCCTGAAGATTGGAAGAAGGCCAATGTGGTGCCTATCTTCAAGAAAGGGAGCAAAGTGGGTCTGGCAAACTACTTGCCCATCAGCCTGACCTCTATCCCAGGGATGGTCTTAGAAAAGATTATCAAAGAGACCATTCTTAACAGACTGGCCAATGGCAACATCCTGAGGGATAGCCAGCATGGGTTTGTTGCGGGTAGGTCTTACTTGACCAATCTTATTTCCTTTTATGACCAGGTGACCTATCACCTGGACAAGGGAGAGGAGATTGATATCATATATCTTGACTTTAAAAAAGCCTTTGATCTGGTATCACATGGTCACCTCTTAGCAAAACTGGCCAACTGTGGCCTCTGGTTCACCACGATCTACTGGCTGGGGAATTGGCTCCGTGGTCGGACCCAGAGGGTGGTGGTTGATGGAAGTCAATTGTCGTAGTGCGCTGTTACCAGTGAGGTCTCTCAAGGCTCTGTCCTTGGACCTACATTATTCAACATCTTCATTAATGATGTGGGCTTTGGAGTCAGAAGCAGACTGGTCAAGTTCACTGATGACACCAAACTTTGGGGTAAAACATCCACACCTGAGGACAGGAGGATGATCCAGGCAGACCTTGACAGGCTCAGGAAATGGGTAGATGAGAACCTGATGGTGTTTAACTCTGAAAAATGCAAGGTTCTCCACCTTGAGAAGAAAAACCCGCAGCATACTTATAGGCTTGGCAGTACTACACTGGCTAGCGCTGTGGATGAAAGGGATTTCGGGGTCATGGTTGACCACAAGATAAACATGAGCCATTAGTGTGATGCTGCTTCTAGTAAAGTGAGCAAAACACTGGCTTGCATCCATAGATGCTTCTCAAGCAAATCCCAGGAATTCATTCTCCCATTGTACTCAGCCTTGGTGAGGCTGCAGCTGGAGTACTGCATGCAATTTTGGGCTCCACAATTCAAAAAGGATGTGGAGAAGTTTGAGAGCATCCAGAGAAGAGCCGTGCACATGATCAGAGGTCAGGAAAACAGAACTTATTGTTAGAAGCTGAGAGCTATGGGACTCTTCAGCTTGGAAAAGCACAGGCTTGGGTGTGATCTCATGGCTGCCTGTAAGTTTATCAGGGGTGCTCACCAGGATCTGGGGGAATGTTTGTTCACCAGAGTGCCCCAAGGGATGACAAGTTTGAATGGTCATAAACTCCTCTAAGACTGTTTCAGGCTGGACATAAGGAAGAACTTCTTTAGTGTTCAAGCCCCCAAGGTCTGGAATAGACTGCCGCCGGAGGTGGTTCAAGCACCTACTTTGAATGCCTTCATGAGAAATTTGGATATTTGGGGCAGGGATCTGGACTCGATGATCTTCTGAGGTCCCTTCCAGCCCTAATGTCTATGAAATCTATGACATTTTTATGAAAGATTCGATAGATACATGAGGGCCAACACAGCTTGTATCTCTCTACTATGTTGATTTTTATTCATTCTTCTTAATCTTCTGGGGCCACCCGCTATTAAAAATACAATATTTGTAGCACATAGATCTACAGATCTGTTCTAATATGACATGTTCCTATAACTGAAGGTATTCAGGACAAATTTCCAGTTTTGACATAATTTTTGCTGATGTGCAAAATCACATCTGCAATTTTATTATAATGTGGTTTTAATATTAACATAAAACTTAGCATTTACCAAATATATAGATTCTGACAGAAAAACAGTAAGTTTTCCTGCTGCTTGCAGTGTCTAAATAAATATTGTTTTTCTGAAACTAATGCCATTCTTACTAAATATAGTCTTTTTTTGCAAAATAACTTATGCATAAGGTGTTGCCAGTGTGGCATTAAGACATGACTCTTCTCATCATCAGCATGGTACAATGCAGGTTTCCCTCAAACACCCAAACAATGAACAATGAAGGAGAAAGAAAATATAAGTAGATATTCAGTCCTTAGCTGCACCCTGAGAAAAGAGTACCAATTTTGGGAATAGCATGGTAGTTTTGTTCTGTGCATTACTGTGTACTTGACATTGAAAGGAGATAAAACATAATTTACCTTTTTCCTAAGGCAAATTCAACCAAGTTTCCCATCAAGTAACAGTTCAGTACTGTATTGCCATTGTAGTACATGTACTAAATGTGATGAAATACATTTTAGCTCTTAGATGTTGCTTTGCGGGAGAGCTTTCACAGAGAGACTCAACTTCATTATTTCCTTTAGAAACTGGTAATATTATGTAAATAGCTATTTTGATGGGTGAAAAACATTTAACCATGAAAATCTGTTATTGAAATATCTGTGTGTAAGGTTTATTTCTATTAGATATAATGTCCTTGGCATTGTCCTTCACTCTAAGAAAGAGAGTAAATATTAACTAACTGTAAACATTGCTTACTTTGCTTGAAGCAAATTGGTACTTTTCCTAACCTGAGGCAGTTAAAATATTATTTGAAAAGAGAAATTGGCAATAGGGACACTGGGAAAAACATTTTGGGGGCAGGGGGAGTAGAGATGAAGCAATTTAGAAAAATAGACTAGATTTAGTCAAGAATGTCAGATTAATTTTAATTCTGACTAAAATCTGGACACCCTGGGGCATCTACATGTGATACTATATCAGCATAGCAACACACTATGGTGATGTAACATCAGTGGGCACAAACCATGATGCTGCAGCTACATTGCTGTAGCAATGCACTCCCTCATTATAGCAGATTGCTACGGCAACATAGGGTTTAAAAATAACTGCACTATTGGCACAGTGCACTATGGGCTGTTACTGTGCCATCATTTAGTACTTCCTTTTGGATGTGCCAACATGGGCCACATGTCCCTATGGTGCCTTTGTTACTGTGTGTGGCGGTGAGGTGCCCCCACAGGCTCTCAAGGGAGAGAGAGTAGAGCCTACGGACCCCAGACCCCGAAAGCAAGCCCCCAGAGGGGCTAACGTACCTCCCAGATAGCAGCCGGAGCAGGAGCCACGCCTGCAGCCACAGCTGCATGAACCAGCATTACGCCAGCTGTTTCATCAGCTGTTTCCCCTGCATGCACCTGCTGGACCTGCAGAGCCTCATATCAGGAGTCATGCACACACATAGGTCCCCAGGGACCATGGTAAGTGAATCAGGAAGGTCCTGGGATAGATGGCCACTGGCCAAGCTCTCCATCTCTGATCTCTCCAGGGGTTCAGGCAGCCCATTTGGTTCTTGCTACAGGAAGCCTGCCTTCCTGCCTCCTTCCCAGGCCAGGACACACCTGGTTCCCGGCAGCATCTACCATGGATACTCCAGACACACTCCCCTCTTTTCCTTCTGTCATCCAAGCAGTCTCCTTCCATGCTGCCAGGCCCATGACAGTTGGGGTTGGTGGGAGAGAAGTTCCCACCCATCTGTGATGTGGAGCTGGTGCTGCTCCTTCCTTCCCCCTGGAGGGGGCTGCTCCAGAGAGGAAATCCAGAGCAGGATCCTCCCTATTTGTGGCCTATGGCCCAAGCATGGTCCTGGTGAGAGTTCCCTGGGTGCACCTTGATAATCTCTTTGCATGCACCAAGGGGTGTTTGATCTACTATGATCCACTGATGATGATTGCCATGGTGTCCCAGGAACACTTGAGAACGTAACATGGGGCCCTGTGCTTCAACGGTGACTCAAGCAAGTGTATGCTTCCCCACAATGTGTGCTGCTGCCTGGAGGGGTACCTGTGCCTATATTATATGTCCCTGTGGCTGAGGATGAAATTACCACAGCCATCAATGTGTTTCTCTGCATGTGAGAGGTCCATGGATGCCTACCTGGGAGGATACTGGTTGCTCAATAAAGTTTTGTACTGCCTCCCACCTCCCTTCATGCTGTGGTGGGTAACTCAAGAGGCCAGGGAGGAGCTGAGCCAAGTTGGGCAGGGAGGGGTAGTAGGAAGGGGAGAGAAGGGCCCTCCTCCCATTGTAGGGTTTACCAGATGGGCATGGCAAACATACCTATCAGCCCAGCTCTGTCCCTGCTGGAAACAATGATGTGCAATTCCCACCAGTACCTTGGGGTGCAGGGACATGGCACCGAGCTGACTGGGCAGTGGTCCCCTCTGGGGAGGAGCTGGAGCTCATCAGGGTGGGTGGTGCTATCCCTGGGCTGCCTTCTTGGGTGCAGCTGTGCACCAAAACCTGGCATGGCAGCCACTGGGCAGGGAGCACACCAGGACATGCTCCTGGTGCCCCAAGAGGCTCTCCCCCACTGAAGACTCATCGCTGATGCCAAGTTGTGGTGGAGGCTCTGGCAGGCTGCTCATGCTGGAGAACACAGAGTGGCTCCACCCAGGGGCCCAGGGAGCGAGGATGTGGTCAAGCTGCCACATAAAGGGCATTGTCCTGTGGGCAGCCTCCAACCAGTGGTTGTGGTCAATGACATAGAACCACTGCACCCACAGGGCCTTGATCTTTATGTGGCACTGCCATGCTGACCGCTTGTGCCCAAGCTCCTGCATGCAGCCTGCCATGGCCTCATAGATATGGGTGTTGGAGCATGCACCCTGGGCAAACTGACTCTGGACCGTGGCATTATCCCCTGGTTTCATGAGGTCTGTGGTCTCTTCCTGGGACCAGTTGGGCCCTGGGGATGTAGTGTATGGCAAAAAGCATAACATCACATTTCATGCCATGCAATGCTACTGTGCAGTAGTAATGAGCTACTGTGCAGTAGGGCTGTGTGAAGGTTCAGTCACTGATTTGATTAGGAGGAAATTTGGCCCAATTCAGCGGACGAATCTCTGAATCTGAATTGAATCAGGAGACCCATTAATCTCTCTGAATCAAATCAGAAGCCTACAAATCGATTTGGAGAGATTCATTGATTTGTCCATAGACAGAGTTTTATATGTTTTTTCTACATATCTCAAGGTACCAGGCATGGCTCATGAACACTGAGACGGTGGGGTGGATGGAGCATCCCATGGAAGTGTGGGGAGGGAGAGTCCCCCACGTGTGCAGTGGTGGACCTGGAAGTGGATCAGAAGTACTTCCAGTCCACTTCCAGGTCTGCCACCAAGCACGTGGGCCCCACCCCCCCATGCTCCTGCAGGATGCTCCATCTACCCCATCTTCTCAGTGTTCATGCCTGGCACCTTGAGGTATGTAGAAAAAACATGTAAAGATGTGTTTATGGCTAAATCACTGGTTCTCTGAATTGGAATTGAATCTTCAGATTCAGATTTGGCCGAATTGAATCAGGACAGTGATCTGAATCAGCGAATTGAATCACTGTCCCCCAAATTAGGCCTGATCTGTATCCTAATCGAATACTGCCCATTTCACACATCCCTACTGTGCAGTAGTAATGAGCTAGTGTGCAGTCAGCATCTCATGTACACGTGGCCAGTGAGGAAAGCCTTTACTGTCTTAGACAAACTTTGCCAAATAACTGAACTCTTAATCTTTCCAAGTGTTTCTAGGAATGCGTCCACATGGACCTCACTTCAGGATCAGGACATATATAACTATATGCAGTGAGATTCTTTTAGTACTTGCAATATATGAGGTCTTTTCTAGGAGAAACCTAGGTAAGTATAAAGGAATATTGTAGGAACTGAGTTAAACATGTTGGGTTTTTTTTTATTTAAACCGAAAAGCTGTTTGTTTGTTTTTTTAAAGGACACCACTGTACCAAAGCAAAGGGAATAACTACGACAGCTTCTATTAAAAACTAGGATCACTTAATAGAATTTTTATGGTAAGGGCAAATGTATTGACTGTCTCAGAAGTTAATGAAAAATATTGTTGCTGTAAATGTCACAGAATGACAGAAAGTGAGAACAAAGACAGCACAAAATAGAATTCCCAGATGTCTTCCAAGGTCTGTGATGACTAGAAAGAGAATATCTCATTAAGATATACAGATCATAAGTCTAGTGTTCCTTTCATTGATGAAAATTAAATTTACCCTCACAGGTAAAGGTAAATGCAGACCTGATACCATAGTAAGAAATAGGAAGTATTGAAATAATAGAGCAATCTGTATATTCAGTTAATTCTTTTATAGTAATAAAAAGCTCATAGAAAATATTGACCCACAGTATCTACAGAGTTTCAAAAAGCCCTAAAACTTGAACACAACCCAATGAACGTTAGTGGAGAAAAGCTAGGAAATACCTTTTCACCACTAAGGTATGGTGGAGCAAAATATTTTTGGATGCAAAATATGCTGCCATATGAAAAGCATTGTTTATTATATGTGAGTAAATCAAGCTCTACATTAATTATCTTTAATGCTTTCTTTAAATATTCTGGGCCCAATTTTTTGGTCCCCTAAGGGGTCATTCTGCTTTTATACTGGATCAGCTACCCCAGAAGATCCCAGATACAACATATACCTTCCACTGCTGTAGAGGCTGTCAATTGCTCTATTCTATTTCCTCTCACAGCACCTGACATAGATTACATGGAGTGTTTCTCATCCCTAGTCATTCATGGTTGCTGGGATGGAATAAAACTTGCCCAGTGAACACTAGAATCAAATATTTTTTGCTTCTATTCCAGTCATTATGTCCTGCACCTAACACAGTGGGGATTGGGTTTGTAATAAAAGCCATTTCAACTACAGTGGCAGCAGGTGGCAACATTTTCTTGTGCTCTTTTTAATGAAATGGTTGTTCTTGTGGAAGCCCATTGTGTAGCTCCAAGAGCTCCTTAAGCCACAACTGTGCAGGGATGTGCAAAGGCCATCAGACTCTGAACCTTTGACTGTAAGATATTTTGCAACGAGGTAACATTCTTGTGGTGTTGCACATATACTGTGATTATACCAATACAGTCTTTTGGTCCTATGAGCCAGAGTAGAAATAACTTCTACCTGTAGACATAGAAAACCTACCTCCAGTCCTGGTCTGCTCAAATAAAAGGCTGAAAAAAGTTTCAGATATTTTATTTAATTTGGAAGCAACAATAAAATGTATTGTTGCCCCCACCAATCACTTTTTAATGAGAATACCTTGATGCTGTTCACAGCTCAGTATTGCCAATAAGTTACCTGTATAACGGGGCTACGAGCACTTCGAATGGTCAGTCTTAGAATTTTAATGAGGACTTTCGACACAACTTTATTTGAATACAAACAAGAATCAAAGAAAACAATTTACATAGAATTTACCAATAGACAATTGATTACCCTGCCTGCTTTATGTGGTTAATTAGATCAACTTTTAATTGCTGTATCTATTATGCAACTTATTACCTCACCCTCCAGGCTAATAAATAATGTATTTCACTCGAAAGCTGGACTGTGTTTCTGGAAACATAACCTTGAAGGGGCTTAGCATCTTTGTAGGTTCACACTTTTAGAAATGATGGAAATGATTTTCAGCAGAATTTGTTGTGACTTGTGGTTCTTCTTCTAAATGAAGATTGTCCCACAAATGTACGTAACTAAGTTTTTTTTTTTCCTCTTGATTAGCATGAAACAAACAGGCTAACTAGAAAAAAAAATTAAGACATTGCAACTTGTGAAGTATGTTTATAGTGTACTTTTGAAATACAAAATAATTCCAATTTCATAAAACTAACTAAATATGAAGGAAAACCTGCATCAGCCTGGGGGAGTATACATCCTCACCAGATGTTGGACTTATTCTAGAAGGAGATGCCAAAATATACTTGAAACAGCTCAAGCTATGTATTTCTTAACCAGTTATTAGTTTATCCAAAGCTGCCATGTGTTTGAAAGTCAGTCTTTAGTTCAGTTCGCCTCCATCAGAATAGCTCAGTGAATCAAATTTGTTCCACTTTAGGCTGCTTTTTTCATAGATTCCCTACATGTAAAGTGAAGGTGCCCTGCTAAAGCTATAACAGGGTCAAATTAACAGTATCTAACTAAATATCACCCCTCTAGTGGTATTTAGAAAAAAATGTGAAGGATGTTAGACCAAGTGAGAAATGTTTTGCTTAACATGTTTCTACCCTAAAAAGACATTTTTATTCATTCATCATTTTGCATAAAATTATTGTGGTGAAATTTTGTTTTTGTAAAGAAAAAAAATGGAAAAGGCATTTTGACATTTTTAGAATTAAAATCTTGTGTTTTGGTTTGTTTTTGTGAAATGACAAGTGACTGCAAAGCAGTTCACTAAGTTTAAAGAATCAAAAGGGTCAAAACTAAGCAAAGTGTTTCGTATTTAACCAGAAATATATATTTTTTCAGAACCAGATCTACTGAATGTATTTCAAAAACACAGTTAAATGGGAACTAACTTAAGATGTAATTAACATGCTTTTTTAAACCTCATTTCTACTTGGATCTGATAGCATTCTTCACTTAATATTCTGAACTATGTTTCCAGAGGAGTTGTTCTTTGACAAATGGGTGTACAGGCACTCCTCGACTTATGACTTTTTGATTTACAATGAGCAGCATTTATGACCTTTATAAATTTAGACCATATTTCAAGGTTCAGAAGCAAGTTTCAACTGTACGACTCTCAATATAGCTGCATCCAGCTGGTAAATCAACGCCCCAGCAGCAGAGGAGGGATTGGGACTGAGGCTGGGGCAAGTGCTGCCCAGCTAGGGTGGGGGGCCATGTGATAAAGGCACAGTTCAGCTAGGGGGTGATGGGAGATGGTGGGGGCAGCTCCTGCAGCTGCATGCTGCTGGTTTGGGAGCTGCTCATCCGGTGGCTCCCACTGCTTCTCCTGCCACTTGTCCCAGAGGCCGCAGGGGGGCGTGTGCCCCCAGATCTGCATGGGGTGGCTGGGGCCAGGGCTGCACCATGCTGTGCTACAGGTAGGTACAGCAGTGCTGGAAGCAGGGGATATTCCCTGCCACCACTCGCTTAGCTGAGGTGGGGTTGGGGGGGGGGGGCATGGGACGAAGCCGCTGCACTGCCTCCAAACAAGTGGCACACAGTTGTGGGAGCTGACCCCCTTCTGTGCCCCCCGGACAAGCTGCACCTTTGTCCAGTGCTCCCCCCACACCTGTCTGGGTAAGCAATGAGTGCTGGGAGGCATGGGGAAGCTTGTGCCCCTGGATTGGGCTGGGGGATGGAGTGCGGGCTATGCGGGGGCTGCGGCCACCTAAAAATCCACTGTAGCTCCCCCATAGCCCCTGCTGCCCATCCAGAGCATATCACATTGCAGCTCCAGCCTTGTCTGTCCCTTCCAGATCCAGGAGCACACGCCCCCCCCCCCCCCATGCCCTCCTGGATGAGTGGTGAGAGCAGCAGTGGGATCCACTGGATGAGCAGCTCCCAGACCAGTGGCATACAGCAGCAGGAGCTGCCCCCCACCTTCCCCACATCCTTCAAACAAGCTGCACCTTTGTCCCATGTCCCCCACCACCTCAGTTGGGCAGCATTTTCCCCAGCCCCTGTCCCAGCCCCAATCCTTCATTCACTGCAGGGATGTTGATCTGCCCCTCCCACACCCCTTCCCTCCCCACTCTCCTTTCCACCACAACAGACTTACCAGCTGGATAAAGCTGTATCAAGTATCATAAAGGAACCAATCACCCATTTATAATATTGTTCCTATGGGAACATTTGTTCTGAGTTACGATATTTCAAATTAAGATGTGGTTTTCAGGAACCAAATGAGTCATAAGTCTGAGAACTGCCTGTATGTATATTTTCCCCTATTAAATTACAGTCTCATAATGGAAATTAAAAGAGTATATATGACAAAAGTTTCATACTATTTTGAGAATTCTAAAGCCTGTTGCTAATAATGTTGTATTTACTTCACTTGGTTAATGTTTTATTTTAACATGTAAGCATATAAGGTAAAGTTCTAAAAGAACACAATAGTGTTATCTTGAAGTAGAGGCGGGGGAGAATAGGGAAATTTCTGCTTTGTTTTCCCTTGGAAAAAAATGTAGAAATTGAATTTTAATTGGACTTGCTTGTGGTGCAATATTTACAACAGTTGTATTGTTAAGCATACAATTATCTGCTTGGAGAGAGTTTTAAGCTTAACAATACAAGGGAGTTATTTTAAAATTAAATTAACTTTTGGTTTTAAAAAGTTCTGATAAGTCAAAGATACTTTGCTTTAAGAACAAAGAAAAATTTTAAGGGTGCTATGGCATGATCTCATTTCTTTTATAACTTACAGTTAATAAGTCATAAAAGTCCACAGTATGTGTGTTTTAAAGCTATTTTGCGTGGCTACAAGTGAAAAGAAAAGAATTCTATTCCCCCTAACAAAAGGTTCAAGCCTGTAAAAAAGGTTTCCTGCCAGAGGGAGATTCAAGGCTCTATAATCAAAAGAAAGAAGAAAGGAAAAACATTTCTTCAATCAGGAGAGTACCTAAGTTTCCAAAGAGACAGTACAGTAAATGAATTACAATTCCATGTAACTACTCCTCACCAGTACATTTTTTTTTAACACCCACAGAAATATCAGGTCAAATACTCTGGCCCCCTCCAGCGGCATTCATCATTCTGAATGCAGTTATATACCAATATTTGCTCAGTTTTGTTTTTCAGGTTATAGCAGATTTTCGAAAAAGAAGGTTAATGCAAAGTATGTCTCTGTACTGTGTAGCCAGGGGTGTCTAAACATACAGGGAGGCAGGGGGAGGTGTAATGGAGTGTAAGCAATGGATCTACGAACAGTATAAAATCTGACATGAATGAGCCAGCAGTGGGTCACATCTACTTTCCGATTATGTGCTCAGCAGCTAGAGAGAGGAACCCTCCCCCCCCCACAACACAGAAATTATTATTTACACTCAAAAGCTAGGCAGTGCAAATCTATAGAATATTGAAAAAATAATAAAAGTTCATCCTGCATTTTAAATTTCAACTTCACCTTTATTGTTTTACTTCCTTTTTTTTTTGTTCTTCTTGTTGCTTATTTAGTATTGTTCGTATTTATTGATTTAATAAACCTGCTTTCAAAATCAATGGCCGTATTTCCCAAAGCAATAGTTTTTAAATGACAAACTGAAAATGAATGAAAATATGGTCATTGCTGGGCAAATTTGGTGCCTTTTAGCTTCTCTAGGGCTGCACATAGACATAGAAATAGGAAGCAGAATTTGTTGTGACTTGTGGAATAATGCTTCCTTTCCTTGATGAAGATTATGCCATCAGGCACTGGCACCCTCTTGGGGTAGGTGAAGCTGGTTGCTACTTCAAGAGCTCCAGAACACTGACATCACTTAGAAGTTTCCAGAAGAGATGTATGGGTAGCATGACATAGAAACACTGCTCAATTTTTCTCAGGCAAGAAAAGTGAAATAGGATATAGCCCTGGCTTTTGTAAACTAATTAAAAAAATGAGATTCTTGTGTAATATGACTCTAGGAAATGGTCCAAAAAAGGATAAAAGAGTCTAGAATTGCAAGGATTGTTAAGACTGCTAATCTACCCATGGAAGTTTTATTGGCTTTAATTTGATATATGCTAGCATAATAATGATTTTGTTATGTGCTAAAAGGGTGATTGGGGTATAAGTTGTAGCTGTGTTGGTCTAAGGACATAGGCAGACAAGGTTCTTTGGGTAAATCTGATATCTTTTATTAGGCAAACTGAAACTGGGTATTTATATGTATAATAAACAATGTAAAATAAGTAAACAACTTAATCCTAATTGTTGTTGACAATTAATTAAAACTCAGTAAAAAAACACCCCCCAACGTATTTAGAAAGTATCAATCAGCACCTTTAATTCTCCATTCTTTCTATAGATACACTTCAATCGATATCTATACCTTCCTTTGTTACTATAGCCCTTGTACTGTGCCTAGAGGGTCAATAAGCTGTCTCATATCAAATGGGTTAACAAGCTCCAAAGACAGTAGTTCCACCCAAGAAGCTACTTAGCAGAAGTGCTTCCTTTTAACCTAAGGAAACAGCACATGAGATGAAACACCATCACTTATGAGCCTGCCCCAGCTTATTTTAAGTCTTTATCATTCAATCTGGCACCTCAAATTCTATATCACAGGTTCAGTTCAGATCACAAAGCACTATTATAATATGCTTAGTGAAAGATACACATCTTAAAAAAGACTGCTATATATTAGTCCAGATTTAGACTCTAGATGGTTTTAAGAGGTAGTCCTATAGAAAGACAAATTATCACATAGTAGGTGTATCTACAGGTGCACTTAACATGTAGCAATAAACTCTGGTGCAGTTTGATCTGGGACAGAATAGCTCTGGGCTGGCAGGGGATGGGACTGGAGGCAAGGAGGGAGAAGGCAGGGGAAGAAGGTTGGGTCAGCCTGCCAGCTGGGAGCTGCTTCATCCTACGTCAGTGTGCTGGGAAGGGGCTGGCTGGGACACAAGGGTGCTACAGTGTGTGACTAGCCAGCAGGCAGTCCCCAAACCATAGCCCCATCTAACTGTAGTCACCATCTACATGTGCATTTTGGTGCACAAACTACTCAATTGTTGGTCAGTACTTGTCTCAGACAGTACTATACTACCGCAGAATTAATTAACTTTACTGTGCCTTAATATGGGTGCACATGTAGATGGTGATGCTTTACTGTGGACCTAATTAGTCAACTCTACACTAAGCACATGTGTAAATACACCCAGAGTTATGTTTATGCCGGAAAGAATTAGTTTCAATCTGCCCCACAAAAGATGGCCCTCTTAGCCACTGATGGAAACGGTAATTGCCCAACAGTAATCTAGAATCAAATAACAATCCCAAATTGAGATAATTAGCAACCAATAGCAGACAAACACTATTGATCAGAAAGGCAAATATGGTTTGTTTTGTTTTGCTTTTACAACTTTTGATTACATTCAGCAACACTTAAATTATACCTGTGTTTCATTTTGATGTTTCTCATACACCAGAGAGAAACTCATTCTATATATTATTAACAAACTGATAATATTCTTCATAGACAAAAAGCCAATTTCCAATCTATATTTTTCCATGTGTATACTTTATTTTTTGTTCATGTGTGTATGTATGTATGTGTGTGTGTGTGGTATGTATGTATGTATATCCAAAATGATTTTGCTCTGTGTTTGTGCCTAGCACAATGGACCCTGGTGCATGACTAGGGTTCATATGTATACCTTGAATAAATAATATTAGCAGTACTGTAAATAATACAAGGGTTAACTTCCCTGAGAAAGAATTATAATAGTGAAATTGGTCCATTGATAAAATATTTGAGTTTGCTTATTTTTTTCTAATCTCACAACTGTTTATTGCAACATTAATCAAAACCCTTGTAAATGGAGGACTATTGGATTGCATTCTCATGTTTTTATATTTCCCATGTGGCAACATCCTCATACAGTCTGGATATCTGCACACAATACTTTGAACACTGCAGATGTGACAGGCAACACCAATAAATGAATAGTTTTAAAGTTTCTGCCAAACCTTCTGGGATTTATATGAGTTTAATAGACCCAGAATATTGTACTTTCAAGTGTATGTTGCTATCCTACTTCCACATATTAATAACAACTAAAAGCAGGATGTCCATCTATTTTTTTTAAATCTAAAATCCCCTGTAACTACATGCCTACCAATTTCTGAGTCTGCAGAAAAATGGTCTGTCAGAATATTTTTTGTGGAACAGCAGTAGCACCAAAATGCCAATTAGATTAGTTTTAATGAATGCTTTCTAATGCCATCCCAGAGGCTATAGCTTATTCCCCATACCACTAATATAAATATGGCTGGCTAAATTCAGTTAGTCAGCTACCCAGTTTTCTCCTACCTCTCTGCTGATTCCATTTACTATCTTGGGAACAGAATGTGCTAGACAGTTTCTGGTAAGAGTTCTAAATCTTTTACAGATTCAACATCGTTGTAATCCCCACAAAATTGCTGTTTTTTACTCTTTGACTGATAGGACAACTGAAATTTGTGACCTGCCCATAGTTAACCCATCAGAGGAACCAGTTTATTGAGGCTCACTAAAACTTGCTATTCCATGTCTTCCCCAGGCACATCTTCAGGTTTCTTATGGCCAAAATCTAGAAAAGTAAATAAATAAATGCATAAATGAATGATTGAATGAAAAACCACAAAACAGAGGTAATTTAGTTTAGTTTCATTTTTATCTCTTCCCTGGATACTGATATATCAGTTCTGCTACAGATGACACCTCTGGGGCTATAAACATACTTTAGAAAAGCAGTTATTTTGCCTTTAGAAGCCAACAGATTTTATCATGTCAGGTATTTCCACAGAATTTCCCAGAGGAGAGATCCCTCTTGAAACCAGGTGGGGGAAAAAGTCCCACTGTAAATGATACATGCTGACACAGTCAAAAGAAATTGGCATTTTAGGAAAATATTATACAAATTCCAGGGAAATATACATTCAAAAATCTAGAACACTTTGTTCAGAGATGATACCTTTTATTAGACCAACTGAGAAATTGCAAAAAAAAAATGTACTTTTCTGCAATTTCTCAGTTGGTCTAATAAAAGGTATCATCTCTGAACCGTGAGTTCTAGCTTTTTGCATTTCTTTTTTGTCTCAGACCAACACGTACCAAATACATCCCTGAACTAGAGAAATATGTGCATTTAATATTAATTTCTTTGCTAAATGCTAGCTCCTGTCTGCTTCTCTTCTGATTTTGGTGCTCATTAAGAGAAGAAAAAAAGGCATTTCGCTTAAATCATAAAATTTCCAGCCCCTATAGTGCACCAGTGGCTTGAATTGGATCAACAATGCTGGGGTCAGTACTGACAATCAGCTAATTTTCAGTCCCAGCCCTCACACTACACAAACCTTGGTAAAATCCCCAGACTGGAACTGACAGTCAGATGATTGTTGGTCCCAGCCTCTGTGCTACACCAGAATCTTGAACTTATATTATCTCTGTGGAGTAGCCCAATGATAGCTGAATATATCACTACAATTTGGAGATATCCCTCCTATGAAAAATCTTAACTTTGGGCAACTATACACATGCAGTGAGGTTGCTCCAATACACTGTAAAAACAGCATGTTGGAGCAGATTTGATTAATTGAGTCCGCTGGAGCATGGTAATTACCGCACTCTAGCATCATGTGTATTAGCATCCCCATGCTGAAAAATGGTGATGGGATACTTTAATTAAAGCCTGTGTTATGAGCTTTAGTTAAAGTGCCTCCACTGCCATTTTTCATTACTGGGACACTGATACACATGAGGCTCCAAGGTGCTTTAATTAGAGTTGCTCTAATTAAAGTCCCCCCCCCACCCCGCCCACTCCTGGAACACATGTATAAACACTCTCTGTGACAACACAGTTACACTCAGTGTCAGGGTCTTTGATCAGTGATCAAGCAAGCCCAACTGGGCCAGCCATGTGAGTTACCACACCTGCCCCTGATCCCTGGCTAATGCAACTTCCCCAGCTTTCTGCAACTAGATTGGCTGCCAAAAGTGCCACTCACCACTTATAAGCACATCTGCAGCCTCAGGTGCCCTGACACAACTTCACTCTTTTCCGGCAAGCCTTGCATTCACTGATCTCCCTAGTTTTCCTGATTTCTGTCCCCAGTGTTTGCTTTCCTGACCCTGCTCTTGGGTCTCACGTGAAACTCGGCACTAGCTGTGCTCTCTTTAGTTTCCCTGACATCCTGACAGCTTGGCTTCCTTGACCCTGATCTTGGATTTTCCCTGGAACTTGGCACTGACTGTCTGACTCCTGGCTCCTGACTTTGGCTTATGTGTTGGACAAACTCTCTTGGATCTCTCCTCTTGGCTTCCCTAGAACTTGGTCCCATGCTCTCTGATCAATTGATCCTGGCCCTGACCTGATAATCCAGTAATCTATGCCCAGGTCCTACTGTCTTGCTCCTTGTTTCTCAGGGCCTATTCACAGATCTGGCCACTTACATCTCAGCCAAACCCTTACAGTAAAGAGTGCTTCATAGACACATGGTAGCATGGGGTGATGGACCTATCATCAGGACAGATTTCTGGGGATGAGCTGCTGACTGCCCTACAGAGGTTACAAACCCAGATTATAGAACTTCAGGCCCAATGCACTCCACCTCCAGGCCCTTCGGGGTAGACAGCCCACTTATTGCACTCCAAATCCTAGATTCCAAGGCCTGCGAAGTTCAATGGGGATTGCCACTGCTTCCAGGGATTAATTAATATTGTCACCTCACTTATTGTCTTTTCACTGAAGCCTATCCTTCAGCTAATGGCCAAGGGGGAAGTGATGACCAGCCTCTTGAGTGGTGATACCTTGGCCTGGGCCTCCCCACTTCTGGAATCAGCAGAACCCCTCTTTAACAAGTCAAAGACTTTATCCAGGCCATGGTGAAGATCTTTGGAGAGCTGCATCAGGTCTGTACTATAGAGCAAGCTCTCCAGATGTTCCAGCAAGGGTGCAATCTCTGTTGCCAAATTTAGACAGCTGGTCACTGATACCAAGTGGAACAAGGCAGTCCAACAATTGCACTTCTGTCAGGGGGTGCAGGGTCATGTTAAAGATGAGTTGTTCTGGGTGGAGCTCCCAGCTACCTTGGATGGACTTATTGACCTTAGTACAAGGGTGGAAAAATATGGCCTGTGGGCCAGTTCCAGTCCACCAAATTATTCTATACAGCCCACAGCTGTACCTCTGAAGGAGAAATGTATGCAGCCCATGGATGCCCTAGTTTTCAGCACCTCACACCCTTCTCCCATCTCTGTGCCATAGTTGGCTGCTGCAGCAGCAGCCGTTACAGTTCCAGCTCCAGCTCCAGTGACTAGGCAGCCACTCTCCTGCCTGGCCTGGTGGGGCCTCCTCTCCAGCCCCTAGTGTACACTCCAAGGCAGGGGATGCTGAGCTCTTGATCAGGTTTCTGTCCAGCGAGGCTGGCATGCCTCTTTAATCCTGTGCTCATTTGCAGACCAGAAAGCCTGGCCCCCAGCAAGAGTTGAAGCTCAGTTATGGCTCTCCCTGCTGGTAGTAGAGGGGCTTCAAGGGGATGAGGGCCAGGAACTGCAAGTTATCCAGGCCCTGTCAGACTAGACCAGAGCCTGGTACAGTTGCAGACAAACTTAAAGCAGTGTTGCACTGTGTTCCCATGTATTGCTTCAGGCTGGTCCATGTGGGCACAACTGGAGTAGAAGGCATGGGTCCTGCCCAACCCTGGTGCAGCTCCTGCCCAATCCCAGGTCCCTGGCATGGACCTGTGTCAGGCAGGATCCATGCCAGCCATTCAATCTTCACCCATGTGGCCTTAAGTGGGTCATGAGAACACAGTGCAGCACTGGCCCAGTGTGGTCACATTCCAGGCACAGGGAGCAAGGGAGGGGGTGCAGCTTCCTGCAGTAAGCAACTTTGTATAACACCTCCAGCAGATGCAGTAAGAACTAAAATCCCATCTTGATGCCACCAAAATGGCATATAAATACCAGAGTGACCAACATCATCAGCCTTGCCCTACCCTTTCAGTTGGTGACAAGGTCTGGCTTTCTTAAAAAAATATAAAGACCCTGAGACCATCAGCCAAACTGGACCACCAGAATTGGGGCTCATTTAAGGTAGCAGAAAAAAGCACCCTGTAACTTTCAAGTTCCAGCTTTCAGAGACATTGAACATACACCTAATTTTTCATGTATCCCTGCTCAAACCTTTCACTGAAAATCCCTTTCCTAACTGAACCTGCCCCCACCCACCCCAGCTCCATGATAGTGTAAGGTTATGAATAGTATATTGTCAAGCAGGTTTTAGGCATATCCAAGGCAGGCTGCACTACCTGATATATTTGGAAGGCTATGGCCCTGAAGAACAATCTTGGGAACCAGACAACCACATTCATACACACAAACTAGTACAGGACTTTCACCAGAAGTACCCAGAGAAATCAGATCCTGGGCCAGCTGGAAGATGGCCCCATAAGGGGGTGGAGTACTCTGATCAAGCACATCTGGCTGAGCCAAGCACCTGAGTTAGTGCACTTGCCTCTCATCCCTGGCTAATGCAACTGCCCCAGGTTTCAGCCAATAGTGCCACTCACGACTTATAAACATGCCTGCAGCAGATTGGATAGTTAGACCCTTTTTGTACAAGATGCATTTTACTTCCAGTCTCTTCTGAAGGCATTCAGAAACTGTGGCTGGCAATATGCAGCAATATAAAACACTGCAATATATAAATAGATAGGATGCATCCATGCAGAGACACTTTGCTCCTCTAATGACACTGAAGACCCTAGTATCATGATATATAACTTTGTTATGATGTCTCAGGAGTAACACTGACATACTTTTTTGCCCCCTTTTTTATCAGAGCGCTGATTTGAATCATAGAAAATTAGTATTGGAAGGAACCTAAGGAGGTAATCTAGTCCAATCCCCTGCTTGAATCAGGATGATCCCTAAGTATATCGTCACATCATCAAAGATGGAGATTGCACAACTTCTCTGAGAAGCCTGTTTTAGTGCTATACTTCCCTCCTCATGAGAGAGTTTTTCCTTATATCTAACCTAAACTTCCCTTGCTGCAACTTGAGACCATTGCTCCTTGTTCTATCATCTGTCAACACTGAGAACAGTCTAGCTCCATCCTCTTTGTAACCACTGTTCAGGTAGTTGAAGACTGCTGTTAAATCCCGCCCCCCCCTTAGTCTTATTTTTTCCAGAATAAATAAGCACAGTTCCCTCAGCTTCTCCTCATAGATAGGGCCTGGTTTAAATCATGGGATAAGCCAGTGGTGATGCATAGGGGATGCATGGGGGTGCACATACACTGCCTGAGAGCGCCGGTGCACCCCCTGACCAGCTGCGCTCACTGCTTAGGTAATCAGCAGTGGAGGCAGGCAGGAGCACCAGTGCCTCCCCTGCAAGCACTGGCCAGGGAGTGGAGCATGGCACAGCAGCAACTTTAATTTTGGAGTTCCCCCCACAATGTGCTCTCCCTGCTGCTGATTGGTGGAAGAGCCCCAATGACCCTGCCACTTGTTGATCACTCTTGATGGCTGGCAGGCCAAAACCATGGTTTTAAATATGCTGTGGTTTTTACTTCCTGTTGGGTCAGCAGCAAGGGGCAGAAAGCAAACCCTCAGCATATTTAAAACCGTGGTTTTTGTCTTGTGGCCATCAAGAAAAAAACAGCAAGTGCCAGGGCTGCAGGGCTTCTCTGCTAGTCAGCAGCAGGAGGGCACACAGGGACAGCTCCAAGATTAGAGGACCTGCCATGCTGTGAGTTGGGCCCATGATTTTAGCCAGACCCTATCTATGAGAAGAGACTGAGGGAACTGTGCTTATTTATTCTGGAGAAAACTAAGGGGGGATTTAATAGCAGCCTCAAAGGTGGTTACAAAGAGGATGGAGAAAGACTGTTCTTAATGGTGACAGAGGACAGAACAAGGAGCTTACAGTCCATTCATCCAACCCCTACTTCCTTAGCTTGCTTGTGAGAATATTGTAACAGACTGTATCAAAAGCCTTGCTAACGTCAAGGTACATCACGCCCACTGCTCTCCCCAAATACACAAAGCCAGTTATCTCAACATAGAAGGCAATCAGGTTAGTCAGGCATGATTTGCCCTTGGTAACATTGTAAAATTTTATTAATTCACTTTTGTTTTGCCTAATTACTCATATCAGTAAAATAAGTGTTTTTGACATGCAAAGATAAACATATTTTTAAAGGTGCTTAAAATTAAAACAATAGTATATTAGTAAGAATATATCATACTATTATACTATATAATTAGTAATTAACATCCATTATATTAAGTAATATGTTAATTAACGTATGTGGCAGTGGCAGGGGGCCAATCCAGGTGCGCATTGGCCAGCTGAGGCAGCACAGCATTGGCTCTGGGTGTGTGGAGCCAATGGGAGGGAATGTAGGGGTTGCCCAAAGATTGTCTAATATCTCTTCCAAGTATGTAGTTGGTGCAATAGAAGATATGAATTAAAAAAAACACAAACTTGAATTGTTCATTTCTTACCAGATTTGCGCCTTATTACCCATTTTCCAGTCCAGTTTACTATAAATATAGTTTTCTCATCATTTCTAGGATAAATTCTGAGGGTTTTGCAAAATTACAAATCTCAAACTTCCATGTTGTTTATATACCAAAGATTTGATAGTGTAAACCATATATAATTATTGTAAAAAAAATTAAAAATGCATTTAACCCACTATGGAGTAACTATTTGACAGATTCACACAGTGGAAAGTGTGTATGTCCCCCTGCACTGTCTACACATCACTTGTCTGCAATTATTTCAATTAGCTGAGTGAACATTTCAGTGGTGCCAAAGAAATCCATGCTGTGAGTGAGTGGCACTAGCAAATTTCTGTATGAAACTGGTCTTAAGGGAAATAGCAGAGCAGTTAAGGAAATGATCCAAGGAAAGTAAATGTGAGATAATTTATTGAATTAATATAGAGTAGAAACTTTAACAAAAGCTTGTTGTCAGAGCCAAAAACTCCCCTTCAATAAATGAAGAGCTTGTTAAATGTTATAAACACGGAGAACATTGAATAATTAACACAAATTAAATAATTAATCATAACTATCAGCTAAATAAACAATAAGCCTCTCCTAGTTTCACGTTTTTGAGCTATTAAAGTTATATCTGTAAGTGAAATTCAGATAGTGAGAGAAAAGTATTTACTTCATGTCTTTTCTAGGAAAAAATTTACTTAAGGAAAATGTGTAAATAATGAAGGGGATGCAGACAATAAAATTACAGCCAAAAAATCTATTGTAGCACCTTTTTACTCTTCTGAAGCAGTACAGGTATATAGGTGACCAGAAAAATAAGCAATGATTGAACATCTATGCAAATATTTTCAAATATAACGGAACTTTTCCATTCCTCTTCTTGTTCACGAATTAAGGCCAAAATGTTTATCTAACCTAATCTTTCAAACAGAAGCAATGTGACAACAGTTATCACAATATATATTGCAAATTTTCATTCAAAACCAACATCCTATTATCAAGGAGTTGAATCATATGTCTCCAGTGTATACAAACCAATACAAAGAGGCAAGAGTATTCAGTGTACTGGTAAAACATTTGGTTGCTATAAAGCTAATTACACATTCCTTTTTACATTTTCCTTTAAAAAATTATTTTTGTCTATTTAGAATTGCTCTTCCTTAATCAACTTGTGATTTCTTTTTTTTCCTTTCAAAACTGTCTCATTAATTAGTCTGAAAGCAGAGGAAACATTTGAAAAACAATTACAATTTTCTTTATAGAAATAGAAATATTGGTTTTTGAATTTTCAAAGTTTGGGAAATGTTGATTGGGTCCATTACTTATTAGATGTTTATGACTCTTTCGATGATTTTTTTTTCCCCCAAGATGCTCTAAGAACTAGGCACCTGGCTTTTTCTTAGGAACTTAACTTTATCAAATCATCATTTAACATGGAAAATAAATAGGAACCTACTACATAATGTAGGACAAAAAGAAAATGGATTAATTTGAACTTCTGATACTGTTAGAGAAACTGTAACACAGTGGACCACTGCATATTAAGGCTGTGCGAGGCTTCGGACCCTACTTTGGATCCGGAGAAGATTCATACATTTCAGCATCTGAAGCAGCATGTCTGGATCAAAGTGCTGGCTTCATTCAGCTTTCTGAAGCAGTTTGGAGCTTCCAAACTGCTTCAGAAAAGCTTCGGAGCCACTTCGGAGATCTGGCCATAGGGTATCATGGGGAATCAATGAAATATCTATAACTTTTTTAGCTTTTGTCTAATTTGGATAAATCTTGCCGGGGTGGTAGCCTCGGATGACAGCATTAATTCTGCTAAGTTTCAAGGAGATCAGTGCAGGGGTTCAGGGGAAACTGCACCCCAAATTCTTGAAAGCAAGATTTGTATCATGTCTATGTGTTACAACACAGGGGGATGAAAACTGCGTGTGGTGGTGGCACCTGGTGAGGCCTCCAACCTGACAGGTTTCAAGAACATCAGTGCAGGGGTTTGGGGGGAACTGCACCTCAAGCTGCTGACAGGCAAAACTTGTGACATAGATGACCGTGTGTGTGTTAAAGCACAGTGGTCTGAAAACTTCAGAGGTGGTGACCCCTACTCAGGCCATGAAACCTGCCAAGTTTCAAGAAGATAAGTGCAGGGGCTTGGGGGGAACTGCAACTCAAGCTGCTGACAATAAAACTCATGACATGGGTGACACTGTGTGTGTTAAGGCACAGCAGGGTGAAAGCTGCAGCGCCTGCAGTAGTTCCCCCCAAGACAGAGACATTCAATTGCACAAGCATCCATGCCACAAGTTTTGCCTGTCAGCAGCTAGGGGTGGAGGGCCCCGGAACCCCTGCACCGATCTCTTCGACAGCTGCTAGGCATCATGGCTGCAGCAGGGGCTGCCATCCCTGCAGCTTTCACCCTGCTGCACCTTAACACACACAGTATCACCCATGTTATGAGTTTTGCTTGTCCACAAGTGGCTTCGAGCTTCAGAGCTGCTTTGGCTGGATTGAAGCAGAAACCTGGTCTGGAGCTCCGGATCAGATCCCTGGCATCCAAAGCAGCCAGATCTGAAGCTGGATTGAATAGCTGCCTACTCACATAGGCCTAGTGGATATTATTATTAGCAGTGCAGATAATTTGTAAAGCTGTGCCCTGAGCATGACCCTGCTGTGTGTGCCCTGGACAGTATGTGATGAGCTGTTTGTGCAGGCTGTGGGGTACCTGTGCCGCTACGCTCTTCTGATGATGATTCTCCTGGTGCTCTGGGCATACTTGCACTCCTGGTTTGGGACCCTGAGCTATGACGGTATGGGGAGCAAGCCCAGGTTGCTCCACAACCTCTGCCAGCACCTGGAGGGCTACCTGTTGCTATGCTATGCACCCCTGCCCCACTCTGATGAGGAGGATATTGCCATTGGCACTGATCCCTTCAGGGTGTGAAAGGCCCATGTCCACCCAGTAGTGGGGACACAGGCTGCTGAATAAAGTTCTGAACTGTGTGTCCCAACTTTGTGTGCTAGGTGGGGGGAACCCAGGGCCAGGGGAGTGTGGGTGGGTAAGGTAGGGACCAGGGGCAGGGGCCAGGGCTGGGAGCCGGGGGCCAGGGTCCAGGACCAGGACAGGGGCAAGTGCGGGAGGACTGGGAGGGCCCTCCTTCAGTGCAGGACTTACCATGTGTCTAGAGTTGGTGTGGCTGGCAGCTTGGCACAGGCCTCCCCATTGGCAAAAGTGACAGGCTGTGCCTAATGTCCACAGCCTGTGGTGCATGGCAGTCCAGCACCAAGCCAGGGACCTACCCCCTACCCAGGGAGGAGCTGATGCTGTTGGTGGTTGGTGGTGACATTGCTGGCCACTCCTTGTGGCATGTTTTGAGGCTGCACTGAGGGTGAGGCAGCTGCTGGCCAGGGCTCCCCAAGCTGCCAATGGATGCAACAGTTCGGGAGGAGGTCAAGGTGGGATGTGTCACCAGAAGGGTCAGAATGGAATAAGGACTCAGTGAGGTTGCCCCTGCTGATGACACTCCCAGGGTTGCTGCCTGGGTCCCGGGGCACCAAAGTCTGGGTTGGCTCCCACATAAAGGCCATGGTCTTGTGGGCATGACCAATCAGCCTGACGATTATTTGGTCATAGCCATTCACTGTGCCCTCAAGGCCTTGACCTTAATGCGGCACTGCAGCACTAACCAGAAGTGCCTTTGTTGTTGCATATCACCTAACAGGGTCTGATAAATGTGGGCATTTGAACGCTCAACCTGCTCAAACTGCCTCAGCACTTCGGCATCACCCCAGAGTGCCACAATGCCACCAACCTCCTCCCATCTCCAGTTGGGGGCCTGGGTAGTTGACATAGGTGTGTGCAGGTGGGCAGGGCCAGGGCTCAATGAGGAGGATGGTGAGGACATGATATCCTGTGCCAGCTCTCTGGGATCCCATGTGGTTGTCCCTGTGATGCTCTCCCTGGACACCTGCTAGCAGCACCCAGTGCAGGGGCTCAGCCAGGAGCCCTGTGGCTAGGGTCAGCCAGCCCCCTAATGGCAGGGTGGACCCGGCACTAAACTTAGTGCTGGGTCATGTCTATGTGTGTATTACTGCACATTAACTAACTGAGACTAAATCTGATACCTGAATTTGCAGGTATCAAATTTAGTTGCAATTAGCCATTTTTACTGTGCAATAAGGGTATGCATGTATAAACATGTGCCCTTACTGCACAGCAAAGTAAAGTACATTAACTCATGTAGATGACCCCTTAAATTAGCAGCCTCCAGTATATACCCAGAAAAAAAGAAAATAATATATAATATATATTTAGGGCCCAGATTTCTCTTTCTTGTTAGTGTTCTAGAAGCAGAGATAAAAACTGCTGCAGCTGAACACCATTGCTGACTCCTTTCTCGGTAGCTGCATAGCTGGAATGGTTGAAGTGAACATTAATAAAAAACAGAGCCATCTACTGACTGTACAAAATCATTAACTCACAGACCTGCATGATGTTATTAGTTTTGTGAAGATTATTGCTGATATTCAAGGAGAAATTATTAAATCGTGTCATTAGTTTTATGTCTCAGTTTTCAGCCTTAAAAGAGTTAGAACTTGGTGAACTAATAGAATTACTATTGATGGATTGTTGGTATTGGGACATCACTGTATTAATTCTATTTCATTTCTTTTTTGATTTTTTATTTTAATTGACTTAGGATTTTTTCTGTAATAAAGGTTCTTTCTCATACTCCTGTAAATTGGTGAAATAACTTACTTTGTATAATACTCAAAACAAAATAGTCTTTTCTGGCCAACAAAGTTCATCTTTAAAGCTTTTTTATTTCCTGCAGGTACTGTAGTTCACTCAGACTGAAACAAAATAATTTCCAAGTTAGGAAAAACCAAATTAAACCTCAGTCTAGGTTACTACCCCATCATGGTATTGACTGTGGTAGTGACATGGTCTGCACCTTAAAGAATTACTCATATGTAGAATTCCCCACCTTCCTTATGGGGAGCTAGATTGAGCTACATTCCTCAGCCATTTCTTATTACACTTCCTGAGTAGTAGGGAAAGGGAAGTTGAGTTTGATTTATATCCTATTTACTAGTGACCAGGAATGGTTGCTGCAGCCTGTCACATGACATTACACTAACTCTCTGTTGGCTGGTAAATCATGAACAAGTCTGAGGGAGACAGCTGGGTCTAAAATCTTGTCTTTATAATATGATCAAAGACTCAATTGTCCTGTGTTTCTGAACTTTATCTCTGTAAGCTTCATACCGTGCAATGTATGAAGCTTCATGTGTTAATTTACTGAGGTTTTCTACTGATGCAATGTAGGTCACTGTAACAGGGAAACCTAGCCCTGTTACTAAAAGGCAGAGCTACCCCTTTAAGACTAGAGTCTACAGGAACAACAAGCACCAGGAGGGTAGGGGTTAATAGCCCAACCACCCAAGCCAGTCAGCTGACAGGAAGGCGATAGGCCTCTGGGCACATATAAACCCCAGGGCCGAGGCTAGCAGGAGACAGTCTCTGGCAAGTGGCCAGGGGAAGAGAGCTCCAGCATGGCAGAACTACCCAAGAAAGCTGTGGCTAATGAGGCTTTAGGAGTCTATAAGGTACCCAGAGCTGGTGGGGTGGGAGGGGTGCTCAATGCGCAAAGAGCAGTTTGGGGTTTAAAGGAGCCAGAGTGTGGCTTTTATGACTTGTATTATGTTGTAGCCCAGGGGCTCATATTTATGTTATTGCTTTATCCGGTGGACTGGACTGAGGCTATTTGGGGAGGAGGAGGCCTCATTGGGGCACACTGCTGTGCAAAGCCCCAGCACCAGGGGGGATGCAACAGAAGGGGAGTGATCAGATCCCAGCACTGAGGGGTGCAGCAACAGGGGGGGTGATCAGACCCCAGTGCCAGGGGGCACAGTGCCAGGAGGTACAGAGACAGGGGGGCAGACCTCAGTGCTAAGAGGCATAGTGATGGGGAGTGAGACAACCCAATGCCCTAGGGCACAGGTCAACAGTTATATACCATCTGCTAGGCATGGACCACCATGTAGGGGAGGTTTGGAGTGGCGAATAATGACCCTTAGCATTGCAGTAGTAAATGGGCAGCCTCCCACCTGAGTAAAACGTAATTATTGTTCCATCAAGGTGTGGCAGGTGAGATAGATGGGCAGGTAGCCCAGAGACAGGGGTGGGCCTATATTAGACAGGCCAGGGGATGGACCCCTGTCACAGTCACCTTTTTCATTAATGAAAACAACTTTTTTTTTGTATTGATCTGCAAATAAAGTTAGAAAGGTATGACACTTCCATGAACTGACTTTTATTATGACCTTGTGACCTATAGAATCCAGTCTCATAGCAGAAACACTGTGTGGACACTGAAAGAAAAAAAAAATTGTGATTTTTAAATCACTCTAGAAACACTTTACAAAGCAAAATAGGACAAGTTCTGTACCCCCAAAGACTTGGGATATAAGCTATAATACATAAGACAACATCTCTCTTGCAATGAATCATGAAGACTTTGTCATAACAGTTTAGGAATTGTTAAGAGAAAGACAAGAGGTATCTAAAGGAGAATGAAGAATGTGGAAACTCTTCCAAACTATAAAGAGGAAACATCTACACAAGACATTTACTACACAGTTGACTAATTAACTGCACAGTAAATGTCTCAGCATCTACATGTGCATCCCTGCTTGGGTGCACAAGACTAAAAAACTCTACAGCAGGGTAGTACTTGTAAATACAAGTCCTAACCTGCTGCGGAGTTTTCTTCATGCTCAGCAGCCTGACCTGCCAGTTGGGGCATGAGGGTGCTTCAATGCCAGTGCTGCCTGCTGGCTAGCCCCACACTGAAGCACCCTTGTGCCCCAGCCAGCCCCTTTGCAGCACATTGAGCACAGTCAAAGCAGCCCCAGGCTGGCAGGCTGACACCCCCCAGGCTCGGTGCCAGCTGGGGCTGCTGCAACCCAGCTCAATGTGCCGTGTTCCAGGTGCATGTGCATGTACAGATGTATGCCCAGAAGCTTCCTGAGAGCAATAAGTAATGACATAGTTAATTGCTGCCCCCTAATGACACATATAGACATGCCCAGAAGGAAGCAAAATTTGAGAGGGGTTAGAGTATGGTAAAAAATGGGGAAAAAAAGCAGGAAGAACAAAAAAAGATGAAAGTAGGTGTGAGGGGAAAGTTTTCAGGGTGTGATAAAAGCAAAGGTTCAAAAGGGTTTTGAAAGCGTGGATGACAAAAATCAACAATGTAGGAAGGAGAAGGAAGAAGAGGATGGTTGTAATGTGGCAACTGATTTTTAAATAATATAGAGGTAATATGAAATTAAGATTTAGTTTGGAAAGTATAACTTTAGGAGTCTGGGACTTTTAAGGATCTCCAGCATAGTGAAATCCAGCCTCTTGCTATCTGAAGCAGCCCCAAGATATAACTTGACCCTCCTTGTTCTTCAATAACCGGGGAGAAGAATCTCAAATTTACCTCTTGTATTATGTTTAATTGTTAAAAAGCTCTTCAAAACTATTGCTTTGCTATGAAGGATATGTAGGAGATAGGAGTTACAGGAGACAGTGAGATAAGAGGCTTTTCTTTGTTTCGTTTATTCTTCTTTCAAGAGAAAGAGACCATTTCTCTTGAACAGGAACAGAAAGATGGAAGGTGAATTGCTCAGCTTGTTTTCTCTTTAAAAAAATCCTTTAAAATAACAATACCTAAAGTGCAATCTCTTGAATAAAATTTGCATAGTTTTGATGCAGGGCTTGAGACATTTTGTACCTGAGTCTGTTGTATAAAAACAAAGTTTCACATACATGTAGAGTCTAGGATACTTTCCAGAGAACAACTTCAGAAGTTTCTGATAGAATAAAGCAATGAACAATCTGTGAGTGAACAGTGAGAATATGAAAGAGCTCTTTAGTTTTAAATCTGGTTGGCAAGATCCATCCCTGGTGTACTTTCACCAGACGTGAATTTGCCCTACTGAGTTTAAAGTACTGAGAGAGGAAACTATCTATTTAAAAAGTTCAGGAGACACTCACAGAGCTATCAGTGCCATCCACAGAGTGATATAACCCTAAAGGCCAGAGAAAGGGCATGTCATCCTCGTAAGTAACTGTCACTATTTGCAGAGAGATCCCTCAATGGATTTGGAGAGGAACAAAGAAGTGGGGTAGAAGGTGCCCTAGGCAATATCTGGGAGGTTGTCAGAGAGGTTCCTGAAAAATTGAACAAATAAGCACTGTGTGTAGCCTACAGTATGTTGTGACCATAGGGAATCATCGATACAAGTTTCATGTGCCTGGGGGGAATGGATTGGATTATTCTTGTTCATTCAAATTACTTTGGGAAATCAAGGTAAATCTCCCCTTATAAAAGTAATGGTGGAACTAATGGCCTTGATAGATAATACTGATTAAATTATTCATTGTGAAATAAATTATTCCACAAACTTAGATCTTTTTTTTTCTTCATTTTATGAACTGTTTGCAAATTGCTGCTGATTGCTATAAACATGTTTATTATTCATTAGCATTTGCTGAATGGTTTGTACAAAGGCATGTCGTCATATGGGTATCCATTAGTTATTCCTTTAAACTATTCATTATTTATGGTGCAAGAATGGTCACTTAAGTCATGTGGCCAGTTGGATATTTCACTGAGTAACAAATAAAAGATAATGAAGTTCAGCTTTCGATTTCCAGTTGCAAATATCCATGCTAATAGTTGTATAAATGTTAGGATTAAAATTTTCATGAATAAATCAACTGTTTTTGAAGTAATTAGAAAGTTCTTCTAAAATGACAGCATGAATTTGCTACATGAAAAAAAATTGAAAGTATATCATGCAGCCACATCTACTGAAGATAAAACTTGCCTGTGCTACTTCTACTTCAGTGGAGGTTTGTTTAATTTTAAGGCAAATCTCTTTGTTATAGGCTATAAGCTCTATTATTTGTATAGTCAGAGGCATGGTGACCTGGGCAGAATATTGGAGAGTGGGGCAGGGAGAACGATGCTCAGATCACTCTTTGCCTTGGCTGCATTTACTGTGGCTTATTCTCCCTGCGCTGCAGCTGCTGCTGCTACCATGTGGCTCCCCGTGGGCTGCCATTGTGGCGTCCTCTCTAAATTGGCAACTGCTGCTCTCTTCACTCTACTTACTGTGTTCAGTAGACCAAAAAATAAATGAAACAAGGGAGAAAGAGCAAGGTACTTTATTACTTTCATGGACAATAATTTGCAGACAGGTACTGTAATTAATATCAACTTGTGATTCTCCCAACATGACATCTCATGATCCACATAAAATTCACCAGACTCCTTAAGTACTGTTTATGTGGTTTCTAGGTACCTTTTCCTACTGTGAAGCTCATTGCAGTTTGGGGAAAAAAAAGCTCTCTCGTGGAAAGGATTTCTAAATTGTAGGATATGTTACATCACCAAAAGTGACCTCAAACAGAAAATGGAACATCCAGCACACACCACCCAGTAAGTGCTATAGAGACATAGAAAGCTGAAAAGATAGGGGGCTTGTATATGTGATGGTGGGGCCATGTACACATGACAAAAAGTGACAAGAAATATTTATTTGTCTAATGTCATGGCATCACCATGAACATATGCATGATTTTTTTTTCATGTAAAAATTAATTTCAGCACGGCAACTTAGACCACCTCTAACATATTTTAGTTTGATTGAGACAAATTGTCCCATTGTAAATAAAAAAACCCCCGTGCACATGGACACGTCTGATGGCTGGAGGAGGCGGTGGGGACGGTGCACAGGGCGCTGGAAACCCAGGCATGCTTGGGGAAGCTCTGGCATGGTGGGCTTCCAACACCCTGTTCACCATCCCCACTGCCTTCTCCAGCCACCAGCACACCCAGCTACCCTCCTACTGCCCCCCTGCAATGCCCCAGGGTCTAGACAGCCTGTTTCCAGGCAGCCCCAGGCAGTGGGAAGGTGGCTGGGATAGTGGACAGGGTGCTGGAAGCCTGTTGGATCTGGCAGTTTCTGCCTGTGAGATGAGGCAGCACCCATGCACTAGCAGGCTGCCTGGGAAGCCCCAGGGGGCATCAACACCGCAGAGGAAAACAGGAAATGCCCCCCCCCCCCTTTTCCCCAACAGCTCAGGGACTGCATGACATGGCAGCAGCTCACACAGGCAGGCTCTGCTGGGGGGGGGGAGCGGGGGGAAGGCAGCAAAGGGCCAGCTTTTTTTTTTTTTCTCTGGTGGAGTCTGCCTAGTTCTCATGTGGCTGTGGGATGAGTTGCCTGGTCCTTCCCTGTGTGGCAGTGGTGGCCCCTGGAGCTACCTGGGCAGGGTGCTAGGATGGGTACTGTCCCAGCTCACAGGCAGCACCCGTCAGATCCATCTCTTCCCTGAGTCTGCATGCTGAAAATCTGCCAGTCATTGCTCCCTGCATGGGCTTCAGGAAGAGTTTAATCCAGTGGGTGCTGCCCCTGAGCTGGGGCAACACCTGCATAGCTAGCACCATGCCCACATGGCCCTGGGGGCTCCCCACAGCTATGGGGCCACACAGCCTGCTGGTAGCTCATGCCCCAGCCATGGGAGATGCAGACAAGCTCTGGGGGCAAAAAAAAAAAAAAGGATTAGGCCCCTCACTGCTTTGTTTTTTTCTCAGGAGAGCCTGCCTGATCAAGTTGCCACTGAGCCCCAGTCCTTCCCTCCATGGCAGTGGCACTCCTGGGGCCACCTGGGCAGGCTGCTAGCAGGTGGGTGCCACCTTGGGAGGGAAGGACCAGGCCCCCTACCACAGCTCAAGGGCCACTGGCAGCTTGCCTCCTGGCTGCATGAGAGGCAGGCTGGCTGCACCAGAAGGAAAAATAAAGTATTGGGCCACTTGCTGGTTTTTGGTTTTTGTTTTTTTTCCCGGTGGAGCCCATCCAGGGGTCAGAGCAGGGAGGGTGAGCTGATGTCAGGCCGTCATTGTTTTATCACTATGATGGATGCCCCTGAATTAAAATGGTGGGTCACAATAAAAAATGCACAAAATTAAAAACCCACCATTTCAATGCAGGGGAACTAAACCCTCCTCACGTGTACAAGCACCCATAGAGGAAACTTGAGATATTGGGCATTTAACGTTGAAATGAGTCTTCTCATTTGTGTTAAATTCAATAGCCTCCAAGCAGGAAGTGAAACTAAGATAAACCCTCTGTATGCCACTTGGAGTAATGTAAGACTTTTATTTTATTTATTTATTTATTAGATTTTTTTATATCTCCATTCCAAAAATGGCTCAGGGCTGCTTACAGTAAGAGAAAGAACATCATATACCAGCAAATGGAGTAGAATATAAAATAAAAGTTTCTTTAAACAGTATCCCTACCTAGCCTTGCTTGCTAAATGCCTACCCAAATGGGAAGGTCTTACAATACTTCCACAGGATATTTTATGTATTCAAATGACTATACTCATCATCACTCAATTTACTCTTTATATAGAAAATATTGTTTTAAAAGAAGTCTAAAAACCTGTGCTGGATGCAGCATCCATGTGTCAACATAATCAGATGGAATGTTTATAGAAGGTCCCTAACAGATGGCACGTTACAATAAATGCACAATTTAAGCCATGTATTGTACTAGAAAGGATTAATAAAGCAAGCAGAAAAGGAGTCTCCACTGTGGAGGGTGCTATATACAACTAAGCATCCAGTCCAGGGCTCTTATCTCTGGGCTGTTTCAGAGGATTATGTTTGAGATTTGAATCCAATATCTCTTTAGCTACATGAAAGGTTCTTTTTTAGGCTGACCTTAGCAGAGGTAAATCCATCTCCATTTTCTGAAAACAGCTGTCTCCCACAATCTAGGACTGAATATTTAACTGCTGTAAATTCTCTCAAATATATGTTATTAAGATATCTCATAAACTTCGAATCCAACCCTTTAAAAGCTTTGGACAAATGCTTTTCTTTGACATACATTATAAGCTGTACAAAGCCCTGTCTCAACATTGATGTTTCATTCCCAAGCATCTCTGCTGCTACTTGTAAGATCTATAACTATCCACCATCCAGCTATATCCTGCAAAGCATGTGCAGTTTAAAGTACTACACAGTGAAAATCAGCAGTTTTCTTGTTATATTCCACATAGATACCTATCAGCAAACCTGCCATATATATAGGAATGGCCAGAAATAAATACACACTAAAAAGTTAGAGGGAACATTACTCAGAATAATTTAATGTGATGATCTGGATTTCTTTGTTCTTAATATAAACATCAGCTGAAAAACCAAAACCCTTTAAAATGCAAACCATTGAGGATATTATGATTTTTATGCTTGATTCATGATCCAAAACTAAGCAACAGTAAAGGCACCATCTGGATATTTAATAGCTAGGGGTATTTTTTTTTTCTTAATGGTTCCATCCTCCCTCTAAATTAAGTTTATTTTTTGTCCATTTCTGCCTGTCATTCATTATCATGCTTTACTAGTCACATGCTTTATTAAATGTTGATTTTAATAAGGCATTGAAGAAGCAGGCAGATCATGTTTCTAAGGCCCCCTCTACAACTATATCCATTATGGAATTACCTTGTTAATTGCCCAATAAATTTAGACTGGCTACACGTGCGCATTAACTACAGAGCCTTAAAAAGCTGCAGCCAGATACAAAGTTATTACTTGAAAAATCATAATACCTTTATAGTTGGTTTCTATCCAGCTTTATTTGCACATAAAGACAGCCTGAAGCTGAGAGACCTCTGCTGCTGAGATCTCCCAGCTGTAGTAAAAAGACGTTAGGCTCCCTGATTTTGCAATAACGCTTGAGCAGCAACTATGTGATAGAAGTGTCTTATGACCATCTTATGACCCTTGTGCAAGATCATAAGGTCTAACGACTAAGCTGTGGTCTGCTGTTCTTACTGCTTGCCTTCGATTTTGAAATCATCCCTGCCCAGTGCCCTAAGGTTACGCTAAGATAAGAGGTTACTAAAGTTTACTAACTTTGCCGCAGTTCCCCTTTCCCTCTGCGCATGCAACAAAAGATTTTGCTGCAGTTCTGCTTTTTGAGTGCGCATGCACTAACCCTGATAAGTCACACTAACCAATAACAAGTTAAGTTCAGCCTACAAGATAAGACGTAACAACTAGGAAATGGTAATGCTGCCAATAAGTGCCTAATACGTCAAGACTATGTTTACGTAAGCTATAAAAATGTAATTCCGGGCCAGACTTGTCGTCGACTCTGATTTGAGCTCAGCTCCTGGGTCGAACTGTTTGCAAACAATAAATCTGAAATTGGACCTAGCCTGTGTGTGTGTGACTCTCTCCTGGGGTGGATTGGACAAGCCTCCACGGGCACGAAATTAGCCGTTTGTGCAACACAGCCACTGGGGAACACAGTGAGCCCCCAAGGCTGGAAGATCACAGCCATTGAGATCTCCCAGCTGCGTGTTTGCTCTACGCAGTAGCTAGGAGATTGCACCTTCTGCAGTCTCTCAGCCGTTGTGATCTCCCAGCCACAGGGTTCTCCACATACCCCATGGGCTAGGAGATCACAATAGTGCCCCATGACTGCTGGAACAGAGTCTCACAGCTGATGGGACTTTTGGTCCTGGCTGTGCCACATGTGGAGTCTGGGCTGGGAGTCCCCTCATCTGTGGGACTCTCAGCTCTAGGTCTACATAGGCCCCCTGGCTGGGAGTCCTATCAAGAGGATTGGACTCCCCCTACACCAGCAATTAGGCACAATGGGATCTAATGCACCATCCCACAATCATGCCTCCTGCCATGCACTTGTGGCATGGCAGGAGGTGTGATGATGTTGATTAGCCATTAGATACCATGGCTCCTTTAACTGCATCTGTAGAAAGGGCCTAAGAAGTATAGCTGTTGTAAGGATGGTTTTAGAGATCTACAGTCTCTTTCACGTTTTGCTGACATTTCAGTAATTTTATCAGATCTCCCAAAGATTTCACGTACATGTGAAATAAAATAAAGAAGAGAAATTAACTTTTTGAGGCCTTTGGAAGCCAAGAGTCCATTGGCCATATATGCCTCTGTGCAGGGCCTGAAAAAAAGAACATGAGACATTCTATTATGGTTACCCACAGTTCAATTCCTTTCATCCCTCTAGCCTTATGCACAAAAGTATGAGTATCACTTACATTATGACTTGTGGAGAAGACAAATAGGACAGGGGTGGATTTAGCTCCATTTTCAAAGGAGAAGCAGAAGTAATTGCCAAATAGCCACAGGAGATAACCTAAAGATAGAGAGATAGCTTGTAGTGTACAGTGTGTGATGTGCACAATAACTCTAAGTATATTTTATGAAATGAGTAAATTTGACCTTCAATTGTTTTTATTATCATTATTAATTTCTTGCACATTCATAGACCACATTTCATAATTGAAAGTTGACAGGAGTGACTGAAAAAGGGAAACCCATTTATGTTGGATGCGAACTCCTCATTCTTTGCCCAACAGCATTTGTTTGTTTGGTTTCGGGTTTTTGGCATTTGATAAAAGTAGCAGCTCAGCATATTGTAAATAAATGAATTAATAAAACAACTCCATGAAATATAATTATCTGCTTCTGACACCACAGTCATTAAATAAAGCATCTGAATGATTTATAAATATATTTATTTGATATTGGTATACATGTTATTGCTCAAAATATATTCCCCTAAATAAACTTGCCCAAATATTTTGCAATTTATTTTAGGGCAAGATAAAATATTCCTTATAGCTAAGTTATGTGTTCTTGGGGTTGCCTAAGTTTATGACCTTCTTTGACTGCTTTTTCTCATTAATCTTACAGAAAAAGAAACCTACAGTTGTCTTTTTGATGACACATGCTAAACAAGCTAAAATATAAGGGTATTTCAGAAAGTAATGGCTATTTCAAAATAAAAGCATTTTATGTACAATGATCATTAACTGGACCAAATCACTTATCTTCATAGTCATAAATGGGTGCATTTGTCAATGTCAGTGTTCCCCGCTGCTATGTAATTCCCAATAATTGCACACAAAATTATTTTATTTCAAAATTGTTACTTTCTTAAATACCTTTCTAAAAGGCCACCACCAAATTCTAAACCATGGAATTTCTTTCATTTTCCAAATCAGAAATGGCTCTTAAGTAAAATTTAAAAAAAAATCAAATGCTATTCATAAATAATCTCACTCTGTCTATCTCTCTCTCTTTAATATAACATTTTAGGATTAAAAAATTCATATATTAATATCTAAATTTGATAGCCATTCGACCGCTTCAGGGGTAACAGCATGGACTGATTTTTAGATCTCCAATAAATGACCTAATTGGACAATTGTTCACAATGTGTTGCACTGTCTGAAAAATTGCACCACAATAGCAAACCAGACTCTCTTTAATTTTCCATTTATGGAGTGGGTGTCCACATTTTCCATGAAGTGTCTAGATGAGATATAGGGAAGACCAAATCTTTCCCGATAGGTCAAATTCTGACTAGGGGATTGTAGGGTTGCTGACGATACATTTCTGCAGCAGGTTGGTATTTACCTAGGCTTCCCTCCATTATTCTTCGATGCTCTTGTTATCATCATATCTTGTTATCATCATCTTCTTGGTGTATTTCCAGAAAGGCTCAAATCTAGAAAAAGTATCTGGTGGTAGTGTGGTGATGTCCTTGTTGATTGGGAGGTTTTGGTTACCAATGGCCTTATAGTATTGCCTCATGCATGTGTCATTGAGGATGACCTGTAGGAGAACAATGCTCACTAGGACTGGAAGCCATGGCAACAGTGTACATTGTAGTGTTCCTGATATAATACACGTAGCTGCATTTAACTGTGTATCAACAATCTGTTTATTCATGCTTTTGTTCCAGACTGGGGAGAAATATTCTTCTGCAGAGAAAACAAGTGCTAGACTAACCATTTGAAGTGTGGTTGCATTAGCTCCCCATGTCGTTCCAGCCAGTTTATTCACAAGGTTAGTTCATGCTTTCATTTTTTTCAGTATATTCTACCTGCTAGCCCCTGGGCACGTGTGATTGAGCCGCTTTGAGCACAAGCTTCATGAAGTGCTCAAAATTGTCTGGTTTCGGAGGAATCTAAGAAATAGTGCGCTTGATATCCTCAGTAAAATCTTCCCAATTAGCCTTTCCAAAGTTATGTCAAGGCATGGGAAAGGACGTTATTACTGGAATTTGAACCCCTATGTGTACCAAGACCGGCCTGTGTTGGCTGTTTGGGAAATCACTTAATCCCATTCCTTGGGTGAACCACACAAAGGTTCACCCAAGCTATTGTTCGTAACAAAACATTGATAAGGATTTGAATCTTTTCTCCATCATAAGGAGTGAAAGGTGCTATGATCTTTAGCATCAAACAGAAGAAACATGTTTTCTATCATTGCCCAGGCAATGAACTGTTCACAGTTTTTGTCAGCTGTGTAGCCCCAAGCTGTGTGGTAAATGTTAAAAATGCTGGCAAAAACTGCTGGTTGGTTAACGGTAGGCAGCATGCTTGGAATCCATGTGGCATTTGGAGGTTTATATATATTTATCATGGATACATCCCACATTTTAATGGTAATAGCCATAGATGTATTGTTTTCTGGATTTGTTGTGGTGACATCTTTAAGACTGGATTTCACATACATTGGTAGTCTATGTTTGGGATAATGGTGGCTTGTGACTAGAAGAAATCCCGGGATTTTCATTTTCAAGGCTCTTTAAGTGTTAGTTGTATGGGTTTCTTGAAGCAGTAGCATCTCAGTCTTATGGAGTTTGAAGATTTTTCCCAAGGAATCACACTTGGGCCTTGAGGCTTGCCACCTTGAAGGCTAGGTACAGACAGTCAAAAAGCCCGAGGCTGAATTGATTTAGCCTTTGTAGGTTAGGCTAAGATGCACATATTAAATTGAAACAGAAGTGAACAGACATTTACCTTGGATTTGGGAAATAGTGGCTCAGGCCAGAAGCTGGGGGGCAGGGGGATGCTAGAGCATGGCTCTCTGGCTGTGTGTTCACTTCCTCTTCCTCCTGCCCCTGAGGTTTCTGGATTTTGCAGGACCTCATCCAGGGTTTGCCTGGGGGGCAGTCCTCCCATGCAGACTATGCGGAGAGCCGGCTTCTCTCCCCCTCCCTCCCCACACTCTCCAGCTCCTTATTAGCCTGCCCTCACTGCTCCAGCTAGAAAACTCTGCTCTCTAGTGCAGACAATCCAGCCCAGCTCAGCCCAGCCCAGCCCAGGGCTGTAAAGCATGCTGGGATGCTGAGGGACTATGATTTAACTTGAAGCAGGAAGGGATCTGGGCCAGAGGTTTCATAAACCAGCTTGACCCAGATCAGTTAAGTCTGATACTATATTCAACCAGGTTTATCTTAAACCAGTTTCAAAATGGCTGAAACTGATTTATGTGCACTAAACTTATGTTCTGTTATAGGTTTAAACCAGTTTTTGAACACTGAAATCCATTTATGGGTAACTTCTGTCCCTAGCCTAAGTGGCACACATGTAGTGGTGGTCCTACATTGTGATAAGTTTGGCCTAGAAAAAGGTTTTAGGCATTGCCATCCTGATTAGGAGTCCTTTACAGGCATTTGATCATCAAGTTAAAGACATTGGTTGTGCTTTAGCACGTAACAGGGAAGACCACGAGAAGGTTGTCATCTTCTTCCTCAGCATCTCAGTCAGTTAAATGCTTATTTGGCATCTTCTTCCCCATCACCTCAGTCAAATGCGTCCTTTTGAAAACCACTAATGAAGGAAGTTGTACAACTTCACTGGTCAGTCTAGTCCACTGTTTTACCATTCTACCATTCAGAAAGTTTTTCCTGAGATCATCATTAAAGTAATTAAAGTCTTTTCCCTTTGTATTCAAACCCAAATTCTCTACAAATTTACTTACGTTATTCATTATGAGAAGTCCTACTGACTTCACATGACTTTAGAGAAATCAATAGAAATAGTCACAATACATAACATTAAATGGGCGTAAATGGAAACTAATTACTAGAGTTCAATTGCAAAGGAAGAAGAGAGAGGTGAATTTAATACTTTGAAAAGCAGAAGTGGAGGAAATTCAGAGGACTGGCGTAAGAGGTATTTGAGAAAGAGAGAGAGATGAGAAGCTCTGTGGCTTCTGGATTTAATGTATTCCCTGATGTGTTGTTTTCATTCATATCTTCCCCAGGAACTATGGAAAGTTAGTAGGTGGGTTGGATAAGCAGAAAGACAAGCTTTATAAATGTTAACTAAAGTAGAAGGAAATAAATGTTTTTGTCCTGGAGCAAATCCAAATTTCATTTAAATTGTTTCTATGAATGGACTTTCAGACAAAAAATATCACCCTAATTTGGTTTTCCTTTGGTTCATGGACAGTGATGATTCAAGTAAACCCATGCAGATCACACCCAAAGGATATTAAAAATTAGAACAATGCATGGAATCTGTTTTACAGTCTACCCCGAGTAGCTCCTGTTTCTGAATAGGCCATCTCTTACTGTGTCGTGAACACAAATGAAGTATTATGCAGTGTTTTACTGTAATTTTAATGGAAGATATGTAACTAAAGTTCTTATGTTCCCCTTTAAAATATATCTATATGATAGAGGTTTATTGACAGAACTGTACTTATAGTTCATTGAAAGTATATTTTTGGCTACAATGCATGTAGCAAAACTCTTGCTTAAATACAACTTGCGGCCGCTGAAATTATCATTAAGAATTTCCAGTCGGTGTTTAAAAACAATGTGATTTCTATTTATCTCTACCATTTGCTGATTTGTAAGCATGCAGAAAATTCCATCATCTAGCCATCATTGCTTATAATTTTTTAATTGCATAGTAGCTAGTAACTCAGGGACTCAAATGACTGCAGAATTAAAGAAAATTAATCCAGGAACTATCCGGAGAGTGTTTGTGTAATTCCAGTTGTTAGGAAAGCAGCTTGCTTTGTCAGTTCAGAACAATTCATTAATTTAGATGCTGGCTTCTAGGCACTATTTAGACCGCAGGTTGGATTTAGAAGATAAATGGTGAAAAAGGAGGTTTTCTGCCTACCCAAGGTGATTTTTTTTTTTCCTTCAGCTGTAAGCAGACTTTGTTTGCAAATTGTGTGAGCTAACCTTTTATTACATGGAAAGGTCACAAAGTGACTAATGATAGAATGATAAGAACGATGATATCTCAGTTAAAAAATTTAATTAAAGTAGGGAATTTTTAGAGCCCTATGGTATTTTACTGCCACTTACAGACACATAAAAATATAATTGCCACTAATACATCATTTTAATATTACTTTTAACTTGTACTTTCATGGATTCCTGTTTCATTTATATACCTTATGCGTGGAAGAAGACAATTCTATTATTATTTGTTCTGTATACAACATACACGTTGCGTGATACAATCAACTTGTTTGAGATGAGATTCTGAAGTAAAAATTAACTTTGAATTAAAATTTTTCTACGGTATTAACTATTCTGCCCCTTGCCAGCCCATTTGTTTTAACAAATGGGTACCCTCAATCTTAAACCTTGAGACACATATCACATTTTCAGTCACCTTTATAACCTGTAGGGTGGTAGTTTCCACTAAGATTTTTCATCCCAGACAATAACTAATGACTCCATACTGCAAACATTAGCTCACATTCATGCATCTGTTGACTTCAGTAAGAGAACGTATGGGGATACAAATAGATGGGAGCATGTTAAAGCATGAGGTCCTACTAATTTATAATACATTACATACATCTTTGAGCACGATTCATGCAGGTGTAGTGATGGGATTGAAATAAAACTACCAGATCCAAACACCCCTAAATGTTGGGAAATTTTGGAGCTGGATCTACAGTTAAGTAATCCTCTGTTCAAAGAATGTTTTAGATCTGGATCTCAATTTTTATTAAATTTGATAGCAAGTCAGTGGGATAAGTAAATAATGACAAAGATATCATTAAAAATGAAACATTTATGCATTTTTAAAATGTTTGGTTAACTGTTTTTGTTCTCAAAATTATTTGTATTTTTATCATATTTCTACACTGATTAGCTGAGCTAGATTGGATATATTATTTCCAATTTAACCTGATGAAGGACTTTATGTATATACAGCCCACTTCATTTTGTTCATAAACTGTCTGTTCTAACAACATTTCTAACCCATTCTTCTAGATTGCTGCACTGTCTGTTTTTTGGGGGATAAGCATCTAACTTTCTGAACTACCAGAGAGAACTGTGTTCATTCATCCTTTTTTGTGCACTGGAGGTGTGTCTACATGAGACATTTACTATGGAGCTTCCTTATTAGCTTTTCAGTAAATGCCTCTATCTATACCTGTGCCCCTATTAGGGCACACAAAATTAATAAACTCTGGAGCAAGCTAATACTTGTAAATACAAGTACTAGCTTTCTCTGGAGCTTTTTTGTTTGTTTGTTTGTTTGTTTGTTTGTTTGTTTGTTTGTTTGTATGCAGCAGCACATGTGTAGATACTGCCTGGGTGCCTGGGACACAAAGGTGCTTCAGTGTGGGGGCTGCCTACCAGCTACCTCCATGCAGAAGCACCCTTGTGCCCTGGCACATCCCTCCACAGTACAGTGAGCTTGGTCAGAGCAGTTCCTGGCTGCTTTCAGCCATTGCTGCTCCAACTGGGCTCAGCATACTGTGCATGAATAAACACCACAGCGATATACTCTGGAGTTGTTTCTGGGTACATGTTTAAACAGTGTACCTGGGAGCCAAAAACAATTGCCGCAATAAATTTATTTGTGTGCATTAAGTGCACTTACAGATGTGTCCTGGGTATAATTGAAGCATACTACTGTTTTGAATGAGTCTTCCAGGAATTTGGCAGACTTTTAAATAGATACTTCCTCTTAGATTAGTGCTTTTAGGTTGCCAAACATTTTGGACACTCAACCTTAAGAAAAATGTTTTTTTTCATGAGTAGGTGGTTTTTAATCTTGAAAAACACTTAAATGGCCTCAGTTTGAACACTTAAAATATTGAGCACCAAAACTTTCCAGTCACTTTTGAAATTTTGACTGTAATTTCTGATGGTGAAGGGTACAGACTGAGTGCCAAGGGGTTTCTGTGCCAAGCACCAATATAAATAATTCTGTAATTAGGAGTACAAAGTAACAAATTTAACTTGAATCTATTCTCTGATTCCATTTTTTTTTTTTTTTGATTCTCCAGGGAAAGAGAAAGATGTGCCATTGAAAGATAAAGTTTAGATTAGGCACCAGATTAATGAAATAAGAAAACTTTAATACATAGAAAGCTCTATGGTTATCAAATAGAACTAACAATTATGGGGAATAATATAATTAAGTTACTCAGCTGGAAAAAAATCATAGATACATACCATTGCCTTTTGCATGTATTGGACTCAGAATGATTCCCTGGCAAATATAAAAAATATGTTAATACACAGAAATGACCACACAGAGGAACTATCTTTCATGCAGTGCTATCTAAGCTGTTTATAGCCTCAGAAAAAGAACATAATGAGTTTGGTGAGTTAAGTGACATCTATATTTTAAATATTGCCAGTCCTCATAATTTGTTTTCCATTTTCCTTGCTTCTGTGTTACCCAGGAAAAACTAGAATTGAATACCAATTAGAGGTTCAATAAATATGTGATGCTTGCTTTGTACTTTTTAAAGCCAACTTTTAAGGTTTTTTTTCTATAACTGATAACTCTTTACAGTATCTTACATTGCACTTTGTGAATAATGTTATTGAATTAATATTTTTCTGAAGTATGCTCATGACTCCAGAAGACTTCTACGGTGATATGTGAGGCATCTCCCTATTAATATTGTTCTCAGTGGTACATGTATATCATTACTATAGACATTGAAGCCCATCTCCAAAAACTCATAAGTTGCTTAACTCTCATGGATTTCAGTGGCAGTTTTAGACCTAAATACCTTTAAGAATCTTGGCCTGAATGGTAGTGTAAGCTGTCCCTTTTCCCTCAGTCAAATTTGAAACAAACCATCCTGTGTGTAGTCAGCATAAGCTCAGTAAGTTAGGACTATGAGACAAATGAAAATGTAGCAGACAGTGGGCACATCTACATTAAATGTTTACTGCAGAGCCAACTAATTAACTCAACAGTAAATATCTCAGTGTCTACATGTGTGCCCCTACTAGGGCACAAGAAATTAATAAACTCAGCAGCAGGATAGTACTTGTAAATACAAATACTATCCTGCTCTGGAATTTTTTCATGGACAGCAGCACATGTGTAGATGCTGCCCCAGTTGGCTGGGGCACAACACTGGCCTACAATGGAGCATCTTTATTCCTCAGCCAGCCCCTCCATAGCACATTGAGCCTGGTCAGAGCTGACAGTGATGCTGTTGGTAGGGCTGGTGCCCCCCCCCGACAGGGCTGCCACTGTCGGTAGCTTCTGTGGGTGCCCCCCCCCCCCCTAGATTCAGGAGGTACCAGTCACTCATAGATCTAGTCCTGGGAGAACGTTCGAACAGTGCACCCAGGAGCAACAAATTCAGAAGCAATAAACTCTGGAGTTTATTCATGTGCACTAATTACACACAGAGACACATCCAGTTTACTACAGACACTATTTTAATAACAGAGGAAAAAAAAGGAAGAAGAAAATGACAAAAGTGACAACTGTCTCAACTTTCAGGGCTGAGTTCTGGGTGTTCACCAAATATGGAAAACTAGCCTCAATCATTTCTCCCTAAACTTTTTGGTGCCATGCAAAGTTGTTCTCTTTCAGCTGAGAAGCTGGTTTAATATAATGCAATATTTCCTGGCACCTCATAAATATGCTTCCAGTTTAAAAGTAGGACTACTTCTGGTTCAAGGGCATGGTGTAGCCTGTAGGAACACGGCTATTCTGTCTTTGTTTTGAACTGGAAGTAGTCTAGCTACATACCTATGGTGCTGTGGCTGGGTTCATTTACTCCACTTCTTAGCAAACTAAACCACCCAGTTCTGGAGGTTTGTGGAACATCCAGGATTATGTTCTTGATTTTTTTTTCTGCCCCGAGGTGCTCTCTTTAATGAAGTTTCTCTATTAATGTAACTACATTAGAAGAAAGGGAGAGACAGAGAAACAGAAAAAGAGAGAAAATACCAGATAATGCAGGGAAGACCGACAAGTTTAATACCTTCTTTGGTTCAGGCCATGTATGGCCTTACATTTCTACCAGGATAATCACAGCTCTCCCAGTATAAACTATGAGCATACAGGCATTCACACAGTTTCACCTAGAACAAAAATGGCAATTTTGACAGAAAAAAATAACCCCTAACTCAGTAGAAATTTCTCCCTGGAGAATTTTCCCATCAATTGACTCTTCCTGGGGAAACAATCCCAACACTTTCCCAAGACTAGGCCACCCCATTCTGGAGAGGGCATGGGAAACATTTGCTGTTCATCTCCTTCCAGTGCTAGGAAGTGTCAAATGGAAAGGAAAGACTCCCATGCCTTCTTCAGACTGAAGTAACCCCAGTCTGGAGAAGGCTTGGAGGGAAGCTTCTCCTGCCTCTCGTATAGACTAGGAGGAGAGGAGCAACAGCTGCTGCTCCCCACCTGTTCCCCAGACTGGGGTCACTGGTCTGGGGGAGGGGGAAGGATGTTTGCTTGGCTGCTCTTCTTCTCATTTCCCAGTAGGGTATGTGAAGTAAGCAGTATTTGATTTGGATTAAGCCTGATTCTGGGGACAGTGATTTGATTCACTGATTCAGATCACTGTCCTGATTTGATTCAGCCGAATATGAAGATTCAGTTCTGATTCAGAGAATCAGTGATTTGGCCATAGACACAGCTTTATATGTTTTTTCTATGTACCTTGAGGTACCAGACACAGCTCGTGAATGCTGACATGGTGGGGAGGATGGAGCATCCCATGGGAGTGTGGAGGAGTCCCCCGCATGATTGGCAGTGGACCCAGAAGTGGTCTGGAAGTACTTATGATCCATTTCTGGTCCCTGCACCCCCCCTCCAGCTTGGCAATTGGCTTCAGGGAGACCCTGGGTGCCCCCCCCCCCCCGATCCAGGAGGCACCAGTCACTGAGCTGGGGGTAAGGGGGTTCTCCCACACACTCCACGACGGACCCAGAAGTGGACCAGAAGTACCTCCAGGTCAGCCGCGCTCCTGTGGGATGCTCCATCTGTCCCACCATCTCAGTGTTCATGACTCATGCCTGGTACCTTGAGATATGTAAAAAACCCATATAAAACTGCATCTATGGTCGAATCATCGAATCTGTCCAAATTGAATCAGAGGCTTCCAATTCAGTTTGGAAAGATTAATGAGTCTCCTGATTCAATTCATATTTAGAGATTTGGCCACCAAATTGGGCCAAATCTCCTCTGAATTGAATCAGTGACTGAAGCTGCGCACAGCCCTAGTCCCCAGCCACTAGGAGTCAAGTGGAGAAGCAACCTCTCTTTACTTCCTGCCTGGTCCTCAGAGTCTCCACTAGAAGTAAAAATCTCCACTGTTAAAAATATTTTTTGTTACAAAAGGGTTTATTTGTTACCAAGTATCTAACACAATTAATTTAATAAAGAGATGGTAGTACAACTCAGAATAGAGGAAGAACAAGATAATGAGCATTTAGATAGGATAGATTAGAGATCAAGGTAGCAAGCCATGATTAAATCTATCCAAGGGTCTGGGACAGACATTGCATAAACCAGTTTGAGCCAAATCAGGTAAGTCTGATACTACATTCAATCAGGATTATCTCAAACTGCTTTCAAACTGGTTTATGTGTACTGAACATCTGTTCTGTTACAGGTTTAAAACAGTTTCTGATCATTTGAACTACTTTATGTATAATGTCTGTCCCTAGCCTTGGGGATGTACCAAAATAATCTCTGAATCAATGCTTTTTATCTTCACCCCAAGTAAAGTGAGGAAAGTTTTTGTAGGTTGTATAGTATAGTAATACTATGTACTTTTTCAAAGAGAAAGGGAAGGGACACAGAACCCAGATAACTATAGACCCGTTAGCCTAAATTTCATTTCCAACACAGTTTTATTCCTGGCTGGATTATATTCAGTTTTTCATTAACATCTTGGATAATGAAAGAGAGAATATGCTTATAAAATTTGCAGATAATACCAAAGTGGAAAGGCTATAAGCACATTGGAGAACAGGATCAGAATTCAAAATCATCTTTACAAATTGGATAATGTTTTTGCAATCAACAAGGGAAATTCAATAAAGACAAGTGCAGTGTGCTGCACTAGAAAAGGAGAAATCAAATCTTCATATACTAAATGGGGAACAGCTGGTGAAGCAGAAGTATGGTAGAAAAGGATCTATGGATTATTGTTGACCCAGGTATATTTATGATCTACTGTGCTATGCTGCTGCAGAAAAGGCAAATCTCATCCTGCTATGTATTAACAGGAGTGTTATGTATAAGGCATGGTAAGTAATTCTGCTCTGTGCATATGGAGTATTGTGTCCTTAGGCTGCAAGCCGAAGAAATGTTTAGAGTATCTGGAGAGACTCCAAAAGAAAGCAGAAAGAAAACAAAAATGATAAGAAAAGAGAAAAAAAAAGCTCTGAGACAAATTGAAAGATTTGATTTCTCTCTTCTAAGAAAAAGAAAACACTAAAGAGGTCAGGACACTTGTATATAAAATTGCTTTAAAGAAGAGCAATAAATTATTATCTAAGTCCACTTGGAGGAAGGAAAAAAAGAAATCATCTTAATTTGCAGCAAAGAAGTTCCAAAATGAATATTACAGAAAACTGTATCACCATTCACGTGTGCACCAGTGTTAGGGTGCAGTAAATTAATTAGCTCGGACAGTGGAGTAATTAACTGGATCAAATGCTCATGTGGATGGTGACCACCAGGTGCAAATTGCACCTGGTCAGCTCAGGAAGGCAGGGGCCAAACCCTCAGCCCCTGACAGCCCCTCCATCACCTGACACTGCCACCCAGAGCTGGGGGGTGACCCCCAAGGCCCCCTGTTAGCCAAGAGCTGCTCTGCCCTGGCTCTAATTGCTGCAGTCTTGGGCGTATATATGTAAATGATGTGCCTGGGAGCAGTTAACAGTGACTCAAACTGCTCTGCAGTTTATTGTGTTGCCTTAATAGCATTTGTAGATGCAACCACAATACCTTCCTTAGGCCTCTGTTGTAGAATTTCTTCATTAGAAATATTTGAGGAAAGGTTAGACCAGGGGTCAGCAATGTTTTTGGGCAGAGTGCTGAAAACACCCACAGTAAGCTTGTAAGAAGTTGGCATACCAGAGGTGGACAGCAGGAGAGCTGCATGGGGCCTGATCCTTGTTGTGGCAGCGCGGCCCTGACCCCTTTCTTGCCATCTGTTCCGAGGCATGTGTATATCCACTGCCAGCGGAGCCCTGGTGCAGCTCCTTGTAGCCTCCTGGCTGCCTGCCACAGCTGGTCCAGGCTCTGGGCAGGCTCCTGCTGCTTGCCACAGATTCTTGGCTGCTCACATCAGGTGGCAGGGAGGCTGCAAGCAGCTTCACTGGGGGCCACAGAGCCCGGGCCCAGATCATTGCCAGTACGGGGTGCACACACACCTCAAGGTAGACAGCAAGAAAGGGCCTGCGACTCCACTGCCCCAACAAGGATTGGGCTTCTTGTGGCTCTCCCACCATCTGCCCTGAGGTGTGCAAGCCAAGCAAGATGCCTTCACATGCCATGCTCTAGCATGCATGCCAGGGTTTGCCTACCCCTGGGTTAGATAAACATTTGGAAGTAATGGTTTAGTTATACTTAAACCTGCCTCTCTGCAAGAGGATTGGAATAGTCCAGATATGACTCTGCCACTACTGTATTTGTGTGACAACCTCTCCCTGATGCTCACTTTTATACTACCATTGGTATGTAAAGTCAGATTACAGGGGATTGTGTCCCTTATCTTTATATCTTCTATTGATATACATGAGCAAGTAAGAATGAAAAACTCTTTTGTGCTTGCTTTGTCTGTGATAACAAGTTTCAACTGCTTTTAACAGTTTGAATATGAGAGGCCAGGTAAAGAAGACTTGGGTACACTGGACCTGCCTTCTAAAATTGTAAAGTTCATAAGGGGACTAATGCTGTAAGAGAAAGTTGGGTAAATGTTGCTGAGGGGTCTGTATTCACTTTGACTTATGTGAAAATCTAAGGTGAAGGCAACCTCTGCTTAGGAATCACAAGGGGAGGAAGAATGACAGCAGTGGAGGAACAGCACTTCCCAGTTGTGGTGAGGCAAGGGAAACCTTAGGCCAGCAGCTACACTGGCTCTACTGACCACACTGTTCACCCTGTATGGGAGTAAGTGAGAACTCTGCTCATACTGACTGTGCTAAACTCTTAATAATGGGTTGAGGTGGGCTACTTACTATTAAGTATTTCCTAAATCTGTTTAATGTCAGATTTCCCCTCTTCCCCATCAATAAATCCTCTTATAGTTTAATACTGCTTGACAGTGGGGAAGTTTATTCCCTTTGGAATACCCAGGCAGAAAATATTTCCCCAGGTTAAGTAATCAATTTATGTAAAAATCCTAAGTCAAACTTTGCTATTGCCATCTGATGCCTCACAGAAAAGTCATACACATTAGGCCTATGCAATGCGGCTAGTATTCATTGGCTTCGGATTTGGCCCATTCAGGGGACAGTGATTCAATTTGGTGATTTGAATCATTATCCTGAATTGATTCTGCCGAATCTGATTTGTAGATTCAGCCACCACCAAATCAGCTGACTCTCCAAATTAAACAGGCCCCATCCCCCGCCTGCTCTCCCAGCCCCATCAATGGCTGCCCTGCCCTGCCCAGCACCCCCCCTCAAAAAGCCCCACACTCACCAGCTGCTGCCAGGTGGGGGGGGCCATCCCTGCTGCCCCCCACTGTCCCGTGCTGTGTGCGGGGCTCTGCTATGAGCCCCCATAGGCAGCGGATGGTGCAGCAGCCAATGAGTGTGGGTTTGTTGTGTTTTGTTTTTTTAAGTGCTGGGACGCTGGAGCCAGGCGGGGCAGCCATTGACAGGGCTGGAAGAGTGGGCGAGGGTTGGGGGCTACTCAGGGTGGCTGGGAGAACAGGCAGCGGATGGGGCCTGGTGGGGGTCCCCTCATGGTTCCCTCCCCACTCCTCCAGCCCCCCCCTTTCCTACCCCCTACTTACCGGCATGGAGTCCAGGTCCAGCTCCCTGCGGTGGCGAGCAGAGACTGCCCAAATCACCGAATCTCCAAATCTCCTCCAAATCTCCTCCAAATCTTTTTTCTGAATTGATTTGGAGGCTTCAGATCTATTCAGACCTTTTTATTGGTCTCCTGATTCAATTTGGATTTGGAAATTTGACTGCTAAATTGGGCCAAATCTCCTCCGAATCAAATCAGCAACCAAAATTTCATACAGCCCTAATATGTATGCCTGTTCTTCCTCCACTGTAGGGGAAGCTTTCACTTACATCAGAGGAAGAGCCATTTCTATATGGACAGTTACCATAGAGAAGCTGACACATCTATTCCTGTCCCCTAAAATCTGTTCCTTTTTCCAGACCCTCCATCAAAACAGAAATGTTACACAGAAACATGTAAGATCTAATTTTTGCACAAATGAAGAATGAAATCACACGCTGAACCTTTGAAATAATGCCAGAATTGTTTTGTGGCCCTCCCAGTTCCAATTCTGCACCTTGAATTGGGCAAAATTCCCATTGAAATGAATGGGAGCTTTGCCTTTGTGTATAATCAAGAAAGATTGCACAATTTGGCTCTTCAATCATAACCATGTGTTTAGTCCTGCAGGGAGGCATTTGCATATAATAAAGCTTTTAAATGAAATCTGCAGAACATTAATGTTGCCCCTATGTTAACTGTATACTTAGTAGAAAGGATAGGCAATTTCTGCTGAGGTCTTTATATTAAACTCTGCTGCCACAATTTAAATACAAAAATAATTAGTATAAAGAGGTATTAATGGTTACAGATTATCAAATGATTATGTTGCCACTAATATGTATTGCTAATGCACGCATTTTTTTGTGAAAAATGAATTGAATTCGATTAACTCAAAGAATTGCAAAATAATTTTGTAACATGGTAGTTTTATTTTTTTATTCTTGGTTTTTTTTCCCCCTTCAGTCCTGACATAAAAAGAAAATGACATCAACCACACATGTTATTGTCATATTTTAGTTCATCAATAAGGAAATTAAAAAAGCATAGAATGCTAATTAAAACTGTAGGAAGCAATAAGTGGGAGGAAAGCAACTATCTCTAATGATGCTAACCTTAAATTTTGTGTTAATGTTTTCATTTAAAAACCTGTTTTCTGGTGTCTATTCAGCTGTATACATTTATGCTGGGATAAAAATGAATCTATCAGGTATCAGCCTAAAAAAATATTTTTAGCAACTTTGACTTCTTTCTTAAATTGAGCCATAACAAAAAAATAAGGAGCCTAAGATCAGTATCAAGTTAGAAACTATGTAGCTGCTGAGAATCCTAGAAAGCAACTCTTTTAGCTGAGAACAAACAATCTAAACCCATGTAAACTGAAATACAGAATGAACTATTGTACCTATTTAAAAAGCAAGTTATTTATACCTTCATGGGAGCAGTGGTCTGGTAGAGGGAAAAACATGTTGTGGGTTGAACTTCATTGTAGCTGGATTTGGATAGCTTCAGAATAGTATAGTGGTAGCTAGTTAGGATGAACTGTGTAATGTGCCCTGGAAGTCTTTTTATGATACTCATGTGGGTTGGCTGTGTTTCTTTAATTGCTGCCTTTGGGTGGCTAGGGAACTTGACTGTTGGTGTCACAGGCAGGGTGCAGGCATTTCCCCAAAATGAGTTTTTTTGCCCTTCAATTCAGCTAGTTATGGGCCAGGGATTCTTTTGGGTTTGTTTGTTTTTTTCCTTGGCTTAATTTTTCCTAAGATGCTTGAACTTTAGTCTGGTGTTTTCAAGGAGTAAGAGGAAGGGAACAGTTTCCATACTTTCGTCTTTTGAACACTTTTTCATTGTGTTCTTTCTTTCAGTGGGACCCTGAGAAGGAGCAGAGCAGAAGGTATCTGAAGAATAGTAAGTCTTCCATATGCATCTTGTCTCTAGCAGTCTCTCCCTCATCCTTCTCTATGTAGAACAAGTCTTCTGCTTTTCTTTTCTATTTTTTTAATAAAAGCTAGAAAATGAATATTCATTGATAAATATTTCTGTTTATGTTAAACCTAGTTAAAAAAATAACCAAAATGAAATGTAATCATTAACATATTTTTGGAAACTAAAATTTTGGAGAAAGCTGCTTTCTTTCTTTTGTTCTTTCTTTCGTTCTTTCTTTCATTTTTTCTCTACCACCCCTTTTCCCCCCTGCCCCTGGAAAAAATAGATCACTTTTCACTGGGGATTTTATTTATATATATATTGTTTAAACAAGAAATGTGTGTGTGTATATTTATATATTTATATATATTAAAAATAACCCAAATCAAATGTATTCATTGACATTTTAATATTAATAATATTTATAATATATATATTATATCATTGACATGTTTAATATTAACCATATATATATATATATACACACACACACACACACACACACACATATATATATATATATATATATATATACACACACAAATATTAAACATGTCATATAAATATTTCCCCCCCACCAAAAAAATAGCTGCTTTCAACTTATTTCCTAATAGAGTTCTGCGGAAGAAAGCGCTTATATCAGTGCTAGTTCCACATATACCTCTAAGAATATATTTTTTCAACTCCAAAAAAGTCTTTGCAATGATATCAAGTTTTAAAAAAGGCATTGCTAAACTGTGGTGCAAATAGTATTGAATAAAAGTAAAATGCTATTCGGAAAACTCTTGCATTTAACTACAGAGATCCAGATGTGATCTGCTTTGTTGTATAATGTCTTTTTTGTTTAAATAGAAAATGCAGTAAAAGCATAATTATGTAGTCTAGCATCAATTACACTTTTTAACCAAAAATGAAACTTTAATAGGAGCCAAGATGACAGTTTATAAAATGGCTTTTATACCTCTTTTTCCTACTGCTGCATATTCGCACAATAAGTTTTTCTTAGCCATCAATATATGGAATCTTTTCAGACTTTGAAATGCTGGAACAATGGTAGATGATTAGTGAAATTTTCAGGACAAATTCACCCAATTTGCATTATGTCCACCAGTGTTTTTACTTGCATATTTTTTAGTTTGCCATTAAGGCCCATTTTCAATGACAGACAAAAATACTAAATCACTGAGTTGTTTAGTTAACAAAAACCATATAAGCATAAAGCCCCATATCTAGTATACCTTATCACAACAGACCATATTAGTCTTCATGAATTCATTCCAGGTTTATATATATATAATTTATTATTGTGACAGAAATAATTGGTTTTGTATTTTTGAAATTGTATAAAAAAGGAAATAGAAAACTAAACACTGTTCAAGTGATAAGAAAGACATATAGGTAAGGTGTTTCATAATTAAGCCTGATGGCTGTTCTTGAAAATTATTCAGATGCTCCTATTACATTATTATCGCAAACTACATACAGCATATGCTGCAAATGGTTTGGAACAACCATGTAGATTAGGGACAGAGAGTGAGCTTTGGGTCCCAATTCAGCAAAGCATCTAAGTTTAATTTTAATATACAGCAACTTTCTACATATTAGAATTTTTTATTTAACAATCTGGTAAGTTGCTTTTCTTTTCTTTTTCCCCGTGAGAAGTTGGTTTCAATGTGAGTCAGATTCTGCTTGAAGACAGGTCCCAATTTCCACTGAGTTCAATGGAAGCAGAATCTGATTACATATTAGTAAATCAAAAATTGCAGTAACTTTTTTGAGACGGTAAATATGATGAATAACATCTTGGTTGCCTTAGTCAACAGCTTATATTCTTAAAAAGGCAAGGCTCTGGTCCATCTGTTAGAAAAAAAACATCATTTTTATCTGAAGAGCTCAGCAGTAACTGTGTAAAAATGTGAAGAAAAACACTGTATTCAAAACTAATAAGAAAATGAAGGTAGGAGGAGGACATATTTTGCACAGATGTTATGTGTCACAAAAGTATCATCTCATTGATGCTATGATATGATAGATTGCTAATATTGGACTTCTATGCACAGTCTGTGTAGTGAGCTGGCTGGCAAAGGCTTGCACCAGACAGCACACACCAGGCTGGAGGTGTCTGCAGGCTTGCCGGAACTACAGCCAGCCACAGGCCGTGAGGTTAATTACAGGCCTGCTCAGAGGACTGAGCCAGCTGTAAAAGATAAGGGTCTGGCCAAAGGAAGTAAAAAGGCTCCCAGGGAACAGAGTCAGGAAGGCTAAGATAGAAGAGCTGGGAGCTAGAAGAACTGGAATTCAGTAAGATAACAAGGTAGTAAAAGGAAAGGAGTTGGTTGGCTAGTGGATGCAGTATCAGGACAGAGACTCTTTGAACACCTCCAGACAAATGCAGTCATATGATATGTGGCACTGCAATACATGTTTGCAGCACCACGTACCGCACAGTCTGGGGTTCTCCGCACTGCAAAGGTGTGCTGCCCGAGTGTGCGCTTCGCCAGGATTTTTTTTCCATGGGTTTTTTTGACCCCTGAATATCCAGGGGTCAAAAAAATGCAGAAAAAAATGGTGCAATGCGCACTTAGCCAGTGTGCGCTGCTGAAAAGCGGAGCCATGCTGTGGCTGCTGGCCAGGCTCCACAAGGTAAAAATGCCATGGCTGCAGCCCCGGGAGGCCCCCAGAGCCTCAGGTAAGGCTTCTGGGGCCAGCACAGTGTTGGACACAACCTCTACCCCACCTGGAGCATCTTGCCATGTGCGAAAGCATAGGCATTCCCCAGGGATAAGTAGTGGCAGCGCAAGGTGTGCCACCATTACTTGCCCCAGGGAACCAAACATCCACACACATCTGGATGCACCCTTTGGGTCTGGGAAGAGACCCAGGGTTGTAAAGTTGGAGGCAGCAGTACCACAATAAGGAACTCACCCCAAGGAAAAGAAGGAGAACTGCAGTGAGAGAAGAAAGCAGCAGACAGCCAAAGGCACCTTCTTGTAGTATGTGAATTAATCCTTCAAGGACTGTGAGTGACCCCTGTGTGGACTATGTTAAAGTTGGAGTAGTGAGAGTAGTTTATACTGGTTCCTGAAGGGTAAGTGGGCCTAGGAAATAAAGGATTTTGTTTAGTTAAGGTGTTGGCCTGTAGGGTCAGGCCAACTCTCAGGATCTAAATATTGTGCTGCTACACAGAAGGGTGTGACACAATTGCACATATACAAACACACAAATCAATTAGGTGCATACACACACACACACACACACACACACATACACATCCAAACCAGTCTAGGCACATGCATACCTATCACCAATTCAAGTACATATACTATGAACCCCAAAAGTTAGACACAGATCACAAATTCATATATCATGCACACAATGCCATATATATATATATATATATATATATATATACATACACATACACATTGTCACCAGTTCACACATATACAACCCACCTACACATACACACAGGTAAGTTCCTAACTTGGATGGTACAGTGTGTATGTGTGTGCTTGGGGTACCTGGGATACTTTGGGAAAAGGTTCAGGTGAGAGAAAGAGAGTTAAAGTTACCAGAACCAGGATTAGAACTGGTGGACTACAGAGAAGCTGGCTGAGGAACTGGGGTTTGGGTTTATGTAAGATAGACTGGGGCTGGAAACTGAAGCAGATGACTGAGATATTGGGGGTGGGGGGCAGATAAGTGGTGGCAAGGAGGAGACATCCAGGAAAGAAACTGAGGCAAAAACCTTGTTGCTTAGGGGAAAGGAAAAGGCAGTGGTGGTAAAACAGTGGCAAAGAAACAGGGGGTTTGGAGGCAGAGAGGAGCTCAGGACAGGTGTTGGAGGTGGCAGCGAGCCAGAAGCAGGAGAGGGAGAAATAAGACAGAAGTTAGAGGGGTGAGGAGCAGAGATTGGAGCAGGGCCAAACCATAGTAAAGCAAAACCCAACGTAGGGGTCCAAATAGCAGTTTTATTACACAGACAACACAATACACAGCCCCATGAAGTTATTGGTTCACACGCACACACACACACAAGCACTCATAATGGCAGCAGGAGAAGGAGACTCAGTGAAGGGCTGGATTCCAGGTTGGGAAGAGAAGCAGAGTCCAAGTCCTTGGTTGAAGAGGGGGTGGGGGGTGATAGCCACCTATCCAGGCTCGAAAGGGGTCCTTGTCCAGTAGGTGTTGTCCAGAGGGGGGTTGCCGGCAGGGCCTCTGGGTGGATAGGTGGTGTGGCATGGTGCTGGTCCAGATGGAGAGGGTGTCCCACTGGGTGTCTTCACTGCCCCTTTTTATAGGGGCAGAACTTGTGTGACCCTAGTGACAGGAGGCATGCCCAGGCAAGGGTCAGCCCCTGTTGTACTGAGCATGCGTGCTTCATGCAGGGATGTGCAGTTTCGGGTGTCTGTAATGGTGAGGTACAATGGTAGAGTTGCTGGTTCTGCAGGGTCTTTTGTCTTTCAAATGCTGGTCCTGTCTGTGTTCCTGGGTGCGATCCATGGTTCCTGGATGAATCAATGCGAGGTGATGGCCCAGTTGTTACAGGCCATTCAGTAGAGGCCTGCTACCATTGTATTTTAATCATTCCCAATCACCCTCATTCATCCAGGAACCAATTTACATGGGAAGGGTGTGACTCATACAGTTGCAACATGGGATGCCCAGGCAGAGGACACAAGATGTAGACTTGACATACAAAATGGAAACTTGACATGACTTTGGTTCACTTACAAACACAGGCCTAAACCATACAATATCTATATGAAACAATAAAAATCAATATGAAAATGATAATAATACAATATACAACAGTAAAAATCAATACAAACCTAATAATTATACAATATAAAACAGTGGATATCCAAAACCAAAAACTTGCTACCAAAATAAAAATATTAAAGCTTATCCTAAGTCTGAGCTTGCTTATGCTTGTCTATAGGGAATAGAGAGGGAGAGAAAGAAAAGCCAGAAAAAACTGGGGAAGGAAGGGAATGCATATCTATCATATATATATATATATATATATATATATATATATATATAAAAAGAAAAACTGGGGGTTTTGCTACATATTGGACTGTTTGAGCTAATTACCCCAAAATATGCTACATTTCCTTATCTTGTTTTGCCTGTGGATTTGTTATACTATTTGTGGTATTCATGTTTTCTGCAGGTAGTGGTGACCATCTTGTAGCTATAATTTGAATAAATCTGGAACAAATTTCAGCATGAATGTTAATCAATTTTAGCATGAATAATTATTTATTAAAAATATGTTGAAAGTTTATTGTTAATCTGTTCTCCTTTAAAAAACCCCCCACAAAATTACTATACAATCAGGTATATGACAGGATGCAGTATGATACAAATCATTGGCCTCCAACACAAATGCAAATAAAAGTCTATGGACACATAATAGGTGGAAAATTCAACACAACAAAAACAGAAAAGGTTCATGTGAATCATGCAGTAGTCTTGGTTCAGCAATGTTTTGAAGTTAATGAACTACTGAGTTCACTGGATATTGGATCAGATACAGGAGTTACATTTGTAATTATATGTCATGGTCCAGTGGATGGGACACTGGATTGCTATTTAGAATACTTGGTGCAAATTTCCTCACCTTTCTGATTTCCTATTGTCCTTTTTTTTCCAATTTGGAATATAAGCTTTTTTTTAAAAAGTCTCTTAACATGCATAGTGTATACTAATAGGATGCTGATCTCTTTAATAATAATTCAGTGACTTTTTTATGTATGGTCTCGTGGCTCCAATAAACATTCCAAATATTTTTAACAGAAACATTTAATTTAATAATGAAAACACATCAACTTAGCCTATTATATAATGCCTGTGAAAGAGTTTGCACGTTTAAAAACAAAAATTTAAAATTTAAAGGTTTTTTTGTTTGTTTTTGTTTTATGTTTTGATAATTTATATAATTCTACTTTCCAAAATAATCTTTAAAACTTAGTTGATGGCATTAAAAGGTGGAGCCAAAAATTTAAAACAGTTAAATAAAAACAGAATCTAATGCTATGATTAGGTGCCCAAACAGGCCTAATTTTCAGTTACTTAAGTCAATGGGACGTTGAGATCCCAATTATATCTGAAAATCAGTCTGACTTTGTTTAAGTACCCATCTGTGGATGTGGGTTGTCTTTTAGAAGCAAGCAGAGACATGTTGTATGTGTCGAGGGGAGAGGCTTCTGCATACTCTGCTTTGGTTTTCTAGAGAGCACTATTTTATTACAGAATTCTGATGACGAAGCCAGTTTATATGGTAGAATTTGACAAAAGTCCTTTTCTTTATCATTACACAATGGATTACTGTCACCTTTCTAACAAGGTCAGAAGGGCGGTATTGCACTGGCCATGTCTACATGAGTGAGGAACTGTGCAGTTGTTACTGCACAGTCATTTAGTACTTGCATAAGCAAGTACTAAACGACTGCTCAGTAACTAGTGTCACTGCGCAGTACTGTCACCACATTTTTTTCCCGATGCTACTGTGCACTAGCAACAAGCTACTGTGTAGTAGCTCATTACTACTGCACAGTATCATCGCTGCAACGTTAGTGCCTGGCAATGCTACTGCATCGTAGAAACAAGCTATGGCACTGTAGCTCAATGCTCAATGCAGCCTTAACAATACTTACTGGTTTGTGTACATAAGATGTTTTACTTGAGAGTACAGCTAATTACTGCACAATAAGCATCTCCATCTACAGGTGCAGGTGCTTGTTACTTAGTAATTGGTTCTAATCATGAATACATTTACTACCTGTAAATACAAGTAGAAAATTTACTCTCAGTTACTTACTGTACAGTAGCACACATGTAGACAGTCAACCAGGAACAAATGTAGTCCTGGTCAGCTGGGCAGGAGAAGGTGGGAGATTGCTCCCTTCCTCCAGGAGCTGCCTGCTACTAGGGTGGGCTCTTATCTCCCAGTGCTTGGTTTGCCATCGCGATTGGGGTATGGGGGCTAGGAGAGTCTTATCTCCTAGTGCTGGCTCTGTGGTTGTGGGGATGGCGCTGGCAGGTTCTTATTTCTCAGCCCCAGCTCTGCAGCTATGGGGCCTAGCAGGAGGGAGCTCCCAGCCCCCAGTTTGCGATCACAGGGTCTGGGCTGGGACAACTGGCAGCCTGGGCCCTGCAGCCACAGAGCTGGTGCTGGGAGAAAAGAATCTCCCAGCACAGGCCCTGTGACTATGGAGCTGGCACTGAGAGATAAGATGCTTCCAGCCTGGGCCCTGCAATTATAGAAAAGGGTCTGGGAGCTCCCTGGTGCTGGGGCAGGAAGACATTGTCCCGGGGCAGGAAGACATTGTCCCTGCCCAGGCTCTGGTGGTGGAGCCTGCCCAAGCAGCAGACAGCTCCCAGGGGTAGGGAGCAATATCCCAGGCCCTGCCAGGAGACAGCTGGTTCCTGATCCTGTGCTCCCTGCTAGCTGGGAAAGCACCCAGGGGGAGCCTAGAGCTCCCTCTGGCTGCTGCAGGAGCCTTTTACAGGGCTGCAGGGAGCAGGAGCTGGCTGCTGCTAGGAGAAGCAGTAGGGTAAACTGATCCTGCATTAGTTGCACGTGTAGATGCACCCACTGTTATGGGACGCATCTACACAAGATGCTACTGTGCACTCATTACTGCAAAATTATTTAGTACTAAATAAATGCACAGTAACCAGAGTTACTGTGCAGTAGCTCTAGCAAATACCTTTAAGTGAGGCTACTGTGCAGTAGCCTAATAATACTGCACAGTAGTGTATTAGTACTGTTAGTGCTGTGATGCGCTACTGCATAGTAGTATTTGGCTACTGTGCAGTCAGCACCTCATGTAGCATGTCCATTGCTATCCAAATGCATATAAAGAGTTAAGTGAAGGGCAGAAACACCTGTTACATAGGGAAATACCATACATTATTTATTTGTTAAGATAATATGTTATGGCTATCAGTGTTTATATTCTGCAATGGGGATCTCACATGCTTCACATCTATGTATGCAGGGTTTTCAGTTAATTTTTAACTACACTGTCAGTTGTTTTAAGTACCCAGTTATTACCTTGATAGAAACAATATCACAATGTTGTTTTTTTTTTTAATTTTACCAAAGATTAAAATTTTATAAAATCAGAGAAGGAAAACTGAAGTTACAAATATAAAATGAAAAGGAAGACAGATAGATCTAAGACAGTTTATAGTTTTTGAAGCCAGCACCCACAGACAAAATAAATGTTTCTGACAACAGAAAGGAAAAACACACGTAAACAAAAATTACAATAAAAACATTTTAATATGAAAGTAATTGTTTTTCCCTCCAAAAACTCAGCAAACATTAATGAATCCTAAGACATAAATGCTTTTTCTTTTGTGTTCAAACTTTTTTCCTACATAGTGATTTAATTAGTTTTCTTGCATATATTCTTACAGTTCAAGAATTAATAATATTCTAGAAATCAATTAGATAACAACAGAAATAACTTTTATTTAATGGAACTATTATCTGAGCAATATTATTTATCAAAATGAATGTTGTTTTGAGGGTACTATGACACTGAAAATTCTGGTTGTTTGAATAAAGAAATTAAAACAAACAAACAAAGAAAAACAAACACAAAACCCAACAACAACCAAAAAAAGAAAAAGGAAAATATCCTATTTTCTACTAGCAAGTATTTTTGTAGAATTATCCATTAAAAATTCAAACCAAACTTTTCCAGTTTGGTTTCCAATCAAAGTAGCCAGCTTATTATAACAGATAAATATTCACAACCTTTAGTGGCTTCAGTAACATGCTTGGTATCTATCAAAACAACCTCCAGTTGTGCTCATAGGGCATGTCCAGATGAGCATGCATGTGCGGTATGCAGCTCTGAAGACCCATCTGAGCATTGCAAACTGCATGTGCTACACATGCAGGCATTTGCTGCACTGCTAATTTGCAAGGGAGGGGGGGAAGGTTATGACACCAGGAGATCCCCGTGTCACAAAACACACACACCTGAAAGAAGTGGGGTGGTGCATGTGGCGACAGCGTGCACTTCCCAAAACCAGAGCCTGGCTAGGTGGAGCCACACTCCAGCTGCTGGCTAGGCTCTGTGTGCCGGATTGCCACTGCTGGAGCCCTGGGAGTTTCCCCAGGATCCCAGGTAAGGCTGTTGGGACTAGCCTAGGTGCTGTCCCCAGTCACCACTACCCAATCTGGGGCAACTTGCCATGTGCCAGAGCACACATGCATATGCATCCTCTGAGGACAAATAGCAGCAGCACAACTATGTGGCACTGCTATCTGTCCCCTGGGAAACACAGGAGCATACTTGATTAAAAGTGCCCATAGTATCTGACCAAATATTCTGTCACTTACAAAAGCTCATGCCTCTCTGAGCCCAAGGTGCCACTTCCTGCCTGGCTTCTGACTAACATGGCTATTTTTCTCTACTAATATGCTTAGATGTGGATTACTTTCTTAATGTCTGAATATTTCAGCATGCCATTTACACAGGGATCCTTGAAGGATTGTGTATCATTTGCCTCCCCCTCCTTCCCCACTCAGTGAAAGAAAGAGAATTTCTTGGAGGAAAAGTAAAAGCTTATTGCACTATTCTCATTAATAAAGCAAGAGCAGGCATAAACATGTAGGAGTTTTGTTCCATCTTACTACTAACTTAAGAACAATTTGCAGGTGATAAAATATTTATGATATATATATAAAACATGATTGTACTATGTGTTTTAAATGGTGTATGAAGCCAATATTAATACACTTTTCATAGTAATATATCATAGTATGCATGTTTTATTTTACTCTCTTAATTCTTTTAGAATTGTAAAATACAATTATATATTCCATCCTCTATGCCATGCATTTTTATATGTAACTAAGTTTCCTGAATACATCATATTTAAAATAGGGTCCATATCTGGGTCTTTGAAGTGCCCAACAGCACATATGTTTGGTTCACTTGTGCTTCTCCAAAGGGATCATTATAGGTAGATAATTTTAAATAATATGACGCTACTCCTGAAATCAATATTGTTTGAATGGACTGCTTTACAACACTATTAGTTGCAAGGCTGCAGCTTTTCAAGGTAAGTGTATGAATGCAATGGACATCATATTCATGACAGGGATCACCTCCAAGGTTTCTCTCTTTTTTTTTTCTTTTTTTTTTTCCTGCAGCATCAAGGCAATGTCAATTGGGGAAAAATTGCAACTATCTAAATTGGAATCTAGCATATTCCTTCAGGGTCTGTTCTGAAGCTGCTTTGTGAATAAAACTTGTATTGAAATCAATAGGGATCCAACATGTGAAGTAACTGCAAAATCAAGATTTTAGAAGAAAAACTGAACAGTAGTAAATGCTGCCCTCTGTTTGGCTCTCAGTAATGAAAGCTTGCTCTCTCAGACCATCAGTAAAGACAACGTTCTTGTATGAAATTACATTTTCATACTAGTTGTAATTATTCCAATTACTCCTCTGTACTAAAAAAAAAAAATCTGATAGCATTTCAAATATTGCAATGTTTGTGCATCTTTTCACTTCAGACCTAGAATCATACATAACTGTTGGGTGATTATTAATCAAATGATATACAAAATTCAGCCAGGATTAAAAGTATTCTTCTTTTTTTTTTTTTTACAAAGATTTCAGGAAAAAAATACCTCAGCAGAGGAGTAAAAACATGATGTCCACGTCATCTCCTAACCATTGTCAGAGTGCATGACTCCCTACCACCTGTGTCTCCGTTAGATCTGAGCTTGGCTGTGGACCACAAACTATTGCTCAATAGGTGTTAATGAATGTAATTATATCACAAATAACCAATTAAAGTATAATGAAACATGGCTCAGTCAGTCAATCCTGTGTTAACAATGCAATATGCACAAGGATTAACTTAGCCCTTATAACTAAAATAAAAAGAGGACAAGCCCAATGCCATTTTCGAGTCACAAAATCTAAACTGCATTGTGCTATATGCCCAAACTTGTGTTAATGCAGCTATGAAACTGCTATTCTGTCTCTATTACATTGGTGCCTAGAAAACACAACTCCAATAGGTAGGGTGACCATACATCCTTGTTTGGTCTGGACCCTCCCAGATTCTGCATGCTGGAGTCTGGTAGAGAGGCTGCTGGGCAGGCACCATTGATGTGTGGAAGCAACATGTGGTGTAGTACATGTGCAGGGTGGCCATGGCCCTGTCCATGGTGAGCAAGTGGGACAGCTCTTCTTAGAAGGGCACAGCGTGCCTCCTACTCCTGGATTGTTTATTGGCATCAGGCATACACTTGTACTGGATCTTCATTCATTGCATCTTGGACCAGCACTACACTCAGTCCCTGTCATGGACTTGCACTTGCATATGTTAGGCAATGCACTTGACCATATTCCTGTTGCAGTGCTCTTTGCAGAGCTGGTCTTGGGCCTCCCGCTCACCCCAGATGGTGACTAGTTCTTTCATCTCCCTGTGGCTCCAGTTGTGTGACCAGGGTTGGGTACTGGAGGAGCACAGGACAGGTTCTTCCATGGTCCACAAAAGTGACTGTTGGGTCCCGGTGTCTGCAGTGGGTGAGGGTCTGGCTGCAGGAGGGAGGAAGGATGGAAGTAGCGGTAGATGCACACAGGTGTGGGACCTGGCCCATGACTAACCCTATCCCTCCAGCTGGTGTGGGCCATGCTCAAGAGTAACTGGGGCTCCACTAGCCAGGCCACCACATAACCTCAAGCTTTCCAGGGGCTTTCAGCAAACACCCCCATGATGCTGGCAATGCCCCATTCCCCAGTGTAGAAATTTCCAATGTCCTCTACCTGCAACGCTTAAGAGAGCTTGTTATGCCTTACCTGCTCCTTAAGTTTCTAAGGGCATCTGTCTGCTTGGTGCTCACTGCTCCACACACTGTCCCCATCCCTATTACTCCAGGACCATGTAGTTGTGGGCCAAAAAATCCTTCAAGCATGTCAAGTGCACATGCCTGGGTACCTGTTAACAATGGCCAAGACTTGGACATCACAAGGTCTTGTCCATGCAGGCTTAATGCTGATGTTTTGCCTCTTGCCAACCTGACCAACAAGAGGTAAGCCACCTGCACTGGCTCCTGCCAATGGGGAGGTGTTTATGTTGGGGTCCAGGTGGCAGTGTGCCTGTCTATGGTCTCTGAGATGTGGTGTGAACATACCAGAGTTAGGGTCTGTGGATCTGGGGCTTAACACAGGGGTTATCTTGGACTGTGCTGGGGTCTGCATGTATGTTGTAGGGTGCTTCATGATGGGGTGTTGAGGCTGCTAGCTCATGGCCCAGGGACTCAAGTGCCCAGGTCCTGGGGCTCATGCAAGGGACACCTGCTGCCTGCCTGTGGCTGGCTGGTGGCTGGAGGTGAGAATGGGGAAAGGGGCTTTGCTTGCTCAGTGTTGAGAGCCTGGATTTAGGACCTGCTTGGTGTTTTTGTGTAGCAGCTAAGTGCAGGCCAAGTGCTAGTGTATCTCCTTTCAAGAGATGGGTAGGAGGGCCAAAAAGCAGTTTGGGATGCCAGAGGTTGGTAATCTAACTCAAATCATTAGGTCAGCAATGGAACAGATCAAAGCTGCCTCCCTAATACTTAAAATGTTTCATTTATTCCCAATGATTCTTAGGTCATTCCTTTCAATATAATTGTAAATAATTTTAAAGGACCATGTTACCAATTTAACTGACTTTTGAAGAATAAGGGCTCAATATGAAATACTCCTGTTCACTGTGATTTTTGTAGTTTTGATGCATTATGCAGCATAAAAGTGGAGCTGTTTGATTGATATCTGTGTTATTCAATATGCATATTTATATGCTAGACTGGCTCTAAGAGGAATAAAGTTTCTGTTGTTTTAACTGAATAACTGCTGTTCAATACATGTCATTTTTTTCATTTTAAAATAAAATTAAAGTACTTGTACTAATGAAACCAATTGATTATCAGATCTGTGATTCATCTTATGCTGAGCTGTCATTGCTTATTTTATTATTATTTTTGGTTTGCTGTCTGACTGGAAACAAAATTATATTATTCTTGCCAAAACAAAGACAAAACAAAAAAATGTTGGTGGTCAACCTCAAATTTGCTTTGTTTCACTTGGGAGAAATGGAATGTTTCATTTTACCCAAAATTGAGCATTTTGTATTGGCGTTATTTACACCCAAAGGTCAAACTATGTCCTTAATGTGCGGGCCTAGAGCGGTCCGAGGCTTTCGGGGGCGCGCGGCGGGCTGTGGCCAGCAGCTCTGGCATGTGGGCTGGGGAATGCAGGCCGGCGGACTAGAATTAGGCACGGACGCGTAGCGGTTGATTAAAGATTATTTTACTTACACCGTAGATGGTCGCGGTGCAGGCAGGAGAAAACTTCGCTTATGTTGCAGTTACAAAACTCGTACGAACAAGACCCGTAGAAAAACTCGAGCCTCTTGAAATAACTCAGAAAGAGCTGTGGATACACACACACATGGAGTTTGCTAGGCTCTGTGGAATGAAAGCGTGCAGGGAAGGGTACGTCGAGGGATTAGGCGGCGACGGGGAGAGGCTAGAGGTTGAACAGGCCCCTATATCCTTCTTAAGGCACACGCTGGGTTTGTTAGGCTCCGCAGTGCTTAGAGTTCTTCACAAGATGTGCAGTCCTCCTTCTCCTCCTCCAGATGGTTGTGGAGTCCTCCAACTTGGGCGGAAACCACTCAAGCCTCTTATACGGCTAACAAGCCAATCGCTAGCCGCCATGTGGGAATAATTTAGAAATAGCCAATAGTGGGGAACAAATTTGCATGCGGGTGGTGGGAACTCCTTTGCACCGGGGTTTTCTCTTTGCAACTGAGAATTGCACTGTGCAAAGAAAGCTCCTCGTGGCGGGAAATAATTCTGCAGTGCTGAAGCACACACAAAATCGTACCCTTGGGTTATGACACTTAAGAACTTCAAATCATTTTTCCCATGTTTTTCAGGAAAATCTGTGCGCCCTATTGAACCTCAATTTATGAACTTTAGTTTCCCTACCCTTTTTTTGTTTTAGCCTGTGTTTTTTGCTTTTAGCCTCATTACTATTTGCCAATAAAATTTACCCAGTTTCATACAGAACCCAGTTCTATATGGTCCTAACTGTATATGGAACCGTACAGCTTGTTCCATATAGAAACAAACTCTATCAACATTATATTATATATTTTAAAACCTTATCTTTCTTCCATAGAAGAACAGCATTTTGAATGAAGTAGAGTATGAAGAGAATGTCACAAATTTACTTTAAAAATAAGACAGTTAAAGTAAGTTTTGTTATAAATTATTACTGTAGACAGAACATGGTATGGTGCCTACAGTTAAAGTTGCATGAATGTTTCCATTTTCAGTCATTTTGAACCACTTAGAACTGTGAAAATCTTTTAATTCTCCAACTGAATTTTGCCAGGTTTGTTCACAGCCCTGAAGTGATTTTTCTTTCTTTCCCTGGCAAGTGCATGAAAAATAACAGCTGCTATTTCCAATGAGTAGGGGAAAAAACATGCTTGAAAAAAATCTTATATATATATTGTATATATAATATATAATAGACTTGAAATTAGGCAGTCCCTAGCTTTTCCATGATCCACCTCTCTTCAAACCTCCATGATCATATGGTTGGTGCAGACATGCACTGATAGTTCCACTTAATGAAAAGAGGTGTAAATGGGCTAGTGATTTGCTCACCAGACTGTTGGAGCTTCAACAGCTTTGGGGATGCAATTGCTTTCCTTCAATGGTGTTGTCAAGCACAAATACCTATTGAGCAGTGTTGCATTTCTGGCATTGGTATGATTCTTTTAGAAAAAAAAGAAAAAAAGCTTATTTTTAAGCTCTTTCCCTCTTGTCTCTGTGCTGAATATTTCTGAAGTACCTATCATTGTAGAATGACAGCACTAAGATTGTGCAACCGCTGGCGGTAATATTTGAGCAGTCGTGGCACACGGGCCAGGTCCTGGAGGACTGGAAAAGGGCCAGTGTGGTCCCCATTTTCAAGAAGGGGAGGAAGGAGGACCCAGGCAACTATAGGCCAGTCAGTCTCACCTCCATCCTAGACAAAGTCTTCAAAAAAATTATCAAGGCTCACATTTGCGAGAGGCCGGCAGGACAAATTATGCTGAGGGGAAACCAGCACGGGTTCGTAGCAAGTAGATCATGCCTAACTAATCTAGTCTCTTTTTATGACCAGGTTACAAAACACCTGGATGCAGGAGTAGGGGTTGATGTCGTATACTTAGACTTCAGGAAGGCCTTCGATATGGTATCCCACACCATACTGGTGAACAAGTTAAGAGGCTGTGACTTGGATGACTACACAGTCCGGTGGGTGGTGAATTGGCTAGAGGGTCGCACCCAGAGACTCGTAGTGGATGGGTCGGTATCGACCTGGAAGGGTGTGGGCAGTGGGGTCCCGCAGGGCTCGGTACTCTTCAATATCTTCATCAGTGACTTGGATGAGGGAGTGAAGTGTACTCTGTCCAAGTTTGCAGATGACACAAAACTGTGGGGAGAAGTGGACACGCCGGAGGGCAGGGAACAGCTGCAAGCAGATCTGGACAGGTTGGACATATGGGCAGAAAAGAACAGAATGCAATTCAACAAGGAGAAATGCAAAGTGCAGCACCTAGAGAGGAAAAATGTCCAGCACACCTACTGGCTAGGAAATGACCTGCTTGGTGGAACGGAAGCAGAAAGGGATCTTGGAGTCCTAGCGGACTCCAAAATGAACATGAGTCAGCAGTGTGATGAAGCCATCAGAAAAGCTAATGGCACTTTATTGTGCATCAGCAGATGCATGACGAACAGATCCAAGGAGGTGATACTTCCCCTCTATCGGGCGCTGGTCAGACCGCAGTTGGAATACTGCATGCAGTTTTGGGTGCCACACTTTAAGAGGGATGCGGATAACCTGGAGAGGGTCCAGAGAAGGGCCACTCACATGGTTAAGGGCTTGCAGGCCAAGCCCTATGAGGAGAGACTGGGGCACCTGGACCTCTTCAGCCTCCGCAAGAGAAGGTTGAGAGGCGACTTTGTGACTGCCTATAAGTTCATCACGGGGGCACAAAAGGGAATTGGTGAGGTTTTATTCACCAAGGCGCCCCCAGGGGTTACAAGAAATAATGGCCACAAGCTAGCAGAGAGCAGATTTAGACTAGACATTAGGAAGAACTTCTTCACAGTTCAATTGGCCAAGGTCTGGAACGGGCTCCCAATGGAGGTGGTGCTCTCCCCTACCCTGGGGGTCTTCAAGAGGAGGTTAGATAAGCATCTAGCTGGGGTCATCTGAACCCAGCACTCTTTCCTGCCTGTGCAGGGGGTCGGACTCAATGATCTATTTAGGTCCCTTCCGACCCTAGCATCTATGAATCTATAAGAGCTGTATTGGGTACTCCCTCTCACAAATCCACACACATCCATACAGAAATATGGGATGTACTGGAAAAGGAAAGTTCCAGGAGTTCTGTTCAGTAACTGCATCAAAGACCCGCTTCAAAATTAAATGGATAGTCTCCATCTCTAGATATAAAGCTGAAGAGACTGTATTCATTCAACCTCTATGCACAGAACTTAGAGGGTCCAGTGTTTTTTGTTGTTTTGTTGTTTTTTTTTTAATTTCAAAATGAATGCTTTATTACTATTTCTTGCTTCAGAAAACTGAACAGCTGCTGCAGTCTTTTTGGACAAAGCTGTTGAAGTACATTGAACATACTGATAAAGCTAACTGCACAGAAAAATGTTCAGTACCATTTAAAGAACATATAGTTCTGAAGTTAGAATAGATTTTCAAAACAAACCTGGGAATGATCTATATACATCCTGATTAACATCCCCTCCCCACCCCCTTGTTAAATTAATCTAACATTGTTTTTTGTTACTACTGCCTTTGCCAGTTTACCTTGTCTTTAGTTTTCCTTCTCACTGGCTGAATGTTATATTTCCTTCTCTTTCAGTGATTTGATAATTTTCAATTTTCAGAATTTTCATGCATGTTTCTGACCTGAATTGTTTCTTTTTATATCTTCTTTCCTTCCTTTCTATAACACTTCCTGAGATTTTTATACCCACATTACATTGTTCACGGCGGGATTTTTCAGTATTATGGGTTTTTTTTCCTATGCTTCGATGTTGCTCTGCTCTCTTTTTGGATTTTTTCTCCACGCTAAGATTATTATTTTTGTTCCTGATTGTAGGTTCTTTGGGACTGACACATCCCTCTAATTTTTTTTTGTTTAATTTCTTTCCTTCTCTAATTATTTAGCATCTCACACTGCCCTCCCTCCCATTTCTCAAGGTTTCTCTATAGGACAATAAGGTCTGAGCTTTGTAAGCTGAAAACCTGAACAGATTAAAGGAATTGGCCCAGGATAAGACAGGTTGGTGAAAACCGACCTTTATTTTATGCAGCTGATGGTATAAGGAGTGATTGATCTTCCCCAAATTCTTAGTCTCCAGATTCACCACTTCTGGATCATCATGACTATTCAAGCAACTAAACATTGCCTATAAAACTGTAGATTCCTTTGAAAGAAGGGTCCTATGTGGCTAGTCACTTTACTTCTCCATGCACATTCCTCTTCCATTTTTTTTCTGTGTGTCTAGTCAACTTGCATATTCTTGGAAGTATTGAGTTTCCTTTACCTTGCCTGTGTATTGTACCTAATACAGTGTGATCTGTGATGGAGACCCCTGGGTGCGGGTGGGAGATAAGAGGTTGGGGGTTATGAATGACCTCCCTGGCTTTGTTTGGTCTCCCTAAGAGACCCCTGAATCCAGCCCAGGTATGGTTTCTAGTCATAGGCTGATTAACACATGGGCCATCTGGGCCCGGGCCCAGGGGCCTCTGCTTTGGCATGGATGAAATCAGTGGCCTGGCCAGGTCGGGAGTGCACAATGCAGCAGGCCATGGCTGCCAGGTGCCGTTGGCTGCTTGCATCCAGACTGAGCCATGGCGGAGTGAGCTCAGTCCATGCTGCACACACCCGAAGGGCAGCGGCTCAGCAACCCCAGCACTGGTTTCAGTATGGACCTGCAGGCAAAGGCAGCCGTGGCACCCACCTCAGGCCTGCATGGGCAGCGTGTCCCACTCCTGCCACTGCTCCCACTGTGCCAGTAAGGGACAGAGCCCATGGTTGTGGGGCAGGGCATGGGTCAGGGTGTGCCCTTGGCTGGGGTGGGGGGGGGCAGGCCCCAGTGAGTCTTAATACACTCCTGTTTCTAGTGTAAGGGAAGGTAAACTGCTTCCAACTCTGACTTCAGGGCCTTTCTATCCTTGGCCCTTCCCGATTTTCTGTGGCTACACCTCAGGGAGTTTCCTTCTAGCTCAGCTCCTGAGACAGGGGCTTTACTTCTTAATAGGGTTAAGTATACCCCAATGTTCCAAGCAGCAACATGGGAAGTTCATCTCCAGTGAAGACATTTATTGGAGTAAAGGCCACCCAGAGAGTTCAACATAGATTATTCAAGTGCTTTCACTGCTGGAGTGCCATTTTGTAACAGTACAGACCCTATTAACCCTTTTCCCATATGTAGCTAGTTGGGGAAACTACGGCACACACCACTAGTATATACTTCAACACTAATTCTGCCTCTGAAGGGATTTTCCACTTCCATTCTTCCCTAATAAAGTCCATGGTTCCCCACAGGTTTGCCACTACTTGCAAGTTGCTTCAAAAGTTACAGGCCAGTTTGCATCCTGATCCCCACATTCCAAACTCCACCGGTGAGACTCATTTCTGGTACAGGAATCTTTTTTTCTCAGTAAAACTTCCCAGAGTGTGTTAGCATTGCTGTAGCAAGCTGCTTCCCACAGTTTAAGAGCAAAGTCACTCAAGAGTTCTGTTTTTAATTCAGTTGCTAGGGCAGGTAGTCTAACCAGTAGACTGTCACTGTCTAGCATAGGAATCCTTGCCACCAACTCCTTTTTCTTTTTGGCTTCTGGTAAGGACTAAATCACAAGGAATTTTCCTCAAATCAGATCCTAAAATTATCCAATGGACCCTCTCCTCACCCAGTCATTCCAACCTCTGAACTTTTCCTTGGTGTCCCATTTCAGATATATTTTTTTAACAGCCATCCTCACCATGGGACTAAGCAGTCCTTGGACTCCTACAAATAGGTTGTGAACCAACTTTCCAGGGTTCACCACTTGGCTGCACCAGAGTTATCACAGTCCTGGTATCACAGAGAGCCTCAATAGGTGTCCTACCCTCTGCCACCACGACTGAGTCTGGGTTACTTTCTCTGGATAACCCTAAAAGCATTCTATAAAACTAATATTCAGAGTCCCAACCAAAAGTCGGAAAAAAAAACCCACTTGGACAAGAAATCTGGCATCTTTCTTGTGATCTACAACCTTGTTTCAAAACATAATGCTATATGTATTTGTTGGACTAGAGTGGGCTTTGAATCAGACCTTAAATTCTCTCCAGCTACTGGCTAATGGAAACAGAATAGTGGATGATTGGACTGTCTTTCAAAGATGCACTAAGGGTGAACATGCCTTGCATAAGATTGAGAACTAAAAGTTTGTAATTTATTCAGCACTGAAAGAGAAATAAACATTGGGTCTGAGACTTAGAAATTATCTGTGGAGCTGTCAAAATTATGTCTCTTCCTGCATGTTGTGGAACTGCATCAAAATGTACACATATGGGGAAAAGGGGTGGGCAATCTGAGCATTCTGAATGTGAACATTATACTTGTATGTCTTACAAATGGTTCTTCTAATCTAAAAAAAAGTTCAGTAGTGTATTAGGTTTGGATTCAGGAATGGTGATCAGGGAAATAATCATAAACCAGAGTTTATGCTTTTCTTTGATGCATAAAGAAAAGATGGCTGCTCTTGACTCTCCTAAGAGAAAATCCATATTCTACTCATCTAACTTATTCTACTCATTCACTTAGCCTTAAGTGAAATGGGAGACAACCAAGCAAGAAGTAGAGTGGCTGGAGTCTTCCTCCATTTGAACAGACAAGACATCATATTGAGGCACCTTGAATTAAAGTCTGGAAATAAATAACTAGTATATTTGTTCTAAAGACTGCATTATCATGACTTCATTTAGTAATAGAAACTCTTCCCTCAATCCTTCTGGTTTGGTTTTGTTCTCTTTGATTTTGAGGATCTGATTAAAAGGTTGCAAATACAAGTATTTGTGAAGGTGCCTAAAAATCCTATGTCATTATCTTTGAGCTGAAAACCTTTTTCTATTTAAAAATCTTTGTTTTCCCCTGTCCCCCTCACCCTGATGTAGATATAGAGAAATGCATTTCTAAATGTTAATTTCTCTTGAAACTAAGTGGAGTTTTACATTCTGGGAGTGGTGATAACAGCATAGACTATTTCCTTGGAAAATAATCTTCTAACTAAAAAGGTTTGAATTCTTTTTTTAACCTTACCAACATTAAAATTGTTTCCCTTAGAGCTTTATCACTCTTGTTTCTTTTAGTTTTCAATGAAAAATGTCCTTTTCTGCATTAGAGAGAGGTAGTTAGCAATGTTAGTTTGAAGTCAGGCAGAACACAGGGTAGAAATGCACCCTATAGACTATCAAATTTAGGGATGTATGAGCTTTTGTAAACCTGCAATGTGAAAGGGCATGCACAGAGTACTTTCTTAAATAGAGGGATTTGAATACAAAAAAAGAGGAAAGGGAGGGAGGAAAGGTAAAATGGGGATGGAGGGCAGTGCTGGGAAAGGAAAACCATCCCATAGCACAAAGGAGCTAATGTAAGTAAAGGGGTAAGAATCTGTAGTCCCCGTTTAAACCATACTTAACCCACAATCCAGTCTGTGGATGATTTCTTGTTCCCCAATTTTCCATTTGAGTCAGCTTTCAAGTTCGATTATTTAAGGACACCCTCTCTGGGCATGTCCCCGTGAGTGCACGCATGCGGCTTGCAGCACCTCAAAGCCATTTGATCCCAGAGATCCCAGTGTCAAAAACAACCACTGCTTAAAAAAGAACCACAGAACATGTGGCAACAGTGTACACCACCAGAAACTTGAGCCTGACCAGCCACAGCCACATTGACCAGGTCTGGCTCAGTGTGGCTGCTATCTTGGGAGGCCCCCAGGACCCCAGCCTCCCCTACCCTGTCCTGGTCTCCTTGCTGTGCACTGGAGCGCACGTGCAGTGGCTCAAATATGTGCTGCTATTTGGCCCATAGGAAACATGCAGCCTAGCACTCCCTCTGATGCCAGAATGGAACATCCAGAAATGCCATGGGTTTCTCTGTGTTTTTTCGATTTGATAACACATCAGTGTCCCTTCATTCTTTCATGTAAGGATTGTCCCATATGTCCAATATAAACAAAATAGGGGAACTGAAAGCAGAAACTAGCATATGTGACAGTAGAGGTGTGGTGAATGAACCTTAGATGTTATAATCCATGTTATTTGCTCCAGTGATGATATGGTCTAGGTCTGGAGCAAGGGCTAGTGGCTCCTAGGAGTTGGCTGGACATATCTAGAACCTTGTTCATAAGAGTTAGCCATGTGTTTCTTTTATAAGATTTTTAGAAGTAAGGTATTCATAAATATGCAATGCTCCCTAATAATTAATCCCTATAAATGCCCCTTTTCCCCATTAATAAGCACACCACTAATCTGTTTGAGCATTCAAATAGCTTTCTTCTAACTGTTCCATGTACCTCTTTGCTTGCAATGTGCAAATAGGGAGAATTTACAGTGATTTTCTCTCTTTTAGACTTCCAAACACTTTGCAGGTTGATTAAGTCCAGGATGGCATTTACAAAAGTCTCTGAGATTTTTAAACAGAGATTTATTTACTTTTTCATAAATATGTATATACTCCATGTGGAACAGACTGTTTCCTGCACTAGCTCCTTATCTGCATCTCAGGATTGGTCCCATGAGATGAGGATTAAAACTGATTGAAGCAGCTGATACTATAATTCTTCCTTAACATTTAAGAAAAGCAAAAACTGAAATCATCAGGCTGAGAACATTCTGCACTTATCTCTATTAACATATTTGGGAAAAAAAAAACAAAACCCAAAGGTGCAAACACTTAGTTTAATAAAAATGAATTAAAAATAGGTAAGTATATGGAAGCACTATGTCTTTTCAAGGAAACATACATCTCTGTAAAAAACGATGTTTTTGTGTGTAACGAATGTTACTTTTAGTAGCTGTCACAATAGAAATGTGATATTTTTGAGACGGTCAATTAGTTTGGATTCTTCTTGACTGACCAGCAGTCTAACTGCTGGTCAATCAAAAGAAATGCCACGGTCCAAAGGAATAAGCACAATATTAGGACTTTGGCTTGAGAAGATCGGTATACCTAATTTTCTCAATCTGCAGAGAGAGATAATAACAAACAAGCCTCAGTCCAACCTCACAAAAATGGCATTAAGTATGTATGAGTTAGTGGTTGAGCCATTCTTTGAACACATGAAACAATGGATACATGCTAATAGATGGCCTCAGTTCTTAATGGAGACATGTCTGCACTCTGTATTCAATACCACAAATGCTTAGTAATCTATTGGCTATCTCAGTACAGTGACCAAGAAAGTGTAGGAAAACCCCCAGTTTTTCTTTTTTTTTTTAATTTTGAAATGCATTTCCTCCCTTTCCCAACTATTTCTGACTTTTTCTCTCCCTTTCTATTCCCTATAGATGAGTATGAGTAAGTTAAGACATAGGATAAGCTTTAGCGTTTTTGTAGCAAGGTGGGTTTTTTTCTCTCTCCTTCTTTGATCTGCTGTTTTATATTGTATAATTATTATGTTTATACATTTTTACTGTTTATTCTATTGATACTATATGATTTAGGCCTACATATGTAAATTAGCATAAGTAAAGTCAAGTTATGTCAAGTTTCCATTTTGTATGTCAAACCTCCATTTTGTGTCCTTTGCCTGGGTGTAACCTATGATTCATGTCTAACCAGTCTCATGTAAATAGGTTCCTGAATGAATGGGGATGAATGAGGGTGCTTGAGATACAATGGTAGCAGGCCTCTACTCAATAATCAACAGAACAACTGGACCATCAGCTCAACGACCGGACCATTGCCTTCCATTGACTCACCCAGGAACCACAGACCCAGAATTTGAAAGACAAAGACCCTACAGAAATCAGCCAACCCACTATTGCAACACAGACACCTGGAACTGCACATCCTTGCCTGGAGTGCACATGCTCAGTCCACCAGGCCTGACCCTTGCCTGGACATGCCCCTGCCACTAGGGTCATAGAAGGTCTGCCCCTATAAAAATGGGTAGTGAAGATAGACCCAGTGGGATGCCCTCACCTTCTAGACCAGCACTGTGCCATACCACCTATCCACCTAGAGGCCCAGCCGGTGACCCCCTCTGAACAACACCTTGCTGGAGAAGACCCCAACTAGCCATTGAGGATCAGCTCCCAGCCTAAGATTTTTGTCTAATTTTTGGTATGTATAGTGTGTATATGCTTGACTTGGTGATAGGTATGCACTAATCTTGGATGTGCACGTGCCTGAGTTGGTAGTGTGTGTATGCACCTGATGTGTGTGCAATTGATTTTTTTGTGTGTGTGGATGTGTAAGTGTGTCACGCCTTCCTGTCTAACAGCACAATTTTGAGATCCTGAGATTTGGCCTCACCCCACAGGACAACAAAAGGGTGGAAAAAAAAGAATGAACTACCTTTTCACTCCTGGAATGATGGAGCTTGGTATGCCAGTACAGAGAAGGTCATTCATGGCTGGCATAATATCAGTTCTGTGGTTCTTCTGAAGCAAAACCAGCCTTAGGAGTATGCAACATGAGCAACCACCCAAGGCACCATGGTCAGGGAGGCACCATACACATGCGCATGTGCCCACACACCCTGTCCTACCCTGCTATCTGCTTGTGCTAGATGAAGTCATTAGGGCAATTTGATGGCAACTAATCCTGGGGGCTGAGCAGTGTGGCCTACCCCTCCTCCAGCCACATCTGGAGCTGCTTGGAGTCAGCTGTCTGGGGCAGCAGGATAAAACACCTTGAGCAGCAGCAGTGAGAAGCGGCTGCTGCCAGGACTCATCCAGCTCAGCCTTCTGCAGCTGCACCCAGACCTAAATCCCCACCTCCTGCCACCACCAGCCTGCTTGCACATGAAGCAGCTCTCACCAGGCTCCACTTATGATCTGGAGTGCCCCAAGTGCCCAGGACCACTTTCCTGGGGTCTGCTGCTCTCCCACTCCTCCCATATCTGAGGCAGCCAGGATCAGGCAGGGGCCAGGAACAGTGAGGTTGGCAGAGGCAGCAGCAGCAGGCAGGAGCTCACCACTCAGAAGAGTTTCACTGGTGGTGGCAGCAGTTGCCGGGCAAGGTGACAGGTTGGAGAGAGGGTGCCCAAGGCCAAAACAAAGGCAAGGCCATGGTGCCTAGCAAGAAAGGAGTGCAGCTGGGTGACTCCAGCTTATGTGCAAAGGGCTTCACCAACACTGACCTGCTGGGGCTGGAGGCTGAGCTGCAGCATCCCCCAGCCACCACCACCAATGCCAAGGTTTAGGGCATGGGAGACCAGGTGGCTTTAAGTGGCAGCAGCATACCACTGGGGCTGGGCTTCCTATGTGGGTAGCCCTGCCTGCTGCCTGCTCACGTGCCCTTCCTGCCACACCACTGAGTTTCCACTTCTTCCTGGCCCTGTTGTCTCACGCTAGGCCAGCATCTCAGGTGAGTGGACACACGCTGCCCCCACAGTAGCCCATGGGATCACCTACCACCCCCAGCTGCTGAGGCATGTGTGTTCCTCATGCATGCACACCCCACACACACACCCCACCCCTCCCTGTACACACACACACACACACCCCAATCCCCTACACACACAATTACACCCCTCCATGCACACACCCCAAAGACACAGCACTGGTGACCTGGCAAGGGTGTCGGTGGGAGGGTTCTGAAATACAAGTGCCAAAATACAAGTTTGCCCAGGGTTCTATTTTCCCTAAGGCCAGCTATGAGTAGAAGGCTGTATTTTTCAGTGCTATGAGTTTAACACCATGCACAAACTCTGAAGCTATTTTAATATAAGTTAAATCCTTTTTAAAATTGTTGATCTGTTATACAGTCAGAATTTAAATATATGTGAAATATATTCTACACTATAAAAGTGGCAGATTTCATAATCTTTATAAGATACATTTCTGAATTTATGATTGGAAATCAGGCCACAACTGCTTTGCCTGATCATTCATTGTTTAGAGTGTGGAACACACCAAGGGAGAATAACACGTCATATTAATTCCCCAATGTCAGATTCTGTGCACATTTTTTGATAACGAAATAAGCGAGGGTCAAAGTAAGTAGTCCTCCATGAAGTCCCTCAGATGAGGTCCTGGCCTTCAATCTGTTTTACATTAAAAATGATATTTGTTATAAATTTGGAGAAATATAGAGCATACAACATGTGCTATTATACCTTTGAGAGATGGGTCAGTATATGTTTTCTTAGGGACATTATTGCCTATACACATGCTGTTTCATGTCCAAATTATAACACATCAGAACAGACTCAATTAATTGAGTTTGCTCTATGTTCTAATTAGAATGCTATAGCATGGCTTCTCTATCGTGTGTATAAACTCCATGCATTTAAAAATGGCCACATGGTGTTTTATCAAACCTCATTGAATAAGGTTTAGATAAAGCCTCCCACATCCATTTTTAAAACCATGGGGGCTTAATGCATGTGATGGTGAGCTGTTTTCATTAAAGCAGCTGTTCAGGTACCTCCCTAATTAAAACACCCCCCAGTATTGAAATGGTTTTCAAAGTAACAAAACTATATTTGGTTTTAAGGAACATTTGAAATTATGTCATGATTATTTTTAATTATTAATATTTATGTTTGTGGGGGTCTGGAGTTAGCTACCCTTATAGACACCAGTGCTACAAACACTGAAGCACATATACACCTGTAACAGATGGCCAGTGTGGGCTCACCAGATTGGCTTGAGATACTTAACCTGAGCTAGCAACAGTGACAGTGAACTCTGAGCAACCCCCAGGGTGGAGCAGGGGAGCTCTGCCTTGTGGAGAAGGGGAAGCCAATTGAAAGAAGGGGTTTTCAATCTCCTCATTCGAATGGAAGGCAGATGGCCGGGGTTGGGGCCCCGCCACCCTGAGCCCTGGTTGGCTGGTTTGCAACCCAGGGGGGGACTGCCAGAGGGGATAAAAGCAGCAGCTGAACTGGCATGGGGGGATGCTGACAGTGACTCTGGGGAATGATGCAGGAGGCCTAAGAAGAGCTGAGCTGAGCTGACCCAGCAGAGGAAGCAGAGAGACCCCTCTGAAGAGCCTCGAAGGCCCTGGGAGAAGAAGACAGCGGCAGTCGGCTGCGCCTCCAGCCTTGCAGCAGAGAGGGAGCCGTGGCCAGGGCTTAGGGCAGAGAGTTGGCGCCCCAAAGCCCCATTGCAGTGTGCTGGATGTGCTGGGCAACCCAGAGACTAGGGGTGGCAGTCGGCCCTCCACTCCACTGCAGAGAAGAGGCAGCGGCCAGGCGTGCAGGCAGCATCCTTATCAGGAGCAGGGAGCAGGGCCGGTGAGTTGAGAAAACCCCTCACCTTCCCTGGGGAAGCAAGACAGCAGCAGGCAAGGCACTGGGATCCTGAGGAGCAGCAGAGCACCAGGACGAGGGTCCCTGAGATCTCGAAGTGCAGGCTGCTGCTCGGAGCAGGATTGGTGAGCCACAAGGCATGTGGGGTGCCTGGCCAGTCGTCTGGAGCAGGGGTTTGGAGCAACAGCCCCTGGGAGCTGCCTGTGCTGCTGATGCTCTGCCACTGACTGCCCCACAGAGGACTCAGTCCTGTCCCTTATTCTGCAGCTGAAGGTCATTGGATGGAGTCTCTGAGCTTTGTGCTTAGGTCATGCCGATTGCTGCAGGAGCCTACTCTGTTTCTTGTTGCTTGCCTTTTTGTTTGCCACAGAGGGTCACCCTTCAGCCTTTTTGGGGGGCTGGGGTTTGATACAATTTGATTGCTGCAGACTAGAAGAGCTTAACCTGTTGCAGTCTGTTGCTTATTGGGGATCCTGTTGGAGCTGCAGGGAGTGAGCACCTTCCTTCCTTGTGGTAGCACCTCAGCAGTGGCTGAATGCTGCCAGTTTCCCTACTTGTGGTTCTTGAGTCAAGGGTTGACTAATGCATTCTGGTTTGTGTTGTGATTCTGGTTATGCCGTTTAAGTTCACTTATAAATAACCTTTCCTATTATTCTTGTTTTATAAATAAAGTGTAAATAGTTAAATCAGTTAAGTGTTAGACCTTGGTACCACAGGCTGCTCTATGGGGAGCAGGGGCCGGACGGAAAGTAAATTGGTACTGGCCGGAAGCCCTGCCCCACTCTCACCACACCATCCCTGATATTGGGCAGGAGTGGCAAGTATTGGGGCGCCACCCAGGTTACACACCTTTACTTACAAGTATGGTTTCATTAAAAATCAAGGACCAGTTAAGTAGTAAATATATAGGCAGGAAGAATAATTATTATTTCAAGGAAGTATTAAAATGCAAGAAAAAATATAGCATGCCCCAAAGGAATAATTAATCTCACACTTCTGACTATCAGATGAAATCCACTCTACAGTGTAGAGATATTGGGTATGTACAAGCATTATATTTAGATCTTCCTAACTGAGCTTGCAAGCATTCACAGGTATTAAGTCACCTCAGATATGGTGCACCCAATGTGAAGTAAGCTAAACTCAGAGGTGAACTAACTTGAGATCAGTCTGGGTTAGCTCCATCTAAAACAGGTTATCCTGGTCTAATGAATGTCTGCATGTGTTCACAGCTCAGCCCCAAGGCTGGAAAAGCCGAGCCACTCACCACAGCTGTTCTTATGCCCCTTGAGTACTCTTCTTCCAACTTGGCAGCTCTTCTCATAGATCCATGAGGCTCCCCAGATGTGCCAACCACCCCCTAATACTCTCAGCTCCTGAAGCTTCTTGACCTTCAGCTACCTGTGCAAACACAGAACCTGACTCAGGTTTAGGTGGCTCAAAGTAAGCTGCCTGACCTGATTCAAGTCATTTGAACACTTGTTCATACCCACACAGGCTGTCACTGGTACCAGAATAGGATGCAAAAGCACAGAACCTCCGGTGGCTTAATTTATTCTGCTTCCTCTTCTTTATGTGATAGCCTAGCTCTCACTTAGTGTGTGCAGCCCTGACATACAATTCTCTCTCCTGCCTAAGAAGATTCAGCAAAACTCCTGGCAGAGGTATAATGGTGTGTCCAGGCACCCAGGGCAGCTAGCAAACACAAGGACAGTTGTGACTTCTGGTCACTGCTTCTGGTGCCAATAGAATGATTGTGGGGCTATGGTGGCAGCTGGGTTTTTTTTTGTATCCCCCTCAAAAGTTGGCACCCAGGGCAACTGGCCCAATGGTCATGACTTAGTTATGCCACTGATCCCTTGATAGCCAGGCATTACACCATTTAAAATGGACATACTGGCTCACTCACTTCATTTCTTAGGAAACAAAAATAAAGATTTACTGGGTTGGAGAGATGAAACACGAAAAAATACCGCTCTATCATCTCGCGGTTTGGGTACTCACTGGGTGCATCTATACATGCGCATTAATGCACGTTAGCCTATTTTAATGCACATTAAAGCATCACTTAAAAACCATGGGCACTTTTACACATGCTCTGGAGGTGGGGGGATGATGCTTTATTTAGGGCGACTCTGAGAGCTGCTGTAATTAAAGTGATGCCATGTCTCCTGGATCAGCATCCCCGCACTTAAAAATTGTGGCAGGGGCTCTTGAACTAAAGCTCATTCAACGAGATTTAGTTCAAGTGTCCCACCACCATTTTTAAGCATGGGGACACTAATATACAAGATGCAGGAGGCTGCTGGAGTGTGGCAATTGCCATGCTGTAGCAGACTAATCAAGTCTGCTCTGAAGTGCTGGAATTGTAGCGCATTAGAGCAGCCTTGGCACTTGTGTATAAGCACCATTTGCTCTTTAGTTAATGTGCATTAAGACAGACTAATGTGCATTTTTCTAGTATCTCACAATGGAGGTACTAGATTTAATGTGCATTAACTAAAGCACAGCAATGGACATGTAGACATACCCTGCATGACCTAAAGAAGTCTTTGAATCCAATTCTGAATTAGACCCTAATTCTCCTCTTAATTTTGGGGCCATAATTCTGCAAGTCTTATTTATATAAGTAGTTTTATTTTCTATGCAGAGTAAATTAGCCTACACTGGGCACATCCACACATGATGCTTAATACGGAGCAGACTTATTCTACTGTGCATTAGCACACACGGCAAAAACAGTGTTAAAAAACAAATGTGCAGTAGTCTATTCCATATTAAGCATCACACAACGTGTGTGGTCATGCTAATGTGCCATATGGCAGCCTACTGAGCATTTATTTAGTACTTGATTATACAAGTACTAAATTTAATGCTTAGTAGGCACTGTGCAATAATGAATGTGTAGGCACACCCACTGAGGTCTATGCAGGGTACAGTTAGACTCCTATTTAGTTACCTAAGCTAGCAAGCTTCTGAGTGTCTCTTTGTTCATGGACACATATTGCACTTTAGTTTTGATTCATTTTCAATTTACATTTAAAAACACATGCATGTATCTTTATTTATTTATTTATTTGCTTTTGACTTTTAGTTTAAACTCTACGCTTCACGAAAGGACTTTTCATACCTTGTTGATTTCTTTTTCTTGTTTGTAGGGACAGGGATATGGATACACTATGAATGACATTTTCAGTAGGATTATCAAGTAAATTACTATGGAAATTAGATGCCATTTAAACACCAACCCTCCCCCCCCAACAACAACAACCAAAAAGCTCTCCCTCTCCTGCCCCCACCCCCAAAAAAACCCCACAGACATACAAAACCTGAACCTCTTTAGAGGTTATGATTATGAAGAGCATTTCATTTTATTCTTCCCCATTTTAATTATTTTTAAATGAAAAGGGGTCTTTATTTTCAAATACCTTTTGTTCTTTCCCTCATAATTTTGTTTTGTCAAAAGGAAAGTTTATAAGGAAACTGGTTTATGAGCTGAAATATTGTTGTACTTATTCCTTTCCTTTTTTTTTTTTCCTGGCTAGTGTTCTGGGTCTCAGTAACATGCAGTTACTGTAACTGCCAAAATGAGCACTGCCTCAGAAGAAAGCAGAAAACACATCTGCTGTTGCCATTACTGAAAGGTAATTACATAGCTAAATCAAGGGAAATAAGTAGTACAATGTAAAGAATACTAAAAAATAAATAGGATGTAAAATGCAATTCTACCCTGAAAAGTAATTATGTGGCTATTCCAGCTTCCTGTTCAAGGTGTTTCTTGGCTCTGATTCTGATCTCATTTATACCAGTGTAAATCAGAATTAATCTCACTAAAGCCAATGGAATTAGAGGGGTGCAAAATGAATGGAACAGAGACCTTCTCTATACCTGTGTTTAGTCCTGATTTAACCATCAATCAGGGAGCACTGGAGCTAAACTGCTGACATTCCCAAAGGAAGACAAGAAAAGCTATAATTTGCACTGGTGTACCTTGATTCAGATTCAAATGCTATCAATGAAAATCACCACTTTCCTTCTATACAGCTAGGGTTCTTTCCATCAGTCTATTTTTATTGATTGCTAGTCACAAGTAAATGAAACTGATTTGTAAAGAAAACCTAAAATCAGATTCAGGTAATTTCTGACCTGAACTGAGATACCAAAACACTGTGGCTAAGACACATGTTAAATTTGCTTTATCCTACTTCTTGGGCAAGTATAATTCAGAGGACACTTTTACTTTGAGGTGTGGTACTTTTGTGACTTGTTTAATGGCAGCTATCTGGATCTGAGGCTGAAAGTAATATACTTATAGAAGTATCCTTAAAGCTTGGTGTAATCTTTGATATTTGTGTATCCCTCTTGATTTCTGTTATTTTCCTGCTTTCAGAAGCAATGGTGTATCCTTTATGCATACAATACATTTTTAATGTATGTCATATGCATATTTTTTTTTGTTGTAAATGGATGGAAAATAGAACTAATAGACATTAACTGATAGTATGTCTCAAGAGGGTGAAAGTACAGTTTTATAAGTGTTCCAGATGCACCAGTGCTCCCAATTTCAATGGCAGCAAAAGAAGACTCTCAGAAAACTTTTAGTACACATCATATGTTCTGTAATGAAGATCTTAAATCTAATTTTTTTTAGACTTTTTCTGTGTGTTAGTCTTTTATGTGCTGACATGACTTGAGTTTCAGTGCCTGCACTTAAATGACAGTTAAATGATGAGTTACACTCTGAGGAATGATTTATTCTGTCCTTGATCCACATTACTGATCAAAGCCAGTAAATATAATGGCACTTAGATGCAATAATTAAATCAATCCTGCTAAATTCATGAAAACCTTCAAGCTTTTCTTTTTATTTCCTGAATACTATTATTTGCAGGGAGCAATGGAGCTTTGTCAAGTGCTGAGTGATGAGTTGCCAAAGTTTGTTTGCAGACAATTTTTTGAATCTCCAAATCTATTAGTACTCCTCAACTGTTTGATCTAGAAATATACATAAAACCAGAAGCTTCTGGAACTATACACAGTAAAGTTATTTCATAATCCTTGCTAGCACATTAAAATGAATATATTTAAGGACCTACTTTGAGGTAAAGGAGGAAGAAAACTGGCAGTAGGTTGGGTTACAACACAATAAGGGAAAACAGTATCATCATTTTAAGATTACTTGCTCAGAGTGGCAAGAACACACTTAGAGCAAATTAGTTAATATAATTAGAAAATTGCTTCAGTGGCAGTTCTCCATAGTTTCTGCCTAGCTCTTGCCAGTTGCAAGACTGCAGCTGATATGGATACAGAACTAGTGTAGATTCTGATGTTAGTCACTACTAACTAGCAGGTGGGCAACTGCATTCTGTTCCAGATACAGTTTCAGTGGTATCTAAGGGTATAATCCTGTAGAATGCATAGCAATAATCTAGACTAGATTGAGCAGGGAAATGAATATCTATTTGCAAACACAATAAATTGTAAAGATCCAAATAAAAACCAAAGGAAACATGCTTAATTTATATGGAAATGAAAAACAGCTGGGCTACATATTCTAAAAATTCTTGCTATGCTGCACCTGGTTTGTTCATAAATGAGTTTTTCCCTGCATGCAAAATATGTTGCAGGTGGTATTCATAGCAGAAGGACATGAGGTCTCCTTACATCTCTTTTAAGAGAATCTAATTGCTACTCTCTCTAGAAGTAACCTACAACTCTCCTTGATTTAAAAAACAAACAAACACCCTAAGAGTAATGGATCTTCCAATAAGGCCCAAATCTTAGTGGCTTGGGTCAGACATTACACGTAAACTGGTTTAAGTGATTAGAAACTGCTTTAAACCTATAAAAAAAGTAAGTTCAGTGCACATAAATAATTTTCAAAATGGTGGAAACTGGTTTAAGATAAACCTGATTGAACATGGTATCAAACTTAACTGATGTGGGTCAAACTGGTTTATGCAATGTGTGTTCCAGACCCCTTCCTGGTTTAAGATAAACCAGGGTCCCCCAGCATCCCAGATGCGTTGCAGCCCTGGGCTGGGCTGTGCTATCTGCTACAGAGAACAGATTTCATAGATTTCATAGACATTAGGGCTGGAAGGGACCTCGGAAGATCATTGAGTCCAGCCCCCCGCCCAAAGGGCAGGAAGTCAGCTGGGGTCATAGGATCCCAGCAAGATAAGCATCCAGATTCATCTTGAAGGTGTTCAATGAAGGCGCTTGAACAACCTCCGGCGGCAGGCTGTTCCAGACCTTGGGGGCTCGGACAGTAAAGAAATTCTTCCTTATGTCCAGCCTGAAACGATCTTGTAGTAGTTTGTGACCATTCGTCCTCGTCATCCCTTGGGGCACTCTGGTGAACAAACGTTCCCCCAGATACTGGTGATCACCCCTGATAAACTTGTAGGTGGCCATCAGATCACCCCTGAGCCTGCGCTTTTCCAGGCTAAAGAGCCCCAGGGCTCTCAGCCTGTCATCGTAGGGTCTGCTTCCCTGACCCCTGATCATGCGCGTGGCTCTTCTCTGGACTCTCTCAAGCTTCTCCACATCCTTTTTGAATTGTGGAGCCCAAAACTGGACGCAGTACTCCAGCTGCGGCCTCACTAAGGCCGAGTACAGGGGGAGAATGACGTCCCGGGATTTGCTTGAGAAGCATCTATGGATGCAAGCCAGCGTTTTGGTCGCTTTACTAGCCGCAGCATCGCATTGCAGGCTCATGTTCATCTTGTGGTCAATGATGACCCCCAAGTCTCTTTCTTCCATAGTGCTAACCAACATAGCACTGCCGAGCCTATAAGGATGCTGCGGGTTTTTCTTCCCAAGGTGGAGAACCTTGCATTTATCGGCATTGAACACCATCAGATTTTCATCCGCCCACTTGCTGAGCCTGTCCAGGTCAGCCTGGATCACCCGCCTGTCTTCTGGCGTGGATGCTTTGCCCCAAAGTTTGGTGTCATCGGCGAACTTGGCCAGTCCGCTTCTGACTCCAGTGTCCACATCGTTAATGAAGATGTTGAACAGTATGGGTCCAAGGACAGAGCCCTGGGGGACCCCACTGGTCACAGGACACCACGATGAGTGACTTCCATCAATTACTACCCTCTGGGTCCGAACCCGGAGCCAATTTTCCAGCCAGTGGATTGTGGGGGACCCAAGGCGACAATTGGCCAATTTCTCCAAGAGACGATCATGGGACACCAGATCGAAGGCTTTTTTGAAGTCAAGATATATGACATCAATCTCATCTCCCTTGTCCAGGTGATAGGTCACCTGGTCGTAGAAGGAAATGAGATTGGTCAAGCAAGACCTACCCGCAACAAACCCGTGCTGGCTATCCCTTAAGATGTTGGTGTCGGCCAGTCCATTAAGGATGGCCTCCTTAATAAACTTTTCGAAGATCTTCCCCGGGATAGAAGTCAGGCTGATGGGCCTATAGTTAGCCGGATCCACTCTCCTCCCTTTCTTGAAGATAGGCACCACGTTGGCCTTCTTCCAGTCTTCGGGCACTACACCAGAGCGCCAAGAGTTTTCAAAGATCCGCGCTAGAGGCTGGGCTATGATGCTCGCCAGCTCCTTGAGTACCCTGGGGTGAAGATTGTCAGGGCCGGCTGACTTGAAGGTATCCAGCTTCTCAAGATGTTCCTTCACAAAGTCAGCATTAATGGAGGGCAGGGGATCACCCTCACCCGGACTTCCCGGCCCCATAGCAGGCATGGGCGTCCCATGGGGCTGATGAAAGACCGACGCAAAGTACCTATTTAATAGGTTGGCTTTTTCCTGGGCGTCAGTTGTCAGTTGCCCTATCTGGTTCAGCAGGGGTCCAACGTTGCCCCTGCTTTTCCTCCGGCTCCCCACATATCTGAAAAAGGACTTTTTATTGTCCTTGATGCTCAAAGCTAGCTGGAGTTCAGTTGCAGCCTTGGCTTTCCTGGTCTGCTCCCTACAGGACCAGACCAGTGCAGAATAATCCTCCTTGGAGGTGACTCCCATCCTCCATCCTTTGTAGGCCTTTCTTTTTAGCCTCAGGAGGTCTGCTAGGTCCCTGGAGAGCCAGGGGGGCTGCTGTGCCCTCTTGCTGCCTTTCCTCCGAGATGGAATAGACTTAGTTTGTGCATTGAGGATCGCTCCCTTGAGGAGCAACCACTCTTCTTGAACTCCCCTCTCCCTGCGGTCACAGTCCCTTAGGGCCTCACTGACAAGCCTCCTGAGCTTGTCAAAGTCGGCTTTCCTGAAGTCAAGGACTTGCGTGTTGCTGACCGACTTGCCAGCTTTTCGGCAGATGGTGAAGGTGATCAGCTTGTGGTCGCTGTCACCCAGCTTCCCATCGATCACTAGGTCGCCGACTAGGTCCTCCCCAGTAGCCAGCACCAGGTCGAGCAGCGCTTTGCCTCTCGTTGGCCCATAGAATTCTTGAGTCAGGTAGAGGTCATCCACGCATGAGAGGAAGCTCTGCGACCGCTCAGATTTTGCTGAGCGATCCTCCCACGAGATGTCTGGGTAATTGAAGTCACCCATGACAACCATGGTCCTGGAGCAAGCTGCCTCAGCCAGTTCCTGGGCAAACTCCTGGTCTAGCTCAGGACTTTGGGTGGGAGGTCTGTAATAGACTCCCACCATTGTGTCCCCTGTGCCGTGTTCCCCATGGATTTTAACCCAGAGGGTCTCCAGTTGTCCACCCTGGTCGCCAATATCGGCTTGCAGGGACATGTAGCTTTCCTTAACATAGAGAGCTACACCCCCACCCCTTTTATCTACACGATCCCTCCTGTACAGAGTATAGCCATCTATCCCCGTAGTCCAGTCATGGGTGGAGTCCCACCAGGTCTCCGTGATCCCTATGACATCGTAATTGTTTGCACTGAGCAGGAGGATGAGCTCCTCCTGCTTATTCCCCAAGCTCCTGGCATTTGTGTACAGGCAGGCAAGCGCCCCTGGGGGGCTCCTTCCTTGCCCACAGATTTTACCAGGGCTGGGGCGGGCTCCCTTGAGTGCCATGATCCTCTGGCTTTGCAAGATTTGCTCAGCGGGCCAGCAGTGGCGGTCATGCCCCCGTCCCCCAGCGGGCTTAGTTTAAAGCCCGGCGGAGCAGGTCAGCCAGTCTGGCTGAGAAGAGCCTCCTCCCTAGGGGAGAGAGGTGGAGACCATCTCTTCCCAGCAGCTCGCTGCCTCTCTCGCCAAAGAGCGGGCTGTGGTCATGAAAGCCAAAGCCTTCCTGACGACACCAGCGCCGCAGTCTTTGGATGACCACACAGATCCTCCTGTCCCTTCTCAGCCCATAGCCTGAGACTGGGAGGATCGACGAGAACACCACCTGTGCCCCCAGACCCTTAAGCCCCGCTCCCAAATCCCTGTAGCGCCTCATGACCTGGCTGGGAGTGCTCTGAGCCATGTCATTGGTGCCCACATGAATAAGGAGCATGGGATAGCAGTCTGTGGGTTTGAGGAGCTTGGGGATCCTCTCCGCAATGTCCCGGATGCGGGCCCCTGGGAAGCAGCAGACTTGCCGGGCTAAGGGGTCAGGGTGGCAGATTGGCCCCTCCGTCCCCCTCAGGAGGGAGTCTCCCACAACAAACACCTTACGTTTTGTCTTGGGGAGAACAGGGGAGGGAGTTGCAGTTGGGCCCATGTTGCCTGTGGGGGCCGGCAACTCAGCAGGCTCTGCTGGGGCAGCAAGAGGTGCGTACCTGTTGCTCAGTTGTGGCGGGGGTGGGGCCTTGGTGCGGCGGGCCTTAGGTCCCTTGACCACCTTGGTCCATGCCCCTGGCTGGACACAGCAGGAGGTCCCAGAGTCCTCCTCTGGCCTGGAGGGAGACTGCGATCTACCCTCTGCGTCCCGGGGGAGAAGGGCCTGGTAGTAGGAGTCTATCTCCTGCTCGCAGTCCCTGATGGCACGCAGTCTGTGGACTGTTGCCTGGAGCTCCTCCAGCTGGCGCGCCAGAGACCCCAAAAGGGAGCAGACCCCGCAAGGGGAGGTCGCCATGCTCCCAGGCCCCAGAGCCTGAAAAAGGGACAGGCAGCCCCCGCAGCCGAGAGCCAGGGGCTCCGTCTGCGTGGAGCCCGGAACCAGGGGCTCCGTCTGGGTGGCCGTCTCTGAGGTGCCAGAGGGGGGGGCCGCGGAGCCCGAGGGGACCCTCGGGGTGCGGCGCGTGCCCATCCGTGTCATGCCTCTGGTAGGCTGGCTACGGCTGGGACTGTCTACCCTGGGGGGTGTGCAGGCAGGGTCCGGCGCCCTCCCGCACGCCCTCCCACGCGAACTCCGCGCTAACTCACGCGCTGGCAGAGAAGCGCGCCTGTTTGTGCAGCCTGGTCGCGTGGCTCCCTGGGGGGCTGGGCGAAGTAGGGGCCTGGGCGGGGCTTGACCCGGCCCGGCTCCACTCAGCTGCCGCCTCCCACACACACACTAAGGGGTTAGCCCCTTCTCTCCACGGGCCCCACTTACCCCGGCTGCGCTGGGGGTCAGCGGGGGGCTCCGCGGCTGCTGGAGGGTTTCTGGGGGGCTTCAGGGGAGCGGGGGCACAGCAAGCTTTCACCCGCGCGTCTCTCGCCGCTCCCGCGTCTAACAGGGCTGGCCCCACCCTTCTGCTCCCTAGCCAGAGCTCTGGTGGAGACTGCAAGCACAGCAGGGTCTGCCTGGCTTCCTCCTGCCACCCACAACCCCTGGCCTTTGCTGCTCACTGCTCAAGCAGAGATCTCCCCCTCCCCCTTTCCCATCTCCCACAGCATGGACCCCAGACCCATGTACCCTAGTCATGTGCTAGTTCATGCTGAAAGGTGTCTGCCTGTGTGTGTCTCCAAATTTCACTGGAAGAAGCAGACAGAACAGTGTTCACTTAGAGCTTTTTGGAGCTAATCAATAGGACAGCTGGTAACGTCCCTCCATTCCTTCCTTGGAAAAAGCTGTTTAAGAAGAGCATGAACTAATGAAAGAGGCTTTTGTTTTATTGATGGGCAGATAAACACTATGTTATCAGCTCCCTGCTGGCTCCCTCACCTGTGAGGTTTGCAGACAGTATGAAGAAGAAGGGAGAGGGAGATTGGAAAGCTCAGTATCATCAACAGATGCATGCACTGCATATCCCCACTTTGCCTCAGAGTGCTAGCCAGGGGATGGGGTCTGGCAACACTTCTATCCCTTGAACAGCAAGCAGGGAAAAGCCTGGGACTGTGCAGGCAGCATGGGGAATTTAAACCTAATCAGAGGTTGTGCTGGGGCCTGGCTATGCACCCCCTCATCTCAGCACTACAGAAGGGAAAGGCGGGTTGCTCTAGTGCCCCCGCCCTCCCATTTCTAGCCTGAGCCACTGCATGTGCCTGCATTTCTTCAGTCAGGAGGGAATGTCTATGTTGTAGCAAACTGATTCAATCTAGGCAGGTTAGACTAACCTGCAAAGATTGAATCAATTCAGGCTCAGCCTTTTTGAATGTCTGTCCCTAGCCAATATGTTCAAGGTGTCCACTCATTTTAAGTGCCCCTCACTCCATTTTTAAGGTAACCATGTTCAAAATGAGAACCCAAAATTAATAAATTCCTGTGAAAATGTATGTCAAAAAGTCTTAGAAAAGTATAAGTATTTGGACTTTTGTAATGTCTGTGTTGCATTCTGAAGGCAAACAGATTTATACCCATTCATATACATACACACAGATAAGACTAATTCTACTGCGCATTAGTGTGTCGCAGCAAAAGCCATGCTAATGCACCAATGCGCAGTAGAATCAGTATACTGCACATTTAGTGTCAGAAAAGGACTGGATGCTGTTGCTACTGCACATTTATGCCAGATGCTGTGCATTTATGTAGTACCTCATATTAGAGGTGCTAAACGCACAGTAGTGATGGCACATTAGTGAACATGCGGAACATTCCACTGTCACCAAAACATGACACTTAAGCCATAAACTTAAGATGGTAGTTTTGGATGCTGTTGGATGAGATTTGATAGATTTCATAGACATTAGGGCTGGAAGGGACCTCGGAAGATCATGGAGTCCAGCCCCCTACCCCAGGGGCAGGAAGTAAGCAGGGGTCATAGGATCCCAGCAAGGTAAGCATCCAAATTTCTCTTGAAGGTGTTCAAAGTAGGTGCTTGAAACACCTCCAATGGCAGGCTATTGCAGACCTTGTGGGCTCGGACAGGAAAGAAGTTCTTCCTTATGTCTAGCCTGAAATGGTCTTGGAGGAGTTTATGATTGTTAAACCTTGTCATCACTTGGGGCGCTCTGGTGAACAAACGTTCCCCCAGATCCTGGTGAGCACCCCTTATAAACTTATAAGAAGCCACCAGATCACCTGTGAGCCTGTGCTTTTCCAGGCTGAAAAGTCCCATAGCTCTCAGCTTCTCATCATAAGTTCTGTTTTCCTGACCTCAGATGATGCATGTGGCTCTTCTCTGGACTCTCTTAAGTTTCTCCACAACCTTCTTGAATTGTGGAGCCCAAAACTGGATGCAGTACTCCAGCTGCGGCCTCACCAAGGCTAAGTACAACAGGAGAATGACATCCTGGGATTTGCTTGAGAAGCATCTATGGATGCAAGACAGCATTTTGCTTGCGCTACTAGCCACAGCATCACATTGAAGGCTCATGTTCATCTTGTGGTCAATCATGACCCCCAAGTCCCTTTCATCTGTAGTGCTAGCCAGCGTAGCACTGCCAAACCTATAAGCATGCTGGGGGTGTTTCTTCCCAAGTTGGAGAACCTTGCATTTTTCGGTATTAAACACCATCAGGTTCATGTCCACCCATTTCCAGAACCTGTCAAGGTCAGCCTAGATCACCCCCCTTGTCCTCAGGTGTGGACACTTTACCCCAAAGTTTGGTGTCATCGGCGAACTTGGCCAGTCCACTTCTGACTCCAATGTCCACATCATTAATGAAGATGTTAAATAATATAGATCCAAGGACAGAGCCTTGAGGGACCCCACGGGCCACAGCGCACCATGCTGATTGACTTCCACCAACCACCACCCTCTGGGTCCGACCTCAGAGCCAATTCTCCAGCCAGCAGATCATGGTAGAGCCGAAGCTAGTTGGCCAGTTTTGCCAAGAGGTGATCATGGGATACAAGATCAAAGGCTTTTTTAAGTCAAAATATATGACATCAATCTCCTCTCCCTTGTCCAGATGATAGGTCACCTAGTCATACAAGGCAATAAGATTGGTCAAGTAAGACCTACCCACAACAAACCCATGCTGGCTATCCCTCAGGATGTTGCCATTGGCCAGTCCATTGAGGATGGCCTCTTTGATGATTTTTTCTAAGATTTTCCCCGGGATAGAGGTCAGGCTGATGGGCCTGCAGTTTGCCAGATCCACTTTCCTCCCTTTGTTGAAGATAGGTACCACATTGGCCTTCTTTCAATTTTCAGGAACTTCACCAGAGCACCAGGAGTTCTTGAAGATCCATGCCAGGGGCTGAGCTATAATGTTAGCCAGCTCCTTGAGTACCCTGGGGTGTAGACTGGGAGGGCTGGCTGACTTGAAGGTGTCCAGCCTCTCAAGGTGTTCCTCACAAGGTCAGCATTGATGGAAGGTAAGGAATCTCCCTCACCAGGGCCTCCCTTTCCTGTACTGGGCAGAGGCATCCCATGGGACTGGTGAAAGACCGACACAAAGTACCCATTTAGCAAGTTGGCTTTTTTCTGGGTGTCAGTTGTCAGCTGTCCCATCTGGTTTAGCAGGGGTCCAATGTTGCCCTTGCTTTTCCTCCGGCTCCCCATATATCTAAAATAGGACTTTTTATTGTCCTTGATACTTGTAGCTAGTTGGAGTTCTGTCGCAGCCTTGGCTTTCCTGGTTCACTCCCTGCAGGTCCAGACCAGTGCAGAGTATTCCTCCTTGGAGGTGGATCCAGTCCTCCATCCTTTGTAGGTCTTTCTTTTTAGATGCAGGAGGTCTGCTTGTTCCCTGCAGAGCCAAGGGGGGTGCTGTGCCCTTTTGCTGCCTTTCCTCTGAGACAGAATAGACTTGGCTTGTGCATCCAGGATTGCTCCCTTGAGAAGAAACCACTCTTCCTGAAATCCCCTCCCCTTTGGATAGAGCTCATTAATGCATGTGAGGAAGCTTTTAGACTATTCAGATTTGGCTGAGCGCTCTTCCCATGAGATGTCTGGGTTGTTAAAGTCTCCCATGACAATCATATACCAGGAGCATGTGGCTTCAGCCAATTCCCTGGCGAACTGCTGGTCAAGCTCTTGATTCTGTGTGGCAGGTCTGTAGTAGACTCCCACCATTGTGTCCCTTGTGCCATGTTCACCCTGGATTTTAACCCAGAGGGTGTCCAGTCATCCATCTTGGGTGCCAATGTCAGCTTGCAGGGATGTGTAGCTCTCTTTGACATAGAGAGCTACACCCCTGCTGGTTTTATCCAGTTGATTCCTCTTGTACAGGGTATAACCATCTATACCTGTGGCTCAGTCATGGGTGGAGTCCCACCAGGTCTCTGTTATCCCTATGACATCATAATTATTTGTGTTAAGCAGGGTGACAAGTTCCTCCTGTTTATTCCCCAAGCTCCTACCATTTGTGTACAGGCATGCAAATGTTGCTTTGGGGGCCCTTGCCTTGCCTACAGCTTTTTCCAGGGCTGGGGAAGGGGTGGACTCTCTTAAGTGCCTTGGCTTGATGGCTTTTCAAGGGTTGCTCAGTGGGCCAGCAGTGGCGGTAGTCCCCCTGACCCCTGGCAGGCTTAGTTCAAAGCCTGGTGGAGCAGGTCAGCCAATTTGACCAGCCGACACTGATGGTGTTTAACACTGAAAAATACAAGGTTCTCCACCTTGGGAAGAAAAACCTGCAGTATGCTTATAGGCTTGGCAGTGCTATGCTGGTTAGCACTACAGATGAAAGGAACATGGGGGTCACGATTGGCCACAAGATGAACATGAGCCTTCAATGTGATGCTGCAGCTAGTAAAGCAAGCACAATGATGGCTTGCATCCATAGATGCTTCTCAAGCAAATCCAGGAACATCATTCTCCTGTTGTACTCGGCCTTGGTGAGGCCACAGCTGGAGTACTGCATCCAGTTTTGGGTTCCACAATTCAAAAAGGATGTGGAGAAGCTTGAGAGAGTCCAGAGGAGAGCCACGTGCATGATCAGAGGTCAGGAAAACACACCTTATGATGAGAAGCTGAGAGCTATAGGACTCCTCAGCCTGGAAAAGCACGGGCTCAGGGGCAATCTGATGGCCACCTATAAGTTTATCAGGGGTGTTCACCAGGATTTGGGGAACTTCTGTTCACCAGAGCCCCCAAGGGATGAGAAAATTGAACTCTCACAAACTCCGCCGTGACTGAGTCAGGCTGGACATAAGGAAGAACTTCTTTACTGTCAAAGTCCCCAAGGTTTGGAATAGACTGCTGCCAGAGATGGCTCAAGCACCCACTTTGAACGCCTTCAAGACACACTTGGATGCTTACCTTGCTGGGATCCTATGATCCTTGCTGACTTCCTTCCCCTGGGGCAGGGGGCTGGACTTGATGATCCTGCAGAGTCCCTTCTAGCCCAAATGTCTATGAACCTATGAATCTATGAATCAGTGTGGCTGAGAAGAGCCTCCTCCCCAGTGGGGAGAGGTGGAGGCTATCCCTTCCCAGCAGCTCGCTGCCTCTCTCACCAAAGAGCGGACTGTGGTCATGGAAGCCAAAGCCTTCCTGATGACACCAGCACCACAGTCTTTGGTTCGTTACCTCGATTCTCTGCTCCCTTCTCAGCCTGTAGCCTGAAACTGGGAGGATCAAGGAAAACACCACCTGCAGCTTTTTTTAAAGTTTCAAGTAAATACTTGTTTAAAAAGTTAAAATCTATACATTTCTGAGGATGTTTATGGTTTTACAAGAGTAGAAATTAGCTTACTTCTCAAGCTGAACTTGACTGGTTCTGCAGTTCTCCTTAAGTCAATGTTTTGGTAAATACATATTGTAATTTCATATAAAGAAAATATCATCCTTCTTTCTGAATGAACTCAATCCACTCAAAGTGAAAGATTCTAGCAGAGAGCAATAAAAATGATTAGTGTGCTAGAAAGACAGAGTTATTTAGTCTGGAGAAAAGAAGAATGATGGAGGATTTGATAATAATCTTCAAGTACGTGAAGAGCAATTATTGAGAAGATGGAGATGGGATTTCCTCTGGCCAGAGGGACAGGACTACAATCAATGGACTCAATCTGCAGCCAAAGAAATTTAGGATGGAGTTTAGAAAGAACTTTCTGATTTATGAGGGTGGTCATGCTTTGGAGTAGGCTACGTAGAAAAACTTCCATCCCTGGAAATTTCCAAAAGCAGGTTGGACAAACACGTGGCTAGGATTGTGTCATGGACAATTCTTTCCTGAGCAGGGGTTTGGACTACATGCCCTTGTTAGTTCCTTTTTAGTTATATCTTCCTATGATCTTTCTCATGGGAAGTGAATCTAGAAAAGCCTATTAACCTAGTGAAATTCATGCTCAGGGCTCCACACTCAACATGCCTTTTTTCTTTTCCATCCCCATAATACCTTTGAGTGCACAGGGCTGGGCCCCTGATCAAAATTGTTCTTTTCATATTATTAAACAATTTTCTCTAGAAAAAAGACAGGCAATCAAACTCATCCAACAGTGCACATAAAGACTTCTGATGCTCATGTCTTAGGTCTATAGCAAGGCTCTCCAACTTGTGGTGCCATTCCCATTTACTCCTCTTGCTGCTGCCATCCAGGCCCCTAGAGTCACCTTCCCTCATCCAGATTCTATTTCCTGCTCCCACCTCTATGGGTGGGGCAGTATGGCCTGGCAATGAGGTCCAGGGAGCTTTCATTTTGGTGAGGGAGAGGTTACCAACACAATGGCGTAACAAGCAGCATAGGTGCCTGGGGCAAGCCCTTCAGGAAAGTGGGGAAGCGGGGCATGCATGGATTCTAAGAGCAGTGGGGGGAAGACATGTGAGTTGTGAGGATGGGGGTGTAGGTTCTGAGACCAAGGGCCTGGGGAGGGGGCAGCAGTCTGACCCCTGCTGGGAACTCCTGAGCATTCCTTGGCTGAACTACTATTGCTACCATCATGTGCTTTGCCCGCCCTAATTACTACTCTTAAAGCAGCAGTAGCAGCAGCAACAGCCAAGGCCTGTTTTGAAGTTCCTGGCATAAGTATGCTGCCAGGGCCTGGAACAGGGGTGATTTTGGCTCCCTTAACTTGATACCTAGAGCAGGTGCCATGCTTGTCCACTCTTAGTTATGATACCAAACCAGTGGCATAGCTCACCAGGGGAGGGTAGCCCTGTCAGCACAATATGGAGTCTCATATGTCATGAGATCCAGGGGCCCATGAGACATGCAGAACTCTGGCTGTTCCAAAGGTGGACAGGTCTGCTCTACACTATTGGTATTATTGAGTCCAGGTTAGAAGTGAAATGTCAGATTACAAGCTCTCGGGGCAGTTGTTCCCTAAAAATGTCAGCTTTGAGCAAAAAGTAAATGGGGAGTGGAAAAAAAGATGTATCGCACCACATTTTCCATAACAAAATATTCTTTTTTTGTATCATTATGGTTTATTTGGAGTGGGTAAATTTTCCTATTAAATGACCTCAAATGATCATACCAGTCACCCACAAAATGAGGTATTTTCTCAATTAATTCCTTTACCAAAGAACACTTTATAAAATGTGTTACACCCAGTACAATGAAAGTGCAAATTTAATATTCATGTTTGATGTAGAAGAGTAATCCCTAGAACTTTTCTTATTAAATAAACTCAATTTATCACAGCAGGCTTCAAGAACTTGAAGCAATGCAATGTGAGTTTCATCTAAAAGCTAATATTAAAGTTCTCATTAATCTCTCATCTAGAGGGGAAACATAAAATAATAAACCCCTACAAAAGTATTTGAAGTCTCCTATGGATTATAAAGTATTTTTTATTAAATATCTTTTTCTTGTATCTCCTATTTCACACATGAAAATAATTTGAAAAAAAGCATAATCTCTCCTCCCCATTTTTCTATTCCAAAATTTCTGATAGCTCTGAATGCTTAGTAACATTTGTGATGACAGATACTGACATCAGTTTTCAAATGTTGTATTGTCAGATATTTTGTTAAAATTTATTCACATGCCTAATTTTATTTTGTATTTAGGCCTTTGTTGGTTTGGTATTGCAAGGTACTAAACTTGAATATTTTTCTTCCTTCCCACCATTAGCCCTCCACTCCCAACTTTTTAGGGGAAATTGTGTTTTCTAAGGTTGTATCAAGTCATGGGGAGTTTCAACCTAGTGGCCATGTCTACATGAGATGCTCAGTGTACAGTAGCTCTTTACTTCAACACAGTAGCTCATTACTACTGTGCAGTAGTGTCATGTGGCATGAAGTGTGACATGACGCTACTCTGCAGCAGTAAACAGCTATTGTGCAGTAGTAACCAGCTACTGCATTCAGCATTACCAAAATGCTGCTCAGGGACATTACTGCGTGGTAACTCTGGTTACTGCACAGTCATTTAGTAGTTTTGTATGCAAGTACTAAATAACTAAGCAGTAACAACTGGTCAGTCAGCATCTCACATAGATGCAGCCACTATATATATTTGCTTTGGAAAATAACTTAGTAAATGACCTTCCTTTGGATTTTATATGATTTCTTAATGATTTCCAGAACATCAAGGATTTTTTGGGGAGTGTTATCTGTTATTGTACGAACTTCATGGTTGGAATAAAGTTAGACATACTTTTGAATGCAAGATTCTTGCATTCAATCACACTCTAACACTACCAAAACAAAAAGGACTAATTTTGCTATTAAAAAAGTTGTCCCTTCAAACTGCCAGCCCTGCAAACTGATCCCAGGATCTGAAAACTTAGGTAGATTCTTCAATTTATCACTAGCAAATTCCTCATCAAGCATGATGGGGGGACGGGACAGGGACTGGTGGGGACAGAGGCCTGAATTGTCCCTCCCCACTGGCTGCCTTGGATCGAGGTCTGGCTTCTCCCCCTTCCCCCACACTGCCTCAGGTATAGGCCTGCTCCCTCCTTTCCCCACCTGCTGCTTTGGGCCTGGGCTCCTTCCCCCTTCTCCCTGCTGCTGCTTTGGGTCCAGACCCACTTCCTGCCATTGCTTCAGTTCCAGTTCCCCCTGTTGCTTTGGGTGTGGGCCTATGTGCCCCCCCCCCCCCCCCCCCGCCCCTGCCATTCAACCCCATGCTGCTGCTGCCTCCCAGGAATAGGGCAGGGGAGGGAAAGTAGATTGCATGTGGCAGCCAGCAGCAGTGGCCAAGACAACCAATCAGAGTGCAAATAAAGCATTGCAGACAGAAAGACAGACATACTAAAGCTTTTATAATATTACAATGTTTCGCTATGAATAATGAGAATTCTTCAGGCCAAACTCTCTTCTGATTTGCACATGAACAATTCCATTGTCTTTGGACTACGCTGAACTGACCCCCGCTGTTGCCAAAATGGCTAGTTTCGTTCCCCTGGAGGCTTGTTCAATTACCCTCAAGGAAAGAGTCACACATATAGGCTGGGTCCATCTAGGTTTATTGTTTGCAAACAGTTCGACCGGGGAGCAGAGAGCTCAAATCAGGGCCGACGATGAGTCCGGCCTGGAATCACATTTTTATAGCTTACATTCAACAGAGTCTTGACGTACTAGAAGTTTATTGGCTGCAGTACCAGTTCCTAATTGTGACGTCTTATCTTGTAGGCTGTACTTAACTAGTTATTGGTTAATGTGACTTATCAGGGTTAGTATGTGCACACTCAAAGGTAGAATTGCAGCATGCTCAGAAGAAAAGAGCAATTTCAACAAAGTTAGTTAAACTTTAGTAACTTCTTATCTTAACGTAACTTTAAGGCACTGGACAGAGATGATTTCAAAATGCAAGGCAAGCCGTAAGAACCACAGAACACAGCTTGGACATTAGACCTCCTGATCTTTACACAAAAGGGTCATAAGATGGTCATAAGACACTTCTATCATATGGTTGTTGCTCAAGCATTACTGCAAAATTATAGGGGCTAACGTCTTTTTACTACACCCCCATACAGGATTTTTTTTTTTTTTCCAGGGGGATTTACAGATGTGACTGATTTACAATCTGATTGGCTCTCTCTTAGTAGCCTGGTAAAAACCAAGAAAAATCTCTCTTATAAAAGAGTTTGAGATCCCTGTCATCCATGATAAGCAGATATACTCAAAAAGTAGCTCCTTATAGAGTCACTCACCAGAACATAACCTCTTCACTTCTCAGATGTCATAAGTATAACATGCATTTCTGGTTAATAATATAGCATATAAATAAGAATGTTACAGATGTAATTCAATAAATTAATTCTGTAAATAATACAGAAAGATACATCAATAATTTATTATTTACAGCATTAGACATCCAAAGACATGTTCCCCTTGCTTTTTTCTGCTTCCCTTTTTACTATGAAACATTATTGTGGAATACAGCTGTTGTGCACCTGGGTTCACATACATGAAATTCTTGCTTCCTTGGAAAACACTCTGCTTGTCTTTTTAATTTGATGGAAGCTGCCTTGTCTACAAAGCCACATCACTTCCTACTATTCCATAATGAATCTCAAACACTTTTCTTTCTGTTTATCTTTGCCCAAGGATATGAATTTAGTCTCCATAGGCAAGTTAGTAAGATTTTTGGCCTCTTTGCAAGAACACAAGAAGTAATGGAATTGGCAGGACTGATTTCCTATCTTTGCATCTTTTATCAGAGGAACAAGAGAAATTTATACTGTGATGTGAAAAAAATGCCTGGAGCTCCAGAGATAGTCTCCACAGGAATCAAACTGATTACAATTTTATGCAAAGAAGATGGAAAACCAGCAGCTCAACTGTAAAACACGATTAAGTGCTATTAGCAACTCACCTTACTATATGGGGATAATAAGAAAACAAGTGGGGAAAGCAAGCAATTGCAATTAGTTTTATTTATTGCACAAGAATTTTTATTATATCTGTCTATATAGCTTTAATCAGGGTTGCTGCAACCTGCAAAGCCAAAAAGAAGGATTGTGTGGGTCCTCCTTTCAGGAGAATTTTTCTTAACATTTACATTTTAAGAAAAATAAAGACTACTTAGGAACCAAAAAGATATACAAAGCTGTTTTGTTTCTCTCCAGAAATGAAAACCAGGGTGGAGGGGAGGCAGGAGTATTTGATGATGGCCCAATGAGTGCTATAAACAGGAATGAACACAAAGAAATGAATCAGAACATTCCCACAGTCTTCATTCATTTTTTAAATGATTTTGAAATATATTATTTCTAGGGTAGCATTTCTTGTATATTTTCAAATTATCATATATATAGATATCCCAGAGTACTAGAAAAAGGGTATTTGAGTGGTGTCTTCTCCTGAGAACTGGAGGCAAGGGTTACAAGGAATCTCATGAAAATGTGCTATGAACATTAAGTTCCTTCCATCCTTTTTATTTTTCTTTTTTTTGTAGACTGAACTCAGATGATTTAGATAGTTCAGGTGGGCTCTCAGTATCCTTCTAAACTCATGACTATTTACCTGAACTGACCCCACACTTTGAACTTTTTAAAATTCCTCATATTTAATTTGTAAAATTTGTGTAAAACAATTGCAAAGAAGTTCACTATAAAATAAGACATTCAAGAATGGATAACATTTCATTTATCTTCATTCTATTCCTTTTACTGTGTTGTACCAAGTCACTCATTCATAATCTTCATTCCTCACCATTTCAATAGCAGAGAAGGCATAGTGGGACAAATGGGAATTTCCATTAAAAAAACATACACACTTTTTAGGATAGTCACTCATGGCTGATGAGCTAGTGCTCACTATCTTAACCGTGTCTAGTGTAGGGGAGAAAAATTAATGTGAAAGAGAAGAAAGAAACAAATTGCAGAGCAAGGGAGTAAGAGAACACTGTGGTGCTTTTTCACCCTCATGAATTGTAGCATGACAATATGTATTTGAGATTATAGCTGTTGACTTTAAACACCTCCATAACTTTACACTTCAAACCAAAAATTAATATTGCCAATAGTTTATACTTCATAATTATAACACAAGTATTCTGTACTGTCGTATAAGTAAATCCCACAATTAGAGTAATTTTTCAATGGAGTTAACTAAATAGTGGACCAGACAGGGAAATTTCCTTATGGCAAAAAAAAATATATTTTGAAATGTGAATATTATTTTCCACCCAATTGGATTCTGGAGTTCGACAAGAAACATGGTGAAAGGATACTATTCTAAATTGTAACCATTGTTTGAATTTTCCCTCTTTCAGTGTTTTTTTTTAACTTACTGTGTAACTTATTGTTGATATAAATATGCATAATAAATTAATGTTATCCCATAGCTCAAATCTTTAAGGTACCGCACTGTTTTGATTTTTGTGTTTCTTTTTACTGTTCAGTGCAGTTAAAGCAATTTGATGACAGAATATACCTGGCTAGGGTTACACACGAAAAGTGTTGATAGTGTATAAATTGTGATGGATTTTTATTAGAATGTAGATGGATGTGATTGAATAAAATTAGTATTGTGATGACAGTGGCATTTTGTAATAAAGAGTTGGAAAAAATGTCATTAATGCTGCATGCAATGCTGATGATAGTTCCGTGTCCATAATGGATTCATCAAAAGATGTATAATGATTATGGACTTTGATAGTTTTAGCAAGAAATGCTAGCATGTGCTTTGGATGGACAAGGAGGAAGGGGAATGAGTAGGGCTGCTCTTGTTTACTAGTGCTAAGCCTTTGATAAGTTTTAATAAACAAAAAAATACTAATGCATTTCAAACATTTTGTACTCTCAGACATAATGTATGTTCACTGCTGTTGTAAAAGGTCATAATCTATGTCCACTTCTAATTTCTACTGAAGGGTGCTTTCATTAAAAGGTAATTTACCTGCTGATGTTTTCTCATCACTGTGCTGTGCTGAATATTCTCAAATAGTTGTCTGACTTTCTGTTTGCAATGAGACAGCTGTTTAAAAAAACAAAAAATCATTCAGAGTTTAAAGCTTTTGTATTTCTAATGTGGGACTCTTGTCTGAATGTACCTCTTCTTGCTGTCAGAGTATAGTTAAGATTACTAAAACATAGGAAACATCCTAACTGGTTTCTTTTTTCTCACAGAAACAGAGCTTCTGAAATCTCTACTGCTGTGTTTAGAAAGCAGAGGTAACATCACTGAGCAACTGGACTCCATGACTGGATCAATAGATATCTTACCTTGGATAAAAAGAGAAGAGTATTTTTCCATCAAATGCATTGTTGAAGCTATGGGCTTCCCCTCCCCGCCTCACTTGTGATGTAGTATGCCACTATGCTTGTGCACTGTTCAGCAAGGCCAGAAATATATTTGTAGCTGTTAATAAGATGGACTATAGAAGAGAGTACAAGAAAAATAGTAACTTCCTCATGAAAAGTTTTGCTAAAAATTGGTAGCATCTATATCATACCCAGATTTCTAAGGTCAGAAGTAGTCTAGTTTGATTTTCCAATGCTCTCCAAGAATCACTGACTTCAAAAATAAAGTCATGTAAATGGTAAAGATGACTGACATCCATTGTTCTTACATATATGTCCCTGCATTTTGCTATGTGTAAAAGAAAGTTGTTCAAGTGAGAGCAAGTGGTCTAGATTGCTCTGTAAAACTCTCTCCCCAGTGTTTACTACCACCAGTTTTTGTGACTTTGATTTTTAAGACATTATTTGGGACAGTGGGTCTGACTTAGTGGGCTATACCACAGCAGTGTGCCACAGATGCTTTATAGCTGGGGTGTAGGGAAGATATAGGGGATGGATTGGCCAAGTACCTTCCACTTCCAAAATATTATTGGCACCAAGACACTTTATGTGCACTATCTTTAGTACACAAAGCAGCACAACTCTTTCACTTGGGATCCACTGAAAATCCCAGCCTAAATCTATAAGATGGAAGATTTTGAAAGGCTAAGTACCAGGAAATTTCTATCCTTTCTATATCATTTAAACTACTAGTAGTAAAGTATTTCCAATGTCATTCAACCCATCTTGCTATCCCATCCTGTGCTCCTAAACACAGGAAGTATATTTTTGTCTTTTTGGTAGGACAAGAAATTATACAGTACCTATCAATGTGATGCCTCATCTCAAGACACCTAGATATCAATATTACAAAGTTATTTTTATGCAAATTACAACAATGTCAGAGTGGATCAACAAATATCCACTCTCCCCATTTCTTAAACAAATGAAAGATAGTCACATATTTTCGTCTCAACTCATTTGTTACAATCATAAAATCATAAGAAACGTTTTGCAAATTCCAGATTCTGTAACATTAAATCGTACTCCTTGATTAGTTCATTGTACTATATCTTTACTACATGTTTGGTTATATACTTTAAAGAGAAATCAATAGAGAAGAAAATGAACTTAGAAGAGGATAAATGCTAATTATCCCCTCTAGTTTTAAATTCCTTCATTGATGCCATATTTTGGGTTGCAATAATATTGTATTTTATACATCAGTTGCATGCAGATTTCTTACAGCCCAATAATTTTCTGATAATTGGACTGCTCTATAATATTTCAACGTGTAGATTTTTTTTTAGGAATTACTTTTTGTTTAAATGAAATGGGATCCATTACTCAGCCCTTACAACTTTATCACATTGATGTAGCAAACAGTGATATATATTAATGTATTTAAAAGTATTCGCTATGCAGTTATTGCAAAAAGCAAGCTGTGGAACCATCCCTGCCTTCTTCAGGTGTGTCTTGCAGGCAGAATGACTCTAAGGACAATAGAAGTGTCTTTCTAGGGCCATTCCTCAGACAGCATTCCATCTTTTTTTTATCTGCACCCTTAAATCAGTCCTTTTTATCTTTTCTCCCTATAAACATCATCAAAATGTTTGCACCACTGGAATCTTTATCCAAGCTTTCATCATTTCTCACCATGACTGCTTTCAATCAGTAAAACAAAATAGTATGACATTAGGAGGAGGGGGGAAGGAATTAGTATATTGCCTCCACAGTGATCCTGAGATCACTGCCAAAAACCAAGCCCAGCCCATGTATTCCCTTTCTAGGTGTGCAACTCTGTGGGCACATCTACATGCACTATTAATGCACTTTAAGCTTACAGCACATTACAATCAGATGCAGACACTTTCCCCAGGAGCGTGTCTACATGTGTGCTCAACAGAAGCAAACTTGCTCCTAATGGGAGCAGTTCAGTGCAGTGATACTGCTGCCCTGCTCTATCCCCCTACAGTAGCTAAGGAGAGATACAGACTCCTCCGGGTGCCTGCCCTGGGCTGGCAGAGGACACCAGGGTCAGGTTCGGGCTCTGGCAATCTGCATCCCAGCCCTGTGCCCCAATCAGCAGATTGAATGGGAGTTCAGAGACAGGCAACTGCCTGGGACAGGGGACAGTTTCCCCGCCCCCTGCTGCTTGGGCTGATGGGGAGCAATTTGCTGCCTGTCAACTGTCTATACCTGTACTATTGCACAGTAGCTGCTGCATGGTAAATCTACTACCTGCATTTACAGGGAGTAGCCAGCTATGCAGTAGACTAATTTACTGTGAAGTAACTGCTGTGCATGTATCAGATTAGTCTACTGCACAGTAAAGCATCTCATGTAGATGCACCCTGTGTGTACTCACATTTTGCTGCATGCCTTGGGATAGCCTCAGGATCTCAATCTTGGGAAGCTCTTGACAGAGGTGCTCTCAGCATTGCTCTAATGGTAACCACCCCATAGCTTTTTTCAGTTTGCAATGCATACAGAGAAGGAGCAAGTGGGTAGGAGAGATTGCTTCTTGGTAGTAATATCTGAATTTCTGTGGAGGCAGAAAATACATATCCTAAGTCATTAAGGCATATTTTCTAATGTTTCCATTACTCTAACAGAATCCTCAAAACACTCTTTGGTTCTGATCCTGCAATATTAGTATGCTGTTTAGCTACTGGGGCTACATAGAGCACCACTGATTCAGGGAGCTCTATAGGGGAGTACTCATGCACTACCAATTGCAAAATCAAAGCCAAAGTGTGTCCCTATTTCCCAATTCTATTTGATATAACAATGAATTTCCTTCATGGGGATAAAGCAGTTGGGCAATTATGTGCCTCAATTATTGCTCTATGAAATTAGCCCAAAGATATTATTCTGAAATAATTTTAAGGCTATCAGGACACATTTGTATGTTCATTAGTTTAATGCTTAACAGTTTTACAGCAAAGTCATAGTTTACTTCCTGATTGCCCACAGGTTTCTATGCATTTAACCTGAATCCATTATCTCTTAGCAAAAATAATCAATGTTATATGCTACATCTAATGCCTGATCTGGACTTATCTTGTCTTTGGCAAAGATAGTATAGATCTTAAAGTAGTTCATTACTATAGGGCATTCCAATGTCATCTTAATTTAAGATTCTTTTGATTAACCTATTGATCTAAGGGATAAAAGGGAAACTCTTTGACTTTTTTCCCCCCAGCTTGCTTTATTTCATAATTCTTATGAATTTTCCAGCATAATTTCTTGAAAAGAGTGTCATCTATTTGAATGTTGTTTGCCTTTCAACTGCAATATTTGTGAAACTTGGATTTCTAAAATCCTCTTTCTTATTTAGATTCATTTAGTCTTGGAGATAAAGGCTAATAAATTGCAATACATTACATACGTATTCCAGTATATTTTTTTCCAAAAATAATTATTCTATAAATCAGGCATGTCAAACTAAAATCAGAGTGAGCCAGAAGTATAACTGTATGATTTTTGCACCTTGGTCCTCATCCTGATATTGGGAATAACTGCTGGTGCAGAGGGAGATATTGGGATGGCTAGCAGCAGTCAAGGGGTTAATATACCTCTCCTTGCAGCAAGGCAAAGAACAAGGGAACTGAGACTACAAAGATGCAACCCTCCATGAACATAAATCCTGCCCCTGTTCCTACATTCCAGCACCTTTTCTTCTCCCCCACGCCATGGTGGTACCCTGCAACTGCAAGCAGAGCACAGGCAGGAGCCGGGGTACAGCCTCAGTGAGAAGCCCCAGAAGAAGACAGTGAGCCAAATGACCCACCTCCATGAGCTGTGTTCAGCCCATGGGTCATATGTTTGACACCCCTGCCAAACATTAACTAATTTACAAAAATAAGTATATAAAAATAAAAACCAAAAGCAGTTGCTACTTTTACTTTACTTTGCTGAGATGAACAGTCTTTGCAATATTGCAACTGTGGCATTCTGAAAGTTTTGAAAGTAAACATAGCTAACACATTTTGTTTTAGATCTTGGAAAAACCTAAAACCAAATTTTGTTCTAATTATAATTCTGCCAGTATTGACTAAGTAAAACATGATTATTCCTTTGAAAATACCATTAGATCATCTCTGCATGTTCTTCCCCACTTAAATGGGAGCTACAAACATTTAATTTGGCTCAATGGAATTATTGAGAAAAAAAAAAAAGTATACATGTTGTCCTAAACTAATTCTAAACTAAACTAATTCTCTTCCTTCCATTAAACATTTTAAAAATAAGTTTCCATTTAGGAGTTTTTTATGGGAAACTTATGGAAACAAAAAATTACTCTCCTTTCATTTTAATAAAAGCCAAAAAAGAGGAGAATTTGTAAACTTTTCAGAACGTTTCTGTTTTTGTACAACCCATCAAAATTAATACAAAATGAATTGTATTAGTATTGCACTTCTGTTTGCTGTGCATAGAAATTTCTCTTAAAAAAACCCCAAAACTAGCAAGTACCATTTAAAATAAAACACCATTCTTTATTAGATTTTAATTTATAATTTTCTTCTCTCCCTCTCTCGTTCATTTTTCCACATAAAATAATTTTTGATTAAACACTCCTTTTCACTATTCAGGTAGGTTTATATGCACCAGAACATTAAAGTGATGTGGTTGGATTGAGATTTGGTGACGATGTGCATACCCAATACAAGAGAGGGAAAGCACTTTTCCTTTGTATAAAGGAAGTCAGGAGGAAGAATTGCTTTATTTGGAAAACTCATGTACCTCGTAAATTAGAGAGAGCATCTGCATCCAGATTCATCCCAAAGGCATTTGTACCTATATGTAAACAGAGGAAACAGGCAACTTAAGTCCAGTCATAATTGACCACAATGGTAGGAGGCTCTTTTACTGATTCAGTTGAAAAACCAGGTGGGGGAACTTTGATCTAGTTTTGCTGCAGACCACTGTGGACCTCATGATGGAGACAGGTGAAGAAATTTACTTATGTTGGAACTGTGTTTAAAATCCTGTTTATCCTGGAAAGACAGAGTAAGGAAGGAAAATGAAATGGCTTGACCCAATTGGACAGTTGTGAAATAGTACCACAAGGGGTGAAGGTCATCGTGGTACAGGTAATCCACAAAGACTCTCGAGTCCTGCCCCATGCACTCCTGTGGACAGAGGAAAGCACTAGAACAGAAGGAGCTGTCCTGGAGTGAGAAAAGGCAGGAAGTCCTCAATGTGAGCAAAATGGCACCTTCTTCATTAAAAGAAGCTCCAACCCTGAAGACCTACTAAACTCCATTATATTGAAGTGGGAGATTGCCAAAAAACATATGGGATCAGGTCTTGCTCTCCCATGACATGCCTGGGGATTATAACTAGAGAGAAAACAATATTTCAGAAGAAGTTTTGTGCTTATACCACTAACTAAGCGCAACTTGGGAAGCTGAGTAATTGGCAATCCAAGGCTTTGCAGACATCTAATTCTGACTGATTTCAGTTTAATGGGATGTTTGGGGACTTCCAGTACATCTGAAAAATCAGCCAAGTGCTTAAAAAGTTTTCAGGTACCTAATATTTGAGGATCATGGCTCAGATTGCATCAGCCCACGGACTTTATATTTGCTGCATTGAAGCATAGTTTGTTGTGTTGTTCATTCTAATGACCAAGTCATCTATCCTCAAAAATGGGCTAAAAATTAAGTCTCTGATAGCTCCAACCATAGTATGAGGCAAGGTTCTTAAAGATAAAGCTGTCACGTGAATTCTTGTAATGGGTAAAAGTCCTGGTATACATTTCAGATTGGAGGGTATTACAGTGCTGTGTTCTTTATGCCTTAAATTATAATATATAATTTGTGTGATGCTAAAGAAAACTGAATTTCATTTTTCACAAACTTTGCCTTTATGAAAATGTGCATAATGATCAGCAAATAGCAATTGGAGTAATTCAGCTATCTATAACTACTTTATGGCACAAATGAATAAAGAAAACAGAAAAATAAAGGGTTTTTTTTAATACAGAAGTATAAACTCATTTCTCTAATGAAAAAAGGTAGCAGGTGTGGGAATGGGCAGCAGTCATTTGTCAACATAAGAAAACCATAATGGTGGCATCAAGAAGAAAATTATGCTAATGCATAAGTCATGCCTCATGGTGCCACTTATTAGTTGCCTGTGTTACATGAATGGTAATGAGAATTACATCACTTATTGAATTTTTAAAAAGATTTGAAATCCTATTTATGTTATTTTCTAAAATACAACTTTTTAGAACTCCCCAGTGAGTTGTCTGTTGTTCTGTATTCCTTAATGATAAGCATATCTACTTTTCCAGAAAATTATCCTAAGGGAGACTTGTCACATGTGCCATGTTATTCATTTTAAGTGTCCCAGAACTGTAACATAGAAGGTCCAAATCAACAGTCTTATGGAGTTTGTTGAGACCCTTCACTTCCACTCTGACCCTATGCCTTAGTGTGTGATATACCATCATACTATCTTGCATCCTGCTTTCCCTTCCAAACTCAAAAATAATTGCCAAAATATGAAAAAGCTTTCCATAAGAAATGGACCAAGTAACAGATATTAAGTGGAGACCTCACCTCTCCCCTTCAAAGCATCAGTTGAGCAGTGAGGACAGACTGTTATACAATTAATATGAGATGTAATGCATCAGATGGGAGTAAGTAATCACTCACTTTACTATCACTGGACTTTTTGAAAGCTCGTATGTGAGTAAGAGATTAATTATTTACCTTTTGATTGTGTTTTTTTAGCACACTGAACTTAACTACTGTCTAGAACACTTAATCAAATTTCCCCCCAAAAGAATACAGAAGAAGCAGGTGAGGTCTAAAGAACAGCAAAAAAAAGTAGGGTGTGCGAAGCTTCAGGTGCTGATTCAATTTGGAGGAGATTCGGCTGGATTCAGCAGCCAAATTTCTGAATCTAAATCAAATCAGGAGACCAGTAAAAAGGTCCAAATTGATTCAAAGGTCTCCAAATTGATTCAGAAAAGATTCAGAGAGCTTCAGAGATTGTGACAGTCCCCGCTCACTGCTGCCAAGAGCTGGATCCAGACTCTGTGCTGGTAAGTAGCGGGAAGGGGGTGTTGAAGGAGGGGACAGTAGGGAAACTCCCACCAGACCCCATCCTTTGCCTGCTCCCTCAGCCCCTCTGAGCACCCCTGAACCCTGCTTGCTCTCCCAGCCCCCCCACCCCACCCCCATGACTGCCCCATCTGACATAAGCTCCCGGCTATTTAAAAAAAAAAAAAGTCCCCACTTACCAGCTGCTGCAGAAGCCATCAGGGCTTCTGGGGGCTCATAGCAGAGCCCCCTATGCAGTGCAGGGCAGTGGGGGGCAGCAGGGATTGCCCCCTCACCTGGCAGAAGCCAGTGATTTTGCAGCTTTTATTTTCTCTTAATGAGCTGGGAGCTGGGGCTGGGTAGGGCAGCCATGGGGGGGGGTAGGGGGTGTCTCATGGCAGAGCCCCCCATGAAGCACAGGGCAGTGGGGTGCAGCAGGAATTGCCCCCCCCCACCCTGGCAGCAGCCAGTGAGTGGGGCTTTTTTTCCCCCTAAAGAGTTGGAAGCTGGGGCTGGGAGAGTGGATGGAGGCTCATGACAGCACCCCACCACACAGCATGGGGCTGTAGGGGGCAGCAGGGTTCACCCCCCCACACACACACCTGGCAGCAGCTGGTGAGTGCCAGGCTTTTTATTTTAAAGAGCTGGGAATCTGAGGCCAGGCAGGACTGCCATCGATGGGGCTAGGAGAGCATGCAGTGGATGGGGCCCATCCAATTTGTCAGTGGCCAAATCTCTGAATCAGATTCGGCTGAATCGATTTGGGACAGTGATTCAAATCACTGAATCGAATCACCATCCTCCGAATCGGCCAAATCCAAATCTGAAGCAAATAGTAGCCACTTCACACAGGCCTACAAAAAAGATTACTGAATTAAATTAGAGAGTTAATGGAAAGATTAAATAGGGGTGGTGTCTTATTGTATATATTGGGTTACACTACCTATGCTGTACTTTCTTTTCTTTTTTGGTATGCCTTAATGTTATGGCCAACTGGTATTTTCAAGAAATGTTTGAACATAGTACATGACATAAAACAAAATATTCATATAATGGATAACAAATAGCCTGTAGCCTTTGCTTAAGTCAGGCACTGAATTTAATAAGAACTTTGTTTGAAAAATACAAGATTATCCCAGTAATGAAGGAAGAGAGTCATAAAATAAAATGTGGGGGGCGGAGACACCTTATCCCATAAGTAATTCATTTTCATTATGCTTCATAAGTGTTTGGATAATTTGTAGCATTTATGTCAATGCAATAACAGCATTTGAAAGATTATAACCATGAGGCTTGCCATCTTGGAAGATCTATTACTCCACTACAGTGTATTTTAAAGAACTAAATGTCAGCATCAAAATAAAAAACATTGGTCTCAGAAAAGTGTGATCCCTCACATTTTCAGTCATTATGCTTGCATTTATAAGGCTTGAAATGATGAGGTAAAGGTCTTAATATTGTTGCCTTTTATTTCTTGCCCTTTTTTAAGACCCAAGAAAAAAATAGCTTACTTTCATTTTTTTAATGAATGATAGTTAATAGGTCATTTTCAAAATGATGAGTGATATCTTATGAAGTACATGCCATTAAGTGGTCATAAAAGTGCTTAAGTATAAAAGAGTCTGTGTTGCTGTAACTTGTGTGGCAGGGCACAGGAAGGTATACAATGAATGAAGTTTGTAGGAGGGGTACTTAAATGGATACTGCTTATTTTACTGCTCTCCTGGCCCTTTGGCATTTAAGTTATATTAGGTTAGTTTTGGACTCCTTGGCCACATCTGCACAAGATTCTGATTGTGCAGTCATTACTGCACGCTCATTTAGTACTTGTATAAGTACTAGTTTATACAAGTACTAAATAACTGCTCAGTAACTGGAGTTACTGCTCAGTAGCATGGCCAAATGACTTTTAGGTGATGCTGACTGTGCAGTATGCTTCCTACCATGCAACACTACTGCACAGTAGTAACAAGCTATTGCTAAATCAGTATCTTGTGTTGATGCAGCCCTTAAGAATCTGTTAGTATTGCTTGTGGATTGTAGTTCACAACACTTATCAACCCCAAATTTGATCCCTGGGTTCCATATGTTATATGCCAATCATTCACATCTAGGAAAGGCTAGATACAGATGTATTTTACTTTGGCTAGTAAATGTTAATGGAATATCAACCCATTCTGAATGGAAGGTTAACTTTGTCATAGTTCATCCTTTGTCACTTCTTCCAGGGAATACTGCTGTTTCTATAACTATCAATCCACAGAAAAAATTATGCAGTGCTGTATGCAATATTTGTATGTACACATAAAAAATAAAATGAAAAGTTATTTTTGCTTCAACACATTTTCCTTAGTAACTATTTTCAACAGGATACAGTTAAAAGGAAAGACAAAGAACTTGGGCCAACCAAGCCTATAAATTTGCTTCCATGAAATACAAAGAAACAGAGGCTAAGCTTAAAATTGCTGAAACAAAATGGGGTGAAATATAGCAGTAGCATTATTTTCTGCTGCAGGTTTTGGATGCTTTTCTTTCCTACTGGCTGGTTTGCCGCTTCAGTGTGAGACATCTTAGCAACTGGCCAAACAGATCTTGGATGCTGCATGAAAAAAAAGGCATTCAACCCAAAACTGGATTCTTTGTGAAGATGCTAGTTGCAATAATTCATTATGGAAAAGGAACAGATTGAAGTTGAAAGATGTCATCCTCTAAAGACAGAAAGAAAGAACACAAACTAAAGAAACATCATAGCCAGCCACAAGTTTATGAGGATAAGGTGGGATAGGATTCAAGTCACTCTTTCCAAAGACATCAAAGAGCTGGAAAACAAACAAACAAACAAACAAACACTACACGTGATCACCAGCTACATCACCACAGTGGCACACTCCCCAGGTAGAGCACACTGCTACAGTGATGTAGCGGTGAAATCTACCTGTGTGCTGTGCGCACAGTAATTGTTCATACTGCGCTGTCCTTTAGTACTTCCAAAAGAAGTACTAAGGCATGGCAATGTGTAGACATGCCCCAACTGAGTAACTAGAAGTAACTAGTTACTCTAGCAACTGAGTAACTAGAACTAGCAATATATCTACATAGATGGACAATACCTACTACATTAGTTGGCCATATGGCACTTTTAATGTAACAGGGTCCACCTACAGTGGTGACTGTGGTGCCTCTGATGGCCCTACTACACCTATTCTCTTGCCGTAGCTCCCCCAATATAGCCTCACACTCTCACTTGCCACACCTTGATGTAAAACTTAATATACTAAGGGAGTTGCCCAACAGAGATCCAGTGTTAGGCCTTATGGGCTCCTATACATGTTCACAGACCCTGCTCTGATGCACCTGAAATCCATAGATCATAGAAACTGATGTACTCCGGCAGCTTTCTGCGTCATGTGTATCAGCATCTCCGCAATGAAAAAATAGTGACAGAGTGCTTTAAAATAAAACATGTTCAATGAGCTCTAGTTCAAACCGCTCCACCACCATTTTTTTCAGTATGGGGGTGCTGATCCATGTGATGCATGGGCGTTTTAAATTAGCACAACTTGCTAATTAAAGCATCAGGCGCCACATCCTCCAGCACATGTAAAACTTCCCTAGGTTTCCAGTCTGTCCAAAACCCTCATGCCTTAACCTGAGCAGGACTCCCCCTCTCCTGGTCTGCAGTCTATACCCACTTTTAGTCTCCACTTAGCCTGTAGTCTTCAGCCCTCAAGCCTTTACCCTTCACTGACTTGGGTCTATGGCGCCTTTGCCCTCTATACAGATCTCCAGGTGCTTACCCCTCCCTGTCCCAACAGGCACTCTTCAGGACACTTACTCCTTTAGGCACCTCTCTCGGTACTAGTCTCTACCTCAGTGCCCTAGGCCACAGCCCAAGCTTCACATACCAGGACCCAAACCCATAGCTCCAGATGCCTGAGTGTATCTCTGACCTTTGACACACACTCTCTGCACTGGATCCCCAGCCCTGCCTCATTATGCTGGGCCCTTGAGCCACAGGCCCCAAAATACAGGGTGCCTCACTGCCACCCACTGTGACAGCACCTCTCTAGAGCACCCCTTCATGATGTCCTCCTCCCATTTAAGCCACCCCAAACCTCACAGTTAAACAGATTAAAACAGAAACAAAACACATAACTTATCTCCCTGTATACGACTTCCTGAAGAGTTCCTGCTGTAGGAATCTGGGCCAGTTTGAGCCTCTAGGCCACAGCTCAGAGTTATATGGTCCCTTCTTTCTTCCCATTCCAGCCCTGGCCTAGCTCTAAAAATATCCTCCATATGTCTTCTCTAATCTATTTTCACTGCTGCCTTGCCCATTTCATGCCCTGTGCTCTCATCTTGTATCAAGTCTTTTGTAAAGATTCACAAGCTCTTACTCCTTCATACTTTTTTTTTTCATATACTGCACCAAATATTTTCCTTAGCATTTTGTTTTCAAACATTTGCAGCCTTTTTCCCATTGCCTTTGTCAGTGTCCAGGATTCACATCTGTATAAAAGGACAGGTTGAACAATTATATAAAACTGGATTTTAAGGTTTTTTTCTGAGATTTTCCATGATGTCATTACTTTATCTAGGCTCAGCAAGTGTACATTAGGACTCAAAATTCTTGCCTTTATTTTTTCATTTATTTGCTTGTCCTCGGTGATTATTTTTCCTAAATATTTGAATCCCCCTATCATTTTCACATTGTCATTCCTTATCTTCTTATAATCATTATATTTTATTTCTGGATGTGATCATGTATTTAGTCTTGCTGAAACTGATAGCAAGCCCACCTTCTTTCTTTGGTACTTAACTCTATGATTTCTGTACAGTTTCCACCTCTTCTCTCAAGCAACATTTGCTGATACCTGCTGCAGTCCATTCAGCTGAAGATCTTTTCCTGCTTCAATGACTATTATAACTTTCTCAAGCATCAAATTGAAAAGCATTGGTGACTCTGCATCCCTTTGTTTGACCCCACTATTTATTGATTTCTATCAGATCTGATAACATTCCCTCAATTCTCACACAGTTCCTTGATTCTTTAATGCACATCTTCGTAAGGCATACCAGTTTTTTGGGAATTCCAAACCCCACCATGATTGACTGGGGTGACAGTAATGAACTGGATCATATGCAGTCTGGCCTAATAGTTAAGTCTCTTGTATTGGTCAAGGCCAGAGAAAAGGATGTGGCAATAATGGACACATGAGATGACAAGAGCCTGAACAAGAAATGTAATTCCAGGGCTGAATAGTAAAGGGCATGTCTCAGAGATGTTATGTGGAGAAAATCTGCCAGACCAAGCCTGAATACGGGTATCCAGCGAGAAGTCTGGATCATGAGTGATGCCCAGGTGGCAGGCCTGAGTGACAGGCTCTCAGTAAGATGGTGCTGTCCCAGCAGATGCAGGAAGGAGATATTGAGGGTATAGTGGATGAACTGTTTCATTTTAGTCATGCAGATATTGAGGTTGCATGTTGTCACGGCGGGGTCCTTTAGGAGGGCCGTGATCTCCTCGAGGTCCCTCGCTCCGTGTCAAGGCTGGCCCAAGGCACCCTCTAATTCTCGCCCACCACGTCTTGCTGGTAAATATAAGGTTGGGAGGCTGCCTATGGCTCCCTGGGCACGGTTACTCGGGACCTCTGTCCCCGTGTGTTCCTGGACCCCCTGGGGTCTCCCGGTGTAATGGGTGCTCCCCAGGCACCCTAGCCCTATGGGTTATGCGTGGCTCCTACCACCCCTAATACCACGCCCCAAGCCTCGCAGATGTAATAGATGTTGGTGTGTCTGCACTAGTGCCCCTTCCTGGGCTCTCTCTAACACAATATCCCTCACTGGGACTCTTGTCCCCTCTGGGACTTCCTGCCGAGCCACTGGTCTTTTGGGCCCACCGCACTACCACCCTTTCTGATACGGGCTCATCGTGCTGCTATCCCCTTTTGCCGGGGACAACCACAGCACCTTGCCCTTCTCCTGGGGTGCTATGCCACTAACCCCTTCCGTCGGGGTCCACCGCAGCACCCTGCCCCTGTCCCGGGTTTTCCGCGGTGCTAGCCTGTTACCAGGCTCACTACTCCTGTCCTGGGTTCCTCAATCGGGCTCCTCTTGGGCCTCTCAAACATTGCCCCTCTCGGGCTCCTCAATAATCGCCCTGCCCTAGGGCTCCTCAGTATGGCCCCACTCGGGCTCCTCGGTAATCAACCCTCCCTGGGGCTGGGGTCTATGCACCCCGCAAGTGACGCCCTTGCTGGCGTCTGCTGCGCCCATCCTGGGCTTCCTAATACGGCGCTCCCCCTCTTTGGGGCTCGCCGTGCCCACCTCGGGCTTCTCAATGCTGCCCCTCTCCGGGGCTGGGGTCTACATACCCTGCACACAACCCAGGGTCAGTGTCCCCTGTCCGCAACCCACTGGTTGCGCTCTTCACTGCCAGTTGCGCCTGCACTGGCGCTGCGCCTGCACTGGTGCTGGGGTCCCCATACCACTGGGGTACCTATGAGGATAATGCGCCCTCTTGGCGCTAGACTGCGCCCTCACTGGTGCTGGGGTACCCCACCCCTATGGGGTCCCTATGAGGACACTGTGCCCTCCTTGGGTGCTGGGGCCCCCACACTCCCGTGGGGCCCTTTATGAGGCCTCCTCCAACCCCTACAGCCTCACCCAAGCCTCCGGTGTAATAACAAAGCCTGAACACAAACATAAACTAGAGCCTCCTGGCTATAACTAAAACCTATGGCACCTAGCCACTACAAAGTAAGGTGCCTGGCTATAACTCAGCACCATTACTCCCACCCTTGGAGCTCTCATGAGCTGTACTGGCCATCAGGCTTCTACCCATCTCTCAGCCAAGGGAGCTCCTGCCTCTCTGGCTGCTGGCAGAGAACTGCCAGCTTGGCCTCAGCCCTGGGCTTTATAAGGGCTAGGCCCTGCCCCTACAGGCAGCTGGCTCCCCTTAGTTGCTCCGGCAACTCGCAGCTGCGCTTGTTACCCTGGCAACCCTCAGCTGGGCTCGTTATGACATGCCAGGGCTCTGTGTCTCTTTCCCTGGCAGTTTCTCCTCTCTAGGAGCAGGAGCACCGAGGTGCCCTGAGACACATGTCAAAAGAAGATGCCACCCAGGTTGGCTGAGATTTTTTTGGATAGAAGGAAAGTGGTCTTGTTATTCCCCCTTCACAGCTGGAAAACCTGAAGTACTCATGACTTAAAAGGTCTGTCAATGCCATGCAGCAACACAATGGGAAAGGCAGTAATAAAACCCAGTCAGTCTGAGCTCCCAGCCCCTGCTATATACAGAGATCCTGGCCATTTTATCTACCTTAACTGCTGATCTTTTAGTAGGTGTTTATCTGGAGGCCAGTCAAATTCTGCATCACCTTCCCACACTCCTGGCTTTTCTACCAACACCAGCTGTTCCATCAGACTTCAAACATTGTAATAATAAGAGTACTTTGCAATAATATTTCTGCTCTGAAAAGACTGCAACAGTCTTTTCATCCACTGGCTTCAGCAGATCATAGAATCATAGAAAATAAGGGTTGGAAGGGACCCCAACTTTCCAACCCCCTGCTCAAAGCAGGACCGTCTCTAACTAGATCATTCCAGCCAAGGCTTTGTCTAGCTGGGTCTTACAAACCTCCAAGGGTGTATATTTTAGCTCAGTGAGAGCTGATCATTTACAGGCTCTGGCAGTCTCCCATACCAACATACACACTTTTTACATGTAGATAGAGAAGCGGTTAGCTGGGTTAGCCTAAAGTAAGGCAGAAGGCAAGGCAGGGTAGCATCTTAGAGACCAAGTAGTTCAGAGAGGTATAAACTTTTGTAGGCAACAGCATTTTGCCTTTGATCCATCAGTCAGTCCAAGGAAATTCATTGTATTGTATCACATCATTGTATGAGGGTTGTTCAGCTGCTGACCCACGGGTCACAGGTAGCCAGAAAAAAGGTTAATTTGTCCCCCCCGGGGCACCACCTGGCTGCTGCTCCTTCTATCACTCCAGCTCCAGCAGCAACTGGGAGCTCCAGGCTCCTCCTCCAATCTCCAACTTCTACCTCCTGCCTCTGCCCCATGGGGCAGGGCAGCACAGCATAGCCTACAGTGCCAGGAGAGCCTCCAGCTGGAGGAGCCCATGTAGTTCATTGCAGCAAGGAAGACTTCACTAGGGGTGAAGCCAGATTTTACTGAAAGGATACTTAAGCTTCCAAGAAGAACTGTACTGCCACTGGAGACAAGCATTTCTCCAAATTCAAAGTCTTGTATGTGTGGCTTGTTGGTCTAGGGGTATGAGCCCCACTTTGGGTGGGAGAGGTCCTGGGTTCAAATCCCAGACAAGACCTTTATGATTGGCAGGGGCAAAAGGTATCTTGGGGCTGCTGAAAAATGTTTGTTACGGACCTGATGCGGTGCTCAAGGCTGGTCCCAGTAGTTGCAGGGGTCCAGAGTGCCTTTCTCTTCCATATATCTTTTGAGTAAGGCTAAGGATATTATCCTTCTGCACTACTCGCCCTTGGTGAGACCATAAATGGAGTTCTCTATCCAGGTCTGGGCACTGCACTTTGGAAAGCATGTGGCAAAGCTCAAGAGAGTCCAAAGGAGGACCATGTGCACAATTACAAGCCTAGAGATGAGGTCATACGAGGAGAGGCTGAAAGACTTGGGGCTGTTCAGCCTGGAGAAGAGAAGACAGAGAGGGAATGTGGTGGCAGCCTATAAGTGTATCAGGCCTGGCAGAGCATCTGTTCACCAAGGCCCCCCCAGAGGAGGACAAGAAATAATGGATACAAGCTCATTGACAATTGCTTCAGGCAATAAGAAAAAACTTCTTTACAAGTCAAGTGCTGAGGTTTTGGAACAGGCTCCCCAAGAGGTGGTACAGTCACCCACCCTGGCAATCTTGGCTGGATTGTCCACCCTGGCTGGACATAAGGAAGAATTTCGTTGCTGTCCAAGCCCCCAGGGTCTGGGATAGCCTGCTATCGGAGGTGGTTCAAGCTCCTACATTGAACACCTTCAAGAGAAATTTGGATGTTTATCTTGCTAGAATCCTATGACCCCAGCTGACTTCCTGCCCTTTGGGCAGGGGGTTGGGCTCAATGATGTTCCGGGGTCTCTTCCAGCCCTAATGTTTATGAAATCTTCAAAAAGCATCTTGATGCCTACCTTGCTGGGGTCATCTGATCCCAGTGGTCTTTCCTGCCCAAGTGCAGGGGGACTGGACCCTATGATCTGTAAGGTCCCTTCCAGCCCCTAAGAACTATAAAAGGCAGGGTGGGTCAGAGTTCAGGAGCCAGATTACAAGATCCAGAAGGAAATCCAGGAGCTGAGTCCACAATACAGGCCAAGGCCAGAGTCTGGAAACTAGACGCTGAGTTACCAGGTCCAAGGAATAATCCACAGGTCAAAGTCTGAGAACAGAGCCAAGCAAGATCAGGAAATAGATCCACAGGGAAATCCAAAGCCAGAGTCTAGGAACAAAGCCAAAACCAGGGTCAGAAACTAAGGAAGCCAGAGACTGTGGGGACCAGGAAGCTTGCCAAAGCAGACCAGATTCAATACTATTGCCTAGCCTGGCACCTGATACCACAGATGGGACTAAATAGATAGACTGAGCTCCCAGCAGCCAATCAGGAAGCCAGCCAGTTAACTAGCTGGGACAGAGCTTGTCAGCCAGAGACCCCAAGGCAGATGTGGCTGCCTGGGCAATTACTCCAGGCTGGGCTGCCTGCTAAGGTCCCTGACAATGACTCTCTTCTAATACTATTATTAACTTTGACAAAGTCTATATAAATTTGATGTAAATCTTTCACAATATCCCATTTCTTTTCCTGTAAGAACCTCACTGAAAATATCTAATCAGAAATTAATTTATCTTTCTTGAACCACTCTGCTAATATCACACCAGTTTTTGAAGTCTAATGTATCAATTAAACAATTAGGACTAGGGTGACCATACATCCCAGTTTGGTTGAGACAGTTTAGGATTTTGGAAGCCAGTTCTGGCTGGCTGGTGAAAATTAAAATGAGTGTCCTGGGTGCAGGGCATGGGGTGGGGAGGTGAGGTGGCATAAACTGTGAAATAGGAACCTCTAGCAAACAGCAAAATTACCCTAAAATAGGTTAGCTTGATTAGTGGAATGACCATTAAAAAGGGGAGATGATTGTTAACATCTTTGAGTAAAGAACAGGCAATTGACTCCTTAGCTGCCAGAATAGTAATACCAGAGCTGCACCATGCCACCCATCTCCCACTTCTGCCAAAAGCAGCAACATTGTTGGGGGGTGGTCAGTGTCCTGCATTTCACATTGTCCCATATAGTCACATTACTTTGGACTAGATCCAGAAAAGAGTCAGTGAGATAGTACCTAATTTTAAGGTGCTTGGATCCTGGGGTGGAATAAACTCCCTTGAATAAGGCACCCAAGGTTCTTATACAATGCATGGAAAGCATTAATCTGTTTGTGTGGAATAATCCAATTTTATAGGAATAGATGTGTGTTAGTTATGCTTGCCATCTCAGACCCTTTAAAGAAGAAAAGCACAGGAACACAGAAAATCAGTGTTAACTTGCTTAACCCTGACTTGAGCTAGCTTGCCCAGAATCATAACTTTAGGCATCCAAGAAATTTTTACTATCCAAAACTTTGTTGCCTATGGATTTTCATGCCCTACAGGATTAAGTGGCAGTTTCAATATTTAATATTAGATTTACATACATAAATTGCAGTTAAACTCCACTTTTGAGGATCTGTTCCTTAGAGTATTATTAATACCTTTTTTTGCTTCATATTGTATCATTAAAGCTGCTTGATTTGATTTTTAACTTTTTAATAAAGCATATTTTTACTGCAGTCTAACTTTCAAGCATATTTCTATGCGAAACTGTCCATCTAACACTCCTTTAATTTCCTCTGCCCAATATCCATTTACTTTTATTCAGATCACAGCAGAAGTAGTGATATGAACTGTATTTCACAGACATCAATTTCACAGCCCTGTAATTTCAAAGGAACACGGAAATGAAAAATTCTTGAAATCTAGATCCTGATATGTATACTTTATGCAACCATTTCTTCAAATTGTATGATGTAAAATCCAAAACTCCTTTGAAGATCAGCTGAACAACCATAACATTTTACAAACTCCAGATTCTTTTAGTAAATAATAGTTTGATAATCTTAATACAAATGCTTATCAATCTTCAAATTCTCTATAACCATGGCATTCAAATTAGACTTTATGGGCATCTGGGGGGTGGGGGCACACTTTAATTACAGCAGCTCTCAGAAGACACTTTAACTAAAGTGCTCACAGCGTCTTGTGTAGTCAGTGTCTTGTGTTTCATTGAGCTTTAGTTAAAGTGCCCCCACCACCATTTTGAAACATGGAAATGCTGAATACAAGTGACACCATGTCATAAGTTATGTGCAAGCTAGTGAAGTTGGAGGATTCCCACTGTTGTAGAATGTGAGCAAGGAAGACAGGACATCTATAGCCAAAAGATATTTAAGTGAATTGGGGAGAGTAAATTATTCATTTAATTTAAATGAATTTGTCATTTTCAGAGAAATACCCTGACCCTAAAATTACATGGAGATTACAATGGAGGTCGTATTGTACCTCAAATTGCCAATTTCCTTAACAAGTTGTTAACACTTTCTTTTCTAAAAGATTTACACTATTTCTGAAGAGTGAGGGGAGGTTAAAAAAAAAACAAACATTTCTCACCCCTTTTACCAATGAGATTGCAGATACTTATTTCCAGCAGTTTTCCTGCCTTGCAATATACACACAGCGATAGAGGTTGTTGTACTTAACCCAAACAGACCACAGCATGACCTCAGGCACTCTGAGATCAGGACCTAACTTTTTGTTTTAAACCAACTGTATCTTTTTCCCTGTTTTAAAGCAGTTATTTTTAAAATTACATTCTTACTCTTTCCTCTTACTTGCTCTAGAATTTAAAATCAGTTGATCTCTTATTTTTTCCTTCCTTTCCTTCTAAACACTTTCCACATCTCTCTCTCTCTCTCTCAAGAACAGCTGCCTCCCAGCCTGTTTTTATACTTTGCTCTATTCTTTTACTTTGGCCTTTACTAAAGGTTTTTCTGTCCGGGTATGTTCCCCCTAGCCTTTTCCCAATTAAGGGTAACCTACAAGGCGGTGGAAGCTAGAGTTTAAAGGCACCCTATATTCACCCCTGCCCATTCCCCAGGGTGATTATTATGCGGCATTTTGCAGAGACTACCCTGCTACAGGTAGCTCTACGCACTAACCACACCCAGGAGGGTGGCAGTTTTAGATCATAGCCATGACTAAAATTTTTACTCTCGTGCTATGATCTCCTTTAATTCTCATGGGCACACTTCCTCACTTTTGGGCATCCTGGCCCCTTCTTGGGGCAGTTGAGATTTCAGGCTCCTGTCTCTGGTGGCTCTAACAGTGCTCTTTTCTCTGTGCCCCTTCTCTGGACTGCTAGATCACTTGGTCTTCTAGGGCCCTGCAGACCCCTCTCAGATCTCTCTCTCTCTCAGCTCCCCTCAGAGCCTCTGGGCTCATTCAGTTTTATTCTGTCCTGATCTACCCCTCCTGGACTTCAGGTCACTGACTCTGCTTCACCCACCTTTCAGACACCTGGCTTTCCATGCTCTTTTTTTGGCTGGGCCCTGCTCTTTAGCACCCACTCTTAATTCCTTTCTGTGCTCTGTGAGTCTGTTTTCAAACACCTTCAGAGATCTCTCACTTTTCAGCAGGTTTCTGGATCTAGCTCTTTCAACTCTGATGGCAAAACTTTCTCCAGCAGGTCTCTCTCTAGCAACTCTCTAGAATCCCAACACTTCCTTTTTTTAGGTCTTACCTAACTTTCAGTTTTCATTTTGTTAATAGATCTTAACCATAACCCTTTTTAGGCTACAGGCTTCACAATCCATTCTCATCAGTGGCCCCTTCTTGCTTTGCTCTCTATAAACCAATGCATCCAGCAAATCTTGATTTCTCTCTCTCTTTCTTACAGCTGCACACTTTGTGCTGGCCTTGCCTTCTACAAACCAAAAACGATCTGTCTCTCTTCCTCACAGACACAGAGTCCAGTAAGCTCTATTTTAACTCCCTCCAAAAGACCACAGGTGACAAATTGCACACCACACACAATTCCTTCAGAAAAACGTTTTCCTATGTTAGAAAGGAACCTTCAAACTATGCTTCCACAGAGAAAAAACAGAGCATGCCTCTGATTAGCTCACTGCTCTTTCCCTGCCCAGAGTAACTCAAAGTAATGCTGGGCACTGATCTCTGTTTACACAGCTGTACTGATGTTTCCCAAAACAAGCTGTTATGCTCCTGTAACAATCTCTATCTCTTCTAGGCCCTTCCTGGAGAGGTGGGAGGCAGGGGGGAGAACCAAGTTTCTCCTCACTTCCAGTCACAAATTCTCTGCCACTGCCTGAGCAGATATCCAGTAACATACATTGTCTCTTTCTGTGCCACCAGCTGCCTCTATTTTTTTTTGGCACACAGGATCCCAAAGTATCTGTTTCACATTTCTCTAATGGTCTTTGATCTCTTTGAAGCTCCACTGCCTGCATAACACTTTACCTTGCTATAACTTGCACTTGTGTGTTCTCTGTGAAGTTTGTAAGGTATAAATTACAACTGATCTTGTAACCATCCATAAAAAACTGTAACCCTTCCCAAGGACCCTGTCATTTACACAGCCTTTCCAGCAGAGAGATGACTTTCTCTGCTCTCTCCTAGCTTCCTATTGCAAACACAATAGAAGGTTCTTACTTAATCCCAAGCAGACCAGAGCATGTACTTCTGTCCACTACTCTGCCTGACCCAGACAAACAAAGTTTTCTGGTCAGCAGTAAGAAACCACCTCTCCTGCACAAAATTTACAACCTTAGTCACATTTACTATACAACTTTACCTTACTACAAATTTTAACTAACCTCTTTAAAATGCCTCTTAACAGTTAGGTAGACAGAGGAACAGATTTTTAATAGCTTCCCATAAAAGCCACATTGCTGCTGCCTCCTGTTTCATGGAGTGTGGTGGTATATTATATATCTGCATATAGTTCTTAAATTTGTCCTTTAAATTTGCAATGGTATAGGTGTCTGTTACTGCCTGCTTGGTCCATGGGCTATGTCCAAATTGCTGCAGCACTTGTTTTAAAAGACTCATATCTTGCAGATATGTAGGCAGGGGATCTTTGACATCTTTCACATCTGCCTCACTCTTTACTGTCTTTCTTTTGAACATCTTAACTTCCATCTCATGTATTTTTCTTACTGCTTAAAGTTAGTTACTGTTTGTTATTATTCAAATCTAGTATACTAGTCCATAAAAAAGTGCCAAAAAGTCCGATTTCCAAGATAACCAAGTCCGAAAACAAAACTCAAACCAAAGCAATAGACCCCTCTCTATCAGTGGTCTGGACTACTCTGGCAATCCATAACCCACAGGTGGGCTTCTAAGTATCCACAACTCACAGGTGGGCTTTCCAAGTCAAACAAATTGTCTAAATATCCAGATACCCACAGGTTGGCTTCAGATTCTCTAAGTCACAACAAATTACCTATCTCCAGGCATTTCTCTAGTTTTCTAATGTGATCAGTCTAACTCAAGACCACTATACCTGGCACTTCTACCACCAGGTGGTGTGCACACCTTCAGATAGACAAACACATACACAGACAAAACTTACTATACAGATAACATACAACTGATCAATAACTGTAACATAAAACCTTATTCACCCCACACACATTCTCCACCAAAAATGTTATTCACATTGCCAATTGCTCAAATCATGAGTGAGACTTCATTGTAAAGGGGGATAAGACAAGGTGCCGCATTTATTGATTACATGAGTTAGACATAGAGGTTCGGACACACCGTTCATACAAACACACACAAATCATCATAAAAATCATTACACACAGGCATACACATACACAAAACAACCATTTCATCCACACATACACCAGATATAGTTACCAGCAATAGTTGCTCATGGGTGGCCAACCTGGGCTTATTGAGTAGATGATGATGATTTGAAGATAGCAGATTTGAAGATAACAGCTGGAGCGGGGTGAACAGATGCATCTGTGCTCCAATGAAACATCAGTAGAGAAAGAGATTCACACAACTTGGCATTTTCAAAATGTTCTTTTATAGGGATTGGCATCCTTTGTTTCAGTGCTTTGAGGTTTTTCCATATCCAACTTCTGTTTTTGTGGTTGTTCTTCTTTTGTCTTCAGCTTAGCACAGCCTTGGAGTGTTCTTGCTGTCCGTCTGGCAGGATGGGTACATTCCTTCTCCTTGTTATCTTCTTTGTGCCTTTGGCCTAAAAGGGATTCTTCAGCCATTCATTAATTAGTTTACTGACTGGTAACTTACATTTGGTGCCTTGTTCCTTACATAAACAGTTACATCTTCTTCTCCCGTCTCTATGCCATTCTTTCACCATTCACCCTTTTACACACACTCATACATAAAGGCTATGCAGAGTTTATTCACTTATGTCAAGCAGATGGACACAAAATTGAGTTTTTAAGTTGCTTACAGGACAAGACTAACATGATTACATTTCACTACTATAACAATCTATGTTAACATCAGCTACATTTGTTCAGTTCATGCTACGATATAAAGAGAAGTTGGTTTTGCTTCAAAGATGGTTTACAAAAAGTGAGGAAAACTGGGGCAGATCCTGTGTGGCTGTACGGTACATGTGCTGTTCAAGCTCAGTTTCTATATAAAGAAGTTGGTACTTTCCAAAACAACTATTCTGTCTGCAAATTAAATCATCAGTAATCTAACAGGCTTGGAAATCTTTGTCTCCCAGTTGAGTAGCACAATCTATTATCCTCAGATCAGTGACAAAACTTACTTTTTAATTAAAGACCTTTAATCCTGTGTCTAATCAATGAATAGTGCAGACTGAATCATTCATCCTAAACATTATCAATATATGGAAATTCTGATCTCAAATTGGATGAAGTTCTCAGTAAAGTAAGAAAAAAGCAAACATGTTAGGATCTTTAAGAAATGCTATGACAGCATATTGTTATATTGACTAACTAAATCAGAACCTTATCTTCACTCCTTTGGCACAGTTCCACTAATGTAAAAAAGTTTTTCTTTCATTGACTGACTTTGTACGAGCAGAGCACATGATATTGTACTTACATCTTAATTATCCTTAAAGATGATTTGAATTGCATGTTAAAGTGGGGTAGATGAGCAGAATTAAATATAATAAAAATGATCCTTAGCCCTTAAAGCAATTTTTTATTTAATTTTTCCAAGAGTAAACTATCCCCTGAAGAATGAATTCATAGCAAATCTTATGAGAGTTCTTGCTTGGTCTCTATTTTGATTTTTTTTGTATAATCTTTGGAAATATTTCCTAAATGAAGGCTGGTGTCCAAGTGGGAATAAGTACACAGAAAATTAGGGTGTGAATTTACAGTATGCGAGTTACTCCTCATTAATATCCCTGCAGAGACTCTTAGCATGTAATAAAAATATCTCCATGACTCAGGATGTGATTTGGGAGCAGTAGTGGCTAGCAATTTAGTCTGAGAGTGATCTGTACTATATAGAGCTGTATGTAAGACACTGTAATGGTACATGAATACATTTCTGGGACCCACTCTGCAATCACATAGTTTTAAGGCACATGGTCAAAGATTGGGTCCCACTTATGCACACATTTGCTGATGTCAGGAGCCATACTAGGAATGCAAACTAAGGAAGCTAGAGTGGGGGATAAGCTGCCAAGATTGGGGGGGGGGCATAGCAGGCCTACAGGGGGGTTAGTGGGTCTAGGGGGCTATGACTGTGGGACAAAGCCCCTGTTACTTTAAGAGGGGATTGCAGCAGAAAGCATTGGTGTGAGCTTAGGCCAACTACTAAGCAGCTCAGATGTACAAGGTGCAGTGGAGAGCAGCAGGAAGCTCCTTAAGCCAAATGGGGACACATGGGCTCAGTAATGGAGCTAAGAGGGCCATGTGACACGAAAAGGAAGGAGCTCGGGGAAAAAAAAGCTCAGCCCTGAGGCAGAGCCATTAGTTAGCCCCTGCTGTACAGATATAAGAGAGCTCCTGTTTGCAGTAGTGGCTGCAAGGTAACTAGCAGTATAGACAGGAGTTTGCAGAGTATAGAGACCTGAGGTGAGGGTACAAGTTTACATTAAGGACTGAAAGGTTTGTGCTTGCATTCTGTGTTTAAGTTACCAGAGAATTGCATTGTGGCTGTAAAGGAGGCCACAGGAGGGTGCTCGAGTAACACCTTGTGTTTGAGCCCTGCAAGGGCCAAGGACCCATACAGCAGAGACAGTGAAGGGGCTGAGGCTGAGAGGGCTGATCTCTAAACAGCTGCACAGACTTGGAGTAAGAGCCAGAAGGATAGGGGAGGATGTAGGCTGTGGTCAGAAATCTTAAAGTGCAGGTAGGGCCAAGAAGGCCCTGACTAGCACCCCAAGGTGATAAGGCCTGGAGAGCCAGGATCAGTGGCAAGAGAGTAAATGTGGTGACAGCAGGGAATGAGTATTGTGATGCAGCCAGTAGAGGCATCTTGTCAGCAGATGGAGGGTCTGGTGGCATGGAAGACTAAGGATACAGTAAAAGAAGAGAAGGGAACTAACAGATAGCACCACCAAGATCACTCCAAGCCTCTAAGGCAAGCTCCTTATATGTTAAAAATGTTACTTCAAGGTGTGGTAGGAAAGACAGCATAAAGGAATACACTGAAGAGCCAGAATGAGGGCAGGATATGTTCAGCCCCTAGGAGGCATATGGGAGGTGGTGAGGGAGTTGTGTGACAGGGAGAGGGGGATTAGGAGCCCGGTTAAGATGGAGGCGGTGGGGTATGAAAAGCACAGCTATGGGGCTAGGGTAAACAGCTGGGCTTCCCCAGTCCTGGGGTTGCACTTTGAATGTGTACAGATATATACACATGTATAAGTACATCAGGCTAACCTGTATCCAATGTAATTTAGTGCATATCCTCAGGTGAACTAAGTTAGTTTGGCCCAGTCATTTTTTGTCTATCCTAAGTTCCCTGAACATCTGTACAGATCAGCAGTTGGATCAACCTAACCCTAGTTAGGATGATTTAAGTGTAGCATCTGCATGTACTCTGAGTGAAAACACAAGAACTTAATATGTGGTGGTCACTGCGCTGTAGGTGCTGTACATCACTTCACACCCTAGCTAATATCCTATGTGGATGAGGCCTGAATTTCTGGGTTCTTTTCCATGTGTTCTGCTGCATCCTAATTAGAATGATTAATTAATGCGTTCTAATTAGAATGATTAATCAAGTCTGCTGTAGCATTCTAATCGGAACACTCCAGTGTACTGAAGCATCTCATGTATTCAGTGTCCCATGTTTCAAAATGGTGGCAGGGGTGCTTTAACTAAATTTGGTCAAATGCGACTGCTCTAAATTAAAATGCTACCCCTGCTCCCACAACCCCAGAACACGTGCATAGGCACCATTTGTCCTTACCTAATTTCAATAGTTTTTCTAGTACAGATACACTGCTGAACATTATTGCTAAATATTTTCAAATAAGTAGTATTCTTGAGCAACTTCCTATATAATCTATGGTGCTCACTTAGGTACAGTTAAATTGCTTCCATAAAAGACAAACAAAGTTCTTTTTTCTTAATCACCCTTATTTTAAACATGCCTCAAAAACACAAGGAGCCTCATGTTTCACCCACGAAGCAAGAAAACTCACCATTAGCGTGTGCATGAAGGATTTTGAAACACAGAACTGCTTCGTTTGATTTAATTTATGAATAGGAAGTTTTATGTCATTACAGCTTTATAAAGCCTTAATACTCTGTTAACTATAATTTATGGGACTCAGTCATTTCATAAACCTTGATATAACACACTATATCTTCCTTTATTACAATATGTTGCTTAGCAATGCACAGGTCTCACTTAAGATGCAGCTGCCTGCATTTTAATGGCTGTTTGTCTTTACTTAAGAGATACCATCAATAAAAAAACATATCCTTTTACATATGGAATGACTATTTCATCTTTGTATTACAGTTGGGAAGGTTGCCAATATTAAAGAGGACCTCTCTCTCTAATTTTTTTCAGCCCGTTGAAATCAGACAAAAAAAGTTCACTTTTCTATGGTTGTGCACATCACTGCCACCATCTCTTCCCATTCCCCCATCTGAGAAGAAGAAGGAGGAAAAGACACAAAAAAAAGAGCAGGAGAACAGTTTGTAGAATCTTTAGGATGCTGAAAAATGGGGAAGACGGGCACAGAGAAAACTATACATTAAGCTTTAATGATCTGCACCTGGATTCAATCACCAGCTTCAGCCTAAGTACTAGGCATTGGAATGCAAAATAACAGTGGTTGAACAGCTGGAAGAAAATGCTCGCTCTCAGCAAGCCAAAAATCATTAGGGTTGTATGAATGGACTGTGGCTTTGGTTTTATAACACTAAATTGCTCAGTTCATATTGGGAGTTTCATTCACAATGAATTAATTTCATCAACCATTTGTATTATAAAAAGTAACGGTAAACAAAAGCCACATTGCAACATTGCTACTCCTTAATTGGTCCCCAGGAAATAGTGAAGTCACAAGCAATATCATCCACACACAAGCTGCTCAGACTGTTTGCTGTGAAGAATATACTTGCTAACTTTGATTCTTCCTTCTGTTTCTAATTTTTCAAAACGTTAACATTTGCCATTATTCAAGGAGGGCTTTGCACAGACCGTTGGAAACTATTTGCCAGCACCTCTTAGCTATTTTCCTTTAAGTACTTAGAACCCGCCATTTAAACTTTGAGATAGGTCACCTAAATCACCTAATATGCTTTTTCTTCCTTAATTGTTTGTGCCAACCTTTACAAACAGGTGCAATTCCTAAAGAAAACTTTGGGGATATGGTCTGCAAGACCATAAATACACACTGATGTCTGACTTTACAGATGGTTTTGACAGAGAAAGTGAATGTGTTTGCAATCAACTGCAAGTGATTTAGTGTATACAGCATTTGATTTCATAACAATTCATTTAAAAAACAAGTTCACCACTATTCACCTAATACTAGCATGTATACAATAACATCCAAGAGAAAGGTTTTGAAAACTAAAGTCACCTGCTTGATTACAAGGAAGTGTTATTGCATTCTTTCAGACTCTTTGGCTTTATCTTCTTACAGGGTTAGAAAGCTGTATGGCACTTTGCTTGAGACTGGGTCTGATCTGCTCATGTAGCTTTTTTACTAGTGTATTCCATTAATTTTAGTAGAGTATTTTGTTTTACACTCATTCAAAAATAGAACCGGGCCCATTGTAAGTGTCACATAGGGTTCAAGTCTAGTTTTAGAAGTACAGCCCATCCTGAACTTTGCTGGCAGCAGCTATATGCATTCGGTATCTCATACCTTAATTTTTGCAGCGTAGAGGTGATTATCAAAGATTTTTCAAGTTTAAGTTTCAAAAAGCTGGTCAACTGAAGTAGTGTCTGGACAGTAAATTCATGTTCTCTCACTCCTGCTGTGGACAGGTTACCTCCTGAATGAAAAACAATGTAACTATGTTCACACAATTGTTCAGATAAGCTAACTATCTCAGGACAGACATAATTGGTATGGCTGATCAGCCATGATAATTAGCCCCCCCAAGCACTGCATGGATGTGGTTACTTTGCTCTGAGTTTACAAGGTAGCCTGCCTACAGCTATACACTATCTTTGAGGGTACTGCAACTTGGGCTGGTAAATTTACCAATTGAGAGGCGATATGATCCTCTTAAAGATTTCCAATATGCTGCCTATTTTGTATTTTTGGTGAAAATGCCATTGTCTCTGTTAAAATTTAATTAAAAAAAAGAAAACAATTTTGTTTTCATTTTAACACATTTTCTTTAATAAAATAATATCTGGTTTGTTTTAATAATAAGGACCATAATTTCATTGTTGAAGGCCCTCACAAATGTTCATGGTTTGGACTAAATTGTTCAGAGGCCTCTAAGTGTTCAGAGGCTAAGCAGATTTATTTTTATCATTTGAGCTTGCAAAGTAGAGTTCGAAATGTCAGCCAAAAAGGTTTTCTCATCATTTTTTTTAGCACTCTTTTTGCTGGTTCCAGCTAGACCTGGGAACCAATGACAAAGATTAGCAAAAGCCTGGGATTGGGAGGTAGGGGGGAACAAAAGCCCCCAAACCCAACCTCAATTGCTAAATTAGTTTATTTTCTAACCAGGCAAAGGTTTGAAGAGTATATTGTGGAATGTATAGTTTTGCCATCAGAATTCATGGTGCTGCCAAATGACTAAAATACAAAAATAATGTTAGATGCTGTTCTAGCAAACCTTAGCTAAACAGTACATATAGGGTGAGTACAAGCTAGAGTGAGTACAAGCATTACATTTAGATCATCCTGACCGAGCTTAGAATGATCTAAATGAATAAGCATGCAAAGATTCTCAGGTCTTAGATCATCCTAAAAATGGCAAACAATTTCTAACATTACTGTATTTTCTCAAATATAAAATGAGGTCCCGCCTCCTCCAATCAGCATGGGGGGAAAAGCTCATCTTACATGCACATACAAGGAAGCCTCATTGTCTATCATTAAACTGCTGCCAAAAACAGCATGTACTTAGTCATGGAAACAAACTTATGAAGCTGATTAAATGCAGCCCATACCGAGCATGACTATAAAATACATGGCTGATATTGGGCAAACATACTGATGGGAACTTCTTTCTCCTTTGTGGTCCTTAAAAAAGTAATGGGCAGTTGCTCCCCCAGGAGGGAATGAGCACTGGGCCTGGTGGTACTTCATTACCAGGCTGGTACCCAGAGAGGCCGGAGCAAGCTCTGACACCCTCCCTTTGTGCCAAAAATGCTGATGGGAACCTTTTTTTATTATTATTACAAAACAAATAAAAGAAACTACATTAAAACAAAACTTGAAAACCTCCCCTATAACAATCCCTTATTTTTCTTAAATCCCTTTCACCATTAACACTAACCTTTCATGAATCACCCTGAAGCCCAGAAAGCAACAACTTCCACTTCATCCCTTTGTTCTTTTGAAATAAACACTGCCATTCTTCTTTCCTCCATCTCTTCTCTGCCTTTTCCTTTCTCATCTGGTCCACATCTTCATCCACATAGTATTTCAATTCATAAATTGCCAACTCCAAGTATTATCTTCTGGCGAACACCAGTACCTCGACCAACAGTAGGTTTCTCACCTTCCATATCGCTCCTGTCACACAAAGTAGTATGGTTCTCAGTCTCTGCATTTCCAGTCCTTTGGACATTAACCCATACAACACCATTTCATATGTTAAATCACAGTTCATAACAATTGCCCTCAAAAAATGAGATACCCTTTGCACAAAAAGGCAGTCCCAAAATACATTCAGTACAGATTCTTCAGACCCACATCTCTCTCTTGGGAATACCATAATTTTACCAAGCCCCATTTATGCTGAATGCCTCTCACATATTGGGAAGTAGAGGAAATATAGAAAGAATATTCCATATCATCATCCATAGGATATCTGTATGTTCTTCTTTCACTTTATTATCTGTCACTTCTTTCCACACATTTGCCACCTGTCTTTTGGTCAGATCCCCACCTATTGTTATCTTATCTTTCTGTTTTATCATATTAATCACCTTAGTATGGTCTTTCAAATGCTCTAATCCTACTACCTCAAGCTGATTTACTCTTACAAAGCTTTCCATCTTTGCATAGTAGGCCGGTGGCTGCCATGCCCATGGCTTTTTTCCATTTTCTCCTGTACATGCCCCATCTTAAACTTCTTCCTGCCAGGTAACAGCAGAAACATGTAGTCTTCCTCACCCCATCTGTTCTCTCTTTATAGAAGATACTTCTAAAGTATATGTACACAAAGCTTTCCAAATCTGGCATTCTCCAAATGCCTAATTCCCTGGCTTTGTATACCTCTGTTCTGGCTACCTTTCTCTTTTACTCCCCCCCCCCCCCCCCCCAAAAAACACACACATCTGCCTCTGTATCCTCCTTATCTGTTGCCATGATGCCACCACTCCCACATAAAGGATGATTGGCAAGAATACTGTTTCCACCACAGCTACTTTATCCTTGAAAGATAACTTTGTACCATTCCACAATCCCAACATCTGTCTCACTCTTATCTCTAACTTCTCCCACACTTTTGTACCTTTCCCTTCAGCTTCCATTAAGATTTCCCAAGATCTTGATTACACCCTCTACCACCTACAGCCTGAATTTCTGTAAATTCTCCCAATTCCCCACACCCAACAACTTACTTTTCATCTTCTTTAATTTCACCCTTGACACCTCACCATAGTCCTCAGTATGCTTCAATACCCTCTTGATTGATACATTGTCCTGAGCCACTATGTTCACATCATCCATGTATAATGTACATTTAACCTCTCTTCTTCCTGGTATCTTCACACCACTTATTGGATTAGCATCACAAATTCTCTGTGCTGACGACTCCATCACACACGCACACAAAAAGATAGGGGGAATGGGGGACATTCCTGTCTTACCTCTGTTTGTATGCGGAATGCTTTGCTTGACTTCCTGCTTTACTGATCATCTTCAAACATGAAATCACGTTCAACCCTTTCATAAGATTTTTCCAGGTCTAAATTCTTTATTACCACGTTTCTTTCCCTTTCTTGTACATCCAATATGACATCTCTCATTAACCATAGGGTCTGGTGTATCTTTCTCTCAGGAATGGCACACATTTGTTTTTCTGGTATCACATCTGGTTAACAGTCATGCATGCTTTTGGCAAATACTTTTGCCATCAATTTGTAGTCTATGTTTAAAATAATTATTGGCCTCCAGTTGCCCAATATGTCTTCCTTTCCTTTCTTCCATATCAAAAGTACCACACCTCTTGCAAAATCCTCTCCTATCTCCTTACTCTCCATTATTTCCTAGTATATCTCTATTATATCTGTCCCCAGCCATTGCCAAAATCTGGTTGTTGCACCAGACAGCAAAGCTAACCTATTTAACAATTTCTTTGCCTCCATTTTTATAAGCAGGAACCAGGTCACCCCCCCCCCCCACCACTGGGACCCCCATAGACCCCAGGGGAGGCGCACTCAGGCCTAGGGTCAGAGAGGACCTAGTCAGGGAACTTCTGGAGGGACTGGACATATTTAAATCAGCAGGTCCTGACAACCTCCATCCCAAGGTGCTGAGGGAATTAGAGATCATTGTGGGGCCCCTGGCATGGCTTTATGAGCATTCATGGTGCTCTGGTGTTGTGTCAGAGGACTGGAAAGGGGCCAATGTGGTTCCCATTTTCAAAAAAGGGAGGAAGGAGGACCCAGGAAACTATAGGCCTGTTAGTCTTACCTTGGTCCTGGGGAAGCTTTTTGAGAGAATTATCCTGGCACGTGTCCATGAGGGGCCAGCAGGGGAGATTATGCTCAAGGGCAACCAACATGGGTTCATTAGAGGCGGGTCCTGTCAGACCAACCTGGTGGCCTTCTATGACCAGGTCACAAAATCCTTGGATGCAGGTGTCGTGGTGGACGTAGTCTTTCTGGACTTTAGAAAGGCCTTTGACACTGTCTCTCACCCCATTCTCATTAAAAAAAACTAGAAGACTGTGGCATCGATACCTACACAGTCAGATGTGTCACTAATTGGCTAGAGGGCCACACCCAGAGAGTGGTGGTGGATGGGTCTTATTCGACCTGGAGGGATGTGGGCAGTGGGGTTCCGCAGGGCTCGGTCTTCGGGCCTGCGCTGTTCAACATCTTCATCAGCGACTTGGATGAGGGGGTAAAAAGCACCCTGTTCAAATTCGCAGATGACACTAAGATGTGGGGAGAAGTGGGCATGCTAGAAGGGAGGAATAGGCTGCAATTGAACTTGAACAGGTTACAGGGGTGGGCAGATAAGAACAGGATGTGTTTCAACACTGACAAGCGCAAGGTACTGCACCTGGGGAGGAAGAACTAGCAGAATATCTACAGGCTGGGGAACTCCTTTCTCATCAGCGCAGAGGCAGAAAAGGATCTTGGAGTCATTATTGATGCCAAAATGAACATGGGCCAACAGTGTGGGGACACGGCCAGGAAGGCCAACCATACCTTGTCATGCATTCACAGATGCGTCTCATGCAGGCCTAAGGAGGTGATCCTCCCCCTCTATGAAACACTAGTCAGGCTGCAGTTGAAGTACTGAATCCAGTTCTGGATGCCACACTTCAGGAGGGATGTGGACAACATGGAGAGGGTCCAGAGGAGGGCCACCTGCATGATCAGGGGTCAGCAGGGCAGACCCTATGATGAGAAGCTAAGGGACCTGAACCTGTTCAGCCTTCACAAGAGAAGGCTGAAGGGGGATCTAGTGGCTGTTTACAAACTAGTCAGAGGGGACCAGCAGGCACTGGGGGAGTCCCTGTTCCCCCGAGCACTACCAGGAGTGACTAGAAATAATGGTCACAAGCTGGCAGAGGGTAGATTCAGGCTAGATATCAGGCAGGTGCTACTTCACTGTCAGGGCAGCTAGGATCTGGAACCAACTTCCAAGAGAAGTGATGGTGGCTCCTACCCTGGGGGTCTTTAAAAGGAGGCTGGATGAACACCTTCCTGCGGTCATTTGACCTCAGTACTCTTTCCTGCCTTGGCGGGGAGTCAGACTGGATGATCTGCTCAGGTCCCTTCCGACCCTACCAACTATGAAACTAAGACCTACCTGCAACAAACCTGTGCTGGCTATCCCTCAAGATGCTGCCATCAACCAGTTGGTTAAGAATGGTCTCTTTGATAATCTTTTCTGAGACTTTCCCTAGGACAGAGGTCAGGCTGATGGGCCTATAGTTTGCTGGATCCACTTTCCTCCCTTTCTTGAATATAGGCACCACATTGGCCTTCTTCCAATCTTTGGGCACTTCACCAGAGCACTAGGAGTTCTTGAAGATCCATGCCAGGGGCTGAGCTATGGTGCTTGACAGCTCCTTGAGTACCCTGGTGTGTAAACTGTCAGGGCCAGGTGACTTGAAGGTATCCAGGCTCTCAAGGTGTTCCTTCACAAGGTCAGCATTGATGGATGGTAAGGAATCACCCTCATCCAGGTGTTCCCATCCTGTAATGGGCCTGGGGCATTCCTTGGGACTGGTGAAAAACTGATGCAAAGTACCCATTTAGCAAGTTGGCTTTTTCCTGGGCCTCGGTTGTCAGTTGTCCCATCTGCTTTAGCAGGGGTCCAATGTTGCCCTTGCTTTTCCTCTGGCTCCCCACATATCTAAAAAAGGACTTTTTATTGTCCTTGATATGTGTAGCCAGTTGGAGTTCCATCGCAGCCTTGGCTTTTCTAGTTCTCTCCTTGCAGGTTTGGATCAGTGCAGAATATTCCTCCTTGGAGGTGGATCCAGTCCTCCATCCTTTGTAGGTCTTTCTTTTTAGATGCAGGAGGTCTGCTAGTTCCCTGCAAAGCCAAGGGGGCTGCTGTGCCTTTTTGCTGCCTTTTCGATCTCTCCCTTGAGGACCAACTACTCTTCCTGAACTCCCCTCCTCTTAGGGCCTCACAGACAAGCCTCCTGAGCTTGTCTAAGTGAGCTTTCCTAAAGTTGAGGACTTCTGTATTGCTGGCTGACTTGCCAGCTTTATGGTGGATGGTGAAGGTGATCAGCTTGTGGTCACTGTCACCCAGCTTCCCTTCGATTGTTAGGTTACTGATTAGGTTGCCCCCCGTTGCCAGTACCAGGTCAAGCAGCGCTTTACCTATCTTCAGCCCATCAACTTCTTGCATCAGCTAGAGCTCATCCACACCTGAGAGAAAGCTTTGCGACTATTCAGGTTTGGCTGAGCGCTCTTCCCACAAGATGTCTGAGTAGTTGAAGTCACCCATGACAACCATGCAACGGGAGCATGCAGCTTTAGTCAATTCCCTGGCAAAATCTTGGTCAAGCTCTTGATCCTGGGTAGGAGGCCTGTAATACACTCCCACCATTGTGTCCTCTCTGCCATGTTCCCCATGGATTTTAACCCAGAGGATCTCCAATCTGGGCACCAAGGTCAGCTTCCAGGGACGTGTAGCTTTCCTTGACATAGAGAGCTACACCCCTGCCCCTTTTGTCCACTCAATCTCTCCTGTACAGGGTACAGCCATCTATACCTGTGGTCCAGTCATGGGTGGAGTCCCACCAGGTCTCTGTTATCTCTTTGATATCATAATTATTTGTGTTCAGCAGGAAGATACAACCCTCCTGTTTATTCCCCAAGCTCCTGGCATTTGTGTGCAGGCAGGAAAGTGTCCCTTTAGGAGCCCTTGCCTTGACTACAGCTTGTTTCAGGGCTGGGGCAGGGGTGGGCTTCCTTAAGTGCCTTGGCCTGCTGGCTTTGCAAGGGTTACTCAGTGGGCCAGCAGTGGCAGTACTCCACCCCAACCCTCAATGGGCTTAGTTTAAAGACTGGTGGAGTAGGTCAGCCAGTCTGGCTGAGAAGAGCCTCCTCCTCAGTGGAGAGAGGTGGAGGCTGTCCCTTCCCAGCAGCTCACTGCCTCTCTCACCAAAGAGCAGACTGCGGTCATGGAAGTCAAAGCCTTCCTGATGACACCAGCACTCCAGTCTTTGGTTTACTTCCTCGATCCTCCTCTCCGTCCTCAGTCCATAGCCCGATACTGGGAGAATTGAAGAAAACACCACCTGCACCCCCAACCCCTTTAGCCCCACTCCCAAATCTCTGTAGTGTTTCATGACCTGGCTGGGAGTGCTCTGAGCCATGTCATTCATGCCCACCACCTCCTTTAATAATTCCTGCTTCCTTGCCTGAAGTTCTTCTAGATCTTCCACCCTCTTCTTCACTTCTCTGTGACCAATATTTCTGAAAAAATCTGTTGTTCTTCTCTTTAGCATAGTGCACTACTCCCAGACATTTTTGTTCTGTCTCTTCAGAGTCCTCCATCCACATATTCTTGAAAAGTCTTGCCATCTTGTAATAACTGAACATTTAACTTCCACAACACCTTCCCACGCCTTCAATTTTTCTAAATTCATTTCCATTCTCAGCATCCAGCAATCATGGAAGGTCACATCTAAGATCTCCTTCTTTCCAATCCCTAGCCCATTTGACGTTCATACAATATCAGTCCTAGACACTTGTCTCCCACTCAGTTTCATCTTCATAATCACTTTCTCATTAACCCATACATCTTTTAAATCTCCTTCTTTTATTTTATTATTCAGAACTTTTGATTAGCTATCTAGCTCTCACTTCCCTCCATCCCATCTCCTATCTCCCCCCTCAATAATTTAATTGAAATCCCCCACCAGAATTTGTTGCCTACCTCCACCTACATACACCTCTGATTTCTTAAACAGGGCTATACTTCCGTCTCTTTCAGCCAGCACATATACATTAAAAATCTCTGACACTACTTTCAAACTCCACCATCACCTGTTGCAGTCTCCCTTCCACAATCAATTGCAGTTGCCACATTTCCATTTCCCTACCTTTGAGCAAAATCTTGACTCCTGTCACTTTGTTTTCATCTGACCTCGCTCACCATAATGGTCCCCTATACCCATCTCTACAAAAGGTTTGTAATCCCTCTCCCGTGGGAATCCACACTTCTGCAAATATATTATGTCCACTTTTATCCCACTCAATATTGGCATAATCTTATCCCACCTTGTCCTTGATAACACATGGCTGACATTTTTAGATGCAATACACAGTCATGCTTGTCCATTTCAATTTCACATCTCTAACACTGTAAGAGTCTTCTATGATGCTGCTTGACACCATTGGATCTAATCTTCCCCCTCTGGGCATTCCCATAGTCTTTGCCAGTTGTTTTATTGCTTTAACATTTAACAAAGGTTTCCCTTTCTTCTCCCCTGCACTGTTCTGCTCCTCCCCTCCCCCATTAGACACAGAACACATTTGCTCTGATGATCTTTTCATCAATCTGCCTCCCTCCCCCTCTTTCTCTTTGTCTGCTTTCTTTCTTGTAAGCTTCGTTGCATACATTTTTTTTCTTTTCTCAGTTTGGCTCTCTTCTTATTTCTCCTGCTCTATCCTCACTCCTCCTCCTTCCTGTATTGTTCTCTCCTCTTTCCCCTTCTCTCCTCTGTCTCAAAGTCACTTACTCCACTTATCTTTGTTTTTCTTCCTTACTCTGTTGCCAGCTGCACCACTTCAGCTACAGAAATTTCACTCTTCCTTCCCACCTCCTCCTCCTTCTGGTGTTTCCTCCACTGTCATGCATTCTGGCTCAACAGCTTCTTCCCTGCTTTCTCTTTCCTGCCTCTGCTGCTCCTCTGTAGATCTAGCTTTATTTGAGAAGGACCATGGGCATCAGTGCTGTAAGTGTCCCTCTTCCCTGCAAGTAACACACTTCAATATTTCTTGGCACTCCTCCTCCCTGTGCCCTTTCTTTTCACATCTGTAGTATATTGTACACTGGCAACATGCATCCAGGTGTTCTTCCTACCCACACTTGCTACAGCATTTAGGCTATCCAAAATGCATTGTAAACACTTGGTGTGGCTCTACTTGGATTACTGGTGATAAGTGCATTATTCCACCAGGACTCCTCTCTCATCCACCCCCATTACCACCCAAGCTCTCCATGATCCCATCCACCTACCATATTTATCACGTATCTTCTCAACGTATTTCTCCAACAATTTCTCTATCTCCCTCATCTCGAGCATATCCATATACATTGGAATCATTATTCTTTCTCTTGTCTTTTATCCCACAGTAAAACTTATCCACTTAAGTTCTTCTCTCTCACCTACTGCTGCATACATCTTCCAAAAAACTCATAACTTTCTTTGTTCCAAGAGGAAATTTCCCAAGACTTGCAGTTAGGGAGAGTGAACAGGCTATTCAAATGTTCTGCTTTAACATGCAAAACTTCAAACAATATTTTTTCTACAAATTCATATCTATTCATTGTCTGACTTCTCTGTTCTCCTTCCCCTGTTACTAACTCTTATTCTCAGGAATAGATTACCTGCTACTCTGTCTCTCACTTCCTCCCATCTTCCTTCTCTTTGCAGATCTGGCTTATTCCTCCCACTAATCTTCCTCTTCCCTTCAAGCACTTTTTCACTATGTTGCCATTGCTTTTGTGGCCATGAGTTTGAAGATTGAAGTTTAGCTGCCAGAATGATGACATTTGATGTGCTTTCACACTTAGCAGGGAAGATAACAAGCAGGTTGTCATCTTCTTCCCCATTGGGCTGTCCGGAACCACATTTGTACAGGACACAGAAGGTGCACAGAAGGTGCACAGAAGGTGTGCCTGTTTACTGAATGAATGGGGCATGACGGACTTGCTGAAATGTGTATTCAGTGAGATGCAGTCAGTGAACCACATTGCAAAACTCCTGCCCTGAACTTACATTTCATGGAAGGATTGAAACAATCTATTTACCTAACCTGGATGTCATCAACAGGCTATCAATCCTCAACGTACAGCTTTAATTAACCTGCACCTTCGCTGCTGATGCTTGACCTAACTATATGAAAGTAGTTGATTCATTCCTTATTTCTCTCTCCTGACCTCCTCCCCACCTCTTCTCCTGTTCTTCCTGCCAACTAGACTCTTCCATCATTGCTTTCTTCAATAAAGCCTCCTCCAAAATTGCTGATCCCACCACACCTTTCTTTCCTATCCTTTTTTGTCCCTTTTTACCCACCTTTGTCTATCCTCCATCAGACTCTGGATCTTCACTTCTTCTCTCTGATTCACTTCTCTTGGTCTTCTTTCCCTTCCATAACTGTCTCTCTCCTATCCAAGACCATCACTGATGCTGTTCTAGACTCCAAGAATTCCTTCTCTTCCTCCTCCACCCCAGTACTCTGTCACTTTCTCCCAAGCACTTCTGTCATTATTCCAGGCAGTAGGTCTGTGCAAAATGGCAGCATTCCATTTCAACTAGCATTTTGACATTTTGACAGAACAGTGTTCTGTTTCAACTTTTGTTTTGAGTTGAAATGGCTGTTCCATTCCATTCTGTTGAAAAGTTTTGCTGTTTTGACCCTGTTTTGACATTTCACCCATAGGATATAATGGGGAAGGTTAAGACAGGCTATAACTTTGTCATTTATGGCCTGATTTGGATGAAACCTGCAGGAATAGTAGCTCCTTCTGAGGGCATGAATTATGCCAATTTTCAAGAGGGTAGGTTCTGGGGGGTTCAGAAAAACTGCACCCCAAAGTCTTGAGAGCAAAACTCATGTCACATAATGGTCACAGTGTGGACACCCTAATTGTAAAGTAGTTTTTCCTAATGTTGAACCTGAAATGAGCCTGAAATGATCTTCCAGGAGTTTTTGACCATTACTCCTAGCTTTCCCCAAGGGTGCCCTGGTGAACAGTTGTTCACTGAGCCGTAGATGCATGCTTCTGATGTAGTGGTAAGCTGCTACCAAGTCCCCTCTCAGCCTTCTATTTTTCAGGCTGAAGAGTCCCAGGTCCCTCAGCCTTTCCTCATATGGCTTGCTGTGCAAGTCTCTAATCATATGGGTAGCCCTTCTCTGGACTCTCTCAAGCTTTACCATGTCCTTGTTAAGGTGCAGAGCCCAGAACTGGATGCAGTACTTCAGCTGCGGTCTCACCAGTGCTGAGTAGAGCCGAGTAGAGCAGGAGAATCACTTCCTTGTAATGGTTTTCCTGGAGATGCATCAATTGATGCATGCCAGCGTATTGTTGGCCCTGCTAGCTACAGCATCGTACATCATGTTCATACTGTGGTCAATTATTACCCCCAGGTCTTGGTGACAATTGATGAGGGATCTTCAGTCCTTCTGCCTGATGAGAGGCAGCAGTTGCACAAGTACCCATGTCATGAGTTTTGCATGTCAGTAGGTAGGGGTGCAAGGTCACAGAACCCCCCTGCACCTATCTCCTTAATCTGGCAGGCTTTGTGGTTGCAGCAGGGCTTAGCAGCCAGGCCCACCTATCTCCTTAATTTGGCAGGCTTTGTGGCTGCAGGAGGGCTTAGCAGCCAGGCCTGCAGTGGTTCCCCCTCCCACCCCTCATGCCCCAAGACAGACACAGTTGCACAAGCACCCATGCCATGAGTTTTGTCTGTCAACAGCTAGAGGTGCAGGGCCCCAGAACCCAGAAGCCCATCACCTATCTTCTTGAGAGCTGGCAGCCTTTGTGGCCTCAGCAGGGGCTAGCAGGCCTGCAGCTTTCACCCTGCTGCACCTTAACACACACACAGTGTCACCCATGTCATGAGTTTTGCTTGTCTGCACCTTGAGGTGCAGTTCCCTGAAACACCTGTACCTGTATCCTTGAAACTTGACAGACTTTGTGGCCTCAGCAGGGGATAGCATCCCTGCAGTTTTGACCTTGCTGTGGCTTAACATAAACACATGACATGAGTTTTGGTCTCAAGATTTGGGGTGCAGGTTCTCCAGACCCCCTGTACCTATCTTCTTGAAACTTGAAAGACTTCATGCCCTCAGAACAGGCTACCATTCATGCATGTTTCATCTAAATCAGGCTAGAAATGATGAAGTTATAGGCTGCTTCAACCTACCCTATTATAGCCTATGGGTGAAACATCAAAACAGCCTTCGAAACGGCGAAACATTTTGACTTGCCTCATTTTGTTTCAAGGCTGTTTCAACCATAGCTGTTCCATTTCAATTTTGCTGTTTTGACCTCAAAACAGTGTCAAAACAAAACTGGTGGCGAAATTTTGCACAGCCCTACCAGGCAGTATACCAGGCCTCTGCCCTGCCACACTTGATCTTAGCCAAAGTCAGCTAAGAAGCTATGCTGCTGATGGGAAGCTACCACAAGAATAGGTTAGTGTGAAATGTATCAACTCTGAATGACCTAAATTACTTCGGGCATGTTTATTTCAAAGCCAGTGTTCTTAAATTTGCTCTTCACTTCCGTGTACTCAGGGGGAGACAGTCTGACAGTAAGGGGTGGGGTGAAGGAACAATAGCAGGAAGAAGTTGGGGGTGTAGAGAGTAAGAGGAGTCACATGACTGCCCCAGATTTATTTAGTTAGTGGCTTGAGGCAGGTAGCAGCTCAACTCCAGCTTTGACCCTGGGCCTGGGGCTGAATCTGAAGCTGATCCATTGCCTTTCCCAGGCCAAGGTTGTTCCTGTAGTGGGGAAGGGGGTGCATGGCTGAAGGAGTGTGGAGGAGATGGAGGAGACCATGGGGGAGGGAATGGGGTGAGACCTACCTGTGAAGCTTGGTGGGACTTGAGGTAGACAATGAAGCCTAACACCCCCAAACTGTCCCCTCCCCACTTTACCTGCTTATTTGGCTCTGGTTCCAGCCTACTCCAGCTAGCAACTGCCACCTATTTCTCCCTGGCTAGGCTGGCCTAGAATTAGGCCAGGGCCACTCCTTCTGCTGTATGCTCTGGAGCTGGAGAAAAGCTTCTGCAGAAAGTAAGAGGCATGGGGAGGGGGCAGAACTGGCAGGGCACTAAGGGGTAGGAGGCAGAGAAGGAAAAGGACAGAGGAGCCAGGAAGAAGATCTGACCCATCACTCCCACTACTTCTTTCCCTACCACAGTAGTGAGGGGTGGAAATTTAAGATAACCCTCCAATAATTAGCTTCTATAAATGGAAAATAATAGCACATTTTAAATTTGTCATGTATAGAATCTAATCAGAGGGGGGAGGTCATCTATAATTTGAAGCTGTTTTGGATTTGTGTAAATCTGATATTCAAAGCAAACAAACAAAAAAGGCTTGCATCATACTAAATATATATTTTTTATAAAACCCAGCACCCCAATGAGTACAAATAAGACAAGGAATGAAATCTGCAAATGCTGTGCAGAACATACAAGCACAAATACATTTGTATTAATTACATTTTTTTTGTATCTGTGCCAAGAATAGATGTGGAAAAAAATTAATTTGGTTTTAAACCAACTTTGTACTCCAGATCTTTATTATCCTGCTTTATAGGGTCTTGTCTGGCTCCTGGTCTGAGTCAGAGCAGCTTTGTGGTTACAGCTACATTTTGTTTCCCAGTAGAGAAATATAGAATAGCCTTGGCAGTGTCAATATGCCCATAATCTGCCCTCTGGCATAGCCCATTTAAAGGGTTTATGCTAGGTTGGAGGAGTTCCCAGAGGACTATTTCTGATCCTTTAAAGCTGCTTTAGTAGCTGGAACTGGAAAGTAAAGGAGACTTAAGGTAATGAAGAAATCAGGAAATGTATGTTACTGAATTTCATTTTTAATCCAAATCTGATCACCTCCTGTTCACAACCATGATGCAGTCACCCAACAATTGTACTAAAGCTTTTTTTTTTTCTGTGCAAGAGCCCAGCATGAATCTTATCTATGTGAGACTCCACAATAATGGGATTAATGTATTTTAAAACTATATTTCTCTTCCTCCCATAAAACAATGGTGTTCCCATCAACTTCAGACTTGAATTTCGGAGCAACTGCAAAGATCAGCCCTCTACCGGTCTTTTTGAGAAGAACTCAAATTTGTGAGAAAGAAGCTGGGGTCCAGGGAATATGTTGATTTTCTTTCTTTTGTCTAGATTTGTATTTAAAATTTTAATGCATTACATAGCCACTTAGAGACCTCCATAGATGCTTTTTCTTGCATGATTTGAAAATTCCAAATAAATAACAAGTTCCTGTCTGAAAGAACTGTGCACATGTCTTGAAAGATTTGATCTCCACTAAATTAGATGCTGAAATTTCCCTGAAGTGCAATGTCAGTCCCAATTAATAAAGAAAGGAATGATCATTTTGAACATTCCCATGAGACCAATGCTGTAAGTTGTAGATTCAGAAGCACTCATCAGGATAATGGTACAGGCTTTACTATTGTAGAAGCTTGGCCAATCTCCCTACCCTTTCCCTTCCCCCATCCTTCCTTGCAGAGTGATATTAATTAGTTGGAGAACATTTCTGTAACTGCTGCTTTGGGTATTCCATCTATATAATAAATGGTCTATTGCAGATATTGTGGTTCAAACCCTGCAGGAAGGCCAGTATATTATTGGGGGGGGGGGGGGGTAAATAGAAAAGACATGTTCTTTGTTTCTTCTAACTCTTCCCACACCCTCTTAGCAGAAGGAAGGCTTAGGAAAGGCTATTGAAAAAGCATTCTCCATTGTTAAAGCCAAGTAAAGAAGTATTTCTTCTGTGTACCACAAGGGAGAAGCATGCTTTGGTGAGCAAAATAACTTTCCTTCCATGATTACAGAAAAGTAGTGGTAGACAACATGAAGGGTGCATCTGCTTTGGGTGAAGGAAGTTTTACAACCATCTGAAGACTTGTTTTGGGTAAACACTCTGGTTGTAGACAGAGTGAGTATAGACAGACAAGCATTAATGGCTAGTGTCAGTGTCAGAAAATGATGAGCTATCTAGCTAGAAAACAACTGCTTCTGACCTTGGCAGAAAAAAGAATTGCTCTCTGCAAGCTCAATCATCTGACTCAAAAGAAGTAAATATATGGTCTTCATGACTTAACCACTGTCCAAAAAGGAAAGATATAAATAAAAACAAAAAAACCCTAAACTGAACCCTAAAGCACAGCAACTTTCAGTACAAAGAACATGTTAGCTTGATCTGCATATGGTTTAAAAAGAACCTTGAAATGTTCAAGTTGCCTAACTACAAGTTCTCTCTTGTGCATTAGGTGACACACTTTACCAGTAGGAGCCAAATCTATTTCAGTTGTTTTCCATCACTGGGTTCTATCTATCTATCTATCTATCTATCTATCTATCTATCTATCTATCTATCTATCTATCTATCTATCATCTCGCCTCTTTCTTTTATCACAATTGAAGACCTAACACTAGCTTGACGACAGTCATGCCATAACTTCCTTTTAGTCTGTAGCTGCATTATTACTTTCAGTGCTCCTGTAGGTCTCACCTCACAGTGCTGTGAGGTGAAATATTTCTTCACATTGTTATCTAAGCCTATTTATTTCCCATTCTGATATTCTGCTGCCTTTGTAAATGTGTTGGCAAAGAATCCTACTCTTCCCAATAATCTGATAATTGACTGACCATGGGTAAATGGCTGCATCTAACAAACACCTACTGTTATTGCGGAGACTTGTGCGTGTGTGTGACAGGACGTTATACTTAGCAAGTTAACTGCACTTACCAATGGAGTGTCCATGTGTTCAAGCAGTAAAATAAATTGATTGTATGGTACTAAATGAAATTGTATCCTAGTAAAGTTAGGATTTTTTCACAAGAGGAGCATCTCCAGATTCTAAGTAATACATGTTCACTTACCATCTGATCATGCCATGAATATAATACCAACACACATTCCCAGTTGTCAGTCCCACGCCCTGCAGCTCACCGGAGCCTTTAACCAACTATAGTGCAGTCCCGGGTTTGAGACCAATCACCAGTTCTAGTGTCATGCCAGGGCTGCAACTGACAACCAGCTGATTGCTGGTCCCACCCTAGCACAGCACTGCAGTCCTAAACTAGCTCTGAAGTCCCAGATCTGGGACTGACAATCAGCAGATTGTTAGTCCCACTGAGCACCCCAATGGAGTCTTCAGCCTGCCCCCTGTGGTCCTGCATCATGTCACACGTTGCATTTAGAGAACATAGTAAACATCACGGTGTGACTGCTCACAATGAGTTCTAACTTTTAATTGAGAATGGTAATACTTGCTACATTCTAGTAAAATATGTGATAAGTGGCCTGTGTAATGAGGCACTAATTTTAAAATCTTTGTAACATATCTTGCTGGGCTTTTTCACTTCTTTTTTCCTTATCACCAAATTTTCACAAATAGAACCAGATCCCTATAATACCACTTTAGTAGTATTACACTAGATATTTGTATGCTTTGTTGTTTATTCCTGAGTAAGCCGTAAATCTTTTAATATGAAATAATTAATTATATAGGATTTTTTTTCTGAGCTGCTATGGTTCAAGTGAATTTGAATGAATATAGGTTTTGCAAATTTTTATGACCAGTGATTTTTTGTATGTGTATTTTAAAGGTTTTAGGTGCAGATTCAGGAAATTTAAATATTCCCAGATTGGCTCCTCTACACTAGGACCAAATAAGTAAAGGAAAAATATTTGTATTCTTCTTTTAGATATTCTTATATAAAAAGATCCAAACTTTAATTAACAAGAAGACAGAAAAGATTTGTAGGATAAAAATACTTTAAATAAAAAAGCAACCTTTCTGATAAAATAGGAGGGGGAAATTATCTTACTACAAAGCGCAATAAAATGAGAGGAAAATTTTTAGCTTCTGTTTTAGAGACTCACAGGTGAGTGTGTATGGTCTGCGAAATGTGAAAACACTGGTTTCATTTAGAGTAAAAGATGGGGCTCTGCGAAGTGTTGGTCCCTGATTCAATTCGGTGGAGATTCATCCCAATTCGGTGGCCAAATCTCCAAATCCAAATTAAATCAGAGGACCCTTTAATCTCTCCAAATCGAATTGGAACCCTCTGAATCGATTCAGACACAGAAACAGCTTTAAATGTTTTTTCTAGCTACCTCTAGGTAGCAGGGGCTTGTGAGTGCTATAATGCTGGGGCGCATGGAGCATCCCACAGAAGCATGGGGGGATCCTTAGTGTGCATGGCAGCAGACCTGAAAGTAGACCAGAAACACTTCCAGTCCACTTCTGGGTCCACTGGAGAGCATGCTTCCCACCCCCCTGTGCCCTCCTGGCTCAGTGACTGGTGCCTCCTGGGTCTGGAGGGGGCACCTGGGCCGGGGGAGGCCACAGAGGAGCCCTTCAGTGTGCTCCGTGGCAGACTCAGAAGTAGACCGGAAGTACTTTTGGTCCACTTCTGGGTTCGCCACCAAGCACGCTGGAGCCCGGCCCCCGCTGCACTCCTGTGGGAAGCTCCATGTACCACAGCATTGCAATGATCATGAGCTGTGCCTATTACCTCCAAGGTGTGTAGAAAAAATGTTTAAAGCTGTGTCTATGTCCGAATTGCTGATTCTCTGAATCCCCATCTAATCTTCAGTTTTGGATTCAGCCGAATTGAATTGGGGACAGTGATCCAAATCAATGAATCAAATAGGGCCTGCTTTGCACACCCCTAGTAAAAGGACAGTTTGCAAAAAGTAACATCACCAGTTCAATTTTTAAGAAAAAAAACAACATGGAAAGTAGCATCTTGCATCAAAATATAAACTCTCCTATAGTAGTGTAAATTACTCTAATTTGCAATTTGTACTAAATGGTTCTTTAAAACTCAATTAAACTGCACTATTTAGAATGCATGGCAGGTGCCATATCTAATTCCTAATGCATTAAAATTAGATGTGATCATTAACAATTACAAGAACTGGCAGAGAAAGCTGTTGGCTTTGAAGGTTAAAAAAGAATATCGCCTACATAAAAGCTTTTTGTGAGCCACTTTGAAATAATGTTTCAACATAAGAAAAACGTAAAATGAAATCTACTTTTCCCCTTTTAAAATTCAGAATAGAAAATATGCAAAACACATTTAGAACATGTTTAGACAAATTTACTTTGTAGCTTAATGTGAGCTACAGGCCAAATTGGAAGAACTGCATCAAGTTAATTGCTGTCAAAAATGAAAACTTGTGCCTGTGCTCAAAACTTTGCATTTACAGTCTCCATATAATTAAATCACATTTAATTTCAAATATATGATATCATAATATCTTTCATAATTTATGTTTTTAACTCATTGCTTTTCTGAAAGTTTGGTATAAAACCCCCTTTAAACAGGTTGGTATGCCTGCTTCCTTGCAGGCTAACTTTGCTTCCCTTTGGGAAGTCCATTAGCCAGTCCTTCAAATACAAACACAGTCCTTGCACTAAACAAATAAATAAACCACCTTTAACTTACCCTCTTGGTAGCAAGCTTCTCTCCTGCCCACAAACTTTTCCTTCACCCAGCTCACTGCTCTATGTTCTCTCCTTTGAGTTTTTAACTGCTAGTGGTATATTCCCTCATACTTACCCACCTGAAACTGAGCTTCTACAACAGGGCTGTCTGCTCCCTCTTAAAAGGCTAGACTGCCCTGTTATACCCATGTCAGAAGCTTAAAAATATAACGTTTCTTCATCGCCTGCCCTACACCTCCTTTTTTATGATTTGCAAAAACTGCTTTGGATCAATTGAGGTTGTTACTGAGTGTTTAGCTGGTGTCTTTCTTTCCTGTCTTATAAGAAAGAGATCACTGATACATTTAATAGAATAGCAAATGAAGTAACAAATGTATATAGAGCAAATCAATTTTAGTGCCCAACAGCTTTGGCACTAACTCTTTATAAATTAACAATGCAAAGAAGTAGAACTTACAAATATTGACACATAGTTCTTTAAATCAGTTTTATTCGTGTGGCAGAAAGGTTGCAGGCTACTGATTGCAAAAAGCATTTTAATATGACTCCAGTATCAGGGACGATGGAGTGGAAATAAATGTATATTTCCACTGTAATCTAGCTTGAAGAATAAATCCCCCAAAGAACACTTTTCTTCTTCTGTATCTGTTGTTTAGCTGAGCAGGCCTGGAAGCTTAGCAAGCTTCTTCATGTTAATTTAAAGAAAAAAACATTTTTTTAAATTTTGCCTTTTAATTCCAGATGCTATAGTGTTCAGGGACATGATTCTATTTCTGGGGCTTTAATAGCTTTGAGATAGTGGAATAATATTTCAAGCTGATGTTAGACATGAGGCATAATCTCTCTTTTTGCTTGCCTTTATATAACCCCTTTTCTCAGGGTAATTACTAATAGTACAAGTTAATATGCCATTAACCTATAGTGTCTCGGATATGAATCAGTTATCAAGAACAAACACATGTACACACACATACACATATAATCTTATGCCCCAAAGGAGACAGCAAATCATATACACACACACATTTTAAATCCAATGAATCTGTGATTTGTATTTGGTATGCAGCCTCCTTTGAGGCACGAGACTACAAACATGAACGATATGTTGTTATTGTTAGCTGTCTCCCTTTTCAATTTAGAAGTTAGTAGTTGTGATTAGGTTTTCAGCTCATATGATGGAATCTCATGATTTAAAACTTCCCAACAATAAAAAGAAATAATACCATGCAAAATTTAATAAATACATTAAAAACATTTCAGGATGTATTTGTTGCATAACTACTAGAATATTGACTGATTTATTCTGGTTTTATTGTGAAGGTCAAAGTCATAAATAGTATCTGCTATTTCCTGCAACTGTCCAAAAGGCTCAAGCTCACATGAAGCTAACTAGTCAGTTTCAATCAATATCAGCAGAAGAAAGTCAGAATGAACAGTCTGTGAGCAGGTTTATGTGAACAGCATGTTCTTATTAAATTCCATCATGCAGTCAAATAAAGTGCCTTTGTTTTGAGCCTGAGATATTGAGCTACAAGGCTAACAGGATTGTTCAGTGGGGCTGTGATCAATGGCAAAGAAATGTGGGACAGCATAGAGGGTGTTATTATCCAGTTTCCAGCAGCATAGATGTTGGCATATTAGGAAAATCAAAATAAAAAAGATGGGTAGGTTCAAAGATAATATAAGCCCTTCCCTTATAATCTTTGCAAAAAGCTATGAGAACAAAATATGTTGTTTAGTGAAACTGAACCAAAACACAGCTATGTGGATTGATGAAGCACCGTGATGAAAACGCGACACTGAATATTTTATGGCAGTTGTACTATTTGATATTTTCTCAGGTGCTTAGAAGTTTGTCACACAGTTTTGTTTAACAATTTGACCAGAGAAGAGAGGTTCTTAACTGGTAAATAATTAAAATTCTTACATGCTGACCTGAGGTTTTTGTTTATAATCCTACATGGTATTAAAAAATGCAAAACATGGGGCTCAGGTCCTTAAAAATACTTAACATCTAACTGAATTTGAAATCAACAGGTGCTAGGCATCTACTTAATTTACCTCAGTTTCCCTGTCAAGATAGATATTTAGATGAAGGGGCACGTTTAGTTTAAGGGAAAAAGGTTCTTACCCAACCTTCAGGTGAATTTGGCTCAGTAACTCTAGTAGAATCTGATGAAACAACAAGATCAGAGAAGTCTCATCTACACAGAAAATAAGGGGAAAAGATGCAAAAAAGTGTGCTAATTATAGTATGTTTTCATTTTTTTCTATAAATGGTTTTATTGTAAATTGTTTTGCTTTAATGTTGTAAAATGAAGCTGTATCTTTTTTGTCTTCCCAAGATGTTGCGTTTACATGTTGTAACTGGTGGTTTCAAGAAAGGGGAGGAAATGGCAATTTGCCAGCATTACGGCTCATTGACTCAAGGAAATACGAAGGATTTTATTGCAAAAGACAACAGCTAGTGAATAGCAAAATGGAAACCCCCAAAAGAAGCGGTGATAGTTTCCAAGAAATAGAAGAGAAGAAACTGTTTCATTAAACAGATTTGTTACACAGATGCCATTTTCCTAGTACATCCAACAGAGAACATCATGCGAGTCCATCTCACTTTCAAAAGGCTAATTCTTTTCTGCACACCTATTGGGCAAGCTTATCCTATTTATTCTTTACCTCCCCCACTTGCTTATCTTGCTGCTGCTCACCTCATTCACAAGTGCTGTCATTTCAGATGGCATACTCCTGTTTCAGAAGGCAATATAACTTACATGCTTGTTTGGCTGAACATTTAAAAACAAACAAACAAATAAAACCCTTCCATTGAATGGCCCACATTGCCAAATAGGGTTCATTTTTAGATAGTATAACTTGCCTACCACATTTCTGAAAAGCTATCTGTGCTTAAATATGACAGTCTATCTTATTCTGTCAGCTAGGAAGGCCTCCTTTTGTACAATCGAAAACAGTCATAGGGCGTGTCCCCACAAGTGTGCACATATGGTTTGTGGCAACTCAAAGCTGTTTGAGGCACTGCAAATTGCACACAGTGCACATGCACCTGTGTACCATGCTGCTAATTTGCAGCACAACAGGGTTGTTTTTATTTACATTGGAGATCCTGGTGTAAAAAAAAGTACTGCTGGTAAAAAAAGTGACATGGTGCATGTGACAATGTGTGCCACCAGAAACCAGAGCCTGGCCAGGAAATGCCATTCTCTGGCTGCTGGCCAGGCTTTGATTGCCCAGTCAGCATTGCTGCTGCCTTGGGATGCCCCCAGAACCCCAGGTAAGGCTTCTGGTGCCAACACAGGTGCTAGCTCCAGCCTCCCCTACTTCGCCCGGGTCCCTTTGCGATGCACTGTAGTGCACATGCCAGGGCATGCCTGGGGACAAATAGCAGTGCCACAAATATGTGCCACTGCTATTTGTCCCATAGGAAATGCATGCTCCTGCACGTGTGTGCTTATGGGGTGTGCTTATGGGGATACTCCCATGCAGTCAAAATCTTGTAACAATTTAAGCCCCACATTTGCTATTGAACCAGAAGAGAAATGTGGTGATCTAAATATTGTAAATATAAACAAAACCTCATCCTTTTCACAACCAAGCATTGAAAAAAACTTCTTGGAATAGTGACAAAAAGTTATAATTTAGAAACACTCCTTAATTTAGAAGAATTGAGAATTGGGAAATGGTACCTCAGTTAGGTAGTACAATAAGTTTAGGGGTCTGCGGAGACTTGCCTACTGCTTCATAAGAAAAGCTGTTGTTTATTTCTTGTCATTCATGCTTGACTGTCTTTACTGAACTTAGTGTTCACAATATGGTTTCAGAGATGGTGAGTGAGAAATAATTTGTAAGAATTTGGGATTCAGACTAAAGAAGTTGGAAACTGAGACCAAATGGAGTGATGCAGTGTCATGGAAAGACAAAGGCCTCTGGAAATAATCTGTCATACTGTAATGAAGTTAAGGTATCAAAATCATCTGGCCACGCAGACCGAATGAGGGGCAAAGGGCTTATCCATAGGTTGGATCAGGTCCACAGACTGTCCCTGCATGACGGATCCAGTTCATGTCCCAGAGTGGGCATAGTATGCTGCTTGTGTCCCAGGGTGGTTGGGCCAGGACCATGCTTCATGTGGCTCCTACTCTAGTCAGGACTATACCACACATGGTGCCCGATTCATCACAGGTCCATTCCAAGCTGGATCCATCTTGCAACCCAGAGCACCCAGAACAGACACTGTGTGTATCACACTACCTGTGCCAGCTGTGCTGGGACCATACTGGAACAGTGATGCCCATGTGAGCTATCCCAGTGCTACAGCACCCACACCAGCCACTCCAGGATTTCTGCTGGAATTAGCATGAAATGGACAGGCAGTCCTGGTATGGTTAGAGAAGGCATGAACTTCATGCTGCCTGTGGGTCAACTCCAAGACCTAAGGGCAGTACTAGGAGACAGATGACAGGTCTCTCCAGGCCAGATCCAGCCCACAAGCCAGATCTTTGAGACTCCGGTTTAAGTAAAAGGACTGTAGGACTACACCTAGGAAGAAACCTTTTGAAACGTTGCTAGAAATTTGCACTGGCCGCTTGTAACAAATTTAGGATTACAACAACTACAGAAAAGAGCTGACTTGTGAAGTAGGTTTATAGAATGCATTATATGCTATTCATAATTACCAATACATAACTGCCAATTAATAATGGAAAAACACCAACACTAAAGCAGTTGTATCATGGCAATTGCTCTGCTGTTTCCTGTGAAATGCCAGACTATGCAGGTCTAGCATTTCACACAGGTCTCCAGGTAGTGATTTAAATACTGCACATGAGTGACAAACTTAAACTGTAGGAAATAACTAAATTCACTAAAGAATTAGGATTTTCTTCAGAAACAAAATATTAAAGGAAGCAAGCAAGACTTAAACATTTTGAATGTATGTCACTGTCATTGGCACTGAAAATCTTGTACTGTCTTCTATCCAAGCTTTGAACCATCAAAACTATTCAAATTAATTGCTTTTCTTTGTATTTATTTCCCCTGTGACTGACTGATCAACAGTGGACTTATTTTAATGTGGCCTCCCCCTGTTATAGGAATCTGCCCATGAATTAAATAAAGTTGATTGACATGATGGTTATACCTCTTGTTGCATGAGCTAAGAAGGGTGGTGAGTTATTCCTCCTCTGTTAACAGTGGGGTAAAGGACATGATGTCAGACCTATTTCCCTACACTGTGTTCAAACATCCTTTCAATCACTAGTGATTTAAATGTGAGGGTTACAATAAGATACATGTCTAAGGTAGCCATTTTATCTCATCGCTACAAATTTCTTATCTTTCTGGTATTCTTGGTATGTTATATCTCCCCCTTGCTAAACACATTCCTCTTATTGCGAAAACAGCACATCCTCATCCATTAAGTTTATAGTGCATGTTATTTTGCTTCACTTGCTCTTTCTGCATTCATATATGGGTGAGACATCTTGGCAATGTCTTTCACATCTGAGTAAGTCATTCTCCTTCTTACATCAATGACATATATTCAATAGCATTTACAGCAGTGTTCCAAATGTCAGCGTTTCAACTTCTACAAAAAAGAAAAAAAAAAAAGAAAAAAAAAAGAAGGGTACAAAATTCCATATTAGACATGTTTTCCCCTTTGTTTTGTTTTCAAAGCAAGACAACGGTGGGAAAGAGTGCTTGGAGGGGTCATTGAAAACTAAACGGAAATTAAATGACCAGGAAGAATAGTAACGTTGACATACCATAAATGGACTTAGTGATGGTGCCAAGATATGACTGTAGGACCTATTCTGATAGCAGTTAAGTGTGACCCAAGGGTTTTGGTTCACACAAGATTCAGACAATGCTTCCTGCAGCTCTGGTTAATAGGTTTTTCAAGATGTCAGATCTGGGAAAAGAAACTGCAAGATAAATTCCATGAAAACCACTTAGCTTCCCCGGTTTTGTTATGAGAACACATCACCCTTCTCCCTGGAGAGTAGCAAGGGGAAAAGAACCCTGCCATCCCCCTACCTCTCTGGAGGCTCGAGAAGAGCTAAGGCATGCAAAAACTCCAGGCTTCTTCTTGACTTCTCATTTGAGAGGAATATATTTTAAATTTTTACTTTCACCAACTGTATACCCTTTTTAAGGCGTTAACTTACTCCATCCTTTCAGCTATATCGGTTGTCTCACTTCTTTGGAAGAAAAACAAGTTCCAAGGTCTGATTCAGTCAACCAAATGATTTTCAATTTTCCCCCCATTATACACACATCTCTTCTCAGGATACCATTGGAGTTATCATTTTAATCTACCAATTATTGAATTATTATGCTATAATTATTGTCTTTGTGTTGATAATATTCCTGTGATTTACTATAGGAATATGATAGATTATATGGTTGCAGCATCTTTACCTATATTGCACCCCCGCAAGCAATATTTTGATAATTAATGCTACTCTACTTATTTATAATATTGCCAATAGACTTGTTCTAAAGCTTTCCCCCTTCCAATCCTTTTCCTTTGCTTCCTTTCCTACTTCAGTCACAGCATCTTCCAGGTGTGAGAGCTTTAAGATTTTCAGGTTCTAACTTCTGAAAGATTTCCAATATTTCTATATCATAGTAACTCTTATTCAGTTCTTATCCAAAACATATTTTTCTTTGTTATCTGTACCTCTAAATGACTCTTGCCTCTGCTAGTTAATTTAGCAAAAGCATTTAAATCATTTTGAGATGCAGTTTGTGTGAAAGGCAATAAACAAAGTAAAGTTGCATAGCATTAACACAAGAGAAATTTCAAGTGGGCTAAACAATCACATTAAGGAAGTGAATCAATATCATAATCCATCATAAGTAAATGCCAAATTACTCTGTGGGACTAATGGGAAACAAACCAGAAAAAAAAGTTCCAGTTTTAACTTTTTTTCATTCTTATCTTTTTATTGTTATTTTTTTCCTCATATTGTCACAATAGTCCCTAATTTCAGAGTGAATGTTACAGCTCACATAGTACCCTAAAGTTGCTTTCCCACAAGCAGCAGCATGCAGTTGCCACAGGGAAAAAAAGCAGCAGCACAGATTCATGCTACTGCTTTTTGCCTGGCTAATGCCCTGCACATGTGTTTAGCATGGGGAAAAATGCTCCAAGTAGGGTAAGGCAGGCTGGGTCCAGCAACCTTAACTAGAATCCTTAACTGGGAGCTCCAGTGGCAAAGATCCAGGTGCACAGAGCCTGGCCGGCAGCTGGAGCATGGCTCTGGCTGGCCAGGCTCCAGTTTCAAGGAGCTCACACTGCTGCCATGTGCACCACCCTTTTTTCCCCCTGCATGTCTTACACACACACACACACACACACACACACTGGAATTTCCTGATATCTAGTAACTGCAAATATACAGTGCAGAGAACCAAATCACATGTGTGGGGAGCATTTTGCAGTGCCACAAAAAATTCACGTGTACGATCATGTGGATGTGGCCAAGGTGGATTAATAGTTTGGTGGATTATTTTTGTTTTAGCTGATTTTTTATGATGTAAAATTATATTGATGTTACAGGGTGTTAGCTTCTTAGTAACTAGAACACTCTCTGATAAATTAAAATAATTCAGATAACAGGTTGGTTTTTTTTCACCAGTGCAGATATTTATCAAATTAGCAGCAGTAAGGACAGGTACCACTGCATAATGTTTTTAAATATTCTTCAGTCCCACAATTCCTGAAGCTAGCTAATTCTGCCTCTGTCACTGTCTTGTCTAACCTTGGATGAGAGATTATATTTCTACCTTAATCTGCGAGGTGGAATTGAAAACAGTTCCCTCCTTCATCAGCATAGGATGAAGTTTCATTGTGCAGACTTTGAGGATGCCTTGCATGGGTCAAAAGATTTCTGAAAAATGCACAGATCTATTTTTTCCACTTTCAGACTGGATGGTTTTAATTCCTTTTATCACTTGAAAACTTCCGCTTGGAAGCATTACATGGATAATTCCACTTAATTACCACTTGAAAACTTCAGTTAGTCAAAAGTTCAGTTACCTGTGCATTTAAAAGACTTACAATTGCATTATATTTCAAATGAATTCCAGAAAGTGAACTGGTTTTCAGTTTGTTTTTTGATGCAACTTAATGTTTTACCTTTACACTGTTGCTGTGGAGCCTAGATATATGTCCTCTCTTTCTACATCCTTTGCTCCAGTAGTTGAGATTTAGCAGGGCATGAGTTCAAGTGAACTGAGCTGAAGTAGACTCTGAAGAAACCTCTTCCCTGCAGATGTTACTTTCTTATATTTTATCCTAGAGGTTGTCGGCCTCTTGTTCCCATTGATCAGTAGAATTGTTATGGCGCTCTACACAAACTATGAGAGTCAAATTACATATATTGAAAGAAGAATGAATACAGACTCAGATTTTCAGTGTAGCTTTAATACCCTTTAAAAAGGTTAATTAGAGCTGAAGAACTAATTTATTTAGGTTCTTTTGAAAATCTCAATCATAAGTGCTGATTATTCCCATAACTCTAAAAGTAATATCCATCTTTTTTCCAGGTATTAATTCCAGGTACTTTGCAAAATATTATGTTTCTTACGTCTTAAGTTCCTTAAGTTACTTTTGTAATGATTCAAATCAACATTTTACTTCTCAATAATTTAGACTGGGGAAACAGGTGTTTTTAACCAAAAATACCATGATAAAGAGATTAATCTCTTACTATTTTCCTAGAATTTTCTCCTCCACATCTTCAATTATACAGGAAGCTAATTAATGGATGAGTCCATATAAAAGAATAACAACAAATATTTTAATATCGGAGGAAAGTAAACCATACTCAAGCACTATAATAGAAAATATTGAGCAATTTTGTTTTTACAGTTTGTTAAACTCGCCCTATAAAGACTGCTTGGTCAAAGCAATTTAGTGGTAAACAACAAATATTAGCTTTCTTCACAATTTTTTTTGTAAAAAATGCAATAAAATGAATCTGCTTTTAACAATAAAACAAATGTCTTTACAGATAAAAAACAGCAACAGAGAAGTGGCTCATTTGGCTCCATCATTAACTGAAGAGAAGTAATTTGATGTGGTCACAGTAATTTAATTTAAAACAAAACCATTTAATGAGTTACTTGTTTTTGAAGATTAAATAACCTAGTTTTATAATCTGATCAATTCATCATCTGAAGAGGTTAAGAGGAAATTTATGCATAACATTGTATCAATGGAAAGTACAATAAATACAAGGATATGACTTTAATAGTCATTCATAGTTTGTTTCTTTGTGAAGATGATGGATAGTATAGTTCATTGCTCACTGTAGTTACTCTATTGGGATAAATATGTAACAGCATGCCATTTGTATAGTTTAACAATGTAGAATTTAATAAATTCAAATACAATATTTCATATTTTGGCACAAGCAAATTCTAACTAACACAACGTAACATGGAGACTACAAAAGCATACAACAGACTACAGTCTAAAAATAAAATAAAAATCATACACATTTAAAGAGAGAGGGGGGGAAGAGAGAGAGAGAGAGAGAGAGAAACCTTGAACACTCCTAAGAGAAAATACCTTGTCTGGAATCTTGGTACGTATCTAATTTGCATGCATCTTGATTTCAAATGGTATCATTTTTTCCTTGATTTGCAATCATTGAGAATAAAAAGGTTTCCTTATCTATCACCAGAGCCTTTTTGGAATTACCCTAAAATTTTCTGTGCATCTACATATAAATAAAAGTGGACCACCTAGCAACTACCATCAGGCTTCTTTATATGGGCAAACTCAATGAGCAAGTTACAGGAATAGGGCCCTACTTTCTTCTTGCTTTCACTGGTTTTGAACCTCTTTTATTTTATTTTTATATTTTAGATCATTACAATTTGTGCTTTTTAAGAACAGGTATATAATAGATTCTGAATGAGATATGAGCCTGAGAACCAAGTCAGCTATTTTAGGAGAGAATATTAGTGAACAACATGGCAGAATGAATATGTATTGTTTACTTTGAGGGTCCAACATTCAATTTCTGCAAATAGCTGTGAATATACACTCAAAGCAAAAGGGGAATTGTCGTTGTTAAAGCAGTTTTTAGAGTTCCTTTGTTTTATCACAACTTAGAATTCTCTCTCTCCATGAAAGTTTAATCTTTTAAAATTGTATTTAATTATATTTGGGTCAAATCATTAGGTGGTGTAAGACAGTACCTCTGAAGCCTAAGGGCTATGCAGATTTACATTAGTTGTTGGTCTGAGCCTCTTACTCTACCTGCTGTGTAGGAATACTTTAATCTTGGTTTCCCATATCCCAGACAAATGATGAGTGTGGGTAGGTCACACTTTTTTTAGGAAAATATTTGAAGGTCTCAGACTGGTTCCTGTGCAAATTTAGAAAAATGTCTGCAACCTTGAAAAGGTTAACAGAATGTGGAACAACTCAAGTTATAACTGCTGTATTTGTGCCCTACATGGCTCTGTTCCAAAATAAAGATGTAGTTCTAGATATCTTTTATTATTAATGAATTCAAGTTTGTTTGGGGGGAGTGGGGGAGGAGTTGAGGGTTTTTTTGCAAAAGAATCCTTAAGCTAACTAGGTCATCTGACCAAGAACAAATCAGGATACATATGATTTTGACTCTGTCCTACAACTTTCCAAATAGCTTTTCTACCCCAGGGTATCTCTGGGTTTCCTCCATCACCAAGCCATCCTCTTTCCCTCCCCCTCACTTCTGCATTCTCACTTCTGCATTCTAATTCAACCAAATGGCTTAACCCCCTTTGTTCTCTTTCTTGGGCTTATCTGAATGTAGGAAGCTGAGTCTCCAGAGAAATTACCTTTGGTGATTACCACTGATTCAACAGAAATTCCATCTTCTGCTTTTTTTCAGTTAGACAGTGAAAATAGGGGGAAATGTCTATGTTAGTGCTGCTAACTGGAACAGAGATCAGCTCATGACTAGTCCATGTCAGTAAAATCTCTTCAGAATGCAAAGTAACTTAAAAGTCTGATTTTAACCCTAGTTCAAGGACCATGCATGGTCTCATTTGTATTTTTCCCTAGAATCAGGTCCTTCTAGGCTTATCCTCTGTTAGTGCTAATATTATACCTACTTGTACTTCCTGCAGGATCAGCTGGATACAGGAAGCTTAACATCATGGCCTAAATAGTTACATAGCATTTCTGTATGCTTGTAAAAGTGATTCCTATTAATAAGACCTATTTCAGTTAGAGCTTGAGAGTCAGTGGGCATGTCTATATATGTATTTATGTGTACCTAAACTTAATGAGCCTTTACTTAAGGCGATTTAGGTGCACGTCTAAATGTGGACACCCTAATGAGCATTAAGGCGCATTAAATTTAGGCATGAATAGCTAAGTCGCTTTAGCACATGCTATCTGCATACCTTTATGCAGGTATCAAATTTAGGTTCAAATAGCCTGAAATCACCATTTTTAAGGTGCATTAAGGGCACACACATATAGACATGTACTGCTAGTGCACCTTAAATTGGACTAATGTGCATTAAATGTGGACATGTAGACATGCCTACTTTGGGTCTCCAGTTTGGAAGTGACTATGGACAGAGAGTGACCTGTGCTGATCATTCAAGAGATAGCTGGGGGAGGTGAGAAAAAAAAGGAAGCTAACTAAGGATGCATCCCCATGAACATGTATATGCATTTCCCAGGGGACAAATAGCAGCAGCATGTATTTGTGCTACTACTCACTGTCTCTTATCTACTACACATGTCTGCATGCATGATCTGGTGTACAGCAAATTGCCTGGATAGGGTAGGAGAGGCATGGGCTAGCCCCAGCAGCCTTACTTGGGGTCCTGGAGCCTCCTGTGGCTGCAGCAGCAATGATTCACACAAACAGAGCCTGGCTGGCTGCCAGAGCATGGCTCTGGTCAGCCAGGCTCCAGTTTCAGGTGGTACATACTGCAGTTATGTATGCTGCCCTGCTTTTTTTTTCGCCCCTTTTTTGATACTGAGAGTTCCAAGCATCTAATTTTGCCCCTGTACTGCAAATATGCAGTGCAGAAAACCTATTCACGTGTGCCATGCATGCTTTGCGGTGTATCAAAAGCCCTTGAGACGCCACAAAGCACACATTCCCACTCATGGGCACATGGACTATCAGGCTAGGGAAAGAATTACCAGATGATGTCACTACCTAGATGATCAGTAATCCTGCCTGCAGGGCTGACATGATATAAAACTCTGAGCAAGTTCCTACATGATTTGTCTCTAATGAATGAAATCTTAGGGTACGCTCTGTTGGGGACAAAATCTCTTAGGAGCCTCTGAAGTTGAGCTGTATATAATGTTTTGCATTAGCTTCTGTCACCTTGAGTAAATTTCATCCTAAAATGCACAAACAGCATAGACACCATGCAGTTACTCTCTAAATCCACAATCCTCTTCCAAACTATTTCTACAGTGAAATATTCCAGTTCTCCACACCTGCACAAAGTGACAGAGGCAGGATTTCCTTCAAAAGAATCAGCTCAGTTCTGGAATACATACATTCCTCATAGTGACCTAAGCTTTCTTGCAGGTATTTATAACAGCAGTTGACTGCAGATGAAAAGTCTCTCTGATGATTCCAGGTTTGAAAAGTGATAAGTGAAAGATAGCACATGAACCTCCTTCGTAGCCCTTTTATTACATTCTCTGTTGTCCAATATATAGATATATATTTTTATCTCCCAAAATGTTCAAAGTGAAAATGAAAAACTCTTATACTACCCTGTAGGGTAAAGCTATTTGTTTTTAACAAGGTTCAATATTTCTTATAATTTATTATTAATTTCTTCCAGTGATCCTAACTTTTCAAGGTAGCCATAGAGGAATAGACATCAAAAGGGCATGAAAATACTTAGATCACATCAGAGGAGATGAGCAAATGGCTATTAGCCTTTCTTCCTCTCTTATCTAGAAAGCAATTGTGACAGTCCTTCATCAGGTGAACCCAAAGGTAATGCAGGTCTCTCTCTCAAAAAGTACTGTACCTGATCTCCATCAGAGTATCACGGGCTCGATTCTATTTTATAATAAAGAATAGTAACTTTTTGTCTTAAATTGCATATTTATAATTTTTCATAAATGAAACATAATCAAAATATTAAAAATCACGAATGGTTCAAATATATACATATATTTAGGCTCAGAGTAAAAGGAGGAGACACTAATTTACATCATTGTAAATCTAGATGTCCTTTCAAAATACTCATTAACTTCCTTCTCCACTTTTTCCTCAGAAAGTTTTTTAAATGTTCAGATAAGAGGATCCATTCAAGTTAGTGGATCCATAAACTTTAGTGCCCTATGGAAAAAAAGAGGAGGGGAGATATCTTTCGATCCATTATATAGAGAGAATACAGCTATGCAGTCTCTAAATGAAATGAGGTTCAAAACCTATTGCCCTCCATAATGATCTTACTTAAGGCTTTTTGAGTTCACTTGTATTAGCAATATTTAATTATTTACATGTGCCAGAAAACAAAGAACTAATTTCTGCTCTCAATTTCATCAATTGGAATGTGTTGGTTTCAACTGCTGCCAAGTATAGATATTTTAAAAGCTCAAGGAGGAAGTGCTATAAGCATCATGCTCTCTATATCATCATGCAAAGCACTCTAAATTAGATTGTGAGCAAACAGAAACACATATTCACAGTTTGGTGTTGGTGGGTGGGTGGGAGCCTGCCTGCACTGGCCAAGACCAGCAGGCTGGGGGGCGCTCCCACATGCCTCCTAGAAGACTATCAGAGAATGCTGAGTCCAGCTGAGAAGCAAAGCATCCAGTCACCCCGGCATGACCCCTCTCCCCAAGCTGGCTGCTGTCAGTGCCAGAGGCTGAAGGATGAGGGGGCAGGGAGAGAGACCCCCTGCCATGCAGTTTAATGGCTCAGGTCCTGGAGGGCCTGGGACAGGTAAGCATGGCAGGGGTGCTTCCCCGCCCCCCTCATCTTCTGACAGCTAAAGCCCAGAACTGCCTGGTATTTTGCTGCCCAGGGAACACAAAGTGGGGGGTGGGACCAGAGACTCTGCTATGGGGGTTCCCCTATGTGGGTTCCTCGTATGCAGGCTTGGGTCTGGGGTGTGGGGGTCACGTGTCAAGCGAGTTCCATTCCCACCACCACTCCAGCCTCCTGATGGCTGCAACTTGGAGCTGCATGCAGCTTCTTACTGCATGAGGAACTGGGGATGAGGGCAGAGAATGGAGAACCCCTGCTTCATGGGCTCCTCCCAGCTTTCTGGGGGCAGGGGGATCTGTGTTGGTTCCAAATGGCAGGGGAGAGTCATTCCTCCACATTAGGAAGGTAACAGGGAAAAGGGTCCCATTTGTTGCTCCCCTGGCCACACAGGGAGGAGATAAAGGCTTTTCTGTCTCCTGTGTGACAGCCCAGGGGTGGGAATGGGCCCATACTCAGCCAAAGCAAACGAGCACCAGCTGAAGCAAGCAGACTGCCCAGTGGGGGCAGGGGGTGCGGGGAGGGTTGGGATGCTCGTGGAATGTGACCTACCTAGACTCCCAATGGGATCTGGTACAGACGTTCAGTAAAGTACTCTAATTAAAAGCAATTTAGTCTGAAGCCACATCCATCCAGGATTAATTTAAAATGCTTTAAAATGACAGATCACAGTGTATGTGCCATGAATTTGTGTTTGGTTATGGCTGTAGAGAGGCTTCTGTATGCTTCTCACACAACTAGTGTAACATCTGTACCTAGCCTAAGAGTCTGAAAGAAGACTTTTGGTAATCCAGGAAGGAAAATCTCAGGCTCAGAAGGGGAGGGGAGGGGCAGGGCGGGGCAGGGGGTTAACTTGAAAATGTAAACTGAATCAAACCAATTCATAAGTTTCAAAGGAGCAAGCAGTGGGATACCATTCTTAAAGCAGGAAGCAGGCAGGAGGTCAGGCTATAACAATCCACTGTGTACTGTTGCATTCAATGTTGTACACATGATGTTACACCCAGAAAGTTCCCAATTTGGGTAATGCTTTCTGTGTCTAAAAAACATTCAACATCCATTATAATGCATACTAAAACTATAAAGATGTATCTAAGTGCTAAATATTAAATCCTCCATTCAGCTTCAATACTGTCAACTTATGTTTGCCAATTTGTTGTGCACATTTTTGTGCACTATTATTCTATTTCACCTAAAGATGGCTGTACCCAGTGTGGGGGGGAGGGGGGGAAGCATGAATAATACCTGTAGTACAGCTGATGTAGTCTTATGAAGATTTCTGTCCCCTTACCACAGCCAACACAGAACAGTAAGCAGTAGGCTATTTTAGAGCCAGCCAGCCTTAGTTAGAAGGAATAATAGGAAATGCCAATGATATGCTGTGACTGCTATCTACCATTCTGACCAGTATTACTTTATTGTTACCTTGTGCTTCATGATCTATTTTGTTGTATCCATCTAGGACTTTTTATATGTATTGTAGCAGGATGCCAACTAGCTGAGCTCAACTCAGTCCTTGAGCCCTTTAGTCTGGTCCCAGCAACAGTCTCTTTATGGGATCAGAAAGACAAGTTGTAATGCCCTAGGTTCTTCTGCTTCCTAGGGTTCAGACAAAAGCAAAACAATCTAAATGAACAGACTTGTAGCATGTTCCCAGAAACACAGCATCAAAGGTTAATCTACACCACAGGGCTCATTTCCAAATATAAAACAATCCTAAAATAAACACTCCCAACATAGATTCATTTTCACCCTCGGGCCTTCTTTTGAAGAGTCCTCTTTCTCCATGCAAACATTTTCCCATCCAGGCCCACCTCCTTTCCTCTTCCTGTCTCTTTTTATTTCTAGGACTGCCAGTCAATTCCCCTTCATTTACTGATTGATTGAGCCAGCTGCAAACCTTTAGGTTGGTGGCCTGTTACCAGCAGGCTAATTGCTACAGGCTGCCAGCCTGCAGCCTGTTACATATATATTGTTAGCATTTGGGTGTAGCACCGTGCTTCTGTTGTGTGTGCCTGTACACTATCTAGTCCAGTGTCTAATCAAGGGAGTATCTCATCATTTTGGACCAGGGGTTCTCAACTCCTGTCTTGTGGGCCAGATTTGGTCCATGGAGTCATGTGATTCAGCCTGTAAGACTCTCCAGGATCCAAAAAAATTGGTGGTGGTGGACCAGTAGCAATTAATACTGCCACCACTCCCCAGTATGTTTGGGGCTGGTGCAGCAGGCCTACTCTGGTGTGTACAGGTACATATGGGCCTGGGACTCAATCCTGCATGGACTTGGGGCTGGGGTTTGGGCAGTGGCAGCAGGCCCAGCCATGGCTGGGGCAGTAGGCTTAATCTGGCATGCATGAGGCTGGGGTCTGACACGACCTGGATGTGGGGCCCCATGTATACCAGATTGTCCCCATGAACTAGATATGCCTTGAACCCACAGGCTAAGGACAGACATTCAAAAAGCCTGAGCCTGAATTGCTTCAATCTTTGCAGGTAAGCCTAACCTGCCTAGTAGGGCTGTGTGAAACTTCAGTTGCTGATTTGATTTGGAGGAGATTTGGCCTGACTTGGAGGCCAAATCTCTGAATCTGAATAGAATCAGGAGATCCATTAATCTCTCTGAATTGGAAATCTCCAATTCAATTCATAGAGATTCAATGATTCAGCTATAGAAACACAGCTTTATATTTTTGTTCTATGTACGTCGAGGTACGCAGAGATGCTGAGGCAGATGGAGCATCCCATGGCTCAGCGGCAGACCTAGAAGTGGACTAGAAGTACTTCTGGTACACTTCTGGGTCTGCCACAGTCCCTCTGCGACTGATCGCCAAGTCGGGGGAGTGTGTAGGGGGGGGTCCACTTCTGAGCATGTGGGGGACCCCCCCCCGTGCTCCCTTGGGATGCTTCATTCACCCCACCTCAGCATTCAGTAGCTGCACCTGGTACTTCAAGGTACGTAGAAAAAACACATAAAGCTGTGTCTATTCCTGAACTGCTGATTCTCTGAATCAGAATTGAATCTTCAGATTCAGATCCAGTCAAATAGAATTCGGACAGTGATCCAAATCAGCAAATTGAATCACTGTCCACTGAATCTGAATCCAAATTGAGTACTGTCCTCTTCGTACACCCCTACTGCCTAGGTTGAACCAATTTGCAAGTGCATATACATTCAATCTGGAATGAGAAAATGCAGGAACATGCCTGCAATGGCTCAAGCTAGAAGCTGCTGGATGCTAGAGCAGCCCTCCCTCCCTTCTACAGTGCTGAGCTGAGGTGGGCATGGCCAGGCCCTGGCAGGACCTCTGATTAGGGAGGGGTTTAAACCCCCACCCACACAGTGTCAGCCTTTTCCCCTCTTGCTGCTCAAGGAGTGGGAATGTTGCCAGACCCCAGCTCCCAGATAGCACTCTGAGGCAAAGAGGGGAGGGTGAGGGAGGACTACTTGTATGCAGTGCATGCATCTGTTGATGATACTGATCTTTTCAGTCTCCCCCTCCCTGCTTCTTCATACTGTCTGCAAACCTGACAGGTGATGGAGCCAGCAAGGGGCTGATAACACAGTATTTAGCAGCCCATCAAGAAAACAAAAGCCTCTCTCACTAGTTAAAGCTCTTCTTAAACAGCTTTTTCCAAAGAAGGAATGTACAGATGTTACCAGATGACCTGTTGATTAGCTCCAAAAAGCCCTAAGCAGACACTGTCCTGTCTGCCTTTGTCCTGCTCCAGTGAAATTGGAGACACACACACACAAACACCTCTCAGCATTAGCTAGTATACCATATGCTGGCTAGGGTCTGTGTAGCTGGGGTCTGTGCTTTGAGAGATGGGAGGGAGGGGGATCCCTGCTTGAGCAATGGCGGGGGGGAGGGGGGAGGCAGGGGGAAGCCAGGCAGACCCTGCTGTGCCTGCAGTTTCCTTAGGAGATCTGGATAGGCAGGAGTGGGACAGGGTGGGGCAGGGCCATCCTGTTCTCTGGAACAAAGAGCCCAGCCAAGGGATGCCAAGCATTTGGGATGCTGGGGAACTCTGGTTTAACCCTGGATTGACGCAAATCAGTTAATTCTAATACTAAATTCAACCAGGTTTATCTTAAACCAGTTTCAGCCATCTTGAAACTGGTTTATGTGCACTTGAACTTATGTTCGTTACAGGTTTAAACCAATTTCTGATCACTTAAACTGGTTTATGTGTAATGTCTGTCCCTAGCTACAGGGCTAAATGTTGTGCTCTGGTGGTCTATATAGTGTCTAATCAGTGGAGCTCTGTTCTCTCATTAAAGTCCTGTTTTAATAGTGACCAGTGATTCTCAACTAGTGTGCCACAGCACCATGAGGTGCCTTGAGATTCTTTCAAGCATGCCATAGTGGGGCATGCATTGTTAACACCGTTATATGTGCAAGCATGATTCACAAGATAAACACATAAATGTCAAATAGTGTCCATAGTATTAAATGCATTTTGACCTGTTATCGTTTTTCTGAGTTCTTTGGAACAGAAAAGACTGTTCTTTTATTTTATTTTTTTGTAGTCAAAATAACTTGTGAGAATGAAGAGTTAGCATTTTCTGAGGGGTGCCTCAAATCTAATGAGGGGTTTCCTGGGTCTTATGGTCTTAGAAGCCTACTGCATTACAAATGAAAAATAATGGAGAATATATATGAACTGTGTTCCAATCCTCAGGGAGATATATCCAAGTTGAGGATCTGATCTATTTATATTAAGTCAATCACTTTTGATACAGGATTTATTCTTTAATACAAGAACTTTAAACTGTTTTCTTAGCAAAAAGAGCACCCTGGTGTCCTTTATGCCTCAATCAATTTCAAACCCTTTCTCTTTGCTGTTTTGCCTTGCTTACTGTACTCTTCAGCTTTGGAACAAGGTTGATTTTATATAAAAACAGAAAAACACAAAGCATCTTAGAAAACCTCTGGTATTTCTTCATCCACCTTTGCATGAAAATGCACTTGTTTTACACAAAGTAATTTGGTGTATGGTGAATTGTTCAATGTTTAATGACACATTTCATTTGTAGATTCTCTCATTTATGGGCACTGATGGAAAGAGAATAAATAGTGTGATTTGCATAATGTTTTGACACTAAAATGTCCATTAATAATAACCCTTCTTGTTTTTTACCCTTCAAAGCAGGGTTTTTAAATGCTGCCTACTTTTCATACTATCTGCTGTAATCTATCATAACTAGCTTGGAAAATTCAGGAAATGATGACTCATGGAGCCTCCTCATTTGATTTTTAAATTCGTTTTGCATGCATAAATGAATTCCACTAACTAAAATATTAATGATTTTTTTTTTCAATTTGACTTTGTAATCTCTCATTTCTTACTTTTCAAACAGACGGAACTCCACTCTTAATTTGTATTGTTTGCTGTTATGCTCACGCCTTTAAAGTGGAAAGGTTCTCTTTGTTATTGTCATTGATCTACAACTTTTAATTAAATGGCTTCAGAGAAGATAGGAACAGTTCTGGATAGTCTGCTCTGTCCAGGTATTTATTTTTAGTAGATGGCTTAATATTAAGACTCTTGCCAGATTGTATTGCTTGATATTAGTTGGGGTAATATTTTGAATTGCAGCAGTAAAATTCTTCTATACTCCCTTTAAGGAAAGAGCCTGCTCAAACCCTTAGCTACTGTAAATTTGAATAGTTCAACTAAATTTGATGAGACTGACTGAGGGTCTAATTCTGGGTTACAAAATCATCATAAAAAAAAAAAAACAAACAAAACTAAAAACATGCCTCCATGTATAAAATAATCTTCACAAAGACAAGAAGGGATTCCCTCTCTGGAAGCATCTAGGTGAACATGCATATGTGTTTTGTGCCACTGCAACTTGTCCCTGGGGAACACCCCTGCACTCAAGCTCTGGTGCACAGCAAATTGCCCCAGGTAGGGTAAGGAAGACTGGGTCTAGCATCTGGGCTGGCCTCAGCAGCCTTACCTGGGGTCCTGTGGGCCTCCCAGGGCTGCAGTGGTGGTAATCCAGGCATGCACAGCCTGGCCAACAGCTGGTTTTGGGTGGTGCATGCTGCAGCCCTAGGTGCTGCACCACTTTTTTTTTTGTTACATTTTTTTAGATGCCAAGAGTTCTCTGTATCTAATTTCTCCTCCCCATTGCAAATATGCAGCATGGAGAACCTTTTGATGTGCATTGCATGAGTTTTATGATGCCTCAGAAGCCTTTGAGGCACCACAAAGTACATGCACACATTCATCTGGATGCACCTTTTTTTAATACAAAACAGAAGCCATTAAGGAAATGCTCTTTATTTTACTCAGCAGCACAAGATACTGATAACTATAGAAGTCTGGATCATAGGGTTAGTGGAACAAGTATGTGTTTGTGGAATTAGTTCCAGTTATGTGTACTGGAAGGGTCCTCCTGGATGTTTGAGTACAGCCCCATGGGTAGTACTTGTGGAATCTGTTGGTTTAGGACATACATAGGTTACTCGTATGAGAGAAGCATCTTCCTCCATCAAGGTTTTCCTTAACTCCGAGGCAGAGTGGCCACAAAAGATGTATGCACCATTTAAGTTTCATGTAAAATTATATTTTAAAATATGGAAAGGGCCAGTCTGAAGCCTAGGTATATGGATGAAAGCTATTCTCTGAAGCTAAAAATGATAGCTTATATTTGAGAGACAAGGATTCGTATGGGTATTATCTTTTATTGGACCAACTGTATGGCTGGGATAGACTTAGACAAGCTTTCAAATGCATTACATTTTTCTTCAGGACCTGACCCAGACATGCAGGTCCTGAAAAAGAATGTCCTCCATTTGAAAACTTGTCTATGTCTATCCCAACCATGCAGTTGGTCCAATAAAAGATACCACCAACAAAAATCATTTCCTCTTGCATATTTTCTGCATACCATGGCTAAAACATTGCTCCAATCACTGGCAATGTGTAGGGGGTGCATGCGGGTGCACACACACCCCTGAGATTAGCAATGCACCCCCTGAAAGAAGTGCTGCCGAAGCTGCTGGTGCCATCTGTGGGCGTCACCACTCTCCACCCCCCACCCTCCCCCACCACCAACACTGCCAGCAATGTCTGCAGGCAGTCGCTGATCACCACTGGTTGTGAACTGCTGGTTGGTGCTTGCCACCTCCTCTCCACTGCTGACACCACCATGGCTGCCTGCTGGAGCTCCCTGCTCTCCGCCACCATGCTTCTGCCACTGCCTGCAGACAGTTACCATGCCCTGCCCCAGCCTCTGGGAGCACACATCATTCACGGCTCCAATACTACCTTAATTGTAATCTTTATTATCCAGGATATATGATCTGTAATCAAAGTGTCTAACTGATTTAAGATAGTTCTTAACATCACTCATTTTAGATGTTTCCTATATGTGTATCCTATGTTTATGCATTCTTGTAACTAAGAATTCAACATCTATTGCAGTGTTTCCCAACCTTTTCCAGCCGAAGGCACACTTACATTAATAAAACATTTCCACAGCACACTTGTTAAGGCATTCCCCATCCTCATACCTATTGTAACTCATTGTAGCTCATTGTCATAGCAGAATTCCACTGCACCACTGTTTATTTCTGATGGCACGCTTTTGTGCCACAGCACACTGGTTGGGAAACAGTGATCTATTGCCACCATTAGAAACCTCTCCCTTGTTTTAAGTGAAATTTGGATCCTTTTTAGAGACACTAGAGTACTTTTATTCCTTTCTTTTTTTCTATACTGATATTTGCTGCTGTTGGACATTTCTTCTGAAACGATGATATTTATATGCAGAGCATGGAGAGAGAAAGGCTCTAAAAAGAAGCTGTGAATTTCACAAAAAGCCCCTGAGAACAAAAACACAAAGAGTCTGACCAGCACTAAAAGAGAGAGAGATGCTTCTTATCTGATGAACTTTTTCTGAAATGTTGCATTCCTAAACTGAATTTCTGCTCCTGAAACAGCAACATGCCCCTTAATTGAAAGCAGCCTGTTGCCCATGGAACATTAATAGGGTATGAACAGCAATTTGTTATGTAATTTGGTAAATACATTTTGAAGAGTTCACACACTTAGCTTCCTAATCAACTGCAAGGGCCACTCTTCAATGCAAGTGTGTCTATAAAGTGGAATATAGAAAAAATGGAGAGCCACTGCTCTGGATAACTAGCTGCTGGGGGTTAAAATAAAATGTCCCCAGTTTAAACAGAGCAAATAAAACTTTGATCATTTCAGGGAGTGTTCAAAGCACTGAAGTGAGAGGTGACTAAGAGACAGAGAAGAAGCTAATATCAGAAGTTTTGTCCTATCAGCTGAACCTGATGAGACAGTTAAGGAAAAGAGCTTCCATCTGGTCTCAGAAAGAAAGTGAGCTTGAGAAAGAAGTACCTTTGGGCACTTATACCTGAATTGCAATGCATCAGAGCAGATCCGATTAATCAAATCTCCAGCAGCCTCCCATGTCTTGTGTATCAGTGTCCCCATGCTTAAAAATGGCAGCGGGGGTACTTGAACTCAAGCTTGTCAAATGAGCTTTAGTTTAAGCACCCCAGCTACCATTTTTAAGTTCAGGATTGCTGATACATGAGATACTTTGGCACTTTAATTGGAGAGGCTCTCAGAGGTGCTGTAATTAAAGTGCCACCCCCTCCCCCTCCCTCTCTTTCGCTTTTGTTCAGGAAAGAAGTGGAAAATTCTTTTTCCTTGTATTTCTAGTTTGAAAAAATAGGAGTTCAAAGTAGTTTCCAGTTTTGGGATGAAGTAGAAGATGAACATCTTTATAATAAATCCTAGATTTGGACTATATTGCCGAGATGAGATATGGCGCACAGTCCATTGTTTTGTTTTTTTTCCTCTTTTAACTAGCCTTGGCTATAGAAACCCAGCCTACATAAAGGCCGACATGAAAGCCTAAGAAAAAGGCAATTGACTTGAATAGGAGAAGACTGTAATGAAAGAATGAAATCAGGTATTGAGACTGAATCAGGTTGCCACTTCATTAATTCTGGCCTTGAATGTTGAGTCACAGCCCACTAAAGAGAAAAGATGTGGGTTCCTATGAATCTCATAGGTGCTTCTTTGAAATGGTGAATGGCTACTTGTGTAACTGGGAAATAAAGGACTATTCATGGAACCACAGCACCAAGGCAAGGGACAGACAATCAAAAAGCCTGAGCCTGAATTGATTCAATCTTTGCAGGTTACTCTAACCTGGCTAGGCTAAACCAGTTTTGTAGCCAGACATCCCAGAAATGCAGGCACATGCCTGCAATGGCTCAGGCTAGAAGTTGGGGGGCACTAGAGCAGCCCTATCTTCCTTCCACAGCACTGAGATGAGTGGGGTGTGACCTGATCCTGGCAGAAAACTCTGATTAGCTCATCAGGGAATTGATAACAGTGTTTATTACCCCAAACTCAGTGTTTATCCCCCCATTAAGAAAATAACAGAGGGACATTACCAGCTACCTGTTGATTCTACCTGTTGATTCATCACGGAGGGTAGCCAGCAAGTGGTCTGCTAGCTAATACATAGACACCTCCTCAGCAAGGAGGAGGGGAGTGAGGGAATTCCTTTTTAGCAGGAAGGGGCGATGGGGAGAGGGGGGGGCTGCAATCTCTGGAGCTGAAGCCAGGAAGCAGAGGGGAGATGCCAGCTCTGCTGTGGAGCAGACAGCCTCACCCAGTTCAGAGAGCATGCCAGGATGCTGGGGGAATCTAATTTATCTTAAACAAGCAACAGGTCTGTGGCAGGCCAGTAGGGGGTGCTCCTGCACTGAGCCACCCACCTCATTGCGCTTGACCGCCTCCCAGGCTCTGAGTGCCTCCCTGGGGGCGCCTCACGTGTGGCCAACCCCCTTCCTGGAGCACACCTGCTAGCCTGAGGATAGAGCTGCCACCATCCATGGGCAGGCTTGATTCTGGCACGGTGTCCCCTGGGGAACACAGGCCTACTAGCCTTCCAGGGTACTTGACTCACTTCAAGAACTTGGTGTGCTTCCCTCAGTCGGAAGCACAAGTAGTGGTCTCCCTTAGTCAGCCAAACCAAGGGAACCCCAAGGCATAATCTAAACCAACTCCCAATAAGTCTCCCATGCTAGGTACAAAGGAGAACTTTATTGGTTATAAGGAGTAGGGTTGGAATAGGGTAGAGAGTTGAGTAGTATCAGAGAAATCCCACAGAGCAAATAGGGTGGCTGGAGTAGCCTTTGATCATGCATCTGAGTTACTGCAAGCTATATATCTAGTTAGATCACAGGTAGATTACTCACAAGGATCTTCCAGAGGCAGGTGGAGATCCCCTCTGGAGGTAGCAGTTCATTGATCATGAGTTTTGAGAAAGAGAGCAAGTTTCAGATAGTCCAGCTTTTCTCTTTCTCTGAGTTTTCCTCATGGCTGCTGCCTCTCCTCCTGGGAAGTCCTTAACTTATATAGCCCTTATGACCTAATTTACCTGGTCCAATGGAGGCCAACACCTGTTGGCTGTCAGCCAACCAATTTGAAATGCATCACTGGTTGCTGGGCAGACTGGCAGTCTCTAGCCCACCAGGGAGCCTAAGGGCCTCACCCAGGTATGTGATTCCAGTCACATAGGCAGAGGGAGCTGGTTTCCCCCCTCCCTCAAGAATGTATCCAACTCAGGTTACCTAAAGAGATAGGGTAAGGTGTGTACCCTCTGCAGGGCCCATACTAACCAAATTGTCACAGAGCAGAGTTTTTTGGGGAGAAACAGAGGTGGCCTTCTGTCACAAGTTCTGGGACAGATATTGCATAAACCAGGTTGAGTCAAATCAGGTAAGTCTGATACTATATTCAACCAGGTTTATCTCAGACTGGTTTCAGCCATTCTCAAACTGGTTTATATGCACTGAACATCTGTTCTGTTACAGGTTTAAACCAGTTTATGACCACTTAAACTGGTTTATGTGTAATGTCTGTCCCTAGCCCAAGACAAGAAGTCTCTTTCTCCTTCTCATTTGGTCTTTTTCTTATTGCAGAAATTCAGTTTGCTTGGAGAATGAAGCATTTCTATTTTTGTTAAGAAACTATAGACTAGTAACAGAAAAACAGAGGCATAGATAAAATTACTATCAATGGAGTAAGTTCACCTTCATAAAAAGTTGAGTGATGCTATAGGCCTTGTTACACCTTACACTGTGAATTGCAAAAATTTTGATCAGTGGTTGTGCTAGCTCAAGTTTGGAGCAGTCACACTTCAGGCCAGCAGGGGCCTGGAGGACTGAAAGGTAAGAATTCCCCCCTCTTCCCATTATGGGCTTCCCCCTGCCTCTCCCACCCTAGGGCTTCCCCAGTGCCCTTCTGCCCCTCTGGGTTCCCCCCTGCTTCTATGTAGCTGCCCCCGCTGTCTGATCTGGGGATAAGGCTGGGAATGATTAACTTGCCTTCCTGGGTTCTGCTGCCAGACTACTTTTCTTCTGTTGGCTGAGCACAGTGCACAGGGCAGCAGCAGCAGCAGTGGCTGTTTGGGCAAGTTAACCTTTCTTGCATGTTTTCCAGGACAGACAATATAGGCTAAGACACAAGTGAAGGATCAGTAAACAGGGATTTGAGGTGCTTGGGAGGGTGGGGGTGGCCTAGTCCAGGCCAGCAGGTTAGGGAGGATGGGTAGGGTGTTTACACTAAAGTGTAGCCATGCTAGGCTAAACTTTAGTGGACATGTTTACACATCTCCTTACAGCAACCTAGTGACAGGCTACATTGCTGTAAGGCATACTACAGCAACATAGCAATCACTCAGGTCTACATGTGATCACCAGGTAGTGGTGCACTCCCTTGGTATAGCGTGCTGCTAGGGTGACGTACTTCCAAAAGGAAGTACTAAAGCATGGTACCATAACAATGTTGCCATATGGCAATGTATAGATGCTCCCAGTGTAATGCAAGCTGGATAACATGTATCAGAGAAAATCCTGCCCTGGAGTGGCATAAATTTGAGTAACATAACAAGGACTTAAAACCTAGTTTTAGGTGTTAATGTATGGACAATCCAGGTGTTAAAAGCTCCAAAAGAGGTGCCCAAAATTACCTTGTGACATGGCCCAATCACTGATTTTTCAGTGGCATTTCACAGTGCAGTTGAGGACAGCCAGGAATAGAATACAAAATGTTTTTAGGAGTGTTTTCCTTGATGGATGATTTTAGACCTTTATAAAGTCTAACTGAAGATAAGGAGGGAGAAAAGAAGATGGCTTTGGGGATTAGAATAAGGATAGAGAGATCTTTGTATAGTTTCTCGGTTTCAAATTACCTTGTGGATTCTGTAATCTCTGAGGTCCCCAACTCTGAGGTTTTGCATGTGAGGATTCCTCAGAGCCATAGATCCTAAACCTTTGGGAATGGCAGCAGCTTATCAGCAAAACTGGAGGAATATCAATCAGGGTTCTGATGGAAATCTGCCTGCCTGTGTTTCATTGGAAGCTTGCTGTAAGAATATATTTTCACAAAATGTTTTTCAACAAACCAGTTTTATTGGAAAATACCCAAACAGTTCTACCTATCCACTTGTATATGTCTTTCTTCAATATAAAATTTAAATACTGGCAGTAATGGCTTTCCCACCATTTCTACTTTGCCTTGTTACCTTTTGATTGGACTTGTGGTTAGGAGTGAGATTAATTGATCAATGAGATCAATCCACTCACAACTCAAGCGCTTTATTAGGATATGCAGCAGCAAAGGTGTATTGGTGCTAATAAAGACAGTGCTTATGCAGCCTTGTCTTTCAGAAGAACAGGTCAGCTGGCCAGGCATCTCTGCTTTCCTGAGGATTCTTGATGAGTTGTTTTTTTTTAATGATGAGCTTCAGGAAAGGTTCAATTTGTTGCTTGCCCCAGACCCAATGTTCATAGATGGTTGATCTGATATGCTAATAATTGATCTGTAATTGGTTTTCTTTAAATTTGTTTGTTTCACTGGAACTTTTGGAACTGTAGGGAACCAAATTTTAGTGGTCTGGGAAATGGGTCAAGGGATCCCCTTAGCTAAGGCTCTTTATTTTTAGGTGTCTGACCCCAGTCTATCATCTGGTAATCTTTAATCAAGGTCTTCTTAATCAACTGAAATGTATATTTTTGAGATAGCAGAAGGAAAGATTTCTTATCTTCTTTATGGTTTGCCTTTTAGCCCTTGGTCAGTTTTTTACTGACCAAAGTGACTTTGCTCTTTCCATCCCCAAGGCTGCCTTTGCATCTATAATCATTTGAACATGTTCACAAAAATACATTGTATTAATAGTTATTTTGCTATTATAACTTGATCAGCTTTAGTTATTAATGTTTTAGGATGTAATTTTAAAATAAAATAGTTAGGCCCTTGGCTTGCTGTTCAGTCATATTTCTGCAGCTTTGATTTAGGTTCTCTGAAAATGGCCACGCCTGACATCCACACTTTTTCTTCTATTTGGTTATGCTTTGGATAGCATATGTTTGATTCAAGTTATAGTGCTTTTTGTCACCCATAGTTCATGCTGCACCAGCCTGTGCATACATCTCGGCATCTCTTCTACTGTCTAATAAAAATGCTTGTAATTAAATCTCTTCTAACATTCAGCCTAAATTTTGCTTCATATTACTTTATCCATTCCAATACTATAACATCCATCCCAATACTATCTTCTTAATTCAGTCTAGATCAGGGGCAGGCAATTATTTCAGGCGGAGGGCCACTTACCGAGTTTTGGCAAGCTGTTTTGGCAAGCTGTCTAGGGTTGCATGTCATCCCTGCCACTTGACAGGTGCCCCGCTCCCTGGTTGCCATCTTCGGACCAGAAGTCCCACCCCCTAACCCCTGACCTTTGTCACCAGAAGCCCCTTCCCTTGCCCCCAGAAGTACTCCTTTTAGCAAGAGGTTTTGCCATCTCAGAATCAGAAAAATACCAAATTATATTGTAAAAATCAAACATCTACAACATTAATTTGATTTCAAAAAATATTTTTGTCCTGATTTACATGTGGTTGTGTAATTTAGATAGAGGTGATCACACAGTAGCTTAAAATGAAGTCTTACTCTTGTAAACTGTGGGAGGGCATATGGGCTGTGGGTGTGTGGGTATGTGGGGGGGGATGTGGGTGACTGGGGGGTGGATAGGTGTGGGGTGAGGGAGCATGTGGCTGTGTGTGGATATGTGAGGTGTGGGTGGGTATGGGTGTGGGTATGGTTTGTGGGGTGAAGGTGGCTGGGCAGTGTGAGGGGGTGTGGGTTTTGGGATCTAAAGTGCGAGGGGTGTGTGGGTGCATGTTTATAGTGGGGAGGCTTGTGGGATTTACCCTATGGATACACACACACTCACACACACACACACACACACACACACACTGTATACTTGCCTCGTTACACACACCCACTGTATGCTTGTCTCACTACACACACTCACACACATACTGTGTGCTTGCCTCACTACACACACACACACACACACACACACACATATGCCCCTCCTGGTCCTGGGGTACCAGCATGCTCCTGTTCCTGTGGTCCAGAGATGCAGACAGGGGCCACGTGGTGCTGGAGCAGCTGGCCACTTGCAGGGAAAGCTGCAGCAGGAAGACACTTCCGGATGGGTGGGAGGGGGCTGGGGATGGGCGGGGCCGGTCTGGCCTTTCTCTTGACTCCTGCCAGCTTCCCCTGCCAGCTTCCCCTGGGTCCTACTGCCCCTGGCTGCTGTCATCTGAGCAGATAAATATTAATTTTCTAAACTTTGTAGGTGTCCCACAGTCTGGATAGAATGGCCTGGCAGGCTGGATCTGACGCACAGGCCATATTTTGCCCACCCCTGGTCTAGATAATGGCATTCCATTATTGATGTCTTCCTTCCATGCTTCAGTTAAATGCTCACTCCCTTTAGAAAAAGAGAGAGAACACACTAGTTCATATGTATAACATGATGTACTTTTAGGTATCCATTTAGACAAATATTTGGGAACAGCATATATTCACATGAACATTCCCAGATTAGGAAGATACTCCCTCAGCAATTCTTTCTATGTTGACTTAACTATTCATTCTACCTGCTGCCATCCCTCCCACCCATCCCATGTCATATTTGTCATGGCAGTCCCAGAGAAGTCTTATGAAGATAAAGATGCTGTAGTCCTAATTTCTAATGTCCTTTGGCAAGAAGAGAATATAAGGGTCCCATGTATGAAGACAACCCTGAATTAATCCCTGTCATTGTGGACCAAAAAGAATCAATGGTAACCACATTCTTTCAATAATGACAGTATCCTAATATGTAGATTGAATTCCCTGCTGGAATAACTATTGAAATAAATGGAGCTAAACCAGAAGAGTAACTACTTTATTACATATCGAAGAGATCTATTACTTATTCCAGTATGTTAGCTTCCTTCTCCCATCCAAAAAAATAAATGAACAAAACCCCCAAACCCTAACTTAAAAGCAACTGTAAGGCTAAGTATAACAATGTGTAAAGTTTTAGTCACTTTCGTTGGATGTGTACAGATGTAATGAATGCAAATCGCCCTATTATATTCTCTTTAAAATTTTTCTTTTCCATGATGTTTACAAATTGACAACAATTAGGCTACTACTGTGCTGAGACCATTACCTACCATGCTAACTGATATTGCCTCCTCCTACTCACTTGTTTGTGTGTTGATATCTCTTGTCTCTTGTTTTATCCATAGATAATACACTTTTTGGAGTAGAAGCCTCTTTTTGGCCTTTTTGTACAATGTCAAACCCAAAGAGGATCTGAATCATTACTCTAGTATCAAGGAGCTATGATATGCTGAATACACACTGAAATAGTACTCAATAGTTTTTATTTTAATATTACCTGTTTGTATTATCAGCTCCTTTCTTCATATCAGAGCAACTGATGAATTTATTTCAAAGAGTCTAAGTGGGTGGATTTACACATGCTATTAGCATGCAGGAATTAACTTTGGAACAAATTGCACCACAGTTTATTGGTCCTAGGTGTGCTGTTTGAACATGCTTCTGGGATCGCAGCACGTTGAGCTGGGTTAAAGCAGCCCCTGCTGGCACAGCCTGCTGGTCAGTCTGCCAGCTCACGGCTGCTTTGACTCAGTTTAGCATGCTCTGGAGGGGCTGGCTGGGGCACATGGGTGCTCTAGTGTGTGGCTAGCCAACAGGCAGCCCCTGCACTGAAGTATCCTCATGCCCAGTTATCCCCATCAGCATCTATAAGTGCACTGCTGTGCACAAAAAAACCCTGCAGAGTTAATTAGCTTCCTGTGGGTGCACATGTAGATGCAAACCATTTACTGAGGAGCTAATTAGTCTATTCCATAGTAAGTGTCTCATGTAGATATGCCCAGTATGCAGTATTTCAAACATCAAGCTATGTTTCTTAAACATACAGTATATACAATGGTCTTTCTGTAAGCTCATGGTGATGTCCCCTGACAAACTGTTTTTATGTTAATGCATATAGATCTATATCTTCCCAGCAGAGATGCAAGATTGCTTGATTTAGACATCAATATGAGCTATTCAACACACTTTTTATATTGTGACTGAATGTCATGATAGCTGAAATATCCAAAGTTTAATAGCATTTAGGTATCAAAGGATTTAAAATTCAATAAGTAGCAGGCTTCAAAATAAAATTGTTTTGCTGTTCCCATGGCCAGAAGAAGTGGTGGATATTTAGATTAATTCCTCTTTTGTGTAGCTTTATTGTGGTCTGTTTAGTGTAAGTCAGATTTGAGTTTGAAACTACCTTTTGTTCATTATTTAAATGTGATTCTTTACTCAAATCTGTCTTCAGCTTTTTACCAATTTAAATATATAAACTTCCTACCAGGAAATGCATCTAAAATATATTCAGTGCTGCAGTTCAATGTAAAAGTGTTTGAAATTTAAAAATGAAAAGTCACTATAATACAACTTGGTATGAACTGGGGAATGCATTTATAACTACCTTTTTTGTAAGCATTTATGAAGGCTTTAGTCTGCTATCCCTTCAGGTACCTGTGGATTTCAACATGAACTCTGATGATAGTGTTTGTTTAGGTTACAAATTAGTATTCTTTACACTTCAACACTTTAAAAACAGCTGGGGTTGTTGTTGTTGAATTAGTTCTATGAACCTTTTTCATTTCCCTGCACCCAGGAAATGATTCTTTTTAATATCTCCTCATATCTTGCTGTGGAACAATGCAGAGTTGTACAGATGACAATAACCCTTTTATTAACTAAAGTTTATTTCCTGATCTTGCATGAGAGTTTTGCATAGAAATTTCAAGCTTAACAGTCAAAATGTTTACTTGCTGACAAAGTGTTTGAACTTGCTTTGGTCAGGTGAGAGGTCTCTTTTTTGTGTCCCTGATCTTGCTTCACAGTGCTCCCTTTCACTTAGAGTTGAGTGCTACTCCCTTTGCAGGATTACGCTAACACTATGCAAATTACAAAAATAAACATGTAAAATCTTGAACCCAGCTCATGGATACAAATCCACAATTTATTTTAAAAGATCCTTACATCAAAATAAAATATTTCACAAGAAATCTCTTACTATCAAAATCTGATCTTTGTCTGCCCTCGTTCTTCCTTCCCTCCCCCTCCCATCCCTTTTCATTGTGATGTTTCCAATGTTAATGCTCTTCATACACTGAGGACTCAATTTAAGGGCTGTGCTCAAATTATTAAAACTCAGTTTTGAAGAAAAAACCTAAATGGAAAGTAACCCTTAGTATGCTACAATTCCCAATTATCTTTGAATGCAAAGATCTTCAAGCTGGCACCCTGGGAAATGCTCATGCTACAAGGCTCACTGAGGCATTACCCTTTTATAAGCTAGGAAATTAATAAAAGAGCATGACTTGTTAAGAAGATATTATAGAAAATGTTTTGGTTTTTAATCAAATTGGGTAACATGTTTGCATAATTGGGTTGTATTGTATTATTTTCACAAGCAATGTATTAGTGTAACTCTTAAAACAACCTGAAATAAGCATTTTTTAATTTTACTGGGATTGTAAAATACATAAATATCTATTTCCTAACTTCCCTCTCTCTCTCGGTAAAAGTATGCTGTATTCATCCTATAAGAAACATTTTGCTTTTAAAGCATTGTTTCACAATCCTCCAAACACTCATCTTTGCAAATCCAGAAATGAAGAAACAAGTTAACTAGAGGCGCACCAATAGATCGGTCCAATATTGGATTGGCACCGATATAAAGAAAATTGGCTGTATCAGAAATAGGCCTGATGCGGCCAATAATTTGGCCAATAAATGTCTATGCATGCGCGCAGCCACAGCACAGCATGCAGGCAGTGATGAGCACAACCCAGCTACTTGAACAACTGCATGCATCTGGTAAGTCCATTGTGGTGAAAGGGGAGGGGGGGAGGGAAAGGGTGTGGGGGGCACATCAGCATCCCCCACGGTGAGGGAGGGAGGGAGTGGGGCAGATGAGGGATGCATGAGGGATGGAGCCACAGCTCCTGGGGGGGCAGCTCCCACTGCTGCTAACACCCTGGGAGGGCATGGGGCGAGGGTCAGCCCCCAGATCTGCATGGGACATGGTGGGGCGGGCAGGCTGCAGCTGTGGGCTGGAGCCAGAACTGAACTGGGCTCTTCTCATCAGGGGCCGTGCTGAGTGGGCAGCAGCACCATTGGGAGGAGAGGCTATGGATAAATTTAGGGGGTTGCAGCCCTCCCTGTACCCCCCCTCTCAGGACCACTGCCACCCACCGTAAGCCCAGCCCCCACCAAGAAAAGCCCAGTATAGCCCCAGCCCCAACCCACAGCTGCAGCTCACCCACCCCACCCTGCACAGATCTGGGGGCACATGCCCCCCCATGCCCTCCCGGGGTGCAAGCAGCAGCAAGAGCCACCCCACCATGCACCCCCCAGATAAGCTGTGGCTCCATTCCATGCCCTGCCCCACCACGGCTGGGCAATGCGTGCCCCTGCCCCACTCCCTCCCTCCCTCCCTCCCTCCCTCACTGCAGGGGGCATTGATCTGCACCCCCATGCCCCTTCCCTCCTGCCTCCCCTTCCACCACAATGGACTTACCAGCTGCACACAGCTGTATTGGATTGGTTATAGGTATTGACCCCCAAAATATCTATCAGTGCACCCCTAAAATTAACCCTAAGGCTATGCAATGAGACTGTAGCATACCCAGAGCTATTGTTTCAGAAATGAAGATCACTTCTACCTCAGATCATGGTACATTTTCTATGTTTGCAGCCAACCATGCATTCTATTTCGTAACAGGCTTTATATGCAAGTAAACAAAGTAGTTCTATTTAGCCACAGAAGGTGTACCATAAATACAGACATAAAGGCATGTCCCAACAAGCGCACACATGCAAGGGCACATGTTTCCTGTGGGACAAATAGCAGCAACACATATTTGTGCCACTGCTACTTGTCCCCAGGCACACCCCTATACATATGCTCTGGAATGTGACAAAGTGACTGGGTAGGATAGTGGAGGCTGGGGACCTGGGGTCTCCTGAGGAAGCAGCAGCACTGAGCCAGCCACTCGGAGCCTGGCTGGCAGTCAGAATATGGCTCTGACTGGCCAGGCTCCAGCTTTTGGCAACACACTTTTTTAGCAGCATTTTTTTTTTTTTTGACACTAGGATCTTCTGTTGTCAAAAAGCCTGCCGTGCTGATAATCAGCATTGCAGTGCATGGGTGCACATGCACCACATGTGGTATTCATAGATTGTACAGTCGGAAGGGACCACAAAGGATCATTGTGTCTGACCCCCTGCCCCTGGCAGGAAAGAGGACCAAGGTCAGATGGCCCCAGCCAGGTGTCTATCAAGCCTCCTCTTGAAGACCTCCAAGTTAGGTGATAGTACCACCTCTCTTGGAAGCCCATTCCAGATTCTGGCTACCCTTACTGTAAAAAAAGTTCTTCCTAATGTCTGACCTGAATCCAGTCTCCACTAGTTTGCACCAATTATTCCTAGTTATTCCTAGGGGTGCTCTGGTAAATAGCTCCTCTCCAATTCCCTGTTGTCCTCTCTTGATATACTTATAGGTGGCTACAAGGTCTCCCCTCAGATGTGAAAGATGAAGAGATCCAGATCCCTCAACCTCCCCTCGTAGGGTCTTTCGAGGAGACCACTAATCATGCGAGTGGCCCTCCTCTGAACCCTCCCCAGATTCTCTGTTTCCCTCTTGAAGTGGGGCACCCAAAACTGGACACAGTACTCCAACTGTGGCCTGACCAATTCTGCATAGAGGGGGAGCATCACCTCCCTCAATCTGTTGGTCATGCATCTACTAATGCATGACAAGGTGTGACTGGCCTTGTTGATGGCTTCATTACACTGCTGGCTCATGTTCAACTTGGAGTCAACAATGATTCTAAGATCCATCTCAGCCACCGAGCTGCTGAGGAGATCATCACCCAAACTATAGGTGTGCTGAGGATTCCTCCTCCCTAGGTGGAGCACCTTGCATTTATCTTTGTTGAATTGCATCCTGTTTCATTCTTTCCATTGATCCAACCTGTCCAGGTTGGCCTGTATCTGCTCCTTGCCCTCCAATGTGTTAACTTTGCCCCATAACTTGGTATCATCTGTGAACTAGGAGAGGGTGCTCTCTACACCCTCATCCAAATTGTTGATGAAGATATTAAATAACAGCAGTCCAAGGACCGAACCATGTTGGACCACACTGCCCACCTCCTTTCAGGCCAAGAATGACCCATCCACCACCACTCTCTGGGTGCATTCCCTAAGCCACTTGGCCACCCACCTGACTGTAAGCATCCACTCCACAGCCTACTAGTTTCCCTATGAGAATAGAATGCAAAACTGTGTTGAAGGCCTTTTTAAAATCCAGGTAGATGACATCAGCCTCAGCTCCTGTATCAAGACAGTGTGTGACCTGGTCATAAAAGGCTATAAGGTTTGTCAGGCAGGATCTACCTGTGATGAACCCATGCTGGTTTCCTTTCAGCATTGTTTCCCCTTCTTGGCCTTCACAAATGCGCTCTTTGATAATTTTTTCCAGTATTTTCCCAAGGATAGAGGTAAGACTGACTGACTTAAAGTTACCCAGTTCATCCCTTCTCACCACATTGGCCCTTTTCCAATCCTCAGGGACCTGGCCAAAGCACCATTAGTACTCAAACAGCTGTGCCAGTGGTTTGGCTATGACACTGGCCGATTCCTTCAGCACCCATGGATGTAGGTCATCTAGGCTGGCTGACTTGTACCCATCCAGCCCTTCCAAGTTCTCCTTAACTAAGTCAAAAGTAACCACTGGTGCCTTTTGGACATCTGTCTATGGTAAAGGTGGGAGAAGTACTTAGAAATACTGAAGCAAAGAACTCATTGTAGAGCTCTGCCTTTTTCCTTGCTTCAACCACCAACTGTCCTGATTTGTCCTGCAGAGGCTCTATGTTACTCTGTTCCTTCCTTTTGCTTGCTATATATCTGTAGAAAGATTTTTTTTGTCCTTAATTGTTGTAGCCAGCCTAAGCTCTAGTCCTGCCTTGGCCTGCCTAACTGATTCCCTGCAATAACGCACCAGGGAGGCGTATTCCTCCTTGGTGGCTGCCCCCTGCTTCCACTGCCTATAAATATCTTTCTTTGCCCCCAATCTTTTCTGGAGTTCCCTGTTCAGCCAAGGGGGATTTTTTATCCCCTTACCCTCTTTCCTTCATAAGGGAATAGACTCCTTTTGTGCCCCAAGGATCACTTCCTTAAGAAACCTCCAACTCTCCTAGACCCCCATTTGCTCAATGCTCTTGAGTTCTGCCACCTCACTAACTAGCCTTCTAAGTTTACTAAAGTTGGCTCTTCTGAATTCTAACACTTTAGCCTCACTAGATATTTTCCCACTCTTTGCTGGATTGTGAACTCTACCAAGTGATGGTCACTATCTCCTAGGTTATTGTGTACTTGCAGGTTCCCAACAAGATCATCCCCTGTTGCTAAGACCAGGTCTAGCAAGGTGCTACCCCTGGTGGGACTGGATACCACCTGGATTAGGTGGAGGTCCTGCACACAGTATAAGAAATTATGTGAGTGGTTTGTTTTGGCTGTCTTCTCCTTCCAGCAGATGTCTGGGTAATTTAGATCCCCCATGACCACCACTTCCCATGCCTGAATGGCCTCTGAGAGCTGCCTGGAGAATACTTCGTCTAGCTCATCATCCCAATGAGGAGATCTGTAGTAGACCCCCACTACTAAGTCCTTTTCCCCTGCCCCCCCCGGATTCTTACCCACAATGCCTCGGTATTCCCCTCCTCTACCCCTGTCTTGATGATGGAAGATGTGTACTGCGCCCTAACATAGCTACACCCCCACCTTTTTCCTCACTCTGTCTTGCCTATACAACCTGTACCCCTCAATGCCTACCACCCAGCCATATGTAGAATCCCACCATGTTTTGGTTAAGCCGACTAGGTCATACTGTGTGCTAGCAAGTAAGAGTGTGAGCTCCTTCTGCTTATTCCCCATACTCCTGGCATTTGTGTAAAGACATTTTAGCCCTTCAATGGGTGCTCTTGGTGCCCCTTTGCCTTGATGGTTAGTGTGCCCCTTAGTGCTTACCTGGTTTGGTCTGATGCCTTGTTTGTGGCTCACCAACCCTGGGTTCTCATCGACCCCCGGTTCCCCATCCCCTGTTGAGCCTAGTTTAAAGCTCTTCAGAGGAGATCATCCAACCTGTGGGAGAACAGATGCTTATCTCTAGGGGAGAGATGAAGAACATCCCTTCCCAGGAAGCCTTCTCCCTGGAAGTGCTGATCATGGCTGTAGAATCCAAAGTCCTCCTGAAGACACCATCTCTGGAGCTGCCAGTTGACTACCCTGATGCAGGCATCCTGGCACATCCAGCTGCTGCCAACTGGAAAGATGGAGGAGAATACCACCTGTGCCCCAGAATTCCTGAGCCCGACCCCCAGCTCATGAAAGTCCTTTATGATGTGGTCTGGACTACTCCCAAATGCATCATTTGTGCCCACATGGACAAGGACCATGGGGTAGTAGTCGGAGGGCTTGATGAGATCAGGAATCTTTTCAGTGATGTTGCTGATCTTAGCTGCAGGCATGCAGAAGACCTCTCTTGCCATAGGATCTGGTTGGCCAGTCGGCACCTCCATGCCTCTCAGGATTGAATCACCCACCACGATAACCCAGCATTTCTTCTTCTGCCTGGGCAATGGTCCCCCAGCCTGCCCAGTGGGGGTTGCAGGGACCACCTCTTCTGCATCCTCCTCTGCTGCCTCCTCCACCAAGGCTGCCAGGGCCCCGTACTTGTTCCCCAGATGCTTCTGCTGCCTGGGTCTGGAAGTGATCATCTTTCACTCCTCTGCTGCAGATCCCTGTAATGGGGTTTCACCCGTAGGCATCCGGAGCTGTAAAGAATGGAAATACCCATCAATCACAGCCTCATCATCCCTGATCCCTCTCAGCCTTCTCACTGCCTCCTAGAGTTCCTTCACCTGCTCCTCCAAGGCCTGAAGGTGAACACAAGATGGACAGGTGAGGGGTCTCTCACTCTCCCCTCCCATCCCCAATGGCAGGGTTCCCGCCAGGCCACCCCTACAGACAGGGGGGGCAGGGCTCCATCTGGGTGGAGACCTCCAAGGACCCATGGGTGGGTGGCACCATCAGGGCAGGGTCCCTAGCAGCAGCACTCTGTGTCCTTACCTTAGCCACAGAGCTATAAGTCCTCATCGCTTTCCTGCTGGGTGTTCCTTCTTGTCTACTTCTGTGTGCCTGCCTTGTGTGAATGCCTGCACAAATGCAGGTGTACCCTTACAGGACATGACTGTTTGCACACTCTGTTCATGTGAGCTGCTTGGGAGGACAGCTCCCTGCTGGCTCACTTAAGAGGGATCAAGAGGGCTCTCCCTCCAGATCCTCTGCAGCTGTGCTGGCCCTCCACTCTACTACCTGAAGGATCTGCCGCTGCCTTCACCTCCACTGCTAGTAAGTCCAGGGGGCAAATGAGCACTGGAGGCACACATGTGCCCACTCTGTCCTCAAACCCCTATTGCCGGGGGCTTGATCAAACTGCAGCTTTTAAGGGCTGGAGTTTGAATTTCCTGTGCTAGCCCAGCAGCCAATCAGGTGGCTCTGGGCTCAGTCAGCCAATCAGAGCTACTCCGTGTCACAACCCAAAGTTGTGATTTTTGTTTTGTGTGTGCTTCGGCACTGCTAAATTATTTTCCCGCTAAATTGCAGCTTCTTTGCACAGTGGAGTTTTCTGCTGCAGAGGAGAACCCCGGTGCAAAGGAGAATTCCCGCCAACTTGTAGCTTTCTTTGCAGGGTGTATTTCTTTTTGCATCTAAGAAATGCTGGGTGCAAAGAGTTCCCACCATTTGTATTATAATTGGAGCCCCATTATTGGCTGGTGTGAAATTATGCATACGTGGCGGCTAATGATTGGCTTGCTAGCCGTATAAAGAGTTTGGGTGGTTTCCGCCCAAGTCAGAGTTCGGAGTTCGAGAGAGAGAGAAAAACCTTCGCCTTGCGTGAAGATCTCTAAGTGCTGCGGATCCTTACGGACCCAACGCATTTCTTAAAAGGCAACAGGGGCCTGATCAGCCTCTGGCCTCTCCCCATCACCGATAGATTCCTAGACGTATCCCTCCCTGCACGCAAAAGAAACGGACCCACAGAGCTTCAACAACTCTGTGGGGGAGAGTGAACTACGGACCCACGGAGTTTCAACAACTCCGTAGGAGATCGAGCTTGTCGTAATCCTCAAACGAGGATTTAAGCGGAGCTGTGCCTGGAAAACTGTCCAGCCTACACCACGACCATCTTCGGTGTAAGTAAACAATCTTGAATCAACCACTAAGCGTCCGTAACTAATTCTAGCTCGCAACCGGTTTTCTCTGACCCCGCGTGCCCGGGCTGCTGGCCACAGCCCGCGTGCGCAAAAGGGCCGCGGATCGCTCCCGGCCCACACATGGCGATGAGGATGGGATCAGGAGAAGACACGTTAGAGCTAGAATTGGTTAAGAACTGCCCTTGGGGCGATAACCAACGCCAAGTGAAAAGCTTTGAGGAACTGGAGGCGCATATCGCTTACCACCAGGCGGGCGGAACGGGTGAGAGATTTGTCAGCGGACGCCTTACGCTGAAGGGAGAAGAGGGAACCTCCGAAGATGGAGCCCCAAGAGAGAGGGAAGTGTATTTGCTGCCCACGGCGTTCGGGTGTATAGTGAGGGAGGAGCGGGTCCTGTTCAGGCCCCTCGACATTGTGTCCCTTGCCAGAGTCAACCCGGCGGGCAAAGTGAACCTGACCCTCACCCGGGAGTGTGCCCGATGCCTATGATATGCTCGGGAGAGTGAAGAACTGGTGCCAATCGGTCGGTTCTCCCCTTTCATGGTGGCGTCTAGATTACGGGGTCGCGAGCTTCCATCCCAGCTCTGCGAAGATCTGGAGACGAAGGAACGCACCGCAGATGAGAGGGTGGCCCCACGGTACGACAAGGGGGGGAGAGTTAAGTGCAATTTTTCGTACGATCACTAATTTAATGCACCAGAATTTAAGTTTAAAAACCCAGCTGCAGATGGCTATTCAAGCGGTCAAAGAAGCGGCTGAGAGAAGGGAGCCTGAAACGCCAGCCCAAGATGGTGCCGAGCAAGAGGGAGACCGTGTGGAAGAACTGGAAAAGAAGGGTGGAGCTTCGGAGGAACCTGTGAGAGTTCGGTCAGCTACTCCGCCCATCGACGCAGCGTCATCTCCGGCAAACCTGCCTAGCGACACAGCAATGCCTCTGCTGACCACGCCTTCCTGCCGATGAAGGAGAGAGTCAAGCGGAGGAATGCATCTGCACCTCCTGCCTGAAGCAACAACAGCAGCAGTAACTCCCGCGGCAGCAGTTCAGCCTGTAACAACATCAACTCCCGAAAGAGCAGCTTTCCCTACAACAACGACTAACCGAGTTGCTACTGCCCACTATGCTCTCACCAGAACTGAACTACAGGATTTATGTAGAGCATCAAGAATCCAGCCTGAAGAGACTCTAGCTGTATAGTTGGGACGTTTGGTCATGGAACTTGGATCCGACCTGCCGAACCAGGAAGAAGCAAGCTTCCTAGTTAGACAAGCTTCGTGGAGTAGAGGACATGTCACTGACATCGACATGATAGCTGTCAACGTTCACTGGCCTATTCCACTGCCAGCGCTTGTTGCAGGACTGATTAGTCAAAAAGCCCACGTATGGCATGAAGGACGGCCAGAACATATCGGCGCAGAGCATCTCATGCTAGCAATCATCAGAGTCTAGTACTGTGCCTGGAACCCCAGAGCATGTGCGCTGGGACTGACATCACTCCAGTGAATAAGACCATGGCCTCACCGTCATCTACGAGATCCTGGAACTGTTCCAGTAACCGTTCACAGCTTAGACAGTTGCCTCGAGATTTATGGGCGAAAAAACATCGTCGTCCTCTGGATTCTGCTCAACCAAATGGTGAACCAACCTGTAAGCAATGTCCCTCGTCAGTTGTCATGACTGCATATCCTGATGGAGCCAAGATTATCTCTTGATCGGGACCGTCGACACCCAACCGAACTTCAAGGCACCAAACATCGTGAATCCGATCTTCCATCACTGCCACCGAGAACCCCAGAAGAGCGATACATGTTTGGATTTCTCCTACAGCGTTCTGGACTCAATAAGCGGCAGCTTCGGATTTTAGGGGACGCAGGCCAATGGCAATTGGCCTATGAGTTAGGTTTCCGTTATTTAGAGGAACCAGATGATGGCTCCTCAATGATTTCATCCAATTGAGAATATAAAAAAAAGATGGTTTAGAGAACTAGTAAAGTTCCATGAAAATTTTGTAAATTTGTTGAAGATGCGTTAATCTATTTTTTTTGAGAGTTTTGTTTACAGATCCAGAATTCAGAGTGCGTGGCGAAAAGAAGCCCTGAGAGGGATAACATCATCGGAAGAAGTGAGGGCCTGACGTACGACTTCGCCATAACGCCCACTGAAGCCCTGAACGTGTAGTTTTGTTATGAATCTGATTATGTGTTTGTGTTGATTTATTGTTTGTTGATTATTATGTAACCCAATCCCAGGACAGCAAATTTTATGTTTGTTTATTTGTTTGTTTGCTTATCTGTTTGTTTGACGACTCACGACAAAGCTCTAGATCACTAGAATGATAAGTGTATAGGATAATTTAGCTATGCCTTCAGCAAGGGGGGATGTCACAACCCAAAGTTGTAATTTTTGTTTTGTGTGTGCTTCGGCACTGCTAAATTATTTTCCCGCTAAATTGCAGCTTCTTTGCACAGTGGAGTTTTCTGCTGCAGAGGAGAACCCCGGTGCAAAGGAGAATTCCCGCCAACTTGTAGCTTTCTTTGCAGGGTGTATTTCTTTTTGCATCTAAGAAATGCTGGGTGCAAAGAGTTCCCACCATTTGTATTATAATTGGAGCCCCATTATTGGCTGGTGTGAAATTATGCATACGTGGCGGCTAGTGATTGGCTTGCTAGCCGTATAAAGAGTTTGGGTGGTTTCCGCCCAAGTCAGAGTTCGGAGTTCGAGAGAGAGAGAAAAACCTTCGCCTTGCGTGAAGATCTCTAAGTGCTGCGGATCCTTACGGACCCAACGCATTTCTTAAAAGGCAACAGGGGCCTGATCAGCCTCTGGCCTCTCCCCATCACCGATAGATTCCTAGACGTATCCCTCCCTGCGCGCAAAAGAAACGGACCCACAGAGCTTCAACAACTCTGTGGGGGAGAGTGAACTACGGACCCACGGAGTTTCAACAACTCCGTAGGAGATCGAGCTTGTCGTAATCCTCAAACGAGGATTTAAGCGGAGCTGTGCCTGGAAAACTGTCCAGCCTACACCACGACCATCTTCGGTGTAAGTAAACAATCTTGAATCAACCACTAAGCGTCCGTAACTAATTCTAGCTCGCCGCTGGTTTTCTCTGACCCCGCGTGCCCGGGCTGCTGGCCACAGCCCATGTGCGCAGAAGGGCCGCGGATCGCTCCCGGCCCACACACTCTGGGTTTCCCTGGAAAAGCCTGCAGGCTGCCCCACTCCCTATGTCTCGCTCCCATGAGGGAGAGCCCTGGCTCCTGGGATGGCCACAGCTGCTGCCCCAGGGATCAGTCTCAGGGCAGTCCCCACTTGCCGGGGGGGGGGAAGTCCTCCCCATATCCTGCTCCCTGCCTGCGCCCCACAGAGTATGCCTGTTTGTGTGCTCTATTCTTATGTGCGACTAGGGAGCAAGGCTCCCTGCTGGCTCACTTAAGAGGGCTCCAGGGGGCTCCCCCCCCCCCAGATCCTCTGCAGGTGTACCGGCCCTGTACCCCACTTACCTGAAGGATCTGCTGCTGCCTCTGCCACTGGTAAGTCCAGGGGCACACATGCACTGGAGGCACATGTGCACCCACTCTGTCCTCAAGCCTTGTATGCAGTGTTTCAAATGGATAAAAGTGCTGCAAATCACATGTGCATGTTCATATGGATGCATTGAGTTAGTTGAGGGTCATGTTAGGACAAAAAAACTGTGTTGGTTTTACATATATTTTTTCTAAAGTACAGTAAATAGTATGTTAGCTCTGGTTTCTTGTAAGTTTTTCAGAAGTCACATGTCTTTCTTAAAAGATCTTTCCTAAAATCTGTACCATTTTATATATACTTATATAAATGAACTTCTTGAAACTATTTCCCCTCCCTCTAATACAAGTCATAAATAAAACATGATTATGACACATCTGGACTTATCTGAAGAACTGACTTATCTGAAGAACTGGACAGCAAACTGTTCCCTATTCCTGTTTACAGTATATTCTTTAATTTTACTCCATTATTCCTCACCTTCTTTTTAGAGAGTTTTGCCCTTGTGATGTGTCTGGAATAATCACATCTGTTTCAGGGAAATGACAGTCCTAGTTAGAGGCTATCATACCACACTTGGCCCTTGAGAAGATGGTATATATGTTTGTTCTATGTGTTTAACTTTGGCCATAAATTAAGGGTTGCTACTGAGTGATAAAAAAATTAAATCTGCAGTGCTGAATAACAGGATATTTTTATGACAAAACCAAATATATATAATAGAGAAGGATTTGAATTTGGGTTAGCCAAACTGATCTTCACTTATTTTCTAGACAGCAATGAGAAATTCTCTCATACTTTTCGATTTAACTCTCTTTATTCCCATACTTGGACACAGGTGAGATGATATAGGAAACTGCATTTTGAAAGGAACTGTACGACTAATAATGCAATAATGCAAGTCTCACAAGACGTGATAATACTGCTGATCAGGCTCAACTTCCCATAGAAATAGGGGGGGAAAATTATTATCTTCTTCTGTGTGAAAAGCAACAACAACAACAAAAAAATGCATTCAATGCAAAATGGATTTCCGTTAACTTATTTAAAACTAAGTGGATAATGTGACTTCACTGCTGTATGGAATCTGTTGTGTGGATGTTTGAGAAGAGATGGCATTTCCACCATGAAACAAATTCCCATAGCTTACAGTTCATAGCTCTTTCAAATGATATAAGGTCAAAATCTGGTAGAAAATCTGAAAACTAGGATATGCAGTTAAACTGTTTTTTGAAATTACTCTTCTTTATTTTTTTAAAGCTAAAAACACTGCTCTAAAATGCAAATCTTTGCCCAGCTTTCTGTACTGAAATTCAGACAAAGCCTTGACACGTGAAAAATTCTAATAAGCCCTAAATGATTTTGCAGGCCTCCGAAATAACACAAGTGACTGACACTCATAGGCCTCTAGTTTGTCTATGTCCAAGAAAGCTGCATTGCATGCCACTTCTCTCACAAAGTGATATGTCTTAGCATTCACTGTCTTCTCTAAAAATATAAATTTTGAAAGGTTTATTTTTTGAAATCTTTTTTGTCAATAAACTACCTTCTGTAGAAAATAACCTTCACCAGAAATAGCACGTGAAGTAAAACTTTCCATCTGAGTAAGAATGCCATATAAATAGTGGTTTATACTAAAAATAACCACAGAAATGTACTTGGATTCTTTTACTCTTGGAAAGAACGCTATCTTATTATTACTTATCAAGGCCTATACTTCCAGTATAGTACCCAAAGATGATAAAATATTTGTCAGTTCCTTTCCATGTGAAAGTAGCCATATTACCTGACTTTGTGGGTTTTTGACTAAAACTAACTGTTTCACCAACAGGCATGATTATCGTGAGATAATTGGACCCCGGAGAATAAAAGCATTTGGCTACAGCTTGTACTGTATACCATCCCAGAGTGTAAATTATAATAATTACTTCACAATAAAACAAGTTAAGCTACACCTTATTTCCCAAGTAGCCTGAGGTTAGCAAAATGTTTTTGGATACCATTAGCAGTTTCATTGCTTTTCTACCTTAGGGAGTCTTTGTATTAAACCCAACTTGATGAATAAGTGAGATGACTTCAGAGTAAGATTAACAAATTGAGGTAGGTCTGAATTTTGTTCTACTTTTTTCTATTCTGCTTTTTAAAGGAGAAATCCATGTCTGCTATTGTAGCTCTACTTTTTTCTTCAAAATACCACCCATTTCTCCAGTTGTTTAGCATCTTGCATAACATTTTCGTAGTAAATCACCCCAACTATGTGAATTATGACTAATATTAGACTGTCCAAAAACAGGCATATTTATGTAGGAGTGTATTCAGTAAAGGAATGAATTTGTAGCTCAAATATTAGTTGACTTCTGCACTTAAAAAATATCTCCTTTTAGTTATCTTTTATTCATGTTGTTATGGGAGGCACACCCCTTGCATTCTTACATCTATAATTACTGTGCATGCTGCATGAGAATTGAGTCTTCTCATAATTGAATAATACTAATATCTTGTGAAGTGACACTTTTGACTTATTTTGCTTGTGCTGTCACTTAAAGGTACCCATTAGTGATCAAGACTTCAGTGTTCCAGGTAGTGTAAATATATTCTCCAGAGAATTTAGGTTGTAATTTCCAAATATAGCTAAAATAATATAAAACCTCATAAAATATTGGGGAGAGGGGAGAAAGGAGAAGTTAGCCAAATATTTAAAGTGATTCTGAATATTTCTACATGTTATGATATAAATTCACTGAATTCGTACTGTTTTGTTTGGTTTGGTTTTGTTGCCTCAAATGAACTTTTGATTATCGTAACTTACTTGCTTCAACTAGTGTTTGCTGCATAAGGAGCTCCTAATAATTGCCAGCTCTGGCTACCTAAAACCTAATGGCAGCCGAAAAAAAAAAAGGAACAATAACAAAATGCTTCAATATCATACTGCAACATGCTGGACACGGGACACTCCATGAATCAAGAACTTTTGTCTTTATGAACTAGGAGGAACGAGGCAAAATAAAACTTCACATCTATTGTATCAATCCATCAACCATAGTGGAAGGCTTCCAAACTCCTGAAGTTCACTTCAGTGCTATAGAAATGGAGGCCATTAAAATACCTAAGATACAAATATCCTGATGATATACAAAGTCCATGTCAGTGAACACCTTCACATAACCCCAGTGAATTGAATCTTCCTGCATGCAATTCATTAAAAGTTTGAAGCTTAAATGTGGAAAATCTTAAAGAGTCTGGAGAAAAGAGAAATACATCTCTCACATTCTCCTTTCTGTACTTGGGTCATTTATATGGTATTATATGGTATTTTATGATACATTTTAATATAAATAAATATCAAACACCATCTTTTTAATGTATTTCTCTCAGAAACCATCTCCAGCTATGCATGTACCAAAAGCTATACCCTGTGCTACCTCTCCCTAATTGGTGAAAGTTTTCAAGATAGTACTGGTATGTTGCAGGGAACGCTGGAGAGAGCTGTTAGAGGATTCCATGCCATAAACTTCTCCATGCATGTAGGATTTTGTCCTTAGGAAACATCTTAATTTATTCTTCTATTACTATATCTCTTTGTGCTATTTTCTGCTTTGCCTAATATAATGTATTGTAGAGCTATGCAACTTCTTGCTGAACACTCAATGGGCTGCACCAATGTGGGCCATGGGTTATCCAGGCAGTATGTTATGTAGATGCCTTCAACTGTTACACCATGTGCATGTCTCCCCTCCTCCTCACCACCCCCCACAACCCCCACAACCCCACTACACTATGTGCCCATGTGAACCTAAGCTTTTAGGGGCAGGTGGTGCTATATTGTCCCACCCCCTGGGGCTGCTGCTGCAGCCAGAGCAATGCAGGAGAGTAGTAGTTGGGCAAGAGACTCAGGAGACTGGGGGCCATAACTTAACCCCGGTAGGCTTTATGTGGCTCATAGGTTGCCAGCTGAACACCCCTGGTGTATAGTATCGACCAGATTGGTACTCTGCTCAGATGTTAGGAAGACTGAGGAAGCGGGTGGTACAGTCACAGGTATTGTTATCATGCACAAACTTATACATTGGGTGACAAGGCAGAGAACCAGACTCTTGGGCTCAAAACTAGGCTTTGGATCCTAAGATAGTATTCAAACAGTTATCAGTATTCTATGAGAAAATATGAACATGAACTACTACATTTTATAAGATTCCTTTTCATTTTTAATCTCCTGAAATGTGCATTCTCACTCCAGGCACGTCTTAGTAATTTTTAGATAAAAATTTGGAAGATGAAGATTAGCTGAATCTCTGACTTTTCAAGGAAAGTAGAAATGTCTCCAAAGTTTTAACTGGGTAATGCTTCTTAGGGTCACAATAAAATCTCTTACCCTTTGTAACCACCTAGCTATGGGCCATAGTACTTTTCTAAGGTCTGGGCCAAGTCTTTTTCTCTAAATCAGGAAGGTTTGTTTGACTGTATTGTTTGTGAAAACTTTCAAAGTCTTGGTTTCTTTTCTAGTGTAAAATGGGCAAACATATTAAATCTTCAAGTTTTGTGGGTTAGGGTTACAATTTCTGCCAAGGTCTAATCTGGATAAACCAGAGGGTGGAGTTTGAAACAACTTGCAGAAATGGAATCCTTTAATTCTGACATTCCAATATAAATCGAATTCCAGGGTTGCTCCTGGATCACAGGATTGCATTGTCTGCATGTATGCTAGCTGCCCATGGAAGAGGTTAGCAGTGAGGATCCCAATACTGAAAAAGTTATATAGTAATTAACACTGCTTAGATGAGTATGACTGCAGTCATGCAAATCCTATGTCTTTTGCTATTTATAACTGGCATTAAACAATTCTTCAGGCATTAATCTTCAGCCCCTTAACTTTTATTTAAAGACATTATAAATACTGTTAAGGTCATCATGCAAAAAGTCACATTGCTTAAAATGAGGATGCCTCTAAAAGCCCAGAGGCACCATGAATGCTTGGATGTACTGACACTTGCTAGATAATTTTAATGTTACTGCACTTCTGCTTTGACAACTTGTAACAAAGTGTGATCTTTATCTGTGTAAAAATTGTCCTTTTAGCTCTAACTTCAATGGTAATTATCTCCATTTCCTATTGTTCATTTAAAAAGAAAAAACAACAAACCTTTATATTAAGGCCTTATGAAACTCGTCTATCTCTTTCCTGTCTTTGCACCCTCCACCTTAACAAAATCATACTTGCTTGTACCAGAGCTCTGTTTCTCTTCAGAGGTTCATCTTCATGTTTTTGTATGTGGCTCCAAAATCCATGTGTAATTGCTAAATGGCTTTAGAACTCTAGTTACAAATTCTATATATTGTGTTAATTCTGTCATGAATAAGATTAAAGCATGCCGTGGTTCTATGTACCTGTTTATACAAATTTTGAAAAAATGCCCCAAAGGTGTGTGGTTTTGCTCAATTACAATATAGCTTTGGTTACTGACCAGAAGTTAAGCTTTGTGGCACGTGCAAATTGAAGTATGAACTATGAACAGCTTCCATGGTTCCACATCAGGTCATATAATGCACCTATACTGCTATTTTGTGTTGCTGGAAAGGCTCAGAGAACCTTGTTTATAAATAATAAATTAGTTTCTGTCTAGTCTGCTTATTTTCTAGATGTATTTCAGCAGAGTTTGAGGTAAATGCATTTTAACAAAGATTTCAGCATGGGAAAGTACATGAATTTATAGTGTATATGGTGTATAGTAGATGAAAGCAGTCTGCCTTGGCTCAAAACATCAACCATTTCTTTTGTATTGTAAAAAAATCTTGCTTTTATTTGTTTTCCTGTAATAAACAAAAGCAGAGCTTTTATAAACCATGGAAAATGTATATTTGCACGGTGAATATTATTTCCTAGGTGGCATTACTTAATTAAACTGAAGTATTTAGAAATAAGGAAAATTTGAATGAAAAGTATAACAGACATAACACTTTAAGCATTTAAATAGAAAATTCCTAAATTGTAAACTTAACATGTGGTAATACACAAACCAAATTTAATCCCTGCTACAACTCCAAAAGAGTGTTCTTTTGCTAGTCCACCATCTCTCTGTCTCAACAATTTCATAGTTTCATAGCTGTTAGGGGCTGGAAGGAATCTTACAGGTCATCAGGTCTAGCCCCGCTATACTTGGGGGGCTAGCCCCCCTGCACTTGGGCCTGATTAAAGGAATTAAGGTGTCTATTAATATGAGTATAATCTTGAGTCTATATTAGTAGCTAGCACCAAAAAAAGTTTTTAAACTTAGTTTTTATGTTTCCAGCCATGTGAAAATTACGCAGCAAGTGATCCACAACTGATTTTTCTTAGTGATAGTGTCCCTGCTTAAGCATGATAAGGATCCCATAACAATTAGTCCAAAATTTCAAACATATGTTTATGTATGTTCCCTTCTTGCCTGTACTTTTATCTATCATAGTGCTCTAAACACAGGTCTCAATCCTTTGTGGATTATGTGCACATGTTGCTTTACTGAAGTCAATAGTACTTTCTATGTGGATAAAGCAGCCTGCTTTACTAAGATTTTTCCTGTGCTTCATTCAGAAGCTGGAATCTTAGAAGCAACAGAGGTAGGTCCAACAATAAAAGCAAGAAAAATGAGATGTAGATGTTACTTCCTCCCTGTAGCTGGCACACATAAAAAAGGACTATTTTAACTTTTATGGAAAAATATTTGAGCAACCCACTTCTATCAACCTACCTAAGGAGAATTCCTCAAAGCAGGATGATGCAATGCTAATATGTTTTTGTATTAGTATCAAACTTTGGGCCATATTGCATCATGAGTTGACACATTCACTTTAAATGCCCAGTACAGTATGCAATGCTTTCATATGGTATATGCAGGTAGGTTAAAGATTCTTGCAAATTCTCCTTTAAGGACATTTCTTATATTAGTGGCTACTATGCAATTTCAGGAATTACTTTTGGGCTGTATCATAAATCAAATATTATTTAGCCTCAATCCACTACATTAATTTGTAAGCACAGTTGTGTGTTTATTGCTTCAGGAATAGGCTAAGTCAGAGGCATCGATATCATGTATACCCACACAGGGCTCCACATGGGCCGCATCTGGACCTAATAGCAGTAGTGGCAGCAGCAGTGAGGCAAGTGGCAGTGGGGCAAACAATGATGCAGGGATTAATACAATTGTCCCTGAACATCCCCCCTTCTCCTTCCCTATTCTTTTCATAACACTGGTTATTCCAACCACAGTCAACTGCAATCACTTGGCATTTTATCCAATCATCATTAGGTTAATAATCAAATTCAGGTGACCACCTTGGGAGGAAGGATATGGATTTTTGATGATCATCTTTTACTGGATGTTTTTTGTAGTGCCATTTTGAGTTACATTATTATGTATATGATAACAGGATAGGATGCAAGTTTCAATTAAATCCGTAATAGACATTTATCTGATTTCTTTACCTTCCCTGGTGTATAAATATGTACTGCCAACAAGTTTTTATAAGATTCCTTTTGATTGAGAGAGTTAAAGGGTGCATCTGCATGAGATGCTAGATGTACAATAAATTAATTCTACTGAACATTAGCATGTCCCAGCAAAAGCAGTGCTAATGCACAGTAAAATTAGTCTACTGAACATCAGCATCACTTAAAATGTGTGCATCAGTGCTACTGCAGAGTAGCACCAGTTACTGTGCATAGAGTTAATACCTGTTGTTACAGGTACTAAAATGAATGCACTGTAACTTTTGTGCATTAATGCACATGTAGATGCACCCAAAGATGATTATCTTTTGAACTGCCATCTTTTACTGCAGCACCCAGGAAGGATCAACTTCACCTCCCAGTTTCCTTCAGCTCTTTCTCCTTAACCAGTAGATTTGTAACTTGAGGAAAAAATAATTTTAGGTTGTCTATGAAACTTATCTTTCAACAGCAACAATTGATTAATCTCATACACTTCTGTCCCAAATTCAGCTTTACCAAATTCTTGGTTGTTTTTCTGACATGCTGGTTTTCTGGTTGATTACTAAAATATGTAGGATACAAATTACTATTCAGTCACATGGCTGTGGTTTAGCAACATCCTGGAAGGACTTTAAGTCATCTTCCTTTTTTGCAGTAACAATTAGGGAGCATGGCAAATGATCCTATTTTTGTCATGTTCAATCAGTACACGTGAATCTAGCTGTAGAGTGGGCAGCCACCTTCCCAAATTACAAATTAGCATCAATTCTCTAATTAGGGGTACTACATTGTACATTTTGATTTTTCTACTTCAGAGAATTACATCTCATCAAAAAGCTGCTGGGCAAAACCTGTTCTATTTTACTTAAACATGTTAATTTTCTTTTTCCACCCACAAAAAAGGATCATCTTCAATGTACAAGTTTGTGAAATATCAGTAAGAGATACTCCCAAGAAGACTTTTTTCTTATCCCTTAATCTAAAGGACAAATTCAAATTATATTAGTCATGTTCATAAATCCTACTTATCTTAATAATAACATTCTATAAGATCATGTAGAGCTCTTCAAAGATCTTATTCAGAAATTCATATACTCCTTGGGACCAAAACAATGTCATCCTGTGTCCTTGCATGGTGCAATACAGCCCTTTTTACTTATTTGGAGCCTTTGGGGTCTCAGGATTGCTAAAACTAAGTGCTCAAAAGTCACCAGATAGGACACAAAGTACCATGATTATGTTGTTGTTTTTTTTTCTTTTAAAATCTTTAAAAAAATAGGATGCATTTAAAAAATGAAAACAGATTCTCACAATCTCTTGATTTTAGAGTTTGGCTCATTGAAAAACTTGTTAACTATCTCAGATATTACAAGAAACTAAGAGTTGGAAACAATGAGGAAGAATGTGGTAGGAAAGCATCTGTTTCTGTTCTTTAGGCTGATGTTTTCTGCCTTGAACAGAGGTGAGTGGGAAGTGTTTTCCCCATCCCAGAAAAACTTTTCTCATTCCATGTTAGGATCACCTCATGACCTTTCAAAGTAATTACAAATAGAAACACACCCAATTCAGATGAAGTTGGTGGTCAAGGAATTCACCTGGGATGTGAGATTTGCCAGCTCAAGTCCTGGGTCTGAAGTGGATAAAACAGACACTTGAATCTGGGAGCCTTGCAGATGTTAATTTAAAGTGACTCCTAGAGCTCTTAATCCTGGGATTGTCTTCACATTAACACCTGAAACTAGTTTTAAGCACATTTTAGGTGGCTTAAAGTTACATCACTCTAGAGCAGGTTTCTCTTTGATCTGTTACCCAGCTCATGCTCCATAGTGTGATCACTCCCCACAGATGAGTTGCTCAGGTTGCAGTTCTCCAGCATCCCAGTATGCAGTGTCCCCTCCCTGCTCCTGTTCTTTGTGGACAAACTTTACAACCCCTGAACGCTGCTGGCCAGGGGATGGTTCTAGTACCAAGTCAAGTCCATCTACAGACCCAAGAGTATGACTTTTCCGCCCCCAGAGCTGCAACCCTATGTAAACAGCCTGAAGAGCACATGTCAACTAGCAAGCAGAAATGTTTCCTTGACCTCCGAATCACCCATCTTCTCCAGCTTGAGCCAAAGGATGCCCCCTGCGCCCACCGCCACCAGACACTGTCAGGCAGGCATCTAATTGGAGCTGTGGTGAGGCATTGAACCTCATGACAATCTGGGGAGAGGAGAACACCAAAGGCCAAAGGCAAAATCAGGCCATCTATGAAAGGATTGTGGTGCAGATGGTGGCATGGGAGTATCAGTGAGTATGGATTCAGATCTGGACCAAAATAAAGTCCCTAAAATCCCCCTATATGAGGGAGAGGGACACTAACCTGGGTGTCTAGGGAAGCTAGAACCCTGATCCTATTTCATTATTTGCTTGATGAGATCCTGGAAATGGACCATGCTTTTGCTCTTTACCACACAGTGAAGTGGACAACTTCAGGCCCTGTCTACTACAAATACTATGATGAGGAAGAGGGAGATTACAATGAGGTAGCCTCCTCTCAGGAACAGCCACTTGTTGCTATGCTTGCTTGTTCTGAGGACTTGCTATCCTCTTTGACATTGTTCCTGAGCCCTGTTGCTGAACCTTGGACTCAGGAGACCTAGGAGGTGAACCAAGGACAGGATTGAGAAAGCTTTGATAAGAGGGACATCAAGAACTCAGCAGAAAATCTCACTGGTAAGTCAGGGTTTGACTGTGGGAAAGGATGGCTGGTGTTTGACCAGTGTTGTGCTTGGGAGTTTTGAAATGTGGTGGATGGGGGCTTGGAGGGGCTTGGGGCTTTGGGAAGTGGGTCTTGGCTTCAGGTGTCTCTGCACCCTAGTTTGAGGGTGGTTACATTTGCCTGCTGTTGGACACTCTTCTTTCCTGTCCCAGTCTCAGGTTCTTGGCACCCTGAGTGATAATGATTGGAAATTCCACATAACCTGCAGGCTGTTCTTGAAAACTTTCTATGGCTGTGCTACAGCTTTCTTTCACTAGAAGACTACCTAGCACTGAAAGAAGCCACTGATGATGTCTTGCCATATGAGCCTGTTCCAGTGCAGAAGTTGTGCCCAAAAAACATCACTGCTTGTACTCAAGGCTGTCCAGACTAACTAGCTTCACCCTACCTCCTTGAGTCTCCCATCTGTCTGCCCGTTGCCCGGAAACCCTTTGCTTGCTCCTCACTGTGCCATATTTATAAACAAGGACGGTGGGGTGTTGAAAAGTTTTGGAGTGAGAGAGATCCCTTGGATAGGGAGAGGACCTGAAGGAGAAAGGGAAATGAAAAGGGGCTGGCTGCCAGTCTGCTACAGACCCCCACACCAAGGGGAAGAAATAGATGCGGGGCTCCTGAGGCAACTCTCGGAGACCATAAAAGCTAAAGAGGTGGTAGTCATGGGGGACCTAAACTACCCGGACATCTGCTGGGAGACGCAGACAGCAAAATCCCACCGCTCACGCAGGTTTCTAACCTGTGTGCAGGACCTCCACCTGACACAGGAGGTGCATGGTCCCACTAGGGGAAATGCCATACTGGATCTGGTATTGGCAACAGGGGATGACATGATAGGGGACCTCCAGATCGGTAGCCATTTGGGAGACAGTGATCACCTAATAATAGAATTCAACATAAGACGTCGAGTGGGTAAGGTAACTAGTAGGGTGAAAGTGCTAGACTTTAGGAAAGCTGATCTCAATGCACTCAGGCGATTAGTCAAGGACGCACTGCAGAGTAGGAGTTTTGAAGGGATGGGAGCCCAAGAAGGGTGGCTGTACCTTAAGGAAACAATCCTTCGGGCACAAAGCAAGACGATCCCCGAGCAAGGCAAAAGAGGGAAAGGGGCCAGGAGGATTCCATGGCTGACCAGAGAAATCCAGGGCAGCCTAAGGGCCAAAAGGGGAGCACATAAAAAGTGGAAAAAAGGTGAGATCACTAAAGATGAATATACCTCCTCTGCTCGAGCTTGTAGGGAGGCAGTTAGACGGGTCAAAGCTACCATGGAGCTGAGGATGGCAACCCAAGTAAAAGACAACAAGAAATTGTTTTTTAGATATATTGGGAGTAAAAGGAAGGCCCAGGGAGGAATAGGACCCCTGCTAAATGGGCAGAAACAATTGGTGACAGACAGGGGGGACAAGGCTGAACTCCTCAACGAGTTCTTTGCCTCAGTGTTCCTAAGTGAGGAACACGACAAGTCTCTCACTGGGGTTGTAGAGAGGCAGCAGCAAGGCGCCAGACATCCATACGTAGATCCTGAGGTGGTGCAGAGTCACTTGGAAGAACTGGATGCCTTTAAGTCGGCAGGCCCGGATGAGCTCCATCCGAGGGTGCTGAAGGCACTGGCCAACATCATTGCAGAGCCACTGGCAGGAATATTCGAATGCTCGTGGTGCACGGGCCAAGTCCCAGAGGACTGGAGAAGGGCTAACGTGGTCCCCATTTTCAAAAAGGGGAGGAAGGAGGACCCGGGCAACTATAGGCCAGTCAGTCTCACCTTCATCCTTGGTAAAGTCTTTGAAAAAATTATCAAGGCTCACATTTGTGAGAGCCCAGCAGGGCAAATTATGCTGAGGGGAAACCAGCACGGGTTTGTGGCGGGCAGATCGTGCCTGACCAATCTAGTCTTTTTCTATGACCAGGTTACGAAACGCCTGGACACAGGAGGAGGGGTGGATGTCGTATACTTAGACTTCAGGAAGGCCTTCGATACGGTATCCCACACCATACTGGTGAACAAGTTAAGAGGCTGTGACGTGGATGACTACACAGTCCGGTGGGTGGCAAATTGGCTAGAGGGCCGCACCCAGAGAGTTGTGGTGGATGGGTTGGTCTCGACCTGGAAGGGTGTGGGCAGTGGGGTCGCGCAGGGCTCGGTCCTTGGACCGATACTCTTTAATGTCTTCATCAGCGAATTGGACGAGGGAGTCAAATGTACTCTGTCCAAGTTTGCAGATGACACAAAGCTATGGGGAGAAGTGGACATGCCGGAGGGCAGGGAACAGCTGCAGGCAGACCTGGATAGGTTGGACAAGTGGGCAGAAAACAACAGGATGCAGTTCAACAAGGAGAAATGCAAAGTGCTGCACCTAGGGAGGAAAAATGTCCAGCACACCTACAGCCTAGGGAATGACCTGCTGGGTGGCACAGAGGTGGAAAGGGATCTTGGAGTCCTAGTGGACTCCAAGATGAACATGAGCCGGCAGTGTGACGAAGCCATCAGAAAAGCCAATGGCACTTTCTCGTGCATCAGCAGATGCATGACGAATAGGTCCAAGGAGGTGATACTTCCCCTCTATCAGGCGCTGGTCAGACCGCAGTTGGAGTACTGCGTGCAATTCTGGGTGCCACACTTCAAGAAGGATGCGGATAACCTGGAGAGGGTCCAGAGAAGGGCAACTCATATGGTCAAGGGCCTGCAGACCAAGCCCTACGAGGAGAGACTAGAGAAACTGGACCTTTTCAGCCTCCGCAAGAGAAGGTTGAGAGGCGACCTTGTGGCTGCCTATAAGTTCATCACGGGGGCACAGAAGGGAATTGGTGAGTATTTATTCACCAAGGCACCCCCAGGGGTTACAAGAAACAATGGCCACAAGCTAGCAGAGAGCAGATTTAGATTGGACATTAGGAAGAACTTCTTCACAGTTTGAGTGGCCAAGGTCTGGAACGGGCTCCCAAGGGAGGTGGTGCTCTCCCCTACCCTGGGGGTCTTCAAGAGGAGGTTAGATGAGTATCTAGCTGGGGCCATCTAGACCCAGAACTCTTTCCTTCCTATGCAGGGGGTCGGACTCGATGATCTATTGAGGTCCCTTCCGACCCTAACATCTATGAATCTATAAATCTTTCCCTTGCTTTGTCTGTTTGGAGGGGTGAGAAGACTGCCAAGAGACACTCAGTGGAACTTCACCCCTCCAGCCCCAGAGTCCCCAGCCCCATATTGCCACTGGTCTGGCAAGCTTTGTGCACTGAACCACCAAACACCCTTTCAGAAGAATGGCATTACCAGTGGATAACTGAAATTTTCCCATAGCTGCTCCTATCAGCGTTGAGATTGGCTGTCCAGGTCACAGGGCACAGACCAGTCTGGAAGTGGGGGTTGGGAGGTGTGGGGAACAAAGCTGGGGACTGGATCAGGCTTTCCTATCATGGGCCACTCAGTGGAGGAACGGGGACTGCTGCCACAGTGGGTACTGTAGCCATGGCTTTTGCCCTTCCCCAGCTGTCTGTGGCCAGTGCAGCCAGTGGGGGTATGTTTCCCTACCAACCCCCAACTCAACCCTGTGACTATTCAGTGCCCAGTCCCGTTCCCCCCCCCCCCCCACAGGGAGTGGAGGAGATCCCTGGTCATCCCCAGAAAGCCCCCAACACTGGCCTCGCTCCAGCAAGCCCTCCTCACTGAGACACCAGGCATCATTGTAGATTTCAGAAGAACCAGGGTTACAAGCATTTAATTACAACTTTCCCTATCTGGAGGCTGGTCAGCCAGGTTTCAGGGCAGAGACTGGTCTAGGAGTGTGAGCTGGGGGGGGGGGGGGGCGGGGGAGCAGGGCAAGGGGATGGATAGGGCATTCCCATCCCAGACTGTACAGGGGAGTGGCAAGGACTGCAGCTGCAGTGTTCCCAGACCCCAGGCATATACAGCCAGTGGGAGTACATTTATCCATCATCCTCCAGCTCATCCTGGTGATTTCTCAGTGCTCACCACCTCCCACTGAGCAAGCCCCAGGGAGGAGACCCAGAGTTTGGAGCTTCCTCTCCACACCCAGCAGCCCATGGTCACAGTGGGCAATGGGGGCACATTTTTTTCCCCAGCTTCTGGTTCATCACAGCAACTGCTCAATACCCAACCCCTTCCCGACTTCTCACACCATCCTGAGCCCTGGGGAATGGAGGCAGGGGTCCAGATTAGGTCCTCACAAGTTGGGGCTTTCTTCCTGGGATAGGGATAATAGCTCCCTCAAAAGCACCTTCCTTCACTGCTCCCACCTTCCAGCCACCCCAGAAAGCATGACCAGCATCCCCCACACCCCAATCTGAAATCCCAAGTTATTAAAATGTGATATATTCTTTAATTTACTTCTTTATTTCTTTTTAAATCCCCTTTCAAAATTTTTTTTATTCTGTGCTTCAGTGGCTGACTTAATTCATTTCACCACCCTTCCCCACCCCCATTTCCTTTCTTCCTTCCATTTAATTACCCAACCCCCATCCCATTAACTCTCTATCTCCCGGGTTATATTTCCATCCCCCAAAACCCATTTTACCTCCCCTCACCTAGAGTACGGAAAGAAGCCTGTCCTAGCTCACCAGCCATCTAGTGGCAACTCACAGCTATAGCTCTTAGTCCAGCCTCTGTGTCCTAGCCCTCTAGTGGCATGTCACAGGCTTGCAAGTGGGGGGCAGTCAGAGAAGGTTTTTAGCCTTAAGGTGTGAGTACTCCATACCTGAGCTATCACTAATACTGATCAACATTTGAATAGTGCAGAGTGTAACAAGGCCCTGGGTCTCTTTAATTAGCTGTGTCCTAACCACCAAAACATTCTTATCTGGTTTTGACCCCAATTCCATGCTGGACCTAATGTTATTAAAATGATTGTTTCTGTGAAAATTTTCAGTTGAGAGTGTCTTGCTAAAGAAAACATATTCTGGGCATTTTCATTAAGGAATGGAAAGTAATCATTTATAGCTTTTAGTATAAGACATTTTGGAGTTAGTACTAACTTTGGACAGCTGTGATGAACTACTTTCTCCTCTAAAGGAGGATGTGGGAAAGTGGGGGAGTGAAGAGAGTGATCCTAGCATCAAGTGTTAGGGAGGAGGAGTCTATAGGAAGCAGGCTTTTAACCAAGGTTCAGAGGGAGAGATAATTAGAGTCACAGCCATATCATTACTTTAACAGAAGGAAGTCTTCAGTACTTGTAACTAGTCAATTTTCCCCCTTTATATAGAAAATGACATATACTGTACCTAGTAATCTAATTTTTTTCTGTTCTTTACTCTAAATAGTACTGGATAAATAGTAATTGCATTCATAACACTTCCGATTGGGTCTTTATCTGTGCGTGTATAAAAGATCAAAGCCCCCTCACACTATACCCCAGAAACTTGCTTATATTTTAACATATCCAAAGTGTACAGTAGGATTGGTTGCATGCCCTTGTAATACATCATTCTTGAAAGCTTTGCCTTTTATTAGCATAACAGAGTTACTACTAGGAAAGCTCCAGTAGTGGTAGTGTAAGCTCCACTTGAAAAGGGCTAAGTAGCCTTGATGCCCAATGAAGCTTGTCTGCTTAGTAAGCTAATCAGAGCTTAAGGTAATAGTTTTGAGGAAATGCTTTTAAAAGGTATACTCCTACACCATGTAACTTAATAAGCATTTAGATTTAAGGTTTCTTGTTTACGTCCTTCATAAGTTGAATCAATGTTAAGAATATGTACCCATCAAGTTCTGTAGTACAAAAATGTTTGCCTTATTTAGTTAAAAAATCATGACTCCTCTTATTCATAGGACACTATAGAACCCCTAGCATATAAAGGCAATATTGTGATACAGAAATATTGAAAAGAAATATACTTTCTTCTGCCAACCAGGCAAAATTGCCTAGCTGCATCAATTTGGAAGAAACTTTCTCTAGTATTTCCCAGTATGAACAGGGAATAAAAAATGTGAGCTGTTTATTAAGCAAAGTTGAAATGTAAATATTCCTTTTACTCTTCATCTCTGGAATACTGCAAATAAGCATGTAGGCATTGGAGAATCAGAGAGTTTACAACTCAAACTGAAAGAATATGTTTATGTGCTGCTGGAATCCTGAAAATTGCATTTATCTAAAAATTGCATTATGTTTTTAGAGCATAATTGATCATTGTTTACTAAAGATCATGTCATATGTTGAACTTGACACTTACTAAGTATGGTTAAAACACAAGCAGACGTGCATTCAAGCAGTTTGGTATGTGTTAAGTACTATTATGGCATTGCAAAGTGGCCCCTTTTTCAGGTGAGCACTAAAATACTAACTTCAATACATCACAGAATTCCAATGATTTACAAACATTGCAAGTTAACTACACCCTAACAAAATAATTACTTATGATAGTTGGTCATTGAGTACCAGTCACTGATTACTTAAAAATAAGGATCTCTCTCTTTCTCTCCCTCTCTCATAGTCTCAGCCTGTGCAGCAGTTAAGGTAAAAATGTATGCCAATGATGTGACTGCTTGTTTTTGTGAGCACTGAGGGTCACACCTATTCCTTACTAAGGGTCAGTAGGTCTACAGGAATGCCTCTTCAGCCTGTATCAACTGGGCCAGAAATGACACATTACTGTTGGGCAGGCACCTGGACCAGTGCTCAGCCCCAGACCTACTCAGGGACTTGTCCTAGCACCATGATAGCAGCTGCTACTCTGTGGCACAGGCGGGCCATCCTGGACCCACCACTGGCCCTGCTCAAAATGCTCTAGAAGTGTCTCATGGACTTTTTCTCTAACAGGCACCAATGGCTCAAGCAAGCTGTTCAATAATTGTCCACAGGCAGTGGAGGTAAGGGCCTAATCAACTTGATGGGCAGGGAGGCCACCTTCTGCCTGAAAGCCCTTCAGCATCTGCTCTTTGCTGGAGAATACCTCCCCTGGCAATAGATGACCTTTGCTTACCTGATTCAGGTGGGGGACTTTAACCTCAATTGGGAAGTTTTTCTATTGGATCCAAATTGCCTTGGCTGAGATGCCCTGCTGCCCTTCTACTGCAGCCTCTCCCAGGACTGGTGGGCCTATTTCTAATTGAGAACCCAGGGCAGGCATCTACAATTTCTAGAGCTGTTGTAGGAACCCCTGGTCCATAAGTTGGACTTGCAGTAGGGGTCACTGAGCCTTACTTCTGGAATCCTGATTGCTTACTTGGTCCAGTTGCATGCCATCAAGCATGCAACCTCTTTGAGTCAACTCAGTACACCTAGATCTTGGCCACTCCCCAAGGATACACTTGTTGCTGTAGAATATCACCTCCTCACATGACAAGCCTCCTTCGATAGCAGCTCACTAGACACACCCCTTCTATCACTGGCTCTTTCTCTGGCTGTGGACTGCACTTAGAGTGGCAGTCCCTCCCCATACCGAACAAGAACAGTAGTTGGATCTGCCTTGAGATCCAGTCTGGGAAGGCACATGAAAAGTCAAAGTACATCACGCCGATGTGGACCCTGACATGATTTGTAGGCAGTGTGTAGTGGCAGCAGCAGCACAGCAAACTCCCCCGGCCTGGTACACCCTAAACAAACTGCCCATCATCAAGTGAACTTGCAGTTGCCAGTTCTGGTTGCTGAATGGGACCTGGCCATGGGCACTTTTGCCCTCTGCTTAGACCAGTGGCATCAGCGGCCTGCCTTTTCTACAAGGAACAGGTGGAGGAGACTTTCTTCCATACCTTCCTGGACTGCCTTTGGTTATAGTAAAACCTTTGCTGTCCTTAGCACCTTCATTAGCATTCTGGACTTGGACTTATCTGACACTGTGTACATCTTCTCTATCATGTACTGAGCAGCTAAAGGGACTATGATTTGCCTGGACAATTTCCTGCTGGATCAGGCCATGATGGCAACTCTGAAAAGCTGCAGAAATCAGCTCACAGGGGATGACTCTGAGGATGCCTTCCAACACTTCTACCTCCTTCCTGCTTCAGGCACATCATATTTAGAATCTGGACATTTCCCCTTGCAACAAAATGTGAACCAGTATGTGTCCTGTTGGGCCATAGACAGGGCCCTGTGCAAAGTGGAAGACAGATTGCTCATCTTACATGTGTAAATCCATGAGGGGCACAGGAGAAGGAGTTTTATTCTCCAGTGACAAGGTGTTTTTTTCCTACATGTATTTCAGGCTCACCTCCTGGGAGGGCCACATATCTTTGCCCCTTCACCATTTGTTTTTAATATTTGTATAATAATAAAGGTTTACATTTTTTTTTAATGAAATCCCCCCTCCAGAAAATCAAATGTCAGCCATCCAAAACTAATAGTCCATCATTATAGTCCTGTTTACCATGGAACAAAATCTTCCTTTTGCTGCTTTGTAAAGGTCCCCAGGAGTAAATGCTACTGCAGCATACATAAATCATATCCTCCATCAAGTAACTTAATGATGCTATGGAGGTGGCATCATTAGGCATCTAAACAATATTTTGCCTTGGAAGGGATAAAAGCTAATTTACTAATTATAAAAAAGAAAAGAAGAAAAAGAAAGAAAAATAAGGGCAAGTAAATAACATTAAGTGAGGCTCTAATTTATCCTTTTATGAAAAAGTGAGCTGGTATTGCCAATCTTACTGACACAGGAGTCAATGACAGTTTTTGGTACTGATTTTTAAGGGAACAGGATTGGTCTTGATTGAAAAATAAGAACTAATATTTTGTTTGCTATATTTCTTTATAGGCATAGTTAATAGCACTACCTGTAAAATTGGCTAGCTATATACCTCTCATTAACCCCCCCCCCAAAAAAAAATCCTGCTCTGAGCTGATAATAATTTTGTCAAATATTAACTTTCTGAACTGAAATTGTATAATGAAGTACACATACATGTATTTTAATAGGAATGAATTGTCAGTGGAAATGGGATACCCACTAATATTTTTGTACCTCTTCAAAATCTCCCCCCAAATCTACATTAAATTTGAAGTGTTTAAACTTTTCAAATTGCATTATGTGTACAGAATTTAATTAGCAAAATGTTTTTGGCATCTAACATTTAATAAATAATGATAACTTCTCATTGAAGAATGCAATGAATAGCATTAGACCAGTGATTTTCAAACTTCCTACATTCGACCTGGAAGGGTGTGGGCAGTGGGGTCCCGCAGGGCTCAGTCCTTGGACCGATACTCTTTAATGTCTTCATCAGCGACTTGGACGAGGGAGTCAAATGTACTCTGTCCAAGTTTGCAGACGACACAAAGCTATGGGGAGAAGTGGACATGCCGGAGGGCAGGGAACAGCTGCAGGCAGACCTGGATAGGTTGGACAAGTGGGCAGAAAACAACAGGATGCAGTTCAACAAGGAGAAATGCAAAGTGCTGCACCTAGGGAGGAAAAATGTCCAGCATACCTACTGCCTAGGAAATGACCTGCTTAGTGGAACGGAAGCGGAAAGGGATCTTGGAGTCCTAGTGGACTCCAAGATGAACATGAGCCGGCAGTGTGACAAAGCCATCAGAAAAGCCAATGGCACTTTATCGTGCATCAGCAGATGCATGACGAATAGGTCCAAGGAGGTGATACTTCCCCTCTATCGGGCGCTGGTCAGACCACAGTTGGAGTACTGTGTGCAATTCTGGGTGCCACACTTCAAGAAGGATGCGGATAACCTGGAGAGGGTCCAGAGAAGGGCAACTTGTATGGTCAAGGGCCTGCAGACCAAGCCCTACGAGGAGAGACTAGAGAAACTGGACCTTTTCAGCCTCCGCAAGAGAAGGTTGAGAGGCGACCTTGTGGCTGCCTTTAAGTTCATCACGGGGGCACAGAAGGGAATTGGTGAGTATTTATTCACCAAGGCGCCCCCGGGGGTTACAAGAAATAATGGCCACAAGCTAGCAGAGAGCAGATTTAGACTAGACATTAGGAAGAACTTCTTCACAGTTTGAGTGGCCAAGGTCTGGAACGGGCTCCCAAGGGAGGTGGTGCTCTCCCCTACCCTGGGGGTCTTCAAGAGGAGGTTAGATAGACATCTAGCTGGGGTCATCTAGACCCAGCACTCTTTCCTGCTTATGCAGGGGGTTGGACTCGATGATCTATTGAGGTCCCTTCCGACCCTAACATCTATGAATCTATGGAGCCTTTTCATATCACTTCTTCTGCCATGGAACCTCTACCCTTAGCCTCGGAGCGTACCACCTCCTACCCTGCTCTGCTACTTCCCCCAGTCTTTTTGTGAAACCTTTGATGACTTATCAGGGAACCCAAGGGTTTTGTTGAACAGTTTGAAAACTACTGCATTAGTCTGTGTGAGGATGTGTGCATACACACGTGTATACATGCAATCACAGAAATTACTCTTATAATACATAATACATGTATTATACAATTATACTACATAATATAAATGCTATATTAAATACTAATGAATTTGAAATGTAAAGTTAAAGGCCTCTTTTTTAAAGGCCATTATTTTATTCAAATATGGAATCAAATCTTACCATCTTTTTACATGCTGGGAAGCATATTTACATGGTTTTGCCAAGTGTGACCAAATTAGCACATAGTAGGAGGGATACTATTACCTTGAAAGAAATATGCTTTGTAACTTTCTGATGCTTCTTTCCCCCAAAACCTACATGGGTTTATGTTGACAATGGTACTTTCTTATCATCTCTTACCAAATTATAATCCAACTGCCTCATGAAAACTCATAATTATGGCACATTAATGAATGTGTATATGTACCCCCTAATGGCCAGACTTTATGGGTAGAGTGGGTAGACTTTATGGGTAGAGATATGGGTAGAGTGGGAACAAGTAAGCAGGGCTTGTTTCTCAATAGTGGTCCCAGGCTTGACCGGGAGGATATGTTGACATGGCCTAAGCATATAACACTGGAGGCTAAGTAGGGCCTCAGGACTTGTTGGAAGGGATGGAACAGGGATTCTGAAAGATTTGGGATTAATAAATAACAATAGCAAACAGAGTTCTATGCATCCTAATGCCTGGATTATTTTTCTTTATATTACACTTCTTATCCTTCCAAATTGAACTTCACTTTGTCAACACAGGGCCATATTTTTAATGTCTCCAGAGATCTCTTGTTGATTATTTTTTCCTTTTCTCATTAGCATTTTCAACTCCTCAATGTACTATTATTTGTGAATTTAATTAACTGTCTGTCTATCTAGTTCCCTAGATCTCTGATGAAGTTCTTGGACCTATCCCCATGGAAGCAGATTAGGCAACTAAAGCCAATGCACTATATGTCTTTGTCATATCTGTAATCCAGTTTCATTCGCATGCCAATACATAAAGGAATGCTTTGGAATGCTTTTATTTTTTTTGTGTGTGTGTGTGATAAAACAAGATGGTTTTGAAAGCTTAAACCGCTAATTTTCACTTCTACTAAATCAAATTTACTTAGGATGATGTTTTATTATCCCCTGCTGGGACTGTTCATGATTTATATTCCCTAAACCAGAAATGCTCAGACTTCTTGTCATTCTGTCAAGTGAATATTGTATATCTGTTTGCTTCCTCGTGTCATTTGTACATTCTCTTTTTGGGGGTTTTCTGGAAGGAAGAATACATGTCAGGATTACTTGTGCAGACTTCTTTTTAATGATCACCTTGTTAATCTATAGTCCATACCTATTTCTAGTCCTTGGTTATTGATATTGTGATTATTAGAACAAATTCCTTTAATATTATTGCTTTTTAAAAAAGCAATTTTGTTACTTATTTGTTGATAGTTTAAGATGTACAATGGAATCTATAATGGGAGGCACTCACTTAAGTACTCTGCTTTTTACACCTGAAACACATGCAGGGGAACAAGGGACCTCTGAATTCCTCTGAATTCCAGGAAGGAATTAAGGAAGGATGGAAGAATCAAAGTGTGAATGTGAGGGAGTGAGGAGATAAGGGAATGATTCACAGATGATGGGTAACTTTGGCCATCTTCATTTTAAACTTGTTGTCATTTGGTATAACTTGAGCTCTCGCTTTCCTGCTCAAATTGCAGTGTAAGCCAAACCAATGACATCTGGATTTAGGTGTAAAATACAGTATTTCAGGGTCCCTGAACCCTGCTGAGCTGGAATCCAAAATTATATGTTAGGTACCTGGCCTCCTTATATTAAGCATGGAAAGAGGTAGGCACCTCAGAATGGAATTCACCAAAAGAAGTCTGGTGAGCAGGTGGCCTCCAAGAACTGCCCAGCTGGAAATGTTATTAACAGGGTATAGGGAAAAATAGGGCTTAGACACCTCTCCTCTCTCCCCACCCCACACCACCTTGTCCCCATTGGGATTTATAGATTTTCCTGAAGGTAGGAAACCACCTTCTTGCTTTCAAAAAAATGAAAAAGGATCACTCTTTCTTTTAAAATACAGATAAAAGAAGTTGATGGGGTTGCCCCTCATTTACACAATAACTCAGTAGTTACTATATGCTCACCGTGACTGGGCAGACCTTCTTCCTGTACCTGGAGGTTCAAAACTACATCTCCCACAAAGAGTGCCCTAACTACCAGCTTGCTGGCATTTTGTAGGGAGTCTAACCTGTTCTGTACATTCTGCAGTCCTATATTATATATACATATATCCCCTAAATGGATACAAGCAGAATTCTGAAAGCCTGTGTTCTGAATTCCACTAGCTTTAAGCTTTAGTCAAACACAAAACATCTATCAAGGTGGCACTAATTCGCTTCATGACTACGGGCATAATTTTAAGTTCTTGGTAAACTTTAATGATCAGAGATGCCTATGCAGTTTAGGTTCTGGGGTTAGGCAGTAACTGAAGGGAGTAAGAAGAATCAATTCTGGATTGAGGTTCCTTTACTCTGGTTAAATCTTTTGTTGGGGTCTGGTTTGAATACAATTTGTTTACTGTATACTCTTTTTTGGTCCTCCAGATCTGTTGCATTTTATGTTGTTTTCTATTAAAAATGTCACTCTGTACTTATCTGTTATTATGGGCAACAGATTGCATAAAACTAGGACAAAGTTTATTTTGTTCACTGGCTATATGCTGGTTATCCTTGCAACTGGTAATACAAAACACTATTTTGGATCCTTGAGAAGTATCCAGTAATTGGTGATAGTATATACATACCTTCACCATTTCCTTTTTATTTCCCATTTGTAATAGAAAAGTGACAGATATGTAACTCATTTAAATGGAGATTTTTTTTTTCCCCAGTCAGTCTTAAAGTTGCAACAGATGTGATTATTACACATCTAGCCTTAAGCTGTAGAAAGAGAATGAGCCCATAATGGAAGCAAAAGCAAATGACTCAGTCAGCTTCTTATCAAGTTATGAAAGTGTCCTGTAAGCAGAAATGATATTAATTAAATCTGGGTTATACATTGAATTTGTGTCTATCTTTTGCAAAAGGTAGGTTTAACACACTTCTTTGGATTTGTCTGCCTCTAACTAGCACATCTGTATTAAGTATGGGCTAAATTCTTTTAACCTCATAATTGATTCAATTCTTGGAACTCCTAAGGGCCATGTGACCCTTTCAGTTAATAGTAATGCTTTCTCTTTTACCATAAACAGCTTGTAGTCCCTCATTTGTTTCACAAGACCCATCAAAAGACCATCAGATTGCAATGATAAATGGTTTTGAATCTGAATCAGTTAGCTAAATGCCAGTGATTCTATATATCATTACCAATCCCATAAACCATCCAGCTTCCCTACACTAAAGAACACTGTGTGATCATATATCTTGTTAATAATGTTTGATACCTATAATGAGACAAGCCATCTTTATCTTGTTAAATGACAAACTTCAAAAGTGGAACACTCTTCTTTCATTTTTCAGATGTAGTTAGTAAACCTGAAGGGGCTTACACCTTCAAATATTAGTAGGCAATCTGAACTGAATCTAATGTCTTCTGGAACTGACATTAAATTAATTCACATAATGAATTATGCTAATGTTTGTACAGAACTTTGAAAATTCAAGGTATTGTGCAGATGAACTAAAAACAGCATTCGATAGTAACTCATTTAAAAAAGGGGACTCTGTTTTGAACTCATTTTTATTGAGATGACACAAATGTCTTTGTTTTAAGTAGACTGAAACTTTCATTATTCAATCTTCAGGTTGTAAAATTTGAATTCTGCCCAAAGGTATGGGGTTAGTGAGAGTAGATTTTGAGAAAAAATATTTCTTACATATTAAAGTTAAGAGTAGGGAAAACCTATACACGTTACCTGTTACATATCATGACTAATGATATTGATGTAGGTGCTACAGCAGGATGGATGGTGGAAGCTCTCCAGGATATAAGTGCTTAGGATCTGAAGCTCATGGCCACAGGTACACAGCTTTCAGTGCCCAAGCTAGGTTGGGCATGCCTATACATTCAAACTGCAGACAGACATGCCCTAAGGAGTGGAATGTTTCCTTATAATAAAATAATTTGGTTTGATTTGATAATTGCTTATATTAAAAATCCTATGTATTGAACTGAGGATTTTCTGTGCACAGATAATGCAACCTTTCACAGCATCTCTTATTAGCTGAGCAGGAGTTGTACAATGTGACTCCAGATAAACTTTTTTAAGGAATGAAAATAGTCACTCATTCTAGTGACCTCCATAACTTTCTTCAGTCCTCCATAACCTTTCTGTCTAGTTGGCAGCTAGTATCAAGTGGAGTGCCCCAGGGGTCAGTCCTGGGGCTAGTTTTATTCAATATATTCATCAACAACCAGGAAAATGGCATAGAGTGCATCCTCAGCAAGTTTGTAGTTGATAGCAGTTTGGGGGGTGTAGTAGATATGCTGGAGGGTAGAGCTAGGATTCAGAGTGATCTAGACAAATTGGAGGATTGAGCCAAAAGAAATCTTACGAAGTTCAACAAGGGCAAGTGCAAAGTCCTGCACTTAAGACAGAAGAATCCCATTCATTGGTACAGGTTGTGAGCTGACTGGCTGGGTAGTTGCTCTACAGAAAAGGACCTGGGGGTTACAGTAGACAATAACCCGAAATGAGCCAACAATGTGACCTTGCTGCCGAGAAGGTTAACATATTGGGAGAAGTGTTGCCTGCAGGAAGTGATTATTGCCCTTTATTCAGCACTGGTGAGGCCACATCTGGAGTACTATGTTAGGTTTTGGGCCCCTCCAGTACAGAAAGGATGTGGACAAACTGGAGAGAGTCCAGCAGATGACAGTGAAAATGGTGAGGGGGGCTGGGGCACAGGACTTAGGCTGAAGGAACTGGGCTTATTTGGAGAAAAGAACAGTGATAGAGAATTTAACAGAAGCCTTCAACTACCTGAAAGGCGGTTTGAAAGAGGATGGAGCTAGACTGATCTCAGTGGTGGAAGATGACAGAACAAAGAGCAATAGTGTCAAATTGCAGCAAGGGATTTGGTTAGATATTGGAAAGACTTTTTCACTAGGAGGGGAGTAAAACACTGGAACAGGTTACCCAGAGAGGCTGTGGACTTTCAATCCTTGGAGGTTTTTAAGACATGGCTAGGCAAAGCCTTGGCTGGGATGATCTAGTTGAGGATTGTCCTGCTTTGAGCAAGGGGTTGGGCTAGATGACCTCCTGAGGTCCCTTCCAGCCCTAATTTTCTATGATTCTATGATTCATTCTCAGAGCCGGTGATTGAGAATGGCAATGAGCAGAACTACTAACAACAAATCTCATGGCTGTGGTTACAGCATCTTGGCCTGTAAACATAATAAGGTATTATAGAATCACTGAAAACTTTCTACTGCTTTGATTCCCCATATTTCTGTTTATGGAAGAAAAATTAAGAAGAGAGCCCTGCATTCATTACTGCATGAGCATTATGTTGAATTACAAAGTGAATTTTAGGACTGGGCCCTACAGAAGAAGAACTCTTACAAGAGTTCTGCTTTCCTGGAGATCATCTTATAAAAAAAAGAGAGATTCAATAAGTTAATGCAATACAATATTCAGATGGAAACATTTGATTGGAAAGTTGTTTAAACCAGAAGTTAAACTTCTTGCTACAAAATATTTGGTTTTCTTGTAAAGTTTTAAGAATGCTTTTGATGGAGAAGATACACATGCTTAGAGGCATGCATGCACTCTCTTGGAATTCTAAAGAGCATGAAAGAATATTGCTAATGAGTGTGTAGAGAGAGGTAGAATTGGTGTATTTTTATTGCATCAAAAGGGGACTAAATTTTAGGGCCCTATTTCTACAGCTTCTATTACTTGAGCTAACTCAGGCTAGCTCTCTGCCACTGTTTCTCAACTTTTTTAGACTCAAGGCAGCCCTCCATAACTTTTCTGAATTTAGTGGCACCCTATTTTAAATGATTACCATGCATAAAAAATTACATGACTAGAAACACAGGTTTTAAACAAACTTCAAAAAGTGCAAGAATAGCCATAACATTATTAATGCAATACTGTAGCCTGGTGGTGCTCCAGTTGATAACTGCTGCTCTACTATTTATGGCTTGGATCACCATGGAGTCTGAACACCCCAAATGTTTAATATATCTCCTCCTGGAGCAACACCCTGAGAACACATTGCAGTATTATGAGGCATAGAGGATAAGATTCTATTTTGCTCAAAAGGTATGTAAATGAAACTTAGAGGTTTGTGTGTGAAGTCTACAAATTTGATTTCTTTTTAATGAAAAATGAGATTCCTTCTAAGAATGAGGCCTTCATGCAAAATCTCTTATACACAATAAACACAAAAGTTTCCACAGCCTGATGGAAACTGTTTTTAGCCACAATTATTGTGTATCATATTGTATCATATTGTCAGCTCCACTGATGGGAGGTTCATGCTGTGGGTGAAATGCCATCTGCAGATTCAGTGAGCTTATTGGCCTGAGTGGAGAATGGATTCTGAGACTTCTAGCCATAATTGGTTTTCTCACTTGCAGCTACTAGGTTGGAGTGCAGAGAATGGTCCAGATCTTGGGCTTGAGAGCCAGGTTGTTGGCATAGCCATACTTCTTGGACTGGATGTCAGGCAGGTCAACAATGTACACATTGAAAAGCAATGGAGAAAGTACAGAGCCTTTCAGGATGCCATTCTTGAGACTTCTAGAGTGGTTTCCTGTCCACCAATGGTCTTGAGCATAAAACTGTGGTTGTGAAATCTGAGCATAATAAAACTGATAATCGTTTTGTCAGCTATCATTTGGAAGAGTTTGTAATAGAGGCCATGGAACCAGACAGTGTCATATGCAGCAGTGAGGTCCACCAAAACAGCACTGACCTTCGCCCCAGCCTCAAAGCTCTCTTCAATATCTTGAGTAAGGAGAATTGCATGCTTCATTGTTGACCTTCCATGTCTGAAACCAGTCTGCTCCTTAGGTAGCTGCAGATTGATTATGGGGTAGACTTGGGTATGAATGAGGTATTTTAGTAGCTTGTATGGAATGCACAGGAGGGAGATTCTTCTATAGCTCTTTGCATCATCCTTGGGCTTGTTAGACTTTAGGAATGCCGTGACTGTGGCCTTTCTCAAAATGCAAGAGATCTTGTTTCATTTGACGTAGTTGGACATGAACTCACGAAGCCAAATGATCATCATCTTCCCCAAGTTATGACGAAATTCAGCACTGTCAGGGGAAGATTGTGGCAAACTTTTCATGGTCTACCCTTTTAGTACCTCTTTTTGAGGGAAGCTTATGTCTTACTTTTGTCATTGCCCCTGCATTTGGATTGCTGCCTATATTGTGAGGAGGGAGGGTATTTTGCCAGGGCCTGCCCAAGGAAGGGAATGCCCACCTCCTCTTCAGAAAACTCCCTGACCCAGCCTCATAAGAGGCTGAAAGGTCCTCTGTTGACCATTTAGCCAGCCTCTCTGTTTTGCATTAAATACTCAAATGCCACCAGACCCTGAAACTCACCCTTGCTAATCACCCTTCACCTGTAGCACCAGTCTGGGACGGACCTGTCAGTTTGGGCCCTCTTAGACACAGGGAACCCCTTGTAACTTCATGGACTTGACCCAAGTGGAACATCAGATACCACCCAAGCCAAAACAGAACCCCAAAGTTGGAAACCCTGGATGGATCCCTACTTTCCTCAGGGCCTAGTGTTGGCAAGATGGTTCCATTAGGAGTAACAATCAATAGGTGACCACTGAGAGTCTGTATTTTCATCTGATTAGTTTCCCTCATGTTTTGGTCATCCTGGGGACCCTTGCTTGTCCCTCCATAACCTAGATATCTTATGAGGGTTGAGGGATCTGCATTTCAATTCACCCTGCTGCTTGCACCCTTGCTTAGAAGAGTGTCCCTAATCCAGTACCCAAGCCAGAGGCAGGTTACTTGCCCTGATCAGAGAAGGTTTGTGGCCTGCCTTAATAGGCAGTACTCATCCCACAGAACCTGACTCACCTGTCCTTGCCAAATATCAAGACTTAGCAGAGATTTTTTTACCCAAAATGAATGGAACAATTCCCACCACACCATGCTTATGAGTGCTCTATTGTTTTTTTGCGAGGGACACAGATCCCATCTGGGCACATTTATTCCATCTCAGAACCAGAACTCAAGGCTCTCAAGGAGTACATTGCACATAACTTCTGTTAGGGGTTCATCAGGCCTTCTATGTCCCCAGCCAGGGCCCTGATATTCTTTGTGACCAAGAAAGATATCTCTCTCTGCCCTGCAGTTATTGCAAGGTCCTAAACAAGATAACAGGTCATAGCCATTAGCCGCTGCCCTTAATGAACAAATTATTTGGAAGACTTCATCAGGCCAAGATTTCTTCAAAGTTGGTTCTGTGGGGCACCTACAACCTAGTCTGTATATGGGAGAAGAATGAATGGAAGACCATGTTTCAGTCCTGCTATTGGCATTTCCAATACTTGGTTATAGCCTTCAGACTCTGCAGTGACCCTGCAAAATTACAGCACTTTGTAAATAATGTGTTTTGAGATATGCTAGAACAATTTGTTAAAACTTATGAGGATGACATTTGAATTTTCTCTGATAATCCAGCCCAGCATTCAGAACATGTGTGTCAGGTTCTGCTCAGGCCCTGAGAAAACCAAGTATACATTAAGCTGGAGAAAAGTGAGTTTGGTAGAACCTCAATTGGATTCTTAGATTATATAATTTTTGCCAAAGGCCTAAAATGGATCCATTCACAGTAACTGCTATCACCAGATGAACCACATCATATGATATTAAGGGGATGTAATAATTTTTGGCCTTTGCTAATTTTTATGGACATTTTATGAGAGGGTTCTCACATCTAGTAGCCACACTGACCACCCTTCTTAAGAAAAGGTTATCATTTAAGTAGTCCCCAGAAGCTTTTAAAATGCTAAGAAGGGCTTTCACCTCTGTGTATATCCGGGTGCACCTGGATTCCATGAGATCTTTTATAGTGGAAACGGACTGCTTGAGCTGTGCTATAGGGGCTTTAGACAGAAGCCTAATACTCTGACATGGCACCATGCCATTATTTCTCTCCTTGGTATGCCAAGATGAAACTTCATTATACATATATCACTGGAACTTAGAAAATAAGGAGGGTCATTCTGGAAAATATAGGAACTTAGTTATAGGGGGTGTTGGCAGCTGAGGACATTCTCTATGAAAACAAAGCCCTCAGCCAAATTCTTGCTGATTTATGCTCTGCAGTCTTATTGAGGTCTCCAGCAATATCTGCAGTGTAATTTAGTGGTAATCTTAGTCTACTGGGAACTCCAGTAACTCTCATCAGTGTATAAAAGCAGTTTGCAGTTGACCACACTCTCTGTCCTATAAGGGAAAGCTGAGTTTTCTTGTATTTCTATCTTGTATATAAATGACCCTTACCATTTAGAAAAGCACAGTGATATATTGCAATGCAAAAATATTATATTACAATGTTCAGTTTCTGTATATTTTAAAAGCATATTTCCCAAGTGTATGTGTATAATATGGGATATTTTTGAACTTGAATCTAAATCTTTAAACAAAGAGCTACTCCACTTCATGTCACCTCATAAATTTTAGAAGGACCTGTCATACTAAATCATCTACTTGTGTCATCAGTTTTGCTTAGAGTCATATAGCACTCAGCTATTTCTTTATTATATAAAAACTAGTTATAAATTAAAAATGACCAGAAAATGAGTCACAACTTAAAGGAAAAAGTCAATCTCAACTTGCTAAAATGAAGTCAAATTAGAATTTTGGGCTTTGTTCCAATTCTGTGTTTGAAGTTTACAGTTTTCAGGCACTTCTTAATACATTTTCATATATTTTCCAAAACAAACATTTAGGACTGCTGAATATTTATAGCTTAGCTTTTATTTATTTGACTTCAATATTAACTTTGGATTTGACCTATATTTTATATGCTTCGTTAACTCTTAGGTTGGTATTTTTCAAAGAAACTTGAGGCATTTAGGCATCTAACTTCTAATGTGGTTTGAATGCCTAGTTCCCATGTGACTAGAATTTACAGAGCAACATATCCTCAAAAGCTATAAAAGCTAACCTTCAGTTTGCTGCTCAAATTGCAGTGAATACCACCCATGTTAACACCTCACTTACTAACAATGCCAAAAAAATCTGTTCTAGTGACTCCATTCAATATTGTTTCTCCTAGTGTTCTAAAAAGAGGGTGGTAGAAGAGACAAGTGCTAATTTCCAAGTGACTAGACCTTTTAATTGAAGGTGAAGCTTCTTACCAGACACTAAAGCATGGGAGACCAGTGCCACCTTAGTCGGGCGGGGGGGGGGTGTGCCCCCCCAGTGACCAGTCAGCGACCGGGGCAGGTTCCTCGCACAGCCAATCTCAGGGACCTGGCGGGGTCCCCCGTGGCCAATGTCCCCAACCAGGAAATGGCCACAGCACTCCCAGAAGTGGCCATGGTGCTCCCAGAAGTGGCCACAGTGCTCCCAGAAGTGATTGCGGTGCTTCATCCAATGTTTGCGCTCCCCAGCCAGCTCTTGCAGGGGGGGCACTGGCACTCCTGCCTGTCCCTCTTGCCCTAAGTGAGGAGTGCAGCCTCTGAGGGGGGGGGGCACGTGCACCCCTGTGCGCCCCCTACACATTGCCACTGCACTAAAGACACTTTTATCCTTGATTCATAAACTTGATAAGTAATTTAAGCTCCTCATGACAGATGCTTAGACTATGCTAAGAGTACATACAGATATTCAGGGAGGTTAGGGGAAGGTTAGATTGGACGCCCAATCTAAGGTAAGTCAGGATGGACAGGCTACTGGGGGAACTTGAGGGAACTTGGTGGGGGAGCAAGCAGAGTCTGCAGGGAAGAGTTGGTGGGATTTGAGATGGCTTGGCAGGATTGGGGGGCTAGCAGAGTCCACGGGCTGCTTGGGGGCACTGGTGGGTTGGTGGGATTAAAAGAAGTTCTCTATTCCTGCCAAACCCTCTTGGACCTCCTGAACCCCTCCCCTGATGCCACTGAACAGCCTCAATCCCACAAACCACTTCTGGGGACATTTTGCCAGTATTCATCAGTTATGGGAGCCTGATTGAAGTAAGTTGGGGTAGGAATAGGGGTAGGGATAGGAGGATCTGGAGAGCTGGTGGCTCCATGGGGGTGTGTGTGGGGCATGGGGGCATTCTCTCCCTCCCCAGAAGCAGGTGCTATTTTTAGTCCCCCAACCCCTCCATGCCCACAAGAATAACCCCCCCCATGAACTGATCCCCCCATCCCACCCACTTCTTCCCCCACCCTGACTTACTTGCTCAGCTACCAGCACCAGCAAATGCTGGTAAAATTGGCACTAGGAGTGCCTTGCAGGATGGGAGGTTTGGTGGGGCTCATCCATGCAGGAGCTGTCCATCTGGGGGTGAAGTGAGGGGCTGGGGAGCTAAAAATAGCCCAGTGCCTGGTGGAGAGTAAGAAAAATGAAGCCCTGGAGTTGGGGCCAGCAGCTAGGCTTTCCCTAGCCCCAGAGCTGTGCTGGAAACTTTATAGAAGTTCAATTAGATTGGTCTTGCTGGACCCGATTTAAATTAAACTATCTCCAAAGTGGGGTTAAATTATATTAGGGAGGCTTTTTTTAGCCCGATCTAACCTTCCTAACATCTGTACAGGTTGCATTAGATTAATATAACTAGGGATCTAGTAAGGCCCACACTTGAGTGAACTAAGTTAGATCAAATAGCCATTTCTAACACAATCTAACCCCCACTACCCAACCTCCCTGTACTTTGGTACCTAGTCCAAGACAGTAGTTTTGAATAACTGCCTCACCTTAACCTAATCTTGATTATCCTAGCCAAGCAGCTTGTATGTATTGAAACTACATATGCTAATAGTTTTCTCTTTTATCTAACACTTTTTCTCAAAATGACTCGAGTCAAATTTTCTGATATTTCTGTTTTTTGAGCCCTCCACAAAATCCCTTCTGTATTCATCTTGACTTTCATATATCAAGGTTTTGAGGTTCAACCTTTAAGTGGTGCTGATGTATGAGACACTTCAGTGTTTAGGCCGGTAAGAGTTTCTTAAAAAGGGCTAATAGCTCCAAAATGAAAGGTGCAAGTGCTTCACAATTTATTTTAACCATCTTAATGTAAGAGTTGATGAAATATGGTGTGATTCTTTTCCTTTTTGTCCTTTCTTGATTATAGTCAAACTATTACAACTTTTAAAAAGTTTCAGTCAAAAAAAGAAAATTCACAAATGAGAGCATTAATATTTCCTTCCAGTTTGGGACCATTTCTGGATAGTACAATATAGATAGTGCTTTGAAAATGTCAGAATTGCTAGGTCACCTTAAAAATAAATAAATACATTTAAAAAAAAATCAAGAAACAAAATATGTATCCTGGTTTTAAAAAAGAAGCAAAAACACATCCTTCAATTGATATTACAACATTGAATTGATAGTTTAGTTACTTCCAAATTCTTCTTCACATAGCAAAATTATTGTGTATCAACTTCAGTTCTTACCCCTTCCAAAGTATACCATAGAACTTGTATTCTTCATAGAGATAGGTCCTTTACCCTGTCCCGTAAAGCTTATGTACTGGCTGGGTATCAGTAGTGTGACATTCAGCTGTCACGGAGAGACTGGTCCCGGGGACTCCAAAACCCTTGGGAAGGGTTTGGGTGGCATCAGAGGGGTGCAAAACAGCCAAACAAATTGCCCAGTAAGGGCTGGAGAAAAGGATTCTTACCTGTTGCTGGTGCTCAGACAGTGTTTGCAGAGCAAAGAGTAATGCCCCCCACACAGTTTTTGTGTACCTGCTCACTGAAGCTGGAAAGGCGCAGGGGGCGTGATGTCAGGTGCCCATGCAAGGACCCAGCTATAAGAACTCATGTGGAGGAACACTGCAGACAAACAGGGAGCAGCACAGCTGCAGCAAGCTCCACTTCAGTGTGACTGCCAACACACTAAGCCACTCCCTTAGAAGAGATACCCTGAGGCTGAGGGGTAACTAGGCTATCCCAGCGATTTGATCCGCTGCCTGGCAGAGGATGGGTCTAGGACCTGTAGATCACCATACAAAAGGATGCATGAGTCAGGTGGATGTATTCTCACCTCTCTCTTCTTGTTTTTGTTTTTTTTCTTTATTTTGGTCACTCTACCTTGTGGTGTTGTTCTTTGATTAAGCCAGCCAATGGGGACCCAGGATTAGGCCTATACCCTAGGAGCTAAAAAGCCATTCCTCCAAAGAGGAGTCCTGTTGAGTGGAGAGGGAGCCAGATAGCTGGCTGAAGATGCGGCTAGTCCAAAGGACTCGATGCAAGCCATCTTAGTTTTCCTTTTGTTTATGAACTTATGTTGAGCTGACAAAAGTAAGATCTCAAGTTGTGGGCACTGTGACTCGATGAGCTTCAGTGAAGGACTGTGCAGATCCTTTGATTGAGACTGAGGTCTTGGGCCTCTTCTATTGAAGGAATTATGTTATAACCATAATGGCCCTTTCATGGCAAGACATCCACTATAGGTGGGGAAGAATAATACCTAGTCTGGCTGTTTGCTGATAACTCAAAACATAAATCACCATCCAGCTAGCAGTTGATGTGTGGATGGGCTGTAGGGATGGAGGAGCCCCAGGAAGCATCAATAGTTAGCATGTTTTAAGGCAGTCCACAAAATACTAGGAACTTCCCAAATTTTACTTAAAGACCAAGATGTGGCATGTGAGCTGGAGGAGACCTCCCAAGGTAAAATCTCTCACGGTGCCCAAGTGTCAGTACCAGCGGAGACCTGGGCACAGTTAGCATGGTCCTGAGCTGCCCGGTACTTATTCCTCTGTGTCAGGGAATCACTGCACCGGGGTGCAGTCCTCTGCCTCCTGTTGACATCCACCTGCCTGTGCTCAGTGGGGAAAGCCCTGGCCAATCAGTCAAACTGGGGGTTCCTCCTAATTTTTTTCCTGCCATGACTTGATGGACTATTTGATTTCTGGGAGGGGTGTTATTCATCTGGGTCTGACTCTGGTTGTAGGTGTCCCCCTGTGGGACTCGGCTTAAAAAAAGCCCAACAACAATAAAAGTGAAAAGAAAAAAAGCTGCCTGGCGTGCTCAGCTTTCCCTTTGCTCTCAGCACAGCTGGGATTGCAACCTTTGCTGCCACCGCTTGCAATTCGACCCATCCAGGTGATTGACATGCCACCATGGTAATTAATGAACTGCTGTGGCGATTCTAACTCCTGCTGTGGTTCCCTGAGCTTCTCCGAGCTCTCAGACCAACTGGTTGGCCATCCTGTTCTCAGGGATAAGTCTCTTCAAGCTGGGTGATCAGTGGATCCATTCAGTCCACATTCACATTCGCGCTCTCGCTCTCTCTCCCTTTCATCTCCTCCACCGCATCTCTGTTGAATCACCCAGCTGGAAATACCTCCCGGGGCATTAGAGGAGCCAATCTGGCTCACATACTGAACAGATGAACCCAGCTTCACATGCACTAGGAGCTCCCTCTGCAGCATGGTCACATTCTTCTGAGGTAACCCTCAGCTGGGGCACTATCAGCCTCATTACAATTTGGCACAGATGGGCACACAATGGATGAATGGGACAGCAACCCTTGATGCTCCCTTTTAGGGGTGAGGTAGGGGTCACAAAAGCAGGAGTCACCACAGATGCTTGCCTGTGCTGCTGGCAGCCTAGAGCTTCAACTAATTTATGTACTGCCAGTGTCCTGTTACACCTCTGAACATATTCATTCCCACAGCAAATAGCTTTGGAGGACTGTCAAGGTACTTCATCTATTTCAAAGGGCACTGCTTCTCCAGGATTCTTTTACTGTCCTCCAGCTGATTGGCATAGTGGTGCCATTAGAATTAAAAGCTGTAGCTGAATGGTTTATTCTTAATTTCCAAAAATAAGTGGATTGTAAACCATCCCTTATAAGAATAATCTGGGCTCTACTGCACTACTGTTTTCAGTTCTTGGGGAGAAAAAAAGATTAATTTGAAGGCAAAATAACCATGCATTACTTGGCAGAGATCTTTTTATTCTAGAACAAAAATACTTTTAAAAAATCTGTTTTGTTTTAAACAAGTTTACCAATGATAGACTAAACTAATAAACTAATCCTCCAAGTTTACTTGAAGAGGTCTAATATAATGTTTTCAACAATCTGTAGGCCAGATGCAGACATTACTTTTAGAAGTGATTGGAAACCAGTCTACACCCATAACAGGACAGAAGTTCCGGACACAAAACTGGTCTATATGCCTAACAGAACAGAAATTTGGCACACATAGACTGATTTAAAATGGTGGAACCTGATCTAAGATTTGCCTACCCCTTCCCCTCTCCACCAAAGCAAAAGTGTGTTCTATTCATTACTGATCTAAACTATACCACTTACAGAAAACTGTATAACTTAGACTGATTCCACCTCAGGCTTTTTAAATGTGTGTATATAGCCTTAGATACTATTGATTGAATACTATTGTCTGTTAGGTAATTCTCTTACCATTGAAGTAACAAAGACACATTGCTGTGTTTGTTTGTTTTTTGGGGTTTTTTTTAAATGTTATACTTTGTAATTAGGTCTTTAGGCCCAGATCCGAGGAGCCCTTATCCTTCAAACAATTACTATACTAGGCAGACATTTACTTCTATACCTCTAGAACACAACACCCATCTCTTCACCTAGTGGCCAGGTAGTTTTAAGCTATCTTTCTTTATATCCAATCTTGGCTTGCTCTAGGATGCTTAATATGATGTAAGCCCTAAGACTGTCTTGTGTGACCACAGTCTTCTGAACTAACCTCTGGTCCCCAACATTATTCATAACCTGTTCAGTAATGCCACCATATTCTCTATACCAGGGGTTGTCCTGGTAAACTGTAGAGGGATGAGCCAACCCCTACAGTTGCCCTGAGCAGTATTATTGTATCAGAAATTTCCCATGCCTGGAACCAGGATTTTAGGACTTCTGTTCTGCCCCAGCTGTTATGTGGCATAAGGGACCGGAGCTTTAATACTGAATACCATGACTGTTTTAATTTAGCTCCATGACTGTGTATCATTTTGTAAAATTGTCCTCTTAGCACAGATGAGCACCTGCTAAAGGCTTAGAACATTTTGGAAGAAGTAGGTCACTAAAAGAAAAGAAAATGTAAAAGGTTAATGAGGTCTTGAATCACTTGTTCTGAGCAGCTACTCAGAAACTATAAAACAACAAAATCTCATGAAAAGGCATTGCCTAGTGCCTTGGGATCTTTTCTTTCCGCCCCCACTCCTTTCAATGTCTTTTTAAGGAAAAAAAACCAACAATTTAATGGACTGTAGGCTTAATGCATATTGCATTCTAAAAGTAAAACCTAAACACCACACTATTAGCATAAGGTCTTTAAATTTAAAAATATATTGCCACTGAGTCAAAGTTTTTAGAGTGAAAACTTTCATTTCATAATGATTCATGACACTCATACAACTAAAAGACATTTTGCATTTCCTGTTTTGCAGGAAATATGATAATCCTTGAGACTTGACTAAAATGCTAAATACCTAGTCTGAAAGTTAAGATGCCACTATGACAAAGGGTCCCAAAATGGAAAGAATACTAGACTGAATATTTCAGACCTATAGTACTCTAGGGAAGTAGAAGCATATCTCCAAGATACATTGTTCTCTCTTGGTCAAGGGAGTATTTACTGTGGAAAAGGGAAACGAGGCCAGTGAGAGTATGAAACCCTCAGATGGATGGGAGACTCATGCTGTATATTTTTAAACTAGTCATTTGAAATGTAAAATAATTCTTCTAATTAGACCAATGCCCTCTGTAGTAAAATGGTTTTATCACCCAGGTCTTTTATCATTTGTCTCCTCATATTTGGAATAATGTTTTTAGGTTTTGGTTCAATTTTTAGGCTTTTATGACCCATCCTATTTTATGGTCACGTCCTTTAAACAAGTGTCATATTATAAATTGAATTTTTTTCTGCCAAGATTAATAAGGCTCTTTCAGCCTCTGTTATAGTGGACTGGCAGAATCTCACATATACCCCAAATAAAATTAATGCATTTTTTCTTTTTCTTTTTTTTACCTTCTTTATATAGTAATATTCTCTATTTATATAAAGTTGTAGATCTCAATCCTTGGATCCAACTAAGTTGCCATTTACATCTGTCGAAATCAGTTTAACCAGGTCTCTTACTTGACTAAGAGGAGAGACAAAAAGAGAGAAAGAGAAGAGAAAAAGATGCTGATGCTATGTGTTTTAAAATGTTCTAAGGAAAAATCTTCATGCCTTTTTTTGTCTGTGTACAGATGCTAACCTCCTCCTTTCCAGGAACCAAAAACTGATAGCTGTTTCCAAAACACAATGTGTTTGCTAAAAAAGTAAACTGCCTACATGAGACAAACGAATGATCAACTTTTTCCTGTTTCTTCAAGGTTGCTCTGTCTGAACCAAAGATCTTGTCTTGCTGTCTAAAGTATAAATACGCTTGTAAACTTATAGAGTTCAGAGTTCCTTTGAGAACCCTCCTTGTGATCACTTGTATAGATCTAAATAAACCAAGATGGCTCTGTCAAGTCTGATACAACCACAACATGAAGTTTGATTTCTTCCACACATCATATTCATACTTCATCACCTCACAGGTAAGCTAGTTTTTAGCTTTTGGCACAACTTAAAGGATTTTCTGTAGGCTGCAAAGGGACAGAGTGTACTAGTTTTATATTACCTAATACCATGCATTTCCACAGCTGACTAGTTAACTTCATGGTAGCTTCTTTGGATGCAGTAACATGAAGCAATCATATTGCCATAGTAATGAGTATAAGTGTATTGCCTATTAGCCATTGTTGAAAAGGCCTGAATATAAATATATAGAAACAAGACATAACAAAGTAAGTATAAGTGATTTATAGTAAAATGAAACTTAAAACAACAGAATGAAACTTAATGCACCAATCAGGTACTGAGCATACAAGGTTACTAGGTTACTTTAGAGCATTTGGGAAGTCCCAGGAACTGGCTTGGACCAGAAAAAAATTGCTCAAAACTGGGTCAGTGGAGTGAAATGGGCATGCTCCAGATGCTGCATCCATAATATGGGACTTATGGCGAGGCGGAGTAGGAGGGGGGCCATAATGCCAACTCACTCCATATAAAATGAGCATAAGCAATCCCTGTTCGGAGGAGAAATCACTTGCAGAGCATCGAAGAAAGAATCGCAAGTAGTTCGCGTTGCAGCCTGATCAACTGTGCAGAGTCCCTGAGACAAATATCTCACTTTAAGCGAACAAGTCGTCTCGCCTGAAAGCCATGGAACACCAAGCCAGCAATGTCTCATCTAACTCGGTAACAAAATAGAATAACCAAATATGCTACACCTATTGGTGCGGTAAGTATGAAATATGAATAATACAAATAATTCTGAAGTCAGTAAAGTAGTTGTAACCTGTAACTGTACTTGTAATCCCTTTTCTGTAGTATTATTATCAACAGAAACAGGAGCAGCAATTTCTCTCATATTTTTGTGTTTTGTGTGTTTGTGTATGTTGTGTTTTGTATTGTTTATGAAAGCTAAGCAGTTGTACAAGCGATATGAGTGGTAAATTAGTTAATACATTGTGCATAATAAAGGAAGCTTAATCATTAATAACACCTGCCTCAGAAAGCTCCTCAGTACTTACCCTTCAGATTCCTACATTCCAACTCCTAACGAGCCTTACCCTTCGGCCCTGTAACTTTACCGCACCCACATAGTAACACATATAAGCCCTGGATTTTCCTACTACATTATTCCATACCTGAATTAAAGCCCTTTTTCTTGTCAGATGTGGAGGTTATTAGAATTTGCTGAATGAAATTGCACAAAATTCAAATTTGTGTGTTGAAAGTTAGGTTTTAAATTATTTTTGTTAAGCGTTCAAGTATATATATTTTTTCCTCTGGGGATCCCAACACTCAGAATTGTTTGGCTATTAAAGTCTGGACTTAGCAATGCTGTTAAGCAAGGGGTGGGTAAAATATGGCCCACAGGCCAGATTCAGACAGCCAGGTAATTTCATCTGGCCCAAGGGCACCCACAAATTAATTGTACCCCACTCATATGCGGGAGGGTCCCAGCCCAGCCAGCACAAGTAGCTTGTGGATGGGGCCTCTGCTGCCACTGCTTCAGCTGCCAGGTGACCTGCCTGGCTTCCCCGGCCTCCAGTGACTCCTTGTGTCCCTGCTGCGGTGCTTGCTCTAGGCACCAGGTAGGGAAGCAGTGGTAGGTTGGAGAGGGGAAAGCTGCAGCAAGGCAGTAGAGTGGAGTGTGGATCTGGGGCTGCACATGGTACAGGAGACGGGAAGGAAGTGGGCTCCGTCAAGTGGGGCTTGCCTCTGGTGGCACACAAGTCCCAGGAGCTGCACGTGAGTTGTTAGGAGCCCAAAGTGAGAGAGGCAGGATGGCCTGACTCCACTCCCTACTGCCACATGTAGCTCCCAGAACTGACTCAAGCCATGCACTGCTGGGTATCTGCACCTGCATGGCCATGACCACTCTGAGGGCCTGCCACCTGCTGCTGCTGCCACCAGAAATGGGGGCTGTGCGCCAGGGTGGGGAGTGTGTGATGGGGCCCCACACCCCCTACACAGTCCCTCACACCCCACAAACACCACACACCTACATCCTGCCCCCACAACCTTACCACATATACATACCCACACCCCACAGCATACCCTAAAACCCACTACACACAACCATATCCCCTCACAAACTCCACACACAGCCCATACCCTACCATGCACATACACCCACACCTCATACACTGTCCCACATACAATATACAAGAGTAAGACTTTACTTTTTAGCTATTATGCAATCATCTCTATATACACTATGCAAACACAAACAAATCAGGACAAAAATATTTTTTGAAATAAAATTAAAATATGTTATGTGAGATGTTTGACTTTTAATATACGGTTTATTTGGGGGTTTTCTGGTTCCAAGATGGCAACCTTTCCCCTCTTGAAATGAGTACTTCCAAGGGCAAGGGGAGGGACTTCCAGTGGGAAAGGTCAGCAGTTAGGAACAGGAATTCTCGTCCCAAAATGGTGACCAGGGGGCGGAGCACCTGTCAAGGGGTGGGCCTACCTTTGCAGCACTTGACAGATCACCAAAACTCATTAAGTAGATCTCCAGCCAAAATAATTTCCCACCCCTGTATTAAGCCTATATCATTCTCAGCAGTCACTTCCACATTTAATAGCCTGCATGGAATCTGAAGGGTCAAGTGCAGGCTGAAATGCAGAAAAATCTGTCTTTGGTAAAGGAGCCAAAATACCAGTCTCTTGGTGCATCTACACATGCAATTAGGGGGTAGCAATAAATTTCAGAGCTTATAGCTCTGCAGTTTATTGGTCCTGGGAAGCTCCTGAGTGCATAGTTTACATGTGCACTCAGACAGCAGCACGCCGATCTGGGATGAACTAGCTCCAGCTGGCAGGGGGCCCAGGGGATCAGTTTGGTCTGCCCAGGACTACTCCAATCTAGCTCAATATGCTGTAAGGGGCTGGCTGGGGCATAAGCGTACTTTAGCATAGGGCTAGACGGCAGGCACCCCTCACATTGAAGCACTCTCATCCTTCATCCAGACCCATCAGCATCTACACATGTGCTGCCGGACACAAAAAAAACAACTCTGCGGAACAATAGTACTTGTAATTAATTAGTCAACTGTGCGGTTACTGTCTCATATAGACACGCCCTATATGAATATATCTGAAATGCTAGCTGAAGCTGATGTAGAGTTTCAAAAGTATGGAGTCTTTTCATATGATCATCCATAGTAAAGTGCATGTATTGCTTAATAAGTTTTATCACTTGACTATAATCACTTTGCTAAATCAGAATCTTATCTAGTTATCTGAATATCTTATTCATGCATCTAACTAGTTAGCCAAGCTTTGAATTTGGCAGTAGTTTTGCGTAGAATTCCAGCTAAGGGTGAGGAGGGAGGAGATACTTTTTTCGATTACATCTGATTCCCAGAGTATTTCTAGTTTTATCAAGGCTGTTATTACTAAATTAGACAGTTGCATGAAAGTAAAATTCGTTTTCAGAAATTGGTTTTCAGAAACAGGGACTAAATGTATAGCTATAGAATTTTTTTTTTAAGATTATGAATTATATAGAAACATTTAAAGGGACTAATTCGATCAAGTAAAGTTATAAACTGTTAAGAGATTATTTTCACAGATGGCAACATAGAGGCAAGAGCAGAATTCAGCCCAGTATAAAGAGTGTCTAATAATAAACATGTAGGTCTGTTCCAGAAATGTAGGGGAAAATTTTAAGGAGGGAGAGCACTAAAACAAGCCTGTCTTCATTCTGCAAAAAATTGCCACTATAAAAACAGAGAAATAAACAAACATGTTGAAGGAATAATTATATATCAACCAAGTGAAAAATAAATATTGATCCAATTAAAAAAAAAAACAGATTTGGGGGTTTTATTTCTAATACAATTTATCTTTTATTTTTATTGTACTGTCCAAAAACAAATCTTATCAAACTAGGCCAGGAATTTACCTTGATGAGAATATAAAAAAATAGGTGGTGGCTCAGTCATGAGTAGGGATCCTAGTTTTCTCTGTCTAAAAATCACAAATTCTCTGATTAAAACCCCCCAAATATGCATTTTTCCATGTTTAAAATGAACACCACTATATGTATAGGTATAGCTAAACACAATGTTTGATTGATATGTTTACAATTTTAAAGCAATTTGGGAGTGTATCAGTGCTTCAGTCACTATATTAAAATAAATTCAAAATACCTACAAATTTTGGTGTTTGATTTTGGGTTTTTTTATCATGGAAAATCAGAGGTCTCCCTGCCCTCTTCCCTCATCAGGACGTGGGTCCAGTTGTGGCTGTCCCCTCACTTCTTTGTGTTGCTGAGCAGCCCTGATACACTGATGCCCTGCCCATGTCATTGCTTCTTGCTCCCAAGCTGCAGCCCTCAAGCCCTGCTGGTGCCCCTCACTCCCTAACCACAGCTCTCCATCACTCACAGCTCTTCCAGAGGAAGTCCCCAGCTGCTGAGGCTATGAGGCCAGGGATCTGGGCCTGCAGCCCCCTGCCCACCCCCAGCAGCATCTGAGCCCTGGCTGCTACCCATGGGAGGCATCACCTGCTGTGGTAGAGCAGATCATGGGAGCCCAGCTTCCCTTCTCACCTTGGTGCCACATCTAGAATGGAGCCCATTGGGGGTGGATATAGGCTGAAGGCTGTGGGCTTGGGGCTCCACATGCTGCTGCCCTCCCCCCAAGGCCTCCACAGGCCAGCAGGTGGGACCTGGCACAAAAGGACAGAGAGGGGTGGGAAGGCTTGGTGCTGCTGCTGGAAGCCCTGTGCTGCCATGGTGAGATGCCCCCTGTCCACACAGCAGCAGCGATGGGTACACCTCCACGCCACAAACCCTGCTGCTGCTGGACAGGCAGGGGGTGCCTCACAATGGCAGTGTGGGGCTCTCAGTAGCAGCACCAAGCCTCCCCACTCTGGTCTGCCCTGCTGCACCAGGTCCCATCTGCTGGGCTGTGGAGGCCCCAGGGGACCAGTAGCAGGGTGGCAGCCCCAAGACCTCAGCAGGAAATCCACCCACACCTCATGCACAAATCTGCAGGGCACTTCCCCCAGAAGTGTGTGCAGTGGTGGGGAACCATCCCCCCTGCCGCCTCCCTGGGAAAGGCACCCATAACTCCATCCTGCTTCCTGCCCAGGCTCTGAGGCTGCACATTCCCTGAGCCTCAAGCCTCACCCAACACCCAAGCTGAGCAGCAGCCCTAACCCCAGCCCTCACTATGGGGGCCTCAATCAGCGTCCCCCTGACTTACTTGTGTGGAGCTGCAGGAGCTGCTCTCCAGGCTGCCATGTGCATGTGACGTCCTGTGCCTGACTGCCCTCCTATTCCTCCCAGCTCCTTGCAGGCTAGAATACTTCCATCCTGCAAGGGAAAAGCCACCTGTTCCTGCATTTTTATCCTCTAAAGGAGAAAATATTGTTTTTTCTCATTCAAAAGAGAAAATCCAAGTTTCTTTCCCCTTAAAATGAGAAAATCCAGGTTTTACCACGTTTTTTCCATGGCAAATGGAAGACCCAGATTCCTCGTCATGAGACATACTACAGACTGCTGCTTGGAATGGGATAGTTTTCTGTAGAGATCATGTTGTTTCCATCTGTGTACTCAACACAAAAAAGGTTTTTGCTTTTAGATTCTACAAGACAACATACAAAATATTGCAAATAGTATTTGTTTTAAATTAGTAAGCTGCAATCAATGTGTCATCATTTTAATAGTCAACAATTGTTTTATATCTGTAGCTGCCAGAGAAAAATCATGCAGAGCTAATTATGCATTTGACCTACTTTACAATAGTAGTGTGTCATTTAAAACTGATTTGATGTAGCACACCTCATTGTTCAGAAACACTGCAGAATAAAATAAGAATGACTGAAAATAAGGAAGTTGATGGAAATGTATGTAATTGGGTAGGAACAGCAAGAGATTAAAAATGGGTCTCATGCATTTGAATATAGTAGCAGAACTGTAAATTGATATGCTAGTATACTAGTTTTTAACTACATGGTCAGGAGAGAGGTATTCACTGAATTTCAGGTTTATTTCCTGGAATTTGTACTATACAAAGGCCACAAAGAAGTGTCCAAAATTAGGTTTAATGATCAAATCCTTACTTGGATAAAATTTCAAATGGACTCAATAAAAGAACATTCAATGAAATTGTGCAACAGATAGTCCTTAATTTCCAAGATGTTATATCTAGCACAATGGCAACATAAAAGAAATAAAATGGCAACAGATAATGCAAGAATATGGAGCAAGCATAGCCTAATAAGATCATAAGGTTTTTTTCTTGGGCAGGAAAAATATTCTAGAAGATTGGGAATAGGCCTGGGACTTGGGGAAATTTAGCTATTGATTCATGCAAGCTGGGTTGGGCCACTTCCCTCTTTGCCTCTGCTTCCCTGTTTCTTACTACTAACCTGTATTTTTATAATACACTGGGACTCCAATCTCAGCCATTACATGTTTCTATGGGATATGCTGTTGGCATGTCTACACTGTTTCAGAGGGTGCTGAGAAATGATTTCTTGTAAATGTGCCACATTCAAACAGAACATTTTCCACTTTCTTCTGCTCTGTGTGCACTGCATACTTAGGAGAAAAAAAAAAATCCCACCATTTGAGAAACACATTTGGTGCATGTCAAACAACGGTTAACAAATGTTTGATTAGCTCTATGTGTGAAGAAAAGTGTGTAAAGACAATTTTCATGGTGGGCTGCTGACAGCAAAAAACAGAATGCCACATATACCAGACTTTGTGAAAGCAGACAGCCAGAAGTGAGATGAAAAATACACCTGTTTACTGATGGCTAGAAAATGATATTTAGAGGTTTGCTTCTGGGAAAGATTGGCTTGTAGGAAAGTAGATATGTATTAGAAAAATGTTCCAGGGCAATGGCAAGGGTTAATTGATTTCTAAAAGCCTGTTTATGATGAAGTTTCCTTCAAGGCCCACTGTGTCTGAAGCCAGAAGAGAGACAGGCTGGGAGACTAAATATATGTACCACAGTATACACAAATAGAGATGAGGGACTCTGCAGGTAACAGTGCCCAACTGCTGGGCCCTTAAGATTTCTGGCTTTGGTAGATGGACCAAAATAGGGCCCGTAAGATTTCTAGCTGTGGTAGATGGACCAAAATAGGATGAACCAGTAAATAAACAAATTAGGATGTATGTATGTGATGGAAGGAAACCAATCAATGATGCCCAGAGATTAAGTGTCATCATAGGGAAGAAAGGATACAAAAGGAGGGATTTCATAGCAGCTAAGGGTGCCCAACAGGACCCTTGAATGGACAGAGGGCATACCACCAGCCTATCTCACCCACCCCACCGGGGGTGGGGCCTTGGCCTTCAACCTTCAGGCTGCTGACATCTGATATTCAAGAGAGAACCTCAGGGTGAAGCTTGTATACTGGCCAGATGTACCTTGACTCTGTAAAAGTTCTAGAACTGGTAGGCATAGAATTTTTGCATTATTCTTCTCTGTTATCACTGTGTATCAATAAAATTTGCCTATTATTGAATGGAGAGGTCATGGTCACTCTGAGGGTCTGAGTCCACCTGGAACAAGGTACCTGGGTCATAAATCCAGTACCAACATTTACTATCTTTAAAATTTAGGAGTAGTGAGGAGCCACATCTACTTTCTACAGCATTAAAATCTTAGACTGTTCTCTGCTATTTTTAAGTAGTAATTTTTAATAAATGATACAGTTTCTAAGCAACCTGTAATAGTACAGGAAACTTTATAAACTAGGGGCCAGATCTTTAGCTGTATTAATAGAATGAAGCCCCACTGCAACTTGTGAATATAAAATTACCTTTTTATCTTTGTATCTAGTTTTAGCTTAATTTTATTTTCAGAGCTGCAGTTGAGTCAGAAATTAAGTTTTGCCATATAATGCAAAGAAAACAGGATTTACAGTTTATCTTGGATTACTGGTGGCTCAGTCTCAGAAGACATGATTATCTTGAGGGCTAGACGTATTCTTTGTGAGTGTTTGTATCACAAATGAAGGTTCTCAAACACAGTTGAGGCCTTCAGGTACCACTAACAAACACAACAGCACATATATAACACTGTGGACTACTTGAATGGTTATAGTAAAAGGAAAGTGAAGCCTGATTCTTCTCTCACTGAGTTAGACTTCTAACATTTAATATTGAAAGACCAGATGAGGATTAGATCTGCCCCTTAACCTTTGAGCCTTTCCAATTGTGCTGTTAAGGACAATAATTTGAATTAAATAATATTAAAATACTACCTGTAACATAATAACAAACTGCTTGGAATTTAAAAGCTAATATTATGGTTTCTTTCTGTTTGAAAAAATAATGAAATTCATTTCAAATGATGATAGAATCATATATACATATGGCAGGAAAGGAACTCAAAAGATTATCTCTCTCCTGGCACTGAAGCAATATAAAATACATGCAGATCATCCCTGACATGTATTTGTCAAACCTGTTCATAAAAAGTCTCTATGAGAGAAGAATTCCTCAACAGGCAATGTTTTCTAGTGTTACTAATAACTTTATAATCCAAAACTTTTACTAACCTCAAAATTAAATCATCTTGGCTTTAAAACTGATTTCTTGTTTTCCCTATGATGGATGTGGTAAGAGTTGAACCAATGTCCTCTTTATAAAACATCTTATACTGAAGGACTACTCCAGTATCCTTATCCTTGAGGACTGCTCTTATTTCTAAACTAAATGAACCATATTTCTTCAGCCTTTCCTCATATACCAATATTAAAAATTACCTGTTATCATTATTGCATTGTTAGTCTTCTTGTTCTCTAAGATTCTCATCAATTTACCTACATCTTCCTTGAAGGGCCTTGTTACAGGTTAATTTTGGCCAGCTCCTGGAGGTCTTAACCCCTGGATTGCCCACACATTAACACATGAAAGTAGTTTTAAGCACTCTTTAGGCAGCTTAAAGTTATACCACCCCAACCTTTTTTTATCTGATTTGGGTTACCCAGCTTATGTTACACTAACATGTAGGCACTCCAAACTACACTTTACCTATCCCTACTCCCCCACTGGCTTGGATCTGGCCCACTGTCTCCCCACCCCTGCCCCTCCCATTATGTCACCAATCCCTCAAAGTGCAATGTGTAATAAGGCCCTAGATTTGGTATCCAAGGGCAGACAAAGTTGATGCTTCTCTAGTGCCGGATTAATTTAGCAGAATAATTAGCTCATATGCCCTATATAGCACATCTATTATTACATCTCAGAATGAGCTGTGCCTTGTTTTTTGCAACAGCATCATATTACTGATTCATGTTTAATTTGTGCTGGGCTAGAACTTTCATGTCCTTTGTTGCTGCTGTACTATGGTTTTATTGACTTTTATTGTCATTTTATTGTCATTGTCAAATTCATTTTGCACTTGTCTGTCAGATTTATCAAAATCATTTTGAACTGTGATCCTGTCCTCTACATGGCCTGCAAACCCTTCCAGCATGGGGTGGCCACAGAATATCTCAGCATGGTTACTGTTTCATCATCCAAACAGATAAATATAATATTGCACAGGACTAGGATCAGGATACCTGCTGAAAGCAAAGAAGGCATTAGCTGCTCTCAGCTTTCATATCTTCCATTATTCTCTCTGGTCCCATATTTTGTTTCTCTTCCTCTACATCTAATGTATTTGAATGGCCATTTATATTTTACCTTTATGTCCCTTGCAACTGTGACTCATTTATTCTATCATCCCCATTTGCTTGTGCTATTTGTCTATGCCCATCTTTCATCATATGTCTTATCAGAGGGTGGGTGACTATTTTGGCTGGTGGGCCACTTAATGAGTTTTGGTGAGCTGTTCAGGGCTACATGCATACAATCTTTCAGAAGATATCATTTTAACAAATTTTAGTATAAGATTTGTTTTTTAATCTAAAAATCAAATATCTACTATAATGTATTTTAATTTTATTTCAAAAATATTTTTGTCCTGATTTATGTTTTTTCTGAGTCTCATATACAGAGGTAATTGCATAATAGCCAAAAAATAATGTCTTACTTTTGTATATTGGGGGGGGTGGAGGATATGTGTGGTGGGGGGTTGAGGGGTGGGTTTGGGGTATGTGGGGGTTGAGTGGGAGGATTTGGGGTAAGTGTGGGGGGGTGAGGTGTGTTTGGTGGGCGTGGGTGTAGGTGTGTGTGGGGGGGTTGTGGGGATGGGTGTGGAGTGTGTCTCAGGGGTGGGTCTGCATGTTTGTTTGGGGGGCTGGCCACACAGTAGGTTCTGAGTGCCAGTCTTGGTTGTTGGGGGGAAGAAAAGAGGGAGGGAGAGGAGGCTGGGGTTGGGGGGTGGTGTGCAGCAGGGGGGACATGCAGCTCCTGCCTGCACCTGTCCTGTTCCCACCAACAGCACTGCACTTGCCCCAGCCCTGGCCAGCATGCATAGCTTCCCAGTACTTGCCCAGGTAATGCTTGGTTTGCTCTGCTTCCCGCGGCTCCTCCTTCTTCCCCTAAGCAGTGCTTCCAGCAGCAGGTAGCATGGGGAAGTGGTGGCAACCGTGAGGATGCATTCTGGGCACAACATGCCCAGACAGGCAGGGGGAAAACTGAAGCTAGGTGGCTCCTGCCATAGCACATGGGACTTCAGCTCCCAGCTGCCTTTCACTCACTCCACCCACCTGGAGTGATAAGAAGTCACCTGGAGCAATGAAAGGCCAAGTGGGTGGATGGCCACTGCTGATTCCCTGCACTTCCACCTGCTGGGAGCAATGCATCAGAAGGAGGAGGAATAGGAGCCACTAAAGGTGGGGGGTGGAACTGCGCAGGACCTAGGCAGCCCCCAGGAAGCTGTGCACACTGGCCGGGGCTGGGACCAGGGCTGGGGTGGTGACATTGGCAGAAGCAGGGCAGATGCAGGCCAGAGCAAAGTGCAGGCTGCCTCTGGAGGAAGCGCGAATGGCTCGGCCCCATGCAAAGCACTGTGGGGGCAGCTGTGGGTTGGATACCACCAGTAGGCTGTATTTTGCCCACTCTTGTTTAATCTCCACTTTTTTGTATGATTTTTTTTTTTTTTTTTGCATTTCATGTTCTTAAAGAGTTCATGATGCAGCTATCATAGTTTCTGACCATACTTTCTATCTTTCATCTGCATCAGGATCATTTGTCTTCATGAGCAGTCTCTTCCAGTAACTGCTGCCTCTTGTACTTTTTTATTAATTAGATTTTCTTCCTAAAAATACCCACCTAACAGTTAAGTGTGATTTCTTTTTTCTTTTCATTGCCCTTATTCTGATGATCCCAGTCCTTCCTTTTCTTAGGAAATTGAACCTGTGTTGTGATTACATTCACTCAAATAACATCCCAGTTTTAGATTCTTAAACAGTCCCTTCCTATTTGTCTTAATCAAGTCTCAAATAGTTCCTTCCACTATTTCCATGAACACAGTCGTCTGTTTTGCCATATTTCTTTCCAGAAGATATCTAGACAATTAAAATCTCTCATGATGAAATTTTGAATATTACTGATAGACTTTTTCTGAGCAACTTCTAGGTGTAATAGTAGTATGTCATAGGGTGTAAATATATGTTGTGTTTATGTCACCACAAAAATTTTAATGGTGGCACAAAAGCCAAGCAAAAGGATGTTCATGCCCCTTGTCATTCCACAAATGCCCCAAAATTGTGGCTGTAACATAGGTGGTATGATTTTTATTTCTAATTTGTGGCCAAATTCTTTGCTTTAAAGTAGGAAGTATGGGAAGCCCAGAGCTGCAATATTCTCCAGCTGCCCCTGACCTGCACTCCTAGGGTTTCAGGGGCCCTGAAGGCCTGATAGGAATTCTGGAGGCCCACAGGATCATGCCCGTGAAGCCCTGGGAGCACCTGCTCAGATTTCCCTGTTTGGGATTCCCTGGGCAAGTGTTGACATTTCAGTGTGGTCCAGGACTAAGACTGAAAATCAGACTCACTCTGGTATGGACCTGGGGCTAAATGAGAGCACTGGAGTCAGCATTCTCTGCTTACTGAGAGGCACCCTGGAGATTCCTCTGTAAGAAAGGAATGCATTGCCAGTTGTCCTGCAGGATCAATGGACAACATGTGTTCACCCAGTGAAGCTGATCAGCTATGTTGGGACACGTCCTGCCATGGCTGATCCACTTCATTTGGTGGCATCTATTTATACCCATTGGGCACATCTACATGAGACATTTACTGCAGAGCTGCCTAATTAGCTCCTCAGGAAAGATTCAACATCTACATGTGCAGCCCTATTAGGGTGCAGGAAACTAATTAACTCTTCAGGATATTGTGCTTGTGTAAATACAAGCACTATACCGTGGTGGTGTTCTTTAGTGCACAGCAACACACATGTAGACACTGACAGGGCTCACTGGGGCATGAAGGTGCTTCAGTGCAGGGCTGCCTGCTAGCTAGCCCCACACTGGAACACCGTCATGACCCAGCCACCTGCTTTGCAGCATATTGAACTGGGTCAGAGCAGCCCCAGGCTGGCAGGCTGACCCCCAGGGCCCTCTGCAGCCAGGGCTGCTTCAACTCAGCTCAATGTGCTGTGGTCCCAGGCACACATGCAAACATGGAGCCTGGGTGCAATAAATTCCAGTGTAATAAGTGCTGGAGTTTATTCTTTTGTGCTAATAGCTTATGTAGATGCACCCACTGTGTCTTAGAATAGCCTTCTCGTTCTTTGTGAGATGAACCTCATCTCTCTGTAGCACTCCATCAATGGGACATCATCATATAGTTAAGAAAGCCAAAATCTTTTCACTGACACCATATGCTTAGCCATAGATTTCTCTCGGGTATTTGTTTATTGCTGTCTCAGATTTTATTCTTGACAAGGGGGATAGATGAGAAAACCACATGTACCCTGAACTCTTTCACCCTCACTCTGAGTCAGCCATGGTAATAATGCAGGAATGCTACTGTTAGTAATATATTTTCCTTTGTTTTTTACATTTTACAATGTAGTTTCATGTATTTAAACCATATATTATATATTATTTCTTCTTCTTAAGCAAGACAGAGTGCATAACTCCTGCAGGGAGTAAATTACTCATGCAGAGGCATTTTGTAGTAAAATCTCCAAAGCCTAGTCAAGTAGTTATTTCCTTTTATCACTCAATATGAGAAAATCACTTACTCTTTGCTGTTTCTGACTGATATCTAGGCCTACAGCAATACTCAAATGCTATAACACATAGCATAAGAACCTAGATGAATGGAGAGAGAATGTGAAGGCAAAATACTTACTTTTTCCATACCTTTCAAAATGTAGAGAGAGAGTGATCCAGGTTCATTGAACAAGGAATGAAGAGAGGATACAATTAAGTGGAACTCAAATCTATTTTTCAAGCCCAATTATGGTTTTTGAAGTCCTAAAAAAAGGAAACATCTGTCAGAGGCATGAATAGCTGCTTGCTGGCTGAGAACAGCAGGAAAGCTTGCAGTTAATCATCTGTACTTCTCCTAGCAATCATTTCAGCCAATGAGAATGAGTAAAGAGTTTTTCAGAAGTTGTAGAGTTGTACAGTATATCTATCCAGAAAGCAGGGAAAAAATACACTTCACAGTAGAAAAAAAAGAAAAGAAAATGGACCTTACTAAGAGGTGAAAAGAGTTCTCACTACTCACAACAGGAAGCTTTCAAAGGTTTCCATCAATTTCTCTGGATCAGATACTGCCTGGTGTGCAGGCAGGTGTCAGAATCAAATGACTAAGCTGGTGAGTTGTTTTTAATAAAAAGTTAGTCACAAAGTAAAGGATGGTACAGTGGTTGTAAGAACCACTGAAACCTTTTTTACAGGTTGATCAGAAAGTGGTCCTTCAGCATTTAAAAATAAATAATTGGAAAGCTCACATTCATTTGCACTAAGGTATTCTTCAAACCACATAATCTATAAAGAAATAATAATAAAGGTTGGTATATTGCAAGGGAAGGATCACACTGCACCTCCAAATCATGTCCTAAATAGCTATAGTTAATGCTTTTTTGAGCAATAGTTATGAATCATGGGTCATGCGCACACTTTCTAAGCTTTCTAAAACTAACCCCGTGCCTGAAAAGTTAAACTTACCAGTTGCCTTGTATCCTCTTCTATCCTCATTTATCAATATAGCTGTCTGTAACATGAAAAGCAACCTCACTATATTAAATTACCATCAATACATGCATTATCTTTCATAAAGATACCTAAACACAGAGCTTTACTAATTCTACTACTGTTCCATAGTCAGAATAACTAGGATCGTAGCCCAACTTCTTCATACAAGATCAGTGAGTTATACAAACTCTTCGGGACCTTCTTGAAGGCCTTATGTAAAATCCTTATGTAAAATCCCTAATTTTCAGAATCCTGCAATTCACTTCCCCTTATTATTCAGCTTCCACTCACAAAAGCATATCCAGACTGCTTTTTCTCGAGCTCAAAATTTTTCTGGGGCCTTGGAGGTTAGGGGAGGGAAGGAGTGTATTTTCATTTGCACTGAGTGATGCAGAAGGGACCAATTCTGGTCACAGCAGAGGACTCCTTATGGCTGCTCTTAGCAGATGCTTGAGCCAGATGGCATAGAATCAGGGAACATTAACTATCTTATATCCATTTCTCCTTTGTGTCTTTAAGTTAATTGTCAGGCAATTTCCAAAGAGCAGCGGAGAGAAACCATTAAAGCTTTTTCCAAAAGGCAGCATAGTTAACAGACTTATTTTTATTTACAAACTATTTCTCACCCTAAGACTGGTTTCAGGTAAGAATTAATTATAGCCCAAACCTGAACTACTTAGCCATTTGCTAGCCTGATAAAAACTTGCAATGAATTTTTCCAAGGTGAAAATGGCTTCAAGTTTTTTTTAAGATAAATGGTCTCAGTCACACAGCATCCACTGCATCTAGTTCAAGGTGTTCACTGATTTTTTTGGAGAGCAAATTTAAAAACTTTAACCAGCAAAGGTTTTGGCCTTCTGTAAAAGCACAAGTTAAATAGAATACATTGCACATAGGGACATAGGAAAGCAGAGTTGGAAGGGATATCACTGAAACATCTAGTCTAGGCCCCTGCCTAAGGGAGAATCATACTTGAGTCAAACATAGTCTAAGTTGTTGAAAGATTTGTCTAGCCTTTCAGTCTTCACATCAATTAGGTGGTTGGTTCAAGGGGATATGAAGTAATTCTTGAGCCTGGCTTACCCTGAGTCAAATGGATCCATAGAAGAAATGTTGAGAAAGAAGGTACTTTGCCACAACGTGTCTCTGTCAAGGGGCTACCCTCCAGTGAGGCAATGTTATTTGTGTATAGCAGAAAATTCAGGAGGTGTTCAAACACAGTTGTGAAAAAAATAACTATACATGTGGGTTCATTCTGTAAGGATGGAGGGAAAATGGACTGAGTAAGTGATAGTATGGAGTTATGGCAAGGAGAGAGGGATTAGGAGGATGTTGTTTTAGGGCATAGAAATTAGGGTAGGTGGGAAAAAGAATATGACACTGGAAGAAGTGACATGCAGGTGCACAGCAGGGTAAGCAGGCAGAAGTAGGTTTAAGGATACCACACATTCTCCTACCTTGTGAGTATGCTTAGATCTTGGAGAGAGGAGGGTATTTCTCCTGTGTTGGTGGCAAGATGTGGGCAGTCTGCCCTACTGGATGCGTCTGAGCCCTTTTCACTACCTCCCTTTAAGTTGGGATCTTTATCCTGGGATATTCTGAACCAACCTTTGCCAATGGAAGAATCAGCACCTGTGTGGGTATTGAGATTCTGGGCGGAGGGGGGAAGGAGGTACAGACCTGAATCCCTCTTCCTCCCCCTGCCCTCCCCCCACATACACTGGAACTTATGGAAATCCTCTCCCCAGTGTTATATAAGACTTTGTCTTTTCCCTCCTCTCCTCTCCTCTCCTCTCCTCTCCCTCCCCTCGCCGCCATGAGTCAGGAATTGTGGTAAGTAACCCTAAGGAAACCCAGAATATGCCACATAATAAGACATCTCTACTTATACTGGGGAAACAGGCTAGAAATTTCAGGAGGGCAGGGCTTGCAACTGAATCAAGGGAATGGCTAGAGAGGCCTGGCAGGGACAGGGAATTTGTTGTGGTGGAAGTGGATATATGAGAGTAAGCATAAGAAGCATAAGCAATATTTTACAGGCTAATGGTTTCAAGGTCTGGAAAAGGAAGGATGATCTGAAAATGGTAGTAGGAAAGACTATACATTTTGAGGATATGGAGAAGAAGAGACTATCAATCTTGCTTTAAATTACCACAGTACAACAGAACTGTGATGTCTGGTGGACAAAAATCATGCTTTTGATTCCTCTTCTTGACCCTGTTAACAATTAAAGATCCTAAAGATTTTAATATGATAGCATAATGTCTGGTTCATTATACCGAAGTGAACAGAAGTGGAGCACTTAGGTCCTCCCTACTGCTTTAGAAACACCTCTCTTTTGTTCAGAAAAGAGAACGCAGGAAATTTGTTGTCAAAACATACCTTGTTACTGCACCATTAAGATTGCCTGGTTGTATCTCATGCACTTTCACAACATTGATTTCAGAAAAAATCAAACTTCTGAAAACCAGAAAATGAACAGTTAAAGTAAATGCATCACTCCGACTTCTGTAAGTAGTACTCCAATACACTAAGTACACACACACACACACACACACACACACACTCTGCCACTTGAACTCTGCTGAAAAGGGGCTGCCTCCACCTGTTACATTTTACAATCTTTTGAATCTCTTTTACATCCCTTTGACCTGTATGTGCTTGATGACATCTAATGCTAAATTTTCACTTTCTTCTCATTAAAATTGAGAGACTAGATCAGTGGTTTTCAACCTTTTTTTTTCATTTGCAAATGCCTAAAACATTTTTAACGGAGACCCCTTTTGAAAATTTTGAATGGAGGTGTTGATCCCTTTGAATTGTATGTGCGGATATTCACATACTTTTGATTGATCATAGTCATTTTTTTCTAGACCTCTTAGACATAGTCTGCAGATCTTCAATACTTAAACTAATAGACCACAGATTGAAAGCCACTGGCCTACACTTTTCTCTTGCCTGCTAATAATTCCTATGTCAAAAGGACCCTTGTGCTATTGTCACAACCTACAAATTGCAGAACTGATATAAGGCATACTGGCTATCTCAAAGAACATACGGGTACCTCCCTTATTTGATCACAAGAATGGGGGATCAGGCAGAGTGGCTTACCCCTTTTCACATGGTGTGATCTGACTCACCCAGTTCAACTCATGTATCATAAGAATTACAGTTTAGGCAAGCTGCTCCATTGCTTCTTACAGCTACATTGTATACAATAAACACAGCTGGAGTGCTTACAAATCAGCCCTAATGGCTAGTACCAATTAGGGGACAGCACTGATGTTGCCTAGTTTCAATCTTGTCTCTTCATTTCTTGGTTTTCAGAAGGTTGAGATTTGCCTCTATTCTGGAAGAATATGAGACCACTGGGCATCCTTAACTGTGGTATCAACAGATTCTTGTTACTGCGCCATCCTTGTTTATATTCTGGTACTGCATTGCCGCCTCAAATGAAATTTGTGCCTGCCTTGTCAGACGTGATACACATACACCTAGTTAGAGACATTCCCTACCTTAAAAAGCTTAGTTTAAATAGAGAAGACAGACAAAAGAAGCACCACCCCCATTTTGCAGTGGAAAGAACTGGGGCATAAGAAAATTAAATTACTAAAGGTTACACAGGTAGCTTGTGGTAGAGCTTGAGGTCAATCAAAATTTTCAAAGTCCCAACTGATAAGGACAACTCTCTTGTAGAGAAGGCAAGCTAAGTTTGATCCTCAACAACTAAACTATTCTCTTTATGCTTTTAGTTTGTTAATGTGTTGTGCAGGGTGAGCATATTACATATAGCCTCTTCACATCTCTGCTCAGGGAATCTTGCATGCAGTCAGGGAATGAACTTATTTTAATTAAACTGATGCTGATGGAGGAGGCAAAAGCCACAGGAGTAGGAACAGATGCATATTAAAATGATACAGCTTTTACTGTATCAGCCCAAAACATCCCTTCTTGGGCTGCAAGTGTTTAACACCTATTGCTTATTCTTAAGTATACATTTACTTCCAGGATCATGAACTGAAGTTGCACACTCCTGTGAACTGAAATTAGTTGTGAACTGGAATTAATTTCCTGTATTTCATGTACCTGCAAGTTGTTATCATCAGGCTTTAGAAAGCTTTCTCGACACAGCATGAAAAATCAACCTAAGATTAATTTTTTAACTCTGCCCTGCAATAGCCCTAAATAGTAGAGAAATCCTGGTGACAAATCAAGACAATTTACAGTTTTTCTTTTCTTAACCACTTTGACTTTGAGGTAATAATGAATTACAATCAGCCATAATGAATAAATCTTCCCAAATTATTCCCAGTTTTAATTTTTCTCCCTAGGGACCAGAGTGATCTTGGTAAATAAAAGCATAAGGGCCTTATCTGCATTCATTGCTCATAGGAGGAATCCCATTGAATTCAGGCCAAGATTGGGTCTCGAACTAATGTAATGAGTACAATTGGCAATATTTTGTACCATGCATTTAGCTAAATTGCTGGTAATTCTCATGAGGCTTTTCTATAGCTTTTTTTTTGATTGGCTAATGAGAATCACAGTGAGGACAAACTTTTGTTTTATCTCTTCAGACAGATACAACCCTTTCACTCCTTCCTCACAATGAAAGTTATATGGTGTCACCCAGGCTAATTATAGATGTTTATCAATGTTCAGTGAATTATATCTTCCAGATTTTACTATGTAAATTAACGATGGATTTCTTTACAATGTATTGTAATGGTTGTGGCTGCTATTAAGTTTCTTTGTTAGACAAATCAATTAAATCTATGGTAATAATGGGTTTTACAATGAGATAGGTCTTTTGTCCAACACCCCAAGGGTGAAAAGAAATCTAAATTTATCTTCCTAAAACTTTTTGCTCACATGAAAAATACAATAGTTGAAATAATGGGCTTGAGCTAAGGGGCTTGTGTTTCTTAATTATTTATGAAATACTATTGAGTCATAGCTTTAAAAAAAGACATAGGGCTACTTCATTTCTAGTTGACTTCTGTGGCAGCAGGATTGGAAGCACAGCTCCTCTTGTTTTGAAATTCACTTTCTGTAGATTATACGAGCAGAGGAAAGTAGGGTTGGAAGTACCTTACAGGGTAATCTAGTCCAGTCCCCTGCTCAAAGGAACACTGTCTCTGGCTAAACCGTCCCAGCCAAGAGTTTTTCCAACCTACTCTTGAAAATTTTCAGGGATGGAGATTCTTCAGCTGACAGTTCCCCTCACTCCCAACCTATAGCCCTGTGGATCCTGCCAGTGCCCCTCACTCCCTACCCTCCCAGCCCTGCTGGTGCCCCTTACTCATGACCCACAGTCCCTTGGCCCTGCCCAGCCCTGCCTGAGATGGCCCCATTCTCCCCAATCTCAAACAGCTCCTTGCAGGCTGGAACTCTGTCAGCCTGCAAGAGGAACCCACTGTTTTCTGCTTTTTTCTCCTTTAAAAGAGAAAATACATGTTTTTCTGCAGCAAACGAAAACTGAAATCCCTGTATATTCGGTCAACACTGTTGAAAGTCATGACTTCCAGTCATGGCCGGCTGGTCAAGTAGGTGTCAAGGCTCAAGCCCTGCCAGCCCGTCAGGTGACAGGAAGAGGAAGGCCAGGATCCTACAAATGGCAAGTGGAGAAGGCCAGAGGGGCAGCAGGGAGGGGGACTCCCAATGACCATGGTGCTGTGGCTGCAGTCTGTTGGAAGACTACGCCATGCCCTAAGCCATCCTCATGATCATCTAAAGTAAGCAGGTATGTTGCCTCACTTGTTTCTGTATTATCATTTTCCCATTATACAGCCTTAGAAGCCTATGTTTTGGGTTGAATGTTAAGACCGGTGGTTTGGGTGAGGCTATTTGGGGAAGGAAGAGGCCTCAGTGGGGGCCCACTACAGTGTGGGGACCCCAGTGCCAGAGAGGGTACAGTATTTGGGGGTGAGCTGATCCCAGCACCAGAGAGGGCACAGTATTTGGGGGGCGAGCAGGCCCCAGCACTACAGAGGGCGCAGGAGCCTGAGTGAGTTTTTTGGTTTTTTTTTTTGGAGAGCTAGAGCCTGGGAGTTAAACCCTGATTAATGGGGTTTTTTTGACTGATAGGCCTAGCTAGAGAGAGAAGGGGTAGGCCCACAGTGGCCAAGACCACAACGTAAAGAAGAATTTACAAATACCATCTGTGAGGCTTGGGCTGCGGTTTAGGGGAGGAACAGAGCCGCAGATAGTGCCCCCTGGCATCAGAGCATACAATGTGCAGCCTCCCACTTAATTAACAACAAGGCATGGCAGGAGAGAAGGTGGGTGGTTTGCCCATAACAGGTGGGCAGGGCCACCAGTAGATGGACCGCGAGCAGGCCCCCCTGTTACATGACCCCAAATGATGTCATGACCCCAATGTTGTGAACCATTGCCCTACTGAATGTTTAAAATAGAGCTTGTAAGTATAGAAACTCAACAGTTTGCTAGCTTGAAGGAAACAAAATAATAGATGAGGCTGAAAGGCTACATTTTTAAAAATCATTTTAACTGCTTCTAAATTCTCAGCTATGTAAAAGATTTATTTCCAAATATGTGCCTAATTAGTGGCTCTGCTACAAGCCTTAAACAAAGGACAGAATCTAGTTGTGGTTTCAAAGATAAAGAGTCAGCAAGAAAAGGAATACCGATTCACATCCTCTTCACCCATTATGTGCACATTTCACACCTCCTTTTCACCTAGCATGTGCACCTTTCCCCTTGTTAGTCATTTCTCATTCACACAGAGCAGAGGCATCATATGGCCCACAGGTTGGGTTCAGCCCATGGAGCCATTCCTTCAAGTCGCAGGGCTCCTGGTGGCCCAGGGAATTTAGGGATGTGGGTACCACGGAGTGGGACCTGCTGCAGAATCTAGGGTTATGAGGTCCCATTGGGCATGGCCATCAACAACAGGGAGATCAAAGGCTGCATGGATACAGCCCTGGTCACCCTGCTGCTGATCAACCTTTCCACCACCTTTAGTCTGCTGCCATTTGCCCTGTCATCATTTAGCTCACCACTGCTTGTCCCACTGCTCTGCTGTTGGCTCAGCCAATGCCGCAGCCATAAACCACTTGCTGCCAGGCCTGGATTCAGCCCAGGAGGAGCCCCATAGTTTGAGTCTGGTCTAGGGGGTGGGATGAGTTTTGATACCCTTGATCTAGAAGAAAGAGAAGTAGGAGCCCCCTAAAAGCTGCTTTTCTTCTTTGACACAAACACTTGCTGTTGCTCTCTATAAGTAGTGAAATCTATGAGTCAGGAGGCTGCTTAAGGCCTCTTACCACTCTGCAGAGGGCTCGCATCCAAAAGCACAGTCTTGCCCATAAAATTTATCATCATGGATTGAAAAATAGGAGGAAAAAAGTGAAGAAGGTTGAAGTCCACCTGCCCTACCCTCCATTGATAAAGTTTCTGAAATAATTTTGGTCACAGCTATGAGTATCTATCACAAGGAATAATTTTTTAAAAGACACCAAAGCTGAGTTAAAAGTTTGAGGACACAAGTCTCATAAGACAAAAGCCATTTCCCCATAATCATATAGGAATAATATATCCCTGTTAACAAGTCAGAAATCACCTGAACCCATATTGAGCCGGGGGAGATATGGAGGGAGTAGCCTGCCCTGCTTAACCTGTAGACTAGTATTACAATATGGTGTGATGAAACTGTGATGAGGTGGGGAAAACTCTGAAAATTAACATGGAGTTGTCTACAAGTGGACAAAGCTATGCATATAAGAACTGCACACATATATAGCTTCAATTAGAGTGTACACCACTATGTGAAGTCTTCCTCTGTCTCTGAAGTTGCCAGTTGCATGAAAGCAGAACATAGCAGCTGGGTAAAGAACGGTGGTCAGCTGATGCTCAGAGTCCTGCCAGGTCAAAGATGGTACTAATGCATGCCCAGTCACAACCAAGAGACAAGATGCTTACTTAGTACTGAATTATACAAGCAAACAAAAATATTTCCAGGATATTTGGGATAGGCACTAATCTCCCTAAGCTGGATATCTCCTCCATCTCCTGCATCTAGAGGAGCAAGTTGGAGTGTGCATAATAATGTTCATGCTCACAAATGGTAATGTAAGAGAATATTAGTAAATTAGATCTCACCATAATGTGATATGAATGAAGCAGCCTGCTGTGATGGACTACGGGTTTTATTGTGATACTTCTGCATTAATGGTATCTGTGTTGTATCCAAGTAATATTGTATTACTCGGTGTATATAGTGTAATACTGTATATAATAATACCATATTACTCAGCTTATCTTTCTTGTTTGTGTACAGAGAAGGAGGGCTAGCAGAGCAAGAAACAATGGACCTTTAACAACAGCAATGTCTAAATGGCTTTGTTGACATATCAACAAAGGTGAGATTCCCAATACCCAGATGATGTGGAGAGGAGAGAAACACGACAATGGGAGACTAAGATGGAAAAAGAAGTCTGGCAGGTGTGGGGAAAAGAGAGAAGAGTCTGGGGGACTGAGCAAATTTGGAAGAGCTCATGGAAGCTGGAAAAGACCAGAAGGTAATAGTTGACTATCTTTAACATTGCTTAAGGCTATGCAGGTTGCATTGGGCATGGATGGGCTTCTCAACCCCTTTTGAGGAAATAGAAATCCTCCAGTTGCCTGGTCTTTGCCTCAGTATATGCCTTAAGTAAAGAGACTCTCTCGCTGCTGCTTGGAACTATGAGTTGCACTGCCTCACCCCAAGAGGAGGTGAAGTTACTCTCTCAGGAGTGGAACTGGATGCTCACGTCTTGAGTCAGCATCATGGAGAACCAGGGAGGGTGATGGACTACAACCCCAAGGTCTCAGAGAGGAAAAGAGCCTGGGATCCCACTTGCTATAGAAGCCAAACTTGGCCTGGCTTCAAGGGGTACTTTTGAGATACTTTTTAGGTACCAGACAAGGTTCAGGCAGTCCCAAACAGACATCCTGCTGGAGGGCACGCTGTGACATCTGTATTATTATAACCTGGGGAACACCATGTTTCTAATCTTGACCATATATTTGATTTCCGTCTCACTGTTTGTAATGCTCAAATACTAATATCCTATAAATGTACTCGGAGTAAACTGTAAATTTAGATTTTTTTTTCTTTATAATAATATTTTTTCTTATAATAATAAACCAAAAAAGTATTATAAACTAGGGGAGACAATGATCTTTTGGGGTTTTTTTGTTTCTTTTTTTTCATATAATCTCATCCACCAGGTTTCTCAGCAATGATGACTCAGTTAAGATAGTTGTGAGAGCAGGGAAAAGGGCATACTTCCATTGAAAAAAAAATAAAAAAAGATTTTTCAGATGTTTAGTTCAAAGACAGCATTATACATTAACTGCTAATTTGGGTCTTTGGGATATTCTGACCAAAGGTGATTCTAAGGTGCAAACTTTGAATCACCAAACCCAGATAACACATGAAGTTTGGAATGACTGGGCTCAGAATAGTGTTGTTCTTTGCCCTCAGATAACAAACTGTTATTTGAATCCATACGCATCCAGAACTCAATAATACTATATTAGTTAATATACAACTGTGACACATCCCAACCCTGGATGCAGTCAGGTTCACCTATCCTGGGGTGCTCTGACACCTTTAGGGAAATCTTTCAGCCCCAAAACCTTCCCTGCTGTTTGCTGCTTGACCACCAAAAACAGACTGAGATGCTCCCAAAACTCACCTCCCTGACCAATAGCAGCTTAGCTAAACCTATCTCACTCAGGCCTTGCCAGTTCTTAGCAGAAGAAATTCTGCCATCTAAAAGAATTACACCCTTGTCCGGTCATGCACTCAAAAAAGATACATCTCTTCCTTCTGGAAAAGTGGTCTAACTATATGATCAAGTGCTCTGAGATCACAGTTAGCAGTTGACCAGTTAATTTAAATTTAAAATATAACAACAAGGGTAACATAAGAAACCATCAACCATATCTTGAGACACAGAGGGCACTTCTGTACAAGACGTTAACTGTGGAATTGCCTTAACTCCACTGTAGGTTAGTACCTGTAAACACAAGTATTATCTTAAGGTGGAGATTTTTACTCCACAGCAACATGAGTAGATGCTGATGGGGCTGGCTGAGGCATGAGGGTGCTTCAGTGCAGGGGCTGCCTACTGGCTATGCCCACATTGAAGCACCCTCATGCCCCAGCCAGGTCCTCTGCAGCACGTTGAGCCAGCTTGGAGCAGCCCTAGACTAGCAGGCTGAACCCCAGGGCCTCCTGCCAGCAAGAGCTGCTTCAACCTGACTCAATGTACTGTGATCCTGGGTTCACATTCAAATAGTGTGCCCGGAAGCAATAAATTCCTGTGACATATGTACGGGCGTGTATTGTATTGCATTCATTGCACATGTAGACGCACATAGACATAGTTATAAGAATAAATGAACAAAAGGAAATATAACAGTAATCTGTTTTTACCCAGCACCTTAAATCCAAGAATGCAGTTCCTATTTGATTCAATTGGTTAGAAAGTATCTTTCACCTCATTGATGATGCGTAGGGGGTGCACACACCTGCACTTGCATCCCCTGAGCATGGAGGTGTACCCCCTGAAAAAGGGCAGCACCAACACTGGTCTCCGTTTGCCGCCACCATCTCCCTCCACCAACCGCGCTGCTGCCACCTGCAGGAGTTTACCGTGCCCTCCACCCCACAGCCTTTGGAGGCATGTGGCATTCATGTTCTACCTCTCACCTTTCTGCCAGACTCTCTTGAAATTTCTCATTTCAGCTTCTCTATTTCCCTAAACTGAAGATCAAACCATATTCTCAAAGCTAAACTTAAGTACAATTCTGTATCTGGCCCCATACATACATCATACAGATCTCTGGGGAGCCCACGTTATGCAAATACCTCTCTGCTCCCCCCACCAACCAAAAGTACCTATGTTTATCAGACTAAAAGTTTTTCCTGATCAAATTGGGAGCAGGTTCATCCTTTTGAACATGAAGAATACAAATCCAATATCCCTAACATTCTGTCTTTTCACTTCATTTCCTCTACAGTGACAAATGTTCCTCCTGTTCCAAAGTACTATTCATGTTAGGGGTTTTCCTTTTAGAAATGTAAATTTCTTATTGCCTGGAAGGGCATATTCATGAGTAAACACATTGCTGTCAGGTGCTGACTGAAGGGATTACTGTTCTTCAGCCATTTAGGCTTTGAGTCTTTCTTACAGTTTTGTTACATGTTGCCCTTTGAGCTACTCAAATGTTGATTGGTGATAGTGCTACCTCTAGTTTGGAGCAGTTACACATTCAAGCCAGCAGTGGCCTTGAGGACTGCTAAGTAAGAGTCCCGTCCCCACTCCACCTCCCCTCTCATCTCATCCCTTACCCTCCCCTCTTCCATTTGGTGCTTCCTCATTGTCCCTAGGGCTCCCCCATACCCCTAAGGATTTGCCCCCTAGCCACCCCTGCCCCCAAAGCTCCTCCCTGACCCTCAGGTTTTTCCCCTCCTCCCAGCCCCACTCCTGGATCTCTCCCCCTACCCCCAGCTTACTTTCATATGCTGCTGCTGTCCTAGGGAAGTGGGCAGGGAAGGATAACCCCCTTGGTCAATCTGCACCCACTAATGCTGCCACTCCCAGGCAGCTCTTCTCCAGGCATCCCAGAGAGCAGTGGAAGCAATAACAGTGGTGGGGGATAGGCAGAAGGGGTTCTCATTCCCTGCCTGCACCCAGGGACAGCACTAGATGCTGAAAGTAAACCTGGAGGGGGAGTGAACAGAGATCCGGAGTGCTGGGCAAGGCAGTGGCGGCCGACCCATTCTGGTGGAGGAGGGGGCAGTGGGCTGATCAAGGATAATGGGGAGCAGGGGCAGGAGCTGGTCACCTAATCTGGGGGTGCTGGGTCTGATCCAGGGGAGGGAGTTGGGGTGGGTGAAGTAGTCTAGAGTGGCTACAGAGGGCACATCCAGATGAGCGCGCATGTGCCTCTTGCCCCATCTCAAACCTCTTTGAGATGGGGCAAGAGGCATGTGCGGGAATGAAAAATGTTCCTCACACTGCAAACTTGCAGCATGGGGAGAAAATTAGATCCCTGGATATGGGGTCTAAAAAACCCAAAGTTTACAAAAGCGGGGGAGGGCATGGTCCTGGACAAAGAACCCCCCCCACCCCCACACACACATACTTACCGGCAGTTCACCTGTCTTCCATCTCACTGGGGCCCTACCCACACAGCACAGGGCAGAAGGACAGCCCCAGCAGCCCCAGCCCAGGCAACTGGAGGCTGGGTCCTCCACAGAGATGTTCTGGCTGCCAGAGGTATCTGCAGTTGGCCCCTTGGCCTAGTGCTGAAATGCATGCCTGGTCAGGCTGCTTATTCAGCACCAGGGATCCAGTGCCATGAGTAAAGGATTGGGGGAGCTGGAGAAGGGGGGAAGGGACCATGGGGGCAATCCCCCACCAACCCTGCCTGCTCCCCCAGTCCCCCTGATCCCTCCAATCACTTCCCTGCCTGGCCCCTCCCCCTGCCTTCCCCCTCCCCCCCAATCCTTGCCCTGCCTGGCCCCTCTGATCACTTTTCTGCCCAGCCTCTCCCCCCACCAGCCCCACAACCTCCCCAAATCACTTTCCTGCCTGGCCCCTCCCTTTGCCTGCCCCCCAGACCTCCCCAACCCTGCCCTGCCCAGCCCCATCCCCCCAACTCCCCCAATCCCTGCCCCCTCATAGTTTTTAAAAAACAGCCCTCCTGGCACTTACCAGAAGTTCAACTGCTGTCTCTATCACTGGGGACCCACCCATACAGCATGGGGCAGAGGGACATCCCCAGTGGCCCCAGTCCAGGCCCTCCTGCCCCTGCTTCTCTGTGCTGCCTGGGGGCTCTGCCAGGAGGCCCTGCAGCCCTCCCCCCACCCCTGCTTCTAGGGTAAGTAGAGGCTTTCTTATGTTTTTTTTTTCTTCTTTTTTTCCCTTTAAAGTGATGGTGTCTGGGTTTAGGAGGACATCCATGGGGACCTGGGGGTGCAAGTGGGGGTGGGGCTGGGTGGGGCAGCCATTGCGGGGCTTCAGCAGCTGGCGGGGGATGGGGCCAGGTGGGGCAGCAATCAAGGGGCTGGGGTGGGGCATGTGGGCCTTGCAGGGGGGTGGTACCCCTGCAGGGGCCATTTGGTCCCTGTGTGGGGGCTGTATCCCCTGTGTGGGGGCTGTAGCCATTGTGTGGGGGCCAAATCCCCTGCTGGGGGGGGCCATAACCCATGTGGGGACCAAATCCCCTGTTGGTAGTCCATAGCCCCTGTTGGGGGGCTGTAACCCCTGTTAGGGGGGATGTAGCCCTTGTGTGGGGGCCGAATCCCTGTTGGGGGGGGCATAACCCCTTTGTGGGGGCCATAGCCCCTGTGGGAGGGCAGCAAAATGATATATTCATGTATTCATGAATTCATGAAACATGTATTTAGAGTTCACTTTATTATTATGATAAGAGACATGCTTTAACACAGTAGATATATCAATAAAATATTGTCCAACTGATCGCTGTCTGTCTCACTCTCTCTCTCTCTTTATAGTGGTCTTTTGTTTTACTTGTGGAGGAACATGGATTTTGGGGTATTTTACAGAGTGACTTTGGGATTTTTTTTATCAGGGATTTTTCAGTTTTCCAATAGGAAACACCAGAATTCCTGCTAAGGAGGCCGGTGACAAGACCCTGCCTGCTCAGAGCTGGCACCTTAGACTCAGCTGGCTGTGGCCACCTTGTGGCCAGATGAGGCCAGGAGGACATGCTTTGACAGTTCAAGGCAGGCCACCACACCTGGAACAGCTTCCAGGCAACAGTTGCCCAGATGGCTGGGCAGCGGGCATATGTGGCAGTACTGCCACACAGAGGCCAACTCTGCAGCCACAGCCCACTGGCAGCTGGCCATGAAGTCCCATCCGGGTCTGGCAGGTGGCAGCAAGTCACAGCCAGGCAGCAGCCCCCACTGCCAGACTGCTGCAGTGGGTAGAGGGTGCTGGGAACTCTCAGGGCTGCTTCAGCAGTCCAGCTGGCACAAGGGGTAGTGTCCTCAGGTACCAATTGGCTGGGCCCCAGAAGCTCCTGGGAGCTAGTAGCCCTGAGCTACGTGTCAGGGTGACTTTTTATACTGCTGGGGCCAGGATGGGGCATCTTTTTATACTGCAGGGGACAGCACAGGTGCTGGCCCTGGGCTCTAGCTCCCCCTGGTTGCAGATCTGGGAGGAGCCAGGCAGAGTTATTTTGCCCCAAGTGGCAGAATTTGCTCCATGTCCAAGCACATGCACTGAGGCAAAAAGCCCCGGCTCAAATTTGCACTGCTTCTATTTGAGCTGCTGCAAGCGCACATGCTTCCATGTGTGGACATGCCCTATTAGTTTAACATGAGCTGGGTAACATAGATCCAAGATAAACCTAGGCTGGATTGGCATAACTTTAAGCTGCCTAAAGAGTGCTTAAAACTAGTTTCATGTGTTAATGTGGGGATAATAAAAAGGTTAAAAGTTCTTGGAACCACCCAAAATAAATGTGTAACAAGGCCTTTAGGTGCCAAAGAAATTCACTGTTTACCACTTTAAAGAAATTACCTGCCCATATTATGACATATAAGTACATTTTATATCAAATACTGTAATGCATATCCCATAAAGAAAAAGAGGGTGTCCAGGCATTATATTTAGATTGACCTAACCAGAGTTAGGTCAATCTAAATGTCCAATTATGCAATGGGAAGAAATGGTGCATCCGATATAATTTGGTTTACCTAAGTAGATGAACTAACTTAGATCAAGAGGGATAGGGATCTATAGAATTTACAATTTCACAGATTTTGGGGATTCCATGAAATCTGGTATTTCCTGCGAAATCTGGGAAATGTCTGTGAAATCCACAGAATCTGTGAAATCCACAGAGGAAAACAACTTACCGAAAATAAAATGCTGGCTCCCCCTGGGGGAGCCAGCAGTCCTTAGTGTGCTGCAGCAGCCCACCAGGGTTGGTAAGAGGTAGGGGGCTACATGCTTGAAGGGCTGCCAGCAGTATGGCTGCTGCCCCCTGCCCCTCACTGCTGATTGGCTGTGAGGGCTTCCTGTCATGTGGCCCCACTGTCTCCACCAATCAGCAGCGAGGAACAGGGCTGCATGATGGACAGTCCTCACAATCAATCAGAGGCATGGGGGGGGGGCACCACACTCTACCCATGATAGGGCCATCCATGCCAGTCTTCAGCCCATAAAATTGGTGGAGAGTGGGGAGGGGTTAGCCCCTATAAATTAGATATCTCCCTAAAGATGGGTTAACCCAATCTAAGAAGGGTCACCTGATCTTGCAAATGCCTATACAATTTCACAGCATAGCTCTGGGAGCTCAGAAAGTCTAACCACTTCCCCCAGTTCCTGACGGGACCATTTTTAGCCCCCTGACTCCCCCCACCCCTCCCCATAGACCCACCAACCATTCTCAGAACTTCCAAATGCTCCCATGGACCTGCTAACCCCCCCCCCCCCCCCGCCCAAAGATCCCTCCCAACCCCAAGTTACTTAAATTAGTTTCTCTGCAGGGCTCCTGGGATAGGTGAATCGCTGCATGTGCCGCTCATGGTCTATGTTTAGGCAGTTTAAATTAAAAACCGTGTCAATGTAGACTGTATGCAGCAAATGACTGTATGCAGCAAACAAGTTAAGTACAGTTTGACACTACTTACACACAGAAACTATGCATGCCATATTAGTAAAACAAACTTCAGAAGACACTTGATGACATCCCAAAAAACCCTCAGAGCATAGTGGAATTTGTGAAAGCAATGTGCATTATTTGTCATGCTGGAAATTGGTGTGTTATACTGGGGCCTGTTATACTGCAGGTGGGATTCCCTCACTGCTGGCTGTGGACACTTTCTCATTTTCCCTGCAGAGGCTCCTGCTGCAGATACTCCTAATGAGTGAATGATTGTTAGTTAGGAGAATCGAGGAAAGATCTTTTTTCTTTTTTTCATTCTGGCTTTCAAAAACAAGGTACATATCTTATTTGGGGGCATGGTGTATTTTGAAAAATATGACATTCCATTATAACAGTTTAAAATGTAAGTGTCTGTAATAAACTACTCCCTATACCATACTTGAATACTACATCATAAATAATCTGATACTGGTTGACAATATTTATTGGTCATTTCCTTTGTTGCTTTTTATATATTATGACAGTATAACTTTTCCAGCATAGCACAATAAAGTTAATCCACACGTACCAACCATACAAAACTAATGTTATTATTACTCTTAAACATTGTCTGTATTTTAAATACCTAAGGGACTTGATGCAAGAGCTAAACTTGGTCTGTGGCACTCTCTGCTACAATTGTTTGTAGTTATTTATTACTATATTACCAAAAATGAAGTGCCATAGAACCATAAGAATTGTTCCTACCTTGCATTACCATAACCCTAATGAAATTTACTATTATATTTCCACTAAAAACAGCAAGAAAAAATGTTTTCAAGTTGTTTCTAGGCAGACAAGGTTCTTCGGGTAAGTAGTATTTTATATTAGTTGGTCAACACAGAAAAACTGGTCTGCCTATGTCCTTAGACTAACACAGCTACAGCCGATACTCCTGAAACATTCAGGTTGTTCTTGTGTTTCTAGAATTATTTATGAAACAAACTTCAAAACCAGGTATAAGACACCAGTAATTATTTTAAAAGTATTGTTTTATTTTTATGGATAGAGCATTGATAAATATTTGTTATAGCTAACATTATAGCAAAAGATTAAAAAAAAAAAACAGTTTTAGGGATCTGATTTTGCAGTGTTAGCTGTGTTAATTTTTAAGCGCTAGGTTTTACCTATAAGAGATGGAGATTGAAAACAGTCACTTAAAAACAGTCATATCATGAGTTAGGTACCAATATGTGGGGACCACTGTAATTTGGGATTTAGGGGATATCAGAGGAAAGTCTAAAACCTTTAAATAACATTCTTAAGCCATCACACAGAAGCCCCGGAAAACTTCATTTTTTCTGGAAATGTCCTAAAACCAGAGGGGAGAGGGAGCTTGAGGAAAAATGTTAAAAAAAACCCAAACAACTTACCTGAAGCACAGAAAAAAAATGTAGCAGAAACCTGGAAACACTGTGGAAGCCCCACGTGTTTCTAGGGGCAGCCTAGTATAATCTAGGCCTCTGCTGGGGCTCAGTCAATCAGGTTGTTTGATTCCCTGCTGGGAGTGGGGGAGATTTAAAAACCCCACCGGAAGTGGATCAGATAAGTAACCCCCATCCTAGGGATTGTGGGCACAGTGATTCTGGGTGCCAGCTCCTCACAGCCAGGCAAGGGGTTCACAGTGCCCCCACTGCAGGGGCTTCCCTCTGCCCAACATGGCTCTTCCAAGCCCCATTTGCTTTCCTGCTGTGCAGGAGCAGAGGGGAATTTTCCCCTCCCCTCCTCTGTGCAACAAGACAGAGCAGAACTCAAGAGATTACATGCCAGGTGCCTGCCCCAAGTGCCATGCCCAGCTGTGTGGGCAGGCAACAAGCACAGGTCTCCCAAGCCCCACTGAGACATTCCCTCCTCTCCCGTATAGCAGCAGAATAAAGCAGAACTTTGGAAACCCTGTACCCTCAGCCAGAGGCATTGGAGACCTTGCCAAGAAAAATGCCTGGAAATGACCCAGGTGAGCATTCAGGGAGCCCACTTTTCCCCCTACCAGAGACTGAATAACAGTATTCCCTACCAATGTGACTATTTGAAAAATGACATATATAGAATGGAGGAAAAATGGCTTGTTAGCTAACTGTATCACTATCTTTTTGGCATGAATAAAAATCTGGGGGTATGATCCCCCTATTTGTCACATTTTCTTTTAAACACTGAAAGATCTTACTGTTCTCTCAAGCAAAGCTGTTCTCTCGCTCATTTTACAATAAACAAACAAACACATACATATAAATACAATAAAATCATGTTATGTTAATTCAGAGCAGCTAGCCTATCAAAAGCTACCATTAATCTAGGGCTTCAACCAGAAATGAAACCTACAATGGTGAACTCCCACTCCTATAAAGAGTGTTTTATATCAAATGCCGCAATGCACATCCCATAAAGAAAAAAAGGGGTCTATAGGCATAACATTTAGATTGACCTAACCAGGGTTAGGTTGGTCTAAATGCCCAGTTATGTAAGTGTACAGAAATGGCACATCTGTTCTAATTTAGTTTACTTGAGTAATGCACTAACTTCCTATAAAGAGTATTCTTCTCCAGTCAGGAGGAACTAAATCAAAAACTGTTGCACCCTAAAATCAAAATGTTAGTTTATCAAGACAGTTTTGAAAATGATGGTATAAAAGTAACCTCTGGTGAATAATTTTGAGAAGGCCAAAATTCATATGATCTGACTAAAGGTAAGACCAGTTGTCTATCTAGTTGTCTTGTTCAGTAAACAGTACCAAGCACCTCAGACAAAGGCAAATTGTTTCTTAACAACATGTGGAATGAAAATAATTTGTATTGCCAATTTATTTTCAGTATTTACATAAGTTGCAAAACAAAATGTCATCTCTGCAATGCCCATAATAACTCTGAATGTTAATTGCCAAACTAAACATGCACATATGACTCTTTTCCACATAACCAGTTAAACATACCAGTTCCAAATGCCTGGTGCATTCGTTGTTGTTGTTAAAACCATTTTTTTTTTAAATTCCAAGGTTCATTTAAGTTAGGGAATTTATCTTTCTTCTAATGAAGTATAATTGCAGTCTTAATGTAACAACTTGTATTTACCAGATTCTTGTGGCTGTGTTGGGATTTCCTTATTGGGTGATTTATAACACCATTGTAAAAGTTTCTTGAAAGTTCAGAGCAATGTACATTGAAGCCAATAAATTCCTTGTTTCCTAAAAAAAAGATAAATTCTTCAATAGTTTAAGGCTGACTATAACAGTTTTATTTCATATCTTAACTGTAACATGCAAAGACTAACTAAATCTCAAATTACTTTATAAAATGACAACAATTTCAATACTCAAGTATAAGAATTTCCATACCAGGTCTGATCAAGAGTCAATCTAGTCCTGTCTAATAATGGCAAGTATTGGAAGCTTTAGAAGCTAGGGACAAACATTACACATAAACCAGTTTCAGTGATCAGAAACTGGTTTAAATCTGCAACAGAACATAAGTTTAGTATACATAAACCAATTTCAAAATGGCTTAAATGGTTTAAGATAAACCCAGTTGAGTCAAACCGGTTAATGCAATGTCTGTCCCACACCCTTTCCTCATTTAAGTGAAACCAGAGTCCCCCAGCATCCCAGATGCTTTGCAGCCTGGGCTGGGCTCTCTGCTCCAGAGAGCAGGCTGGTTCCACCCCTCTCCTCCTAGCCAGAGCTTCCAAGGAGACTGTAGGCACAGCGGGGTCTGCCTGGCTTCCCTTGCTGCTCAAGCAGGGATTCCCACCTCCCTTCCTCTCATCTCCCACAGCATGGACCCCAGCCCCACAGACCCTAACAATGTGGTATGCTATCTAATGCTGAGAAGTATCTGTGTGTATATGTCTCCAATTTCATCAGGATAGGACAAAGGCAGACAGAACAGTGTCCACTTAGGGCTTTTTGGAGCTAATCAGTGGGGCAGCTTGTAATGTCCCTCTCTTCCTTGGAAAAATCTATTTAAGAAGAGCTTGAACTAATGAGACAATTTTGCTTTGTTGATAGGCTGATAAACATTGTGTTATCAGCCCCCTGCCAGTTTTCTCAGCCCCCTGCTGGTTTGCAACCCTGTCAGGTTTGCAGACAGTATGAAGAAGCAGGAAAAGGCAGATTAAAAAGCTCATCATCATCAACAGATGCATGCACTGCACACACCCTCCCCTTTGCCTCAGACTGCAAGCCAGGGGATGGGGTCTGGCAACACTCCTGCCCTTTGAGCAGTGAGCGGGGAAAAGCCTGGGAGGTGTAGGCAAGGTGAGGGGTTACACCCCTCCCTAATCAGAGCATCTTACCAGGGTCTGACCATGCCCCTCTTAGCTCAGCACTATGGAAGGAAAGGGAGGGCTGCTCTAGCACCCTTGGCTTCTAGCCTGAGCCACTGCAGGCATGTGCCTACATTTCTTCAGTACAGAAGAAATGTCTGTATAGTTGCAAACCAGTTCAACCTAGCCAAGTTAGATTAACCTGCAATGATTGAATCAATTCAGGCTCACAGTTTTTAAAAGTCTGTCCCTAGCCAGAGGGTATAAGCAACAGGGCTTGTGTAGATTGATCCAACCCCTATTATGTTGTTCTCCACTTACCAGCAGGAAGTCAGCCATGAAGGGAAACCCTCTATCCCCAAATAAGAAATAAAAGGAACCATGTTTTGTCAGATGAGTCTCTGGAATAAAGTGGAAGCATGCCTATCTCTTCTCAAGCAAATCACTCCATTGGAAATTTTCCCTTATCCTGAAGAAGGGCACATGGGCCCAAAAGCTTGCAAACAAAGATAATTGTTTTGCAATTTCTTAGTTAGTCTAGTAAAAGATATAATCTCTGCACCAAGAATTTTAGAGTTTTCATTTCTTTTCATCTTAGACCAACACGGCTACCAAATACATCCCTGAAACATAATTTAACTGGTGTTCAGTGAAGGCAATGGGAATGCAGAAACATACTTGTGCCTGGGAGAATGGGTGCAGGCTGGACCCCAGGATCTCTGAACACCTGTTTGTTGTTCAGTTCCTCAGATCCTTCAGTCTCCCTACCTCAAGTCCTTCCTACCTCCAGTTTTTCCAAGGTTCACAATCACAAATCTACAATTATTAAAGGAATGCATCCATTACAGTTTGGGTATATGTTATTGAAAGAAGTTGGTCATGAAGACCCCCGCCCCTTCCAGGTAAGTAAAGGATTTATGATAATGTTCCACATTCATTGCTTAAACAACCTCTGACAACCATCCTAGTTAAACAGTTACTAGTTAGGTTTCTCACTCTTTACACTGAGTGTCATTCCTTATGGTAATGGGTTTCTGTCACTTTGTTTGTATTACTAGGAGGTGCAAACAGACATCACCTTTGTGCTGCCATAAAAAAAAAAAAAAATATAGTAGCACAAAGTGAATACAAGCAACCTTCTGTCCCACCCTAATGGTCAAATGCTCAGATGCCTTATTGTGGCCTATGTCTGTTTGCTAACCCTGGATAAGCACAGGCAGCACAAAACTTCCTAGGCTCTGCAGCCTCCTTAAGGCAGAACCTCAGGCTTGAGGTTCCTGGTCCTGTATACCCTAGGAATTTCCAAGCAAGATCAGTTTCTTCAAGCCTTGGGAGCATCCCCATCTACCCATATGTGTAACTCCAGGTACAAGTCTGCATGCAGGGGTTCTGCAGATGGGAAACTTATGTTGGAGAATCCTTTGCAGGAAATTTCCCTACAGGTGTAACTGCGAACAGGTCTCTTCCCACCCCCCTACCCATGAATGACTGGTGCTTCCTGGGACTGGGGGGACACCATTTGTAGGTGTCAGCATTGGCAGTGAGCAGGAGCCACCAGCAGAGGCAGTCAGTGGTGTCAGCAGCAGCGAAGGAGGGGGTGGCAAGTGGGAACTGCTCACAGATGCCAGTGGTGGTGTTGGCAGCAGTGAATGGCCATCAGGGACCGCCCACAAATGCCAGTGGCAGTGGTGGGGGGGGGAGTGGCAAGCAGGGAGCAGGGACTGCCCACAGACACCAGAAGCAGTGGCCAATCTCAGGGCAGGGGGGCACATGCCCCCCCCATGCGTCGCCTATGCCCCCTACGCCTGCCCTAGTTGCAGACATGCACCCCCCTACAGCAGTTAGGATAATGCCTCTGCTGGGGATTTCCCTGGTTATACTTGCAAACAAGAGTGGAGGGATCTGTGGGAGATCTCTCAACAACATATCCCCGTCTATGTAAGATCCCCCACAACTCCACGCTTGCAGGCATGCCCGGAGAAATCCCCTGCAGAAGGAACCCCTCCCTCCCAATGCATCTGCAAGCTCGGGGGAGGGGGGAGTTCAAGACCACCCACTCCCATGCTCACAGACATAAGTGCGGGGACATCCCTTTGCAAAGGGATTTCCCTATGCAAACCTGCAATGTGGAGGAGGATCCCTGTTCAAGATCTTCCCGTCTATGCTTGCAGATGTGCACAGGGAAATATGCAAAACAGGGTGGGGGCAGGGAAATGCATATCTGAATGCATATCTGTAAGCAAGATGGGGGTAGGGAAAGGAGGGAGGGAGGAGGGACCTGCTTGCAGTTACACCTGTGGGGAAATCCCTTGCAGAGGATGCTCCAACATGGGTGTCCCATCTGGAGGCAGGGGTTTTCCCTGCACTTGCAGATGCACCCCAAGTCAGAGCACAGCAACCAGAGAAGTCTATAAACATCCCTGGAATGTGATTAACTGTGCCATGACATGTCACAGCACAGATGATTGCACACCACCGAAGATGTCTGCCTGTTTTTAGCCTTTGTCTGTGCTTTCCTGCTTAAACCAGCAAAAAACATGGAATCTGACCTTGCAAACCTGTCTTTAATAGAAAGTTACTGAGAATTTCTCTTATTGTAAATTATACATCTACAGCAATAACATATTGTTCCTGTATTTATATAATGAGGGAGATATTTATGTTGAGGCCTCTAATGTGTTCCTTACAAACTGATACTAAGAACTTTCTATTATTTTCTTCAGCTTCAAGGCGAGGTAACTTTACAAGGCAGTAACTCAGTGAGACTAGACCCAGAGGCAGAGGAATAACTAAGCAGTTCTTCACCCTAGCTGGTAACAGAACCACAGGTCAACAGATGCAACTGGGCTGCTGTCCAGTGATCTAGCCAACAGCATAACCGCTGTTATTTTTGTCCTCCATCTGCAAGACTGGTACTCCAGTTTCCTTCTTTCCCCCCATCCATGATTATACTACTGCCCAAAAACAGAATATGAAGTTTTGCATATTACATCTAGTTGGCATCTGTTCATATATGTAGGTAGCTCCATATGACATTTAAATAAAAGCATCCATTAATGCCATTGTTCACACAAATCACTATTTTTGATGTGTGTGTGTATTATATGAGAAATCCTGTAATCTCTCACTTTGGATTTCTCTGCCGTTAAGATCAGTAGATCATAGCCAGTCACACAAAATTGCCCACACAAGACAGCAGGATCTGTACCTTTGTGTGCCATTTTGGAAGCTGCATTGACCCATCTCTGGTACATTTATATGAAGGGAGAGGAATTAGTGATAAATAATGGGATTTTCAAAAGGTATTTGCATTAGTTTAACTCTGTTCTCATTAAAGTTAATGGGAGAACTCCCACTGACCCCTGTGAGCTTAGAGAATGATCAATAACAAATATTTCTGTAAATCTCATCAACAGATCTGAGTTTCTGCCACACTGAGCGACTTTTCTCCACCATAGATATTTGAATATATTTAGAATTCTCTCAAGACATATTTTTTGCTTCTGCTTCCAGACAAACTCTGTGTTGTGGACAGCCAAAGATTCTGCTTTCAGCAATGCTGTTATTTGTTGAATCTGTACTTTTCAGCATATCTAGGTAGATTATTTTAATTTGTAAATTGACAGATATCTGCCCCACAACTGAAAAGCCCATGTAGTTGTGCCAACACACATCACAGCATACACCACAATCCTCTTGCAATGTAGCTTGTAATAAATGGTTATACACACTCTGTGTGCATATACCCATTCATAAAGCATATTACGCTTACTCCCTAAAGTGATTAATATTTTATTATACTCTGTTATTCAAGGAGATGTTTCCCTAGTGATTTGCCTCAAATGAGCAAGTTATACTTAAGCTATGCTCCAAAAATTTATATGTAAGTTTTAACCACAAAGCACAAAACTATTTTCTGCACAACCTATCATAACAAATATAAATCAAATGGGACTTAGTGGTGTGATTTTTAAGCACAATTTGTAAAATAGTCTTATTATTTCTTGCTGGTTCTCCCTATATCTATACTTAAATAGAAGATATAGGAGCGTTCTGCAGTTGTGCATCTGAAATAAAATTAGGTGAGAGGTCTCTTACTTGCACTGGACACAATGCCTCTCTGTTGCTTTGGAGGAAACTTGTGACTGGCAGAATGATGCAAAACCCTACTTGCATTTTACTGCTTTGGGCTAGAAGAAATTATACTTATTACAGGAGTCTGGGTGGTCCAGTGGAAAGATGATTTCACTAGATGGGATAATAAGAGATGAAGGCTCTGTTAGTGGCCTTTTGTGCGATAATGAGAAAGTCTCTTAATTGCTTTGTGACTCATTTTGCCCTCAGATACACTATATATTTCAGTGGTTCTCAACCTTTTAATGTTTGAGGCACCCCTCTGTAACTTTTGTGAATTGAGTGGCACCCAATTTTAAAACTAATTTATATGTTACAGTGCTTACCTGGTAGAAGGGTTGGACAGTAGGGGTGAGGGATCAGCATGCAGAGACAAGCCTGAGCCTGCACTTATCTACTTAGCTCTCATGTATTTACCTCCTCCTATCTCAAAGCACCCGTTAAAGGATCGCATCACCCCAGAGTGCCCTGTTTCAGGATCACTTATCTATTTAGACTGCAATTTTTCAAAGCAGGGAATGTCTTCTTCTGTCTGTATACAGTTCTGAGAACAAAGGGATGTTTAACTCTGTAGACTGCAGATGATAGTGTAATACAAACAATTAATATTGCTCCATGTAAGTCGTTTAATTATCCATAACAAAAATTAGCAGGAATGTTGCTGAATCAGTCTTTTGACCCTATATGGCATGCTGAGGACACACTCAGATCTTGAACTGTTTACAGTTTAGTTTGCATATACTGTGTAACACTGTGGCATGAGAAGAAAATCACATGTACTTGCAGCTGGTGCCATCTACAGAGTTATTAGTGGTGAAAGATGTCAACTAACAGCCTACTCTCTTGCAGTTTATGTAAAGGCACAACCAGAATGCATCTGAGGTGCTGCTGTCTGCAGCATTAATTTGCTGAGGCAGGGGTATCAAGCAAATGGGCCATAGGCTCAATCTGGTTTATGAAACCATATGATCCAGCCTGTGGGTCTTTGACTGACACTGCACACCACATGGGGAAGAGAATGTCAGTTCACACCTAAGCCAGATCAGCTCTATGTGCTGGCCCCAGTGCTGATCCGGATTGGGATGTGCTGAAGCCAGCACCCAAAGCCAGTCCAGTGGGGTACTGCATGCAGCATGTGCCATGTTTAGCATATGTGGCCAGTCTAGCCCACATATGGCATGCAACAAACACCAGCCTGGTAGCTAGCTCTGCTTGGGCTGGACCCAGTACTACAGGTAACACACCAGGTCAGGCCAAGGTACAGGCTGTATTTGGTGCCCCATTGGAGTGGCCCTGCATGCTGGCTCCAGCATGCATGGGTTGCCTGGGGCTAGCTCTGGAGCTAGCATGCAGGGTTGCCCCAGTTCAGGCACTGCATACAGCACGTCCACCAAACTGACTGTATGCTGGGTGTAGCACCAGCTCCTGCCTGCATACAATGTGTAGAGCGAGCCCTAGGACTGGTGCATGCTGCATGCAGTGCATTGTCTAGGTCTGGTGCTGCAGACATTGCATGCATCAAAGGGACTGGTCCTGATCTGGCCCACAGATCAGCCAGAGGGGCTGGAAGACTTTGGCAACCCATGCTAAAGTTATCTGAACAAAAATAATAGTTATGATAGAAAATCAAAGTATATATAAATATATGTTAGCTAATATTATAGGAAGCATGAAACAAGCTTGACTCTAAATTTAACATATGGTGCTTTCCATCATTACTTGCAATTATTATCATAGACTTTTCAGTGCCAATCCAGCTACTGGGCTGTCTTAACAAGATCCTTCCTTATTTTTCACTGCTACTTTGGATCTTGATACTTCATGATGATTCTTGTTGACTCTAGCAGTGTTACTTGTATTCTGAAGGCATTTTTGCCTAATTTATTTCTTCATTACAACAGAACATGCACTCTTAGATCAATAGGGCTGGTGCACATAATAAAAAGTAGCCAGGGGCTGCTGCATTCATTCATGTGTTTCTTGTGGCCTGTTCTGAGAAATCATCCATCCACATTATTACTCAGATTGGATTCCTGAGGCCATGTCCTATTTTGCCCTGTCTTCTCGTTGTGTACTCCATCTGTGCATACTTCTTGCTAGATGTATTCTGGAGTTGAAAATAAGTGTTTAAAGCTGGGCACAAAGAAATTTCACTCCAAAAATAACTGAAATTAATAGTAGAGAGAAAGAAGGAATAGTAGGCCAGTTCTTAGCAATTGTTTCTCCTACTGCCCATTCACAGATCTAATGCCAACTGTGTAGGTCACATGGGATTCTTTGTCATATCTTAGGGGACAGCATGATCAAAAATAAGCAAAATAATCATAATTATTAACTATGACTATTTGGCTATTTTTGAAAGGTAAAGGAGGAAGAGAATTAACCCACACATAAACTATAAACAATGGTTACTACAGTTTCAATCTCCATTATCTCTCTCTCTATGAAAAACTTTGAATAGGGATAAAAACCTGAGAGTCAGTGTGCATCTAATAGGCATACTCTTCTCTAGAGAAGTCAAAACCAAAGCATATTATTTAAAAAAAAAAGCAATATACCCTCCTATTATCACTGGTAAGTAAGCAGCTTACATGTAAGCAGTGGCATTTTGTAAAGAATAGGTGAATCCTCTTATCTTGTCATGGAAAAACTAAACAGTTTATAGGCCAGCAGATGTTAGCATTCCTAGAAAATAATTAATGTCAGTTACTTAACAGAATTTAAAGAGCCATCCTGAGACAGGAAACAAGTTAATATTAAAAATTCACATAATAAAATTAAATATTCTATTTCTCTTTGTTTTCCAAAGTTAGTTTGTGTGTACTCTTTAGCAATACACCCACTAAACCATTTTGGTGCTTATGTGAAAACTTGCCATGATCTTAAAAGTAATAGTATTTTAATTTCTAATTAAAATTATTTGAAGAAAAATAAAATCTGCTTCCTTGTTCTGCTTTAGCAATCTTTCTTTTGCCATTGATGCTGGTGATGTCTTTACAATGACAAAGAGCAGTGCTGTACTAAAACCCGGCTTCTTCTTGCATTGATATGGGTTCTTCTTGCATTGGGCTCTTTCTTTTTTTCCCCTTTGCTTGTTTGAAAGAGTTGAGATGAGCAGGCTGAGGAGAAATGAAAGTGTTGAGAGTTAAGTGCCACTGACCTTGAGAGATGTGAACTGAATGATATATACTCCTCTGCTTGTCTTGTCTTTCAGGGCTTGTCTTGATTTCAGTACTTGCTGTTGTCACCTTTTCATTGGCTCAGTATCTACACGAGACGGTCCTGAAAACTTCTTCAACCTCAGAGCATGCGGACTGTTAATGCACAGACCTCTTCTATATAACTACCTTCGATTTAGAAGTCTTTTCAAACCTTCATGATTTTTAAAGGGAGTCTTAACTTCAATAACTTTCAGACCCTAAAATTAACAATTACTTGGAGAAGTGATTCTTGTCTTTTTGAGTTCGGTAGAGAGCTTGTATCTAATTAATCCCCCAAATAATAATATGTTAATACCCACATCTCTTATTAGTAATAATTTACAATATTAGCTTACTTTGCTATATTTCTGACTAAAGCATCTAAAGTATTTATAAAGCAATAAGATGAGACTTCCATTTAAACATAAAATGTTTGCAAATATTAATCTCAAAGAACCATACAACGTGTTTATTCCTTTTTAAATATTTATAAACGTTTTTCTATAAAACATTCCTCAACTATACATACTTAAAGTTACACAAATATTTTTAAACATTTATAAAAGGAATTAATTTCCTGCATGAATATTTCTAAAAATAATTTGTTTTCCATTTAAATTCTTCTCAATAAAGTGACACAGGAAAAAAAAAAAAAGTCTCTCATCTTAGTTTTGTTTTCTCTGGCCCTGTCAAAACAGATCCTACTGCTTTTCTTCTTGATATCCTAAGAAAAGAATATCTTCACATTCCTGAACCCAGACACATAACAAGCAGTGTTTGCACCCTCAGCAAACCATACAGAAGAAAAGGATGAGGAGGCAACTCCTAGAGTAGGAGGGGGCGTGTGCAGATTCTGAGGGCTGGGCAGGGGCAGAAGTCTTACTCGCGCTGGGAAATCCCCAAAAATTCCCAGCTGCACTGCTGCTGCTGCTACTTCCATTGCCATGGGTAAATACACTCACAAAATAATCAAACCAAAAACCAAGGTATGAATTTACCTAACTGGCTGTGCAGGTCAAATCAAAATTAAGGCACAGCATATCATGCACAGTTGTTTGGGTGTGCTAAAATTAGTGTGTCAACAGTTTTCACTGCCTTCATTTTTTTCTTAAATTTAAACAAACCATCTAAGGGTAGTATATGCTATTGTGTATTATCTTTACATTTTTACAAGCATTCCAATAAAAATAATTTCTTTCCACATCAAGTTTTGAATTTGTTTGAATATAATATTTAAACCACTTTAAGTGTGCTATATTATTTTTTTTTCCCTAATCAAATATTTCAATTTAAATATTTGTGGCTATTGGGACATAAAATTAACATGGGGGTACTTTTTTAGTTGTGCTTATTAAATACAAGTCAAATATACATGTTAAATCAGATCACACTCTATTGAGGGCATTGGAAAATTTTCCGGAAAATTTTCCAATTCAAAATTTTCCAGAAAACCCACACCTCTGGTGTTTATATATTACAGTTCCCAATATGAAAATTAACAGTCTCTTTGCTCCTCGTTCACAAAAAAGACCTATCAAACACTCTAAACAAATCAAAAGCATATTGACAAATAATCAACTCTCTAACATAATTCAAAATAACCATAAATAACATCACAACAACATAAATGTTACAAAACTGCATTCCAGACTGTGCAATTGGGCCTGCAGGCAATAAGTATAGACTTAGAGGCAGGGGAAAACTGTTCTGTTCAAAGATTTTCCTGTCTGTCACTTAAGAAATCTCTGCCTTCTCTTAGGGGAGGGAAGGTTCATTAGCCTGAATGCTTAATTTAGTAAAACCACCCACTAATAGCTAAATGCAGAAATGATTATACTCTAAACACCATGTTTGCAAAATTCTTCAGTTTTAATAAAAATGTAGGCAAATTTGTAACAACCTACCATAGGAATAAACTGAAAAAAATATTAATGACCATTTCTGTTCAGTATTGTGCTTTGTGTAGGTGGGTGAGTCCTATATTGATTGTGCTGTATTTTTCCTGGAAGGAATCTGTATTTTATACCCTTCCCATATGTAGAATGTTAGGTTACTTGGTAAGATGTCTTTCCTTCTCTGTACCTTTTGACCAGATATTTTAAAACTGGAAATTACATTCACTTGTAGATAGATATTTGGCCTTTTCCCCTCAGAGGACCCCAATAAAACATGGACCAAATGGTGGCCCAGTGAACTCAGAAGCACCAAGGACATTGTGCTGCCTAATCACATTGCAGATACAAACTCAGGAAGAGAAAGGATCTCTTCTGAGCTGTTGCTCCTGTTACCTCTCAGCTCCATGTTCTTGGAGAACCCTGGCAAAGGACTCAGCCTGTCTGACTCGCAAAGAATTCCTCCCCCCTCCCCTCCCCTCCTCTACCTAAACAAAACTAATTCAGATACATTGGGAGATGCACCTAAAACCCTCCAGATAAGGGTGACAAGAGTGAAACAACTGCCCTAGGTTTCATTTGCATCCGAGACAGAACCAGATGACAACTCATTTACATGGGGGATGGAGAACAGAAAGCCTGAAGCAGAGATTGCAGTGAATTCTGGGATCAGAGAAGCAGGGGAGCACTGCATGATGGGGAATCTGTGCTCCAAATGCTAATCAACCCACATTTACACACACCCAGCTCAGCATTTATCAGACCAATTCTAATCTGGATTTACAAAGGGCATCCCCCTCACTTCTCCCCCCCCCCCGCCCCCCACCTCTAAGCAGAAGTAAAGTTTAATAGGCATCTTGGCCTGTGCATTTCCCGGTCCCAATATGGGATGCCTATTTAAACTTGATTGCCTTAAACCTGGTTGCCGGGTTAGGGAATGCTGAGGAAAGAGACAGAGTCAGAGGGGGTATGGACAACATTTGAACAATGGTAAAGGGTTCATCACAGCGTCTAGCCCATTGGAGCCCTGACCACAGGTGTTGTCATACTTTTCCCAGGATGACTGGTGGAAGTCCTGTCCACAAAAGGTTATGAACACTCCAATAATTGCCTTTAGTCTGTTAAAAGACTATAGTAAGATCTGAAAAAGTCATGCTAAGCTGAGGCTTGTTCACAACAAGTAAAAATCCAAAATCCTGATGCTGCAAGCTATCTATTGTTTCTGAAGAAACCATGAGATATCGCATCAGTATATTTGCTATCCATAGGAATTTCAAGCTGGCTCCTAAGTGTCTGGTTACTCCTTAACCTTATGTTTTCCTGGTTAGCAATCAGTTGTTTTGAGATGTTCCAAACCAGATAACCCCTTGTCAAGAGAAAAGATAATGATTTACACTATTATGAATGCTTTGAAGAAGCTGAATTGAAGCTATAAAAATCTGTAAAAAAAGCAGCAAAGTGTGTGCTTCAAGAAGGGAAGTCTCTCTGACACCATCCGCTGTTGTTCTCAAGAAGCTGGAAGAAACAGATCATCTCCCTTCAAGAACTGTGCTAAGAACTTTACCTGTTAGCATTTTTTCTTTCTTATCAGACCAAGCTCCTTCAGCTAGGTCCCTCTCTCTCATAGAACCTCCTGTAACTTTTAAGTTAAGAACTGTGCTGGAATAACTTTAAGACCGTGCTATAGAGTTAAGAGTTGTACTTTAGAACTAAGATTGTAGAGTAATAATGTGTTAGTGTGCAATGTAAGTGACTGTGTAAAAGAGGCTTTTTGATAGTGATCATTAGTGCGATAAGGGAAATGGGGGTGTCTGGAAAAACCCCTTTAGCTGTTCATTTGAGGCAGGAGAAACCCTGCAGGTTAGAGAGCTGGGCAATGAAGAAGGGAAAATGCCCCTGGGAAAAAGGGTGCTTCAAGGGTGAGAATCCCCTGAAGGAGTCAAGTTGGAGTTTTGAACAGTATTGCACCACCCTTAAGCCACGTAGTAGTGCAAAAGATGCAGCTGTTGCCTGGGCATTGTTTTATGCATGTTTGGAAATGAAAGGGAAAGCAGGAATTCAAGCTTGAAAAAGAACAGTTATAACAGCGTTTGAAAGATTGTGAGATAAGCAGGTATGATTTTATAGCAGAAAAGTTTAAATTGGTAACTTTACTTAAAGATATACAGGAAGACAGAGACAAGGCAAGCAAGACTTTAGAGCTGTATAAGAAAGAATTAACACACACAAAAGTGTTGTTAGAAGAAGCAAGAGCAGCAACTCATTTCCTGGCAGAAGAAAACAAGGCAGCAAAAACAGCAGCAAGCCATCAGAAGTGTGAGGCAGAGATCAGTAAATTGCATACCCAACTTAGTGCCCGTAAGGGAGTGGTAGCAGCTGTAAGGTTGAGAGAGTATTGTGACTTTGAGTCCCCTGGGAAAATAGAGATTCTTCCTGATGCAGTCTCCAAAAGTCCATTAAACCCCGATTGGCCCTATGTGCATAATGTTGCCCCTGTTTCCACAAAGGAGGTTAAACGCTTAGCTGCAGGAGATGATCTTCCCACAATGGAGATAGTCACTGACATGGTGAGATGGTCTCCCAGTCAGGCCAAAGCTATTGCTGAGAGACTGGGGACACTGAACTGAGACACTGCCATTGCGTGACTGGCTCGTGTTTGGCAAATATACCCCTCTGCTGATGGCATAGACTTAACTCAGTTAGCTCAGTTATGTGCCTCTCCTTGTGATGCAGATGCTCTAGACGTGGGCATAGTTTTTGGAAGCGAACTGCTCCTGGACTCCAGGAATGGATGATAAGCACTCTTAAAATATTACTGTCTGCTTCTTCCCTTAAAAAAATTGCATGTAATGGAAGAGCAGAAGCCAGGAGAAGCCCCAGAATCTTACCTGATCTGAAAGAAAATGCTAGCAGCTCTCTCTGATTCATTACCCCAGACAGAAGAGAATGGAGTTATCACTCTCCATTATCAGGGACCTGAATTAATACAGAAGCACCTATGCAGGGTTAAATTCCCAGACAAAAATGACCATAGGGGTTGTAGATTTAGAACACATGACCTGGAGTGAACTAGTGGCAAAAATCAAACAGGCAGGAGATTTGCTGCGAGAGACTGGTGTTTTAAAGAGACAAGTAGGCACCAAGATTACATCAGAGCCTGTGCAGGCAATCACCTTTGCATATAATGGTCCTCACTCTGCCAGTCGCCCTCCCAATTCTAATCCCCATTTACCTCACAACCCTGGGCAATGACAACCCTTAGGAGAATGATTTGGAAAGAGCTAGTGAATTTAGGGGAAGATATGGGAAAATATGATTGCCAGCCCATTAGTGTCCTGATTAATGCTTTGTCTCAAGCCACGCGGAGAGCAGAGTTAATGCAGGGAGCACCTCCTCAGCCCACTGCCCCAGTACAGAGTGCATCCCATGAGACCACTCCCTGTCAGCGCCAGACCCCTGCCTCCTCTCCTGAGTGGAGGCTCCAGAGGGAGTCTGCTGATCAGTAGGGGTGCCCGGTTCTCCTCAGACCTCCCCAGCTGGTCGCAAGACTTCAGTGTGATGTATGGGGGAGACCCCTGTGAGGGCTACAGTGGGGAACCCAGGGATGTTAGCCCAATTGCTAGTGGATACTGAATCCTCAGTAAATATTCTAAGTCCCCGGTGGATCTCTGGAGGGAGACCCACCAGGAAACATGTTCAGCTCAGTGGATATGGGGGAGAAATTCAGGAAGCTCCTGTCTGGCAGGATGTTCCCTTGCAAATTGACAGATTGCAAGGAAAAGTAGAGTGCTGTGCTCATGAGGGAAATGAGAAGGGAATCCTAGGAGTTCCTTTCCTCCAGGCATTTCAGCTAACTGTAGATCTAGCTAATGGGTTGTTATGGAAGTTAAAAGGAGGACCTGCAGAAGTCTCTGCTGTGCATCGTTGTGTTGCCATAAAGGTACATGCTGCCACCTTAACCTCCATTAGTGATTCATGGGTACAGAAATTTCCCAGTGCATAGACTAAACGTAAGGCAGAGTGTGGAAAAATAAATGCTGATGTTTTGATTGAAGGAAACAATCCCCCTCCTCAAAGGCAGTATAAATACCCAGCTGCAGCAGAGGAAGGCATTAAAAATACCATAGACAGTCTCTTAGAACAAGGAGTCCTTGTGCCTATGCAAAGTATTTGCAATTCACCAGTATGGCCAATCCTTAAAGCGGACGGGGTCACTTATAGAATGACAATAGACTTCCGTGCCTTAAACGAAGCCACCCCTGCCATTGCTCCTGTGGTAGCTAAATACAATGAAATCTTAGCAGCAGCTGCAGCCAGCTCCAAATGGTTCTCTGTAATTGATTTGGCTAATGCTTTCATGGCTATACCCCTCCACCCTTCATGTTGGTATAAATTTGTTTTTACCTATAAGGGACAACACTATGCCTTCAGCCGAATTCCCCAAGATTTTCATTCTTCCCCTAGTATTTGCCATGCCCATGTCACTAAAATGTGGAACCATTTGAGCCCTAAACACCACTCACACGTAATTTCATATGTGGATGACATTTTGATACACACCCCCACTTAAGAAATGAATAGAGAAATCACTAAGCAGATGCTGACTATAGTACAGGAAACTGGATTTAAGGCAAATAGAGAAAAGGCTCAGTTAGTGCAGCAACAAGTGGAATACCTGGGTGTATGTCTTGGAGAGGATGGCTGGACTCCAGATCAGCAAAGGGTAGAAACAGTAGGAAAGCTGCCTGTTCCCACAGACACACACTCTTTGCAAGCTCTTTTGCGAACTTTTAACTTCTCCAGAGAGTCCATTGAAATGTTCTCTGATAAAGCTAAGCCTCTGTATAAATTGTTAAAGAAAAGCAGCATTTGGGAATGGGGAGCAGACCAACAAGTTGCCCTGGCTACCTTAAAACAAGATTTAGCTTGTGCACAGGCTCTGACATACCCGGACCCTGTCCTTCCTTTTGTGATTCAGTTGGCCTCTTCAGATACAAGCAGTGGAGCCACTCTTAGTCAAATGCAATGTGATAAGCTCTGAGTCATTGCATATGCCTCCAGGCTCCTAAATCAAACAGAGCAAGGCTTCACCCCCTGTGAAAAGGAGCGTCTTGCCCTGGTCTGGAGCCTTGTGCATTAGGAATTTATTATTGGAGGGTCGAAGGTCATTGTTCAGACTGTGCATTTCCCGCTTAAGTACATCATATCAGGGAAAATACAAGACAGCCAGGTTTCTAACCCGCACGTTGCTCAGTGGACCCTCGCCCTAGTAAACTGAGTAGAGTTTAAAAAAGAGCAAGCTGTTTCACCAGCACCGTATGGGCTAATTATAGAAGGAGAGGACCATACTTGCCCCTTCTGTCTTCTAAAGCACCTTGAATGGCCTGTCAAGGGAGGCAAGAAGCTTGCAGATGCACAACAAAAGGGGTTTGCAATTTGGTTTACAGATGGATCAACTTTCTACCATAAAAGGCATCCCCAAACAGGGTATGAAGCCATCTGCATAAATGATGGAGAGGTGCTCCAAGGACCAGCTCACCCCCATTCTGCCCAAGCAGCTGAAGTAGAGGCAGTCCTAGCTTATGAATCTTGGGACAGTTCTGTTGCTATTTATACTGACTCTGACTGGACAGCCAAAGCAATCACTGTGTGGCTGCTGCTTTGGTTAGATAGAGAAATGGTAGCTGCAGATGGGCATCCCATTTCTTATTCAGACAAGCCTCAATTTATTACCTGTACATCTTCCCAGAAAATGCTATTGTAACCCTGCTGCCACCATACCTGTATATGTGTTGTGTGACAATTTCTCTGTGGTGCTCATTTGCATACCCCATTTGTATGGGTTATACTATCAAACTTTTTTTTAACTTCCTGAGTAGGGTGTGCCTTCATGCTTTGTTAAAAACAAGTATATGCATACATTTAGCACACACTAAAGGAGCTTACCACTTTCCAAGTATTTTTTTTTTTCTCATTAGTCTCTGCAAATGTTAAAGTGCTATATTTAGGCTATATATTGTCCTGTCGTTTTGGGGGGTTGTTAGTTGGAACCATGTTGATCTAAGGACATAGACAGACAAGGTACTTTGGGTAGATGTGATATCTTTTATTAGAGCAACTAGGTAGTTGGAAAAAATGTTTTCTGCAAGCTTTTGGGTGTACATATGCTTCTTCAGGCATATAGAGAGTCTTTTTGGAGCTTCTGTTTTTTTGGAACTGCAGTGTATTTACTATCATTTACCATGAGCTATATATGTTGCTGTGGTTCTTCAGTTATCACTGATTCTTTGTGAGTCAGCTGGGACTGAGCATCACTGAAGCTGAACATTGACTCTACCCAAAATGTTCTGGCTGGTTTAGACCCCACCAGCTAAAGACTGTTGCCACTTACTCCCTCTCCAAAGCAGTAAGGAAACTGACAAGGATTTTCTGCCTATTTATATCTTATATATAAATATAGGAATTATTTTACACATTACTAATATTAATCCAGCTCACTAATGAATTTGCAGCTGATGTTTGACTGATGCACACCAGCAACAAACTGTAATTCAGAACAAAAAGTGAAGAATTTTGTACCCTGAGTTTAAAGGGAAAATACAAGAATGCTTTACCTGGAAATATCTTCCCAGAAGTAGGATATCTCTTTACTGCAGCATCTTCTGTAAGTTAGAAATAGCTCAGCCATCAATAATGTCTGTATAAGATAATAAGTGGTTGTTGGTTGGAGAGAAATATCTCAGGTCACATGGAAATTAACTGCAGTCCTTCTTGTGGCATGCCCTTCAACAGCTTCCAAGTACCACATCACATTCTGCAGTAACCTTTGCTTCTGTTTCAGCATCCTAATTTTGACTTTTCTTCTTTGGAGACACCACTTGTAGAATAATGGACCATGCACTTGAGTACTGCTGACATTTCATGAGTTAGAGAGTCAAAAGGACTTCAGAGGCTAGATTGGGTCTGTAGGATTGACACTGTAAATATAGATATATATATATATTTTTTTTAAATTTTTACCCTAAGCACTTGTGTAAATCTTTGTGAGAAAAAACAGCAAACCTCACCTTTTCAGAGTATAATGCTACTGGAGACTTTAACCTTACAAACATTCAAACTTCAATGAAGTGCTGTGCTTTTGAAATCAGGGTTATAGATTGTAACCATGTTGGTCCAAGGACATAGGCAGACAAGGTTCTTTGGGTAATTCTGATATCTTTTACTAGACCAATTCAAATACTTGGAAAAGTTATTCTTTGCAAGATTTTGGTTATAAATACCCTTTGTCAGACTCAGGAAGCATCTACAGTTGGTGTGTGCTCTTCCTAGATGGAATGAATAATAAATCCAATGTCTATATTTAGTCCATGGTTTTTTGTATCCAGGAGGTTGATGAAGTGTAGTTCATAGGCTTGTCTGTGAAAGGTGTTTTGTAAATTCCCTTTGAGAATTAGAACTGAAAGATTGGAGAGAGAGTGGTTTTCTTCAGAGAAATATGCCCCACAGGTAATGGGTATTCTTGTCTTTGATAGATTTCCAGTGTGCATTCATTCTGGTACACAGTTGTTGTTTTTGTTTGGTCTCTCCTACATATTTTCCATCAGTGAATTTGGTGCATTGGATGAGATATATAACATTTCTGGAGGTGCAGCTGTAAGATCCAGGAATGCTGATGGCTCTGTTGTGGGGTGTAGTAATTGTGGGGGTGGTGGAGATGGTGGCAGGTTTTACATTTCTTACCATGGCATGGTCTGGATCCATTCAGTGTGTTTTGGGACATACGAAGTTTGCTTCTTGTGATGAAGTTAGTGAGGTTTGCTGCTTGTTTGAGGTCAAGGTTGGGTGGTTCTGAGAATGTTTCTTTAAGAACTAGGTCTTCTTCTAGGATGGGTTGCAATTGTTTTGAGGATTTTCCATATATGTTCGAGGGAGGGCTGATATGTCATAACCAGTGGCAGGGGCAATGCAAAGGGGGTGCACGCGGTCCTCTGCGGTGCACCCCTTACAAAAAGGCAATGCTGACACTGTCAGCAGCACCTGTGTGCAGTCATCGCTCACCAACCCACTGCTGATGGCATCTACGGGTGTTCTGCGATCCCCGCTGGCCACCGCTGATGACCACCCGCAAACGCTGCTGGTAGCATCGGCCGCTGGTCAGGACTCGTCACCCCCCCTGCTACCAACAGCACCCGTGGTGCTTGTGGGAGCTCCCCTGCTTACCACCGCTGCTCTACCACCACCGTGCTCCCACTGCTGCTGTGCTCCCCTCCCCCAGCCTCCAGGGGCACACATTGTTCATGACCAGGAGTGTACAATTCATGGGAGGTTTCCTTCTGTACTGCAGCAATTCTTCACATACATGGTATTCAGGTGGCTTTTTCAAAAGTGTGAACTCTCTCTCTGGAGGCTTGTTGAGTGAAAGCCTTTTTGAAATGTGTGAGGTGGCAATCACAGGCGTTCTCCTCAGTGCAAACTAGGTCTCATCTGAGGACTTGGGTGTATATTACAGCTTTCTTGGTGGGTATAGGATGATTGCTGGTTCTGTGCAGATATGTATATTGGTCTGTGGGTTTCTTATATATTGTGGTCTGTATTTTACCATTCTGGATAGTGATCATCACATCTGAAAAGGAGATGATAGTGCTGGAATATTTAAGAGTTGGTCAGATGGAGGGGTGATGATCATTGAATTTCTGATGGAACTCAATCAGAGATTGCAGATTTTCAATTGAAATGATGAAGATGTCATCAATATATCTTAAGTATAGCATGGGTTTCATGGTGCAGTCCTTGAGGAATTCTTCTTCCAGGTGGCTCATAAAAAGGTTGGCACACTGTGGAACCATTTTCATGCCCATAGCTGTGCCTCTGTTCTGGAGGAAGTGCTAGTTATTAAAAATGAAGTTGTTGTGTGTGAGAATGAAGTTTATAAGGTTAGTAATATGTTTGGGTCTGTCCTCTCTGAGTTGTCATCTTGCTCTTGTAGGTATGCAAGGCAGGCTTAGATGCCATCCTGGTGTAGGATGTTGGTATATAAGCTGATAATGTCCATGGTGGCTAGGAGGGTGTTGCTGGGAAGGTGGTCTATTGTTATCAAGTTTTCATAGAAAGTCTGTAGTGTCTTGGACAAAACTTGCTCTCTGGGTAGCAAGTGGTTTTAGGATTGATTCGATGATCCTGCTGTTTCCTCAGTTAGGGTTCCATGGTTGGAGATAGGTCAGCCAGGGTTCCCTTGTTTGTGGATTTTAGACAAAATGTAAAAATCCATGGGTTAGGTAGTGAGGGATATCAAAGTCTGTAGTTTTTCTTGTAGTTCTTTTGAAAAGATTTTTGAGTGCTTTTGAAAATGTGTTTTCCCCACAAATTAGAAAGAGAAAAAAATATAGCTAATTTTAAAATAATATATTTACTATATCACTAAGCATATCCAGGGAATAGCCATGCCATAAAAGGATCCTTTTTCTCTCTTTCAGCTAAAATTTGTAATTAACAGTTTACAATTACAATACTTGAATGTTTTCAGATCTAACCTTTCCACACATTACTAAGAAATGCTCTTATTGTTCATTATTCATATAATGTTAAGCCAGCCTTAAATGCCTCTTCTCAGACAAATTCAATTGCTGATATCTTTTTATCATCTATTTTGTGTCAGAATTATCAGAGGCCAGATAGATAGAGACTGTTAGGAGAAAACCTCTTATATTGCTACTATAAATTGTTCAACTCTTAGTCTCAGCTTTTTCATAGTAATACTGCCTTGGAGGACATCATCTGAGGATTTTAAAGGTCTTGAATTTATAATAATTAAGTTAATAATAACCTTAAGAGAGAGACAAGGATTTTTTTATTATTATTATTTTAGATGGGGGACAGGGGAAGTTGAGGCACAGCCATCTTAAAGGCTAAGCTTTTGAAACAGAAATACCCAATTCAGATTTAGAAGTTCTCTAAGTGCTTTTTAGAGAACCCAAGTATGTAAAAATCTTATTATGTATTTAGATGCCCAAATTAGCTCAAATTTTGCTCTATATAAGAACTGCCTAGCAGTACTCAACAAGCCAAATCATACAATTTTGTGCTCTAACTCCTAGAATACACTTCATACTCAGGTAAAAACATGCTTTTTGTAATGAAAAAGATTAAGCATGAGATGACTTTCAATTTTATAGTAGAAACAGGCACGGTCCCATAATCAGAAACAAACACTGATTGGATGAAAAGTCTATTTTATAATGATTCATTCGTTGAATATGGTAAATATATCAAGAATTAAATTTCATTTAGCCCTCCTTTAGATTATCACAAATGGCATTGTTGAAGAAGAAAATACACCACACAATGACAATATAAGCAAACTGGGGTCATAATGGGCATCTATATATCTATATGCTTCTGGGTGGGTGGGAGGGTGCATTAATCAGAGCAGCTCTGAGAGTGCTTTAATTAAAACACCTGCAGTATTGCATGTATTCAGTGTCCCACACTTCAAAATGGCAGCAGGGGCACTTAAACTAAAATTCTTTTAATGAGCTTTAGTTAAAGTACTCCCAAAACCATTTTGAAACAGGGATGCTGAATACACATGATGTGGAGGCTGCTGGAGCGTGCTAATTAGCATGCTGTAGCAGACTTGCAGCAGACTTGATTAATTGAGCCTGCTCCTATATGTGCCAATTAGCATGCATTGGAACAGAGCTCCATCATGTGTATAGGTGCCCAAACATGCTGTAATGTAATGGCAAGACCTGAGGAGTCAAGCAAACTTCACCAAGAACACAGTTGGCAGACGTAGACATGGGGATGATTTAATCTGTGGCAACAATGTGGTTGGTGTGTGGACGAGGTGTAGAGGAGGTGGAGGCCCAAGTCACCAACTCGCCACTATGTGAGTAACCCTGTGGGAACTGTTAATGTCATCACTAAACCCTCCTCTTTCTTTATAAGACCAAAGACATGGCAAGTAAATTGGCGGTGGTTCCCTCCCAGGGTGCCCATGAGTAGCCCCACAGAATGCAGGCTTTGTGACATGTAAAAATAGAAAAACCCTGCTCACCCCTCCCCTGCCCCTTGTATGGTCTGCCCAAGTGCTGGGCCAGCCCACCCCTGGGCTGTTACTGACAAATGTCAGCAAAGCTGCTGTCCCCAGGCCTGCCCACATCCTCCCTCTGGTTAGTAAAGATCCATCCACACAAAGAAAAATGATTATTGATTAATTTAATTTATCTTATTGAATATTGCTATGAGTGCAGTTGAACGAGTGCTGAATGTGCTTCAGCTGCTATTTTGCCTCTGCTCACAGTTAACCTTTCTTAAGAATGGGTTCATCTGCACTAATGTATGGCAATGGGCAAGTTCCCTAGTGGACATGAGGCTTTTTACATAAAATTGTGTTTAACTCCTGGCTATTTATCATGGTTCAGAATGGCATCAAGATAAGTTTGGTGATGAAACGGCCCTCTAAACCCAGCCCCTACCAAGGTATTTAACAGTTCTGTAACACTGTCAAATTGTATTGGAAGACATGATTCTTTAGACAAATCCAGTATCTTTTATTAGACCAACTAAAGAATTGGAAAAAATTCTTCTTTGCAAGCTTTTGGGTATAAAATACCTTTCTTCAGGCCAAGGAAGTATTTGCAGTTGGTCTGCACTCTATGACACGTCCTGGAAAATACCTTTTCTATTCCATCCAGGAAGAGTACCAACTGTAATTCCAGAGACCAACTGTAATTCCAATTATTTTAGTTGGTCTAATAAAAATATATCTGATTTACCCAAAGAACCTTGTCTGCCTATGTCCTTAGACCAATATGGCCACAACCTATTCCCTTCAAACTGTATTGTGTTTTCCAAATGCTGTTAAAGAGTTCTCAGTATACACAGGAACCTCAACTCTTATCACTATAAAAAATATACTTGATCATACCCAAATATACATCAGCACATTTACACATACTAATATGTAGCATCACTACTTTCCAACTTGTCTGAGGAAACCAAATACACGTGTAAAATGTAGATTGTGGGAAGCATTTAAATTGCCTGTGCTCAATATAGGATGCAGGACCAGAAACCCATGAATCCATCTTACAGACCCAAAGTCCCAGAAGGGGGAGGATCCCCCTGGAGCTCAGCCAAGGTGCCAACATCCCCCCACCACCCCTGCTCTTGGGTGTCTAAAAGATCATGTTTCATTCAGTCTGATTCTGATTCTCATGGTTCAGGCACTCATTGTATCGACTCTTCAGGGCAATCCCCCTCCTGCAATTGTAGCCCCATCCTGACACCATACCTTCCCTCCCATAGCCCTTCCGACTCCTGAAAGCTAAGGAAGCCCTCCCCCTTCTCTGCATCCTCTGCATCTGTTCATGAAAAGCTAACTTGTGGCAGCAAGCAGTGGGTCCCTGATGGGCATCCAAACATCTGCAGAGTGCATGAAAGATGTGTGTATGAGGTGCCAGCAAAATAAAGAAGACATGTACAACTTCTGGTCATGCCCTCTGAGCTCATGCTACATACTGTGGAGCACACCAAGCTACACACTCTGAGCTCATGCTACATACTGCACCATGTGTAGGTGCAGGCCATGACACATGCCACCGCAGGTCTAGGTGGGTGGCCATGATGATCACCCACAGCCTCCAGTGAGATTCACACAGAACAACCAGCAGAATCCTCCTGCAGCAGCTCCTGGGACTCTATGCTTGAGCACTCAGGCAGGAAAAAGAAGGCATGAGCAAGTCAGGATAGCAGGGTTTGGAGGTATGGTGGCCTGTGTCCAGCAACCAATTAGGGGTGGCTCAGGTATTTGTCTCCATTTGGGAGTCTTTGGCAGCCCAGGGAGCCTACAGGGCATGCTGGGAGGCATATCAGAGCCATCCCTACATGCTGGATTTGGCCTGTGCAAGCAGGCTCTGATCCCTGTTCCACCAAAGGGCTAACATGTGTTCTGTTTGCTGTCAGCCTAAATTTGAGCACTTAGAATAAAGCCCCAAAATTAGAGTGCTTCCTCCTCAGGCTTCTTGAATGCCTGTACTTAGCCTATTTGATCAGTTGCTTGCATCAGAAATTCTTTGAATGGAGGAACTAAACATTAAAAGTAGAATAGAGTCTCTTGCTTTTCATTAGGAGGAGTACAATCATCACATCTTATTTCTGGAGGATAGGCAGGCTAGGGAAGGAAACAGTAGATAAGCAGATATTTTAAAATATATTTTAAACCTTTTTCATCTTTTATCCATTTTTGCAAAAGAAGTAATGTTTGGTGTTTATTAAATGCCTGGTCCTGTCATTTAGAAAGACAGATAGTTCTTTCCTAACCATAGGGGGAGAGGAGAGAGGGTAGGAAGGTAAGGGTCATTAGCAGCCTTATGAGACTAATTAGCTCTCTAGAAAATTTCACATGTTGCTGACACCAAGGTTATTTTTCTATAGTAAAAAATAACGGGATCTGTAGAATTAGGTATTTTTAGGTGCAATACCTTGCTTTATTTCTATGCTTCTATCTTATCCCAATCCCCCCCCACCCCCACCTTACGTTTCATTTCTCAAATAGGTTGCTAATTTATCTCTACAAAATATTTGCCTTCAGATCAAGTGTGGGTTTTGTTCTGTGTTTTTAGGTATTTTGTACGGTTTAGATCCTCAGATGGGGTAAATCAGGGTAAACTGAAATTAATTTACAGTAGCTGGAAACTTGGCCTTAGCTAAGCCCTTACTTTTTGAATTATTGGTTCACTTTAAAACTCACTACAATTTTAAAGTTCCAGATATATGAATTTCTAAGAGATATAAACAGCAAAGATCATATTGCCTCCACGTTCCCAAAAATGTAGTAGGTGACAGATAAATCTCTAAGCACCTATAACAATGGCCGAGCATTCTGTCCTCTTACGTATTTTTATTCTACTGAACATATTTTCTTTTTCAACAAAAGTATAGTCCTGACCCAGGGAACCTCTAATCTGTTTCTGATCCTGCTTGGCTTACAGGAGAAAACTTCTGAATATACCTTGTGAGAAGCTTTCGGTAATACATAATGAATTAACTAGAGGAAGGTGAACAAAACATTATCAGCGCACAAACCTATTCCATTTAACACTAACTGGATGAATTGCTAACCAAGCTTTTCTTTTAGAGATAAGAATAGATTCATTAAAGTGATTCTAAATATTTTACCACCTTAATGTACTTTTATAGACAAGATTTTGCCTCAGACTTAATTCCTAAATGAGCTCTTTCATTCATAAAATAACTCATTAATCTATCTAGAAAAAGATATACGACGGTCTGCTCCACATAAGCACCATCAAACTTATGATATGTTGTTTTACGCATAATAAAATAAAATAGTCTAAATTGTGCTGATATAAACATTAATAGCATTAAATTATAATTCCTGAAACAACCTCTCTCTCTCCTGTTTAACCCCTGTTTGGCAACCCGAGTGTCTGCTTTTCCAAGGTGCTGAGTGATTTTGCATCATCGCCTTAAGTCAGTGGCAACTGAGAGAGCTCAGTACCTTTCTAAACGTGTTGAAGAAGAACAACCAAATACTTCCTTTCACTGCTTTCACAGAGGTTAGATGAATGTCATCCCATATACTTTGGGACTGATATGGGTACAAGGGATAAATATCTTTAGAAGTCAAGCCTATTTAAAATTAGGAGAGCTAAAACTAGAGATTAGCCCATCTTAAAAATGTTCTTCCCACCTTCCCTCCCCCCCAGCTTTACCTGAAGAAGTTATCAGGCTTTAAGCCCTGCTTGCCCACTCATCATTATGCTACTAAATTCCATTGACCTCAAATGTTTTAGGGGGAAACCTTAGGATATGACGCTCTTGCATCAGTGTGTGTCATATTTTGATTCCTGTTTTGTGAATTTGGACATGCAGTATTGGCTTGGAGTAAAATGAAGCTTATAACACCTGTGGATTATTTTGATGTTAAAACGTGACTATTTTACCTTAGTTACAACAGTAATTTCATAAAAAAGAAATTGCTGTTGCCTTTCATATATCACAAAGTAATACAATAAACAAACAATTCCATCATATTATTCACTTTAATAATAAGAATTATTTTTTACACCAGTGCTCCAAAGCCCCAGCCACACTCTTCCAGAAGAAACATGTACTTCTATAATATATAAATACTTATAGCATACCACGGTCAACAAATCTAATCTATAAACTGTGGAAATGATGAGAATAAACATCCTAGCTTTCATAAATCTCCTATGTTTATCCCCAGAATATCTATAGGAGGTGGTATTATCCTATTCTACAAATGAGGAACTATTTCACAAAGAGCATAAGAGACTTGATTAAGGTCATGCAGGAAGTCTGTGAAGGAGCTTGGGTCTCCCAAATCCCAGGCTGATACAATCTTTTCTATGTATTCCTCAGTTAGGCCTGATCTAAAATACTTTGAAATTGATGAAGTCTCCCACAGACTTCACTACATTTTGTATCATGGCTAGTTCAATGTACATGTCTGATCTGCAAAAAATAGAAAAGTAAATAACCCCCAATGAGATGGCTCTCCAGGGTATAAAAAAGGATCCTTCATTAAATCTCCATGGTAATCTAGCCATAACAGTGGGTATACTTCTCCCTAAATCTGCCCTTTCCTCCTAAAGAAAGATGACTAGGTTAAACTTAATAAAAAAATATCATGGAGACTGTGTGGTTTATTACTTTATAATGAAATCTGATTTTTTTAAATGAAAGAAGGTGAAAATTCCTATGGGGAAAAGAAAAAAAAAATGCTTTCCTACCAGCTGTAGTGCACAGAAAATAAAGTGTCTCATTTTGCTTTACATGAAGAATGCCCCTCATAGTGCAAAGTGTTCTAGAAAGGTACAAATTCAATTTCACGTCCCTTTACACTGCCAGAGTGTTGGAAATCATACAAATTAATCAAACTGTTTTGGAAGAAGCACAGAGAAATTAAACTCATCTTTACCTTATTTCTCTTCAAGATGCAGTACTTGTACTGTTTTTCTATCAACAAAATGCCCGCATACTTCTTCTGTGCTTTGTATTTATATTAATCTGATATCCCGTTAACACACTTTAATTTACACATTTACAATAGCTTTTGCCTCAGGCCACTACATGGTAGACTGTAACCCTGTGCTTTTGGCAAGATTAATCAGTCAGGTTGGTGAGAATTTAAATAGCATGAAATTTGTCTTAGGGAAATGAATTGCTTAGGACTGGGTCATATACTGATTTATTAGCATGATGTACATATATGTATATGAAAAAGAGCAAAAGAGTTTAGAAGCATATTTTTGAGGGGAAAATCCCCCATGTTTCAGTATATATCTGGGACAAAAAAAAAAAGGTTTAACTGCTTAAGTATAGAAACCATCTTCACAGGATACATGATGCAAATATTGGCTGAAGATCAAGGAACTTGCTTAGTTCTTCCAGCATCTTTGCACAGCTTCGTGGTGATGCTGACTGTGCAGTAGCTCATTACTACTGCACGGTAGCTTAGCATCTTGGTTCATGCCCAGCAACACTAGCGCACAGTAGTAACAAGCTACTGCAGAGTAGTAATGCAGTCACTTAGTACTTGGGTATGCAAGTACTAAATGATGGTGCAGTAACAATTGTTCAATTAGCATCTCATGTAAACATGGCCAATGAGTGCAGAATTGCTCCCAATGTTTTCTCCCAATATTAGTCAGAAGTTCTGATTAGCACTTCTCTTTCTTGTCTGTTTCCTTTTTTGTTTTCTAGCAGCTTAAATAAATACATATTAAAAACAAAGCAAGACAACAAAGCTTGAGAAATATATAGCAGGGATTAATCAATGCTTCTGTCTTATGTAGCTGGCTGACTGATTTAATTCTCTCTGTTTCCTTCAGTCAATTATTTTATCTTGTAAGTCCTGCTTAAAGCTTAATACAGAGTTAAAATAGCAGCTTCTTATTTAATGCTGTGCAAACAATTAGCTTCCCTCCCCCCCAGCCCATTTCTGAACCAAAAGATAAACTTGTTTGGATCAAACCGAATTTGATTTTTCCCCCCTTTTCTTTTCCCTTGTTAAAATAAAAAAATGTATTTTGTTTGTTTGGTTTAACACAAAATATTCTATCTACATTTAAACAATATAGGAGATGATGGGCAAGATTTGTAAACAGAAAAAAAAAAATTGGCAATAGTATTGTCCTCCTTGTTATCCATTAGCGGACGGGTTAGAGGAGAAGTCCGTGTCCTATTGACTCTGCTCTACTTTGTACATTGAATTGATACAAAGATGTGGAACTCATACCACTCACTTCCCCCCACACCTCCCCCAATGTTAACGTATTAGCCACAAGCCTACAGTCATTATTTAAATAAGATGGAACAACTAGAGTAAGAGGAGATGAATAAGACTGAATTTAGAGTACTGTACAATTTTGAACCTGAAAAACAATTTGTAACGGACATGTAGTGATTTAAAAGAAACAGCAATGACTGACATGAAGCTGAGGAGCACCTGATACAGGGAAAGTGAAGGAATGCAAGAATGGTTAACGCCGTTTTATTTCTTACCTGATCTTCAGGCCACTTGGCTTGCCGTATTTATCCTCTGTAAGTACTGCTGGGTACTTACTGGTCATGAGTTAAGCAACCAAAAATCTACTACTACTACCTTCTACTAGCAGCACTCAAGAACCTTTTAGTTGCTAGGATTTCTTCAAGGATTGCATGAGTTGCAGCTGCACTCATTTTTCATTGGCCATGATCCTTGCAGTGCTTTCTAGGAGACTGGTAACACTGAAGCTGCCATAGCAGACCACTGTACTCTAGGATTGCTCTAGTGACTGACTAAGCTAATTTTAGGTTTGTTCTACACTGTTGGAGCAACACAAAACAGCTCTATGGCACTTCATTAGAGGTATGTGTATTAATGTTTCTAAATAGCTTATAAATACTTTACCATTCATAATTATTAGTGGTTGAACGGTTTGTTATAGTGAATAATTATCACAAATTCAAGATTGTCCATGGTTAGTTAACATACTAATTTGTTATTCACCAAATAGGTTTGGATGTGTAATTCTAGGCCTATGGTTCATTTCCAGGCTGTTTCTTTGATCTATATGTTGGGTCACCTGAGTCGCATGGTATTGTTTGTATATTCTGATTCATTGGTGAAACAGTTTGCATTGAATAAATAACACCCTTCTGATTTTTTTACAATTATAATTTAGGATTTTGACTGCTAAAATTAAGGAATTTTAACATGTATATCCATAAGCTGCATCTTTCTTCTTTTTCTCACAGATAAAGAGTGCTGTAATAACATTGATTGCAGGGGTGGACAAAATATGGCCTGTGAGCTGGGTCTGGCCCACCAACTGATTGGATCCAGGCTGTGGGTGAGTGCCTGCCAATTGACTATCCTGCCTGAAACTGCTTCAACAGCACTCTGCATGGGGCCAGGCCTTGCTCGCTCCTACAGGTAGCAGCCTGCACTTCATTCTCACCTGCATGTGCTCAGAGCCCTAGCCAGTGTGCACAGCTTCCCTGCAGAGCTTGTCCCTATATGGCTGTAGTGCTTCAGGCAGCAGACAGTGCAGGGAAGCTGTGGGAATGCATGCCAGGCAGCAGATACCCAGCCAGGTAGAGGGGAAGCTGCAATGAAGTGGTCTCAGTATATGGGGCTCCAGCTCCCAGCTGCCTTCTGCTCACTCTGCCCACCGAGCATTATGAGTAGCTCTCTGCAGATGACTGAGTGGGTTACAGGCAACATGGAGCTAAAGCCGTACACACTGCGGCTGGAGATGCCCAGCTGCAGCTTCCCCCCTGCCTGGCTGGGCACCCACAGGTTACCTGAATTGCCTAATGTCCAGAGCAGGAAAGCAGGAGCAGAAAGATGATGAGACACTCAAGGCAGTAAGAGCCAAGCAGGACCCAGGTGTCTGCAGCTGCACTGGGAGCAGACCTGCCAGAAAGCCAGGGCCATGGGTGGGTGGGAGTATGGTGCGGGCCACACTGGGTGGGAATTGGCTAGGTTTAGCCCCACATGGAGAGCTATGGGGGCAACTGCAGGCCGGATGGGGTGGGGTGGGGTGGACTACACTTGGACCTGTACTGCCCCCACACTCGGCTGGCTCCTGGGACCTAGCATATGGGCAGTCCTCCACAAACACATACCCAACCCCCAATACACACCCTATGCTAACCCCCCCGACATGCCCCCCACAAATAAAAGTTTATTTTGAGCTATTATGCAATAGCCTCAATATACACTACTCAACAAAATCAGAACATAAATAAAAGTAAAATATGTTATAATAGATGTTTGATTTTTAGTATATGATTTTTTTAATTATCATTTTAACAAATTGTAGCTATCTTCTGAAGATTGTAGGTGTGTGGCCCTTGACAGCTCACCAAAACTTATTAGGTAGCCTTCCAGCTGAAATAATTGCCTACCCCTGATTTATTAAGAACTAAACTTGATATTTATATTTTTTAATGTATATTTGCACTAGTGTCCTGGCCTACTCAGTCTAAACAAAAATACAATTTTGGCAAGTTAAGAAGATTTTTTTTATATTTGTAAAGAATCTATTATCCTGTAAATCATAGAAGATATATTTCAATGTACAAATGGGAATTAGGTAGTGGACTGCCACAAAAATAAGAATTGCAATTTGTGAATAATTATGTGGTTTCAAAATTCCTTTTCATATTGAGGAATATACCTGAGATATCTTTAAAAAATCTGGCAACCAAATTAGCCAATGGTTTCGGAAGATGGAAAACACAGACTCAAGTGCCTGTTTCACCAGAATTGGTGACTACCCTAATCACTAGGCTGTTGGCTATTTGAGGAAGCCCCCTCTTTCTCTCTAACTTCGTTCTCCCAAAAATTCTGTCTCAGAAATCTTCCTGCCAAAAATGACATCAGAACTCATATGATTTAGAAAAGGTTTGCTTGAAACAAATTGGCATTTTGGATGGAACAAAAGGTTTCAAAATATCTAACTTGTTGTTGTTGGACTCTGAAAACTGTAAAGGAGAATTTGGAAGCCTACTTTGCTTTTTCTGCCTTTTAAAAATGTCTTTCCTTATGTTATTAATCTTTTGACAAACTGTAATGAAGTAATTTTATTATTTATCTTAAAGAAAATAATAATGGAAAAGTAGCTAAGCATCCTGTAGGAAGGAATATTGTTGGCAACAATAACTTAGAAAATTGTGAGGTTATGTGTGTAGCAGACATTCAGTCCCAGTGGCATTACAACATATACAACAAGTACCTCTTATGACATGCTTGTGTCACCATCTCAGTGCATTTGATGCATATGACAAACAGAGATGCCATGGTAGAATGCTTCCAGTCTCCAGGCACTAAAGGTGTTCAGTGATCTTAATCTGGTATGCTAGATTTCAGAACAGTTGGAGTCAGTAAAACCAATGGGAATTCTGTTTTCTTTACACATTGAATCAATGGTTGCTATTTTTTTCCACTGGTGAGATCTTAGTGATTTGAACAACTGGCTTTCAATTTGTTACCTTCATTTTTAAGAGCAGCTTGTAATCCCTACATAATTCGAAAGTTTTAATATCAATCTGGTCCACACCAAAAACCCATTTCACTTTCATTTGTCAATTGGCAGTGTCTCCAGAGAAGTTCAAGTTACTGAAAAAAAGAAACTAAATTATTTTCTTTTCTTTTAAGGTGTCAAAGTTGATAACATCATTGTAACAGGTGAGGAACATCTTCACTAAAGATACCATATTTAATCTTATGAAAGCTTATGATTTATTTGTCCGTTATAATATCTTCATATTTAAATAGAAAGACAAAAGCCTAAGATGCCTACTGTAACCTAAGCTGCATAAACTTCTAATTTTGGTGTGCTAGAGTTTAAGTATATTCAAAAGGGATAATTTTTTGGAGGTTCTGAGCATCTGTTTTGTGAAAATTAGGTGTCTGGAGGTGACTGCCAAAACCAGTATTTATCCATATAAATGCAAACCCAGATTCTTGTTCATAGAAGCGTATAAAGCTAAAATAACAGATGATGAAGGGGAATTCATTCATTCTTGCATTAATTGCTGTGTAGGCTTCCCTGCTGTACAGGAAAAGTAGCTGCAACTTTAATAATGGTTCACTGAATATAATTTAAGTTCACAGGGATCTTGACAAAGAAAATGTGGTTATTTTGCACAGACACTCCAGCAAAGTCCAGTTCTTGAACTTCCTACATCACCCAGCGTGTTAGAGACAATCTCAAAATCCCTCCAACCCTTGACAAGGTGAGGAAAGCCATCAAGCAGATAAAGAATGGTAATAAATCTTGAACTGATGGGATTCCCACTGAAATCTTCAAGTGGGGGCATGGGGTGCGGTAGGTGCGGGGGGTGGGGGAGGAGCTTGCCTTATAGCTCCATGCGTTCCTCATTTTAAGGATTTGGATTAATAAGGACATCCCAGATGACCTTAGGGATGCCATGAGCATGACAATCTTCAAGAAGGGAGACAAATCCACATGTGGATCACTTTGCTGTCCACCACAGGAAAGATCATTGCAAGAAGCTTCTTGAACTGATTTCTTTCACTTGCTGAACTCTTCCTGGAATCTTAGTGTGGGCTTATGGCTTCAAGAGGCACAACTGACATGATCTGCACTGTTTGCCAGCTGCAGGAAAAATGCCAGGAACAACATAAACCTCTCTACACGGCCCTCTTTGATCTCACAAAAGCTTTCCACTCTGTCAACTGAGAATCACTGTGGGGAATCCTTCTGAATTATGGATGCCCACTGAAATTTGTCACCATTCTTTGCCTTCTCCATGATGGTTTGTGAGCAGTTGTTCTCAATAATGGATCTATCACAAATCCCTTTGGGCACATCTAGAAGAGCATGTGCATGCCTTTTGTGGCATCTCAAAATAGTTTGAGATGCTTTAAGAGGCATGCTAGGAACAAAAAAAAAGTTCCTGGAATGTACCTGGAAAAATGTACCTGGAAATCTAGGTATCAAAAAAAAAAAAACAACAACCCAGCAGAAAAAAAGCAGAGCAAGGCATGTACCTGTAGCATGCCCTGAGGTAACCAGAGGCTGAGTCCTCCAAAAAGACACTCTGACATCCAACCAGAGTATCTCTATGGCTGCCCCTTCCCTTGCTGCCCCAGCACACTGCCTCCAAGAAACCAGTGCTTCTTGCTCTGTCATCTGCCACAAGTGAAAACAGACTAGCTCCATCCTCTCTGGAACCACCCCACTGTTGGGACCCAAAGGCCTTCAGGCATAGGTTTTGACCTTTGTTTTTTGCTTAAGCTTCATGCTTAGCTTGACTTGTGGTCAAGACATGAACTTCGTAAAATACTGTCCTGGACTTAAAGTGAATCGGGAAGTTGGCTAACTAAATTGAATAAATATAACCTGGGCAAAAGGGGAATAGTCAGAGCAAGACCTACCCCCGTCTAAGAATATAAATATTACCTCAGATTTAAAAAAAATCCAGTTAAAGGTAACTATATTTGGCAAACAGAAACACGATTATTAATATGCATTAGGAGGAAGGCATAAGCTAATTTTATGTATTAAGAATGCAAGTTATATGGTATATAAAGATTGATGAATAAGTGTACCCTTTGGAACAGTCCTGAAGGAAGCCTGAAGAGATCTTGTCATTGATCCAAGATCCTGCATCAACATCATACATGGAAGCCCCCAGACAAGACCACACTTCCTGATCAACCAGTGAAGTTGGGTTTGCAATATTACAGGGTGGTGAGCATTTGCTTTGGCTGCCTACAGTTCTAAATTTTAACTGCTAATACTGCTCAGTTCCAGTTAGAGTTGTATCTGTTAGGTTTCAATAAATTGCTTTTAGTTTAGCAGAACCATGTCTTAGTCTCCTTGCCTGGTATAAGATCCATTGTAATATCATAGGACACAGCACTTCAGATAGTTGAAGGCTGCTATTAAATCTCCTCTCACTCTTCTCTTCTCCAGACTAAATAAGCCCAGTTCCCTCAGCCTTTCCTCAGAAGTCATGTGCCCCAGCCCCCAAACCATTGTCATTATCCTCCACTAGACTTTCTCTCATTTGTGCACATCCTCTCTGGAACAGGGAGTCCAAAACTGGACATAGTAGTCCAGATGTTGCCTCACTAGTACTGAAGAGAGGGGAAGAATCACATCCCTTGATCTGCTGTCAACACTCCTACCAATGCAGCCCAGTATGCTGTTAGTCTTCTTGAAAACAAGGGCACACTTTTGGTGCATATTCAGTTTATTGTCCACTGTAACCACCAGATCCTTTTCTGTAGGGCTGCTGCCTAGCCAGCCAGTCCTTAACCTGTACTGTTTAATAGGATTGTTCCATCCTAAGTGCAGGACTTGCACTTTTTCTTATTTAACCTCATGAGATTTCTTTTTGTCCAATCCTCCAATTTGTCTAGGTCTCTCTGAATCCTAGCCTTACCCTTCAGCATATCTACTACTCCCCCAGCTTGCTGTCATCTGCAAACTTTCTAAGGGTCACTTTATGCCATCTTCAAGGTCATTGATGAAGACATTGAACAAAACTGGCTCCAGAACTGACCTCTGTGGCACTCTACTTGATACTGGTTCCCCGTATCCACAGAATCAGTTATCCTACCTGGTGCAGTGTCATCCTACAAAGTGTCATCTTTCAGGGCAGTGGGCAAAAGAGCAGGTGACTCAGGGAGACAGGGTGTAACTGATTAGTGTGGGTGTAACTGATTAGTGTGGCTGGCCTTTAGTGCAAGCAGTGCTGCTCTTTAGACACCTGCACTGGAACAGGCTCCTTCTACAAATCATCGTCAATGGCTTCTTATATTGCTGGCTAGTATTCTAGTGAAAGGAAGCTTTAACACAGCCACAGGAAGCTTTCAAGAACAACCTGCAGGTTCTGTGGGATTGCCAACTAATCAAGAGAGTCATTGTAGAACACACCTCTCTTTCACAGCTCCAGAACACCCCTGGGCACAATGGTTTATAGAAGTAGCAGGGCATAGCCTTCAGAGCTACCACTTGCAAGCTCAAGCATGCATGGTCTGTGCTACCTGGACACTCTTGCCAGAGAGATACCACACAGGGTGCTGAAAACCTGAGACTGGGACAGGCTTTTCTAGGTAAACAACATAAGGGCACTTGGTAGGTAACCAAGAGGGCACTTACCATGGTAACATTGCCCTCTGGTCTTGCTCTTCCCATGAAAGTGCTCAAGCAGAGCAAGGCAAACCTAATTTACACCTCATACTATCTTAAAACGTCCAGTGATTTCAAGGTCTGCTGTGAATGCACCATTGTCTGGGCACCTGCCAGTATTTTTGTGGGACTAAATGAATGACTGAGTGCACATAGGGGTGCACATAGGCAATCCCACAGAACCTGCTGGCTGTTCTTGAAAGCTGAGTGCACATAGGGGTGAATTATACCGTTCAAAATAATCTCAAGTCCATTTCTTCTTTCTTCTTCTTGTCTCAACCCCACAGGAACTCTTATGATGAGAAGAGATGCTTCTGTATCAGTGCATGTTGTGCCACACAGCCTTAAGTAGACACTGCAGCTCAGAGGATGTCCTGTATCTCCCTCCCCAGAGCAAGCTTGCTTGCTTGCCTGCTTGAGCTGTGTGGGGGCCCAGTGCTTCTCTCTACGGCTGTAGGGGTGAGGGTACTTCCCTCCATGGCTGCAGTGTCCCCTAGGACTGCCCAGGCCAGGTGCCAGTAGGTAGGTGCTGCCTGGGGGGCTCCCACACAGCTCAGGGACTTAACCCACTGGCAGCTCACTACCCCCGCTGCTGAAGATGCAGGTAAGGATCAGGCCCCTACCCTTGTGTACATGCCACAAGGATTTAGTTCAGTTTAATTCTCCTTAAGCTGAAGCAGTGTTTTTAAAAACACACGATTGCAACTTAGGGAAAACTAAACTAAATTAAACCGCTGTGGCATCTCTAGGTACTAATTCTACTTGGCTAGCAGGGGTGTTTTCAAGTATGATCTCTAGTATAACATGTCTAATCAACAGAATCAAAGTAATTTCACAGAAACAATTAATCAGTAGCCCACAAATGCACAGGTATTGGCAGATAGGGAAGTACACTAGTCAGAATATTCCTGGTTAGCACTACGGCTGTGCGAAACTTTGGTCCCTGATTCGATTTAGTGGAGATTCAGCCCAATTCAGTGGCTGAATCTCTTAATCTGAATTGAATCAGGAGACCTTTAAATCTCACTGAATGAAATCGGAACCCTCTGAATAGATTTGGAGAGATTTGGATAGATTTGGCGATTTGATATAGACACAGCTTTAAATGTTTTTTTCTACATACCTCGAGGTACCAGGTGCGGCTCATGAATGGTGTGATGCTGGGATGGATGGAGCATGGGGTGGGAGGGTGGGGTGCCCAGCATGCTCAGAAGCAGACCTGGAAATGGAGCAGAAGCACTTCCAGGTCCACTGGGGAGCATGCTGGGGACCCCCTTGGCTCAGTGACTGGTGCCTCCTGGCTCTGGGGGGGCACCCGGGGTCCCCCCGTGGCTGATCGCTGAGCTGGGGAGTTGCAGGGGAGCCCCCCACCGCACTCGGTAGTAGACCCAGAAGTGGAGTGGAAGTACTCCCAGTCCATTTCCAGGTTCACCACCGAGCATGTGGGGGCGCCCCTCTCCCCCCCCCCCCGCTCTCCTGTGGAATGCTCCATCCACCCCAGCATCACATCATTCATGAGCCGCACCTACTACCTTGAGGTATGTAGAAAAAGCATTTAAAGCTGTGTCTATGGCTGAATCACTGATTTGGAAAATCAGCACTGAATCTTCAGATTCAAATTTGGACAAATCGAATTGGGGACAGTGATCTGAATAAACAAAACGAATCACTGTCCCCAATTCAGGCTGAATCTGAATCGAATATGACCCACTTCACACACCCCTAGTTAGCATACTCACCACTATAATATATATACTGTATGCAATTAAATATAGAGTTAGTCAGAATTTTTAGAAGAAACTTTTGACTTAACTGCTGCTACTGTTTTGTTGTGTCCTTGGGTGAAATTGAAAAATTGTTTTAAATCAACTTGAATTGAAATATTTCAGTTGTAGAACTTAATCAAAATTTCATTTAAGGTCAACTAACATAAATCATCATCTGCTCAAACTCTTGCCCCTTTTTTCTTCAAGATTTCTTCTCTAGACTGAAATTAAAATATTGGGGAAGAAAAAACCTTCCAAAATGTACATGTTTGTACAGTTGTCACAGCAGCCATGTCTACATGAGCAGTGGACTGCGCAGTTGTTACTGCACAGTCATTTAGTACTAGCATGCAAGTACTAAATGACTGCATAGTAACTGGCATTACTGCATAGTAGCATCCAGCAAGATTTTTTTCTGATGCTACTGTGCAGTAGCAACAAGCTCCTGCTGACATACTCCACATTATGTCAGTGGGATCACTGATGTTATCCCCAGTGGCTGATTTTGAATACATTCAAGACTGAGGTCTCAAGAACACCTGGACTGGAGTATTTCTGGATTAGGAGAGTGTGAGTACTAACCACATTTTGAGATCTTTTAATGATCTAGTTTTAATTCCTTTGATGTGTGCCTTGGAAATACCATTTAATGTCTGACCATTATCTGGAACTAAATTAAATGCCTTGGAGAAATCCAAATATTTTATTATACTGTATGAATGAAGTTGCTTTTGTCATCCAGATCTGTGGTCTTATTTTTAACAGGTTAGTTTGAGAAGTCTTATTTTTAATTAAAACAGTTCTTTATTGTTAGTCTGGCATTAAGTGTCATCAGTGTGCTTGATGTCACTTTATGGCAAAATAGTCTGACATAACTTGGGAACTCCCTTAGTTTTGAAGCTAGTACCTTAGTCCAAGTCATAAAGGAGATATCCAGGCTTTCAAATAAACTATCTATAGTGTGGGACTAAGGGGATCATTTGCAAAATCACATCACAGGAAAGCAAGCAGAAAAGGTGTCGTTGGCTCTAGCTTGCAGACTAAGTTGTTGCTAAAACTATGACCTTTGAAATCCTCAATTAGTTATCAGAACCTGAATTTACCTCTGAATTTCTTTACTGAACTTGCTTAAGAACTCATATCAATCCCTCAGTTAAAGGTCACAGTGTTCTGCCATGTTATCTGTGTTTTCATTATTCCCTCATGAACTATGACATTTCTAAAATGTCAGTGTCTAAGGAAATCAACACTATATAGACATAGTGGAAGAATAAAACTTGTACTTTTATTGGTTGTGGTCAGGAGGATGAGATATAATCACAATAAATACACTTGATATGAACTGTTTACAGGTATTGACAATTGTTGGTCCTAATGGCTATGCATGTAACAGTGTTTGGGAATTAATATTAAGACAATTCATATTTTATCCAGAGTCTGCTACAGAGCTCACAGAACACTTAAAAGATGGGAAGTGAGAAAATAATTTACATGCTACTGACCACATCTACACAAGTAGTAACGAGCGACTGCACACTCAGCATCACCTAAAAGCTGTTTGGCGATGCTACTGCATGCTAACTCCAGTTACTGTGCAGTCATTTAGTACTTGTTTATACAAGTACTAAATAAGTGTGCAGTAATGACTGTGCAGTCAGCGTCTCATGTAGATGTGACCAAAGAGAAGAAAAGAGAGTCTTTAGGAAGGGGAACAGCCAACAGGAGGGTGACATCTAAAACATGATTTATGGCAAGCTATTTTATGTTGCTTCCTTTTGTCAGCTTCTTTTTCTGCTGTATCCTCACCTTCCTACCCTCTTAGTCCTGATTCTTCATTGACCTGCACTGGATTACATTATTTACATCTTTATAAAATGAATATAAAAAGCTAACTAGAAAAAATGCCCAGGCTTTATACCCACTCTGCGCAGGTATAAATGACTACACAAAGTGCAATGCAATGAAGAATCAGATTCTTGAAGCCAGCTTCTCAGCAATTATAAATCAATGACACTCCATTAACTTCAGTAGAGTTATCTTGGCTGACAGCAACTTTTAGATCTTGCAGAGAGAGATTTATATTAGTTTACAGACATGCAGCACACTCCACAATTTGTATCACTTGTCTATTTGACCTAATTAGTTTTATTAATCCTTTATGTAAATATATTAAAAATCAAAGTATGTATAATGATGAAAAAATTAATCCAGTGTATGTCTTTATTTCTTTTCATTTTTAAAATCAGCTTTCAACACCTGCAGTATGCCCCATTCATCAAAAATAGAAGGGAAATGGCCACAAATGAACAGGAATAAGTGACAGTGGAAATTTTAGGGAAGCATAATGAGGCAAGTTAGCTGACAAAGAATCACAGAGAAAAGGATTAAAAGCATAAAGGTAGAGAAGAGATAGAAAAGGATGTCTGTAGATCAAACAGCTCTAGCACCTCTTATAGGATGATGAGAAGATCTGCAGGGCAAGCTTTTTGGTATCCAGCACTTGCAGAATAATTTTCTTCAAGGGCACAGTGCATTTTTAAATAAATGTTCTTTTTAGACCAGTGGCTTCTGGTACATGTCACTGACAAACAGAGATTTTTAAAAGTCCATAATGGTCATTAGAGAATACCCAGTCCACAAGAGAAATTCCCAGTCTTGTACCAGGCATTTAATACATAAATTGTGCTCTAAAGCATACAGGCACATCCAGATGATCGCGCATGTGCCTCTTGCCCCTTGAGACTCTGCAAGAGGCACATGTGGGAACAAAACAATGTTCCCTGCATTGCAAATTTGCAGCATGGGTGCAAAATAAGACCCTTCGATATCCAGGGATCAAAAAAAAAAAAAAAAACCCAGAGGGAAAAAAAACAGGATAGGTCTGGGACCATGCCCTGAAGCAACTGGAGGCTGTGTCCTCCACAGAGATGCTCCGGTAGCCAGGCATAGTGTGTCTATGGTTGACCCTCACCCTGGGGCTGAAGCACGCTGCCTGATCATGCAGGGCAGGCAGCATGCCAGCCATAGGGAGCTGGTCAGACTTCTGGCGGTAAGTAGGGGATGGGGGGCACTGGAGGAGGGGAGAGGGTACCATGAGGGGGTCCTTTGCTGCCCCCCCCACCCCCCAGGCCCCTAATAGCTGCCCCACCCAGCCCCAGCCCCCATCTGCCCCTGCCCCCCCCATCACTACCCTGCCTGGCCCCAGCAAACTGGCTTCTACTTGAGCTACTGCAAGTGCACGTGCTTGCACGTGTGGACACCCCCTAGGAATTTCATCCCTTATGCATATCCACCCTTTCAAACATGACTAATACTTTTGTTCCTATAAATAGGTCACTAAAAAAAATCTTACTAAGCTTTCTGCCTCCATGATATATTAAGTCAATGAGTTCCACAGTTAACTATATTTGGGCTTAGTAGGCCTAGCCTAGGCACACAGATGATTTAATTAAAGGTGTGTCTTTAAATTGTTTCAGTTAAACTAGTTCGAACAACACTGTGGTCACTCTCTGATGTGCCTGTGTGTGGCTTTAATTTATGTAATTTTTCAATAAATATAAAGGTATAAACTAAAACAATGCAATTTACTTTTAAACTGGTTATTTATTTAGCATTCATTTTACTTTAGAAGGTGCTTTCTCCATTATCTGCATTTCTCACAGGGTCACTTAATAGCTATAGTCAAATTCAACATTAAGTTGATTTGATTTAATTTTAAGTTTTATTTGAGAAGAAAATAAGAATATCTTGACAGAAAGAAGATAAATATATTGTACTGAATATTATGAATGCACCGATAGAGATTTTTGGGGACTGATAACAATAGCCAATTTTTAAGGAGGCATATTGGCCAATACCAATCTGATTTCCGATACAGCTGCATACAGCTGGTAAATCTGGTGTGGTGGACAAGGAGGTGGGGAGTGAGGCAGGGGCAGGGCCGGGGGCTGGGGCTGGGCCTGGTGCTGCTGAGGCTGGGCAGAGCAGGGCGTAGGACGGAGTTGCGGCTTGTCTGGGATGCGTGGCATGGGCAGGCAGCTCATAGGCCCAACTGTGAAAAGTGTTTTCATGGTTTCATGGTCAATAGGGTCAGAAGGGACCTGAGCAGGTAATCAAGTCTGACCCCCTGCCATAGGCAGGAAAAAATGCTGGGGTAAAATGACCCCGGCAAGGTGTCTATCTAGCCTTTTTTAAAGACCCACAGGATAGGAGTGAGCACCACTTCCCTTGGAAGTTGGTTCCAGATCTCAGCCACCCTGACTGTCAAGTAGTGCCTCCTGATATCTAGCCTGAATCTATTCTCCATCAACTTATGGCCGTTATTCGTTGTTACTCCCAGTAGTGCTTGGGGGAACAGGGACTCTCCCATTGCCTGCTGGTCTCCCTTTGCCAATTTATAGACGGCCACCAGATCCCCTCTCAGCTGTCTCTTGTGAAGGCTGAACAGTTTCAGGTCCCTTAGCCTCTCCTTGTAGGGCCTGCCCTCCTGCCCCCTGATTATACAAGTTGCCCTCCTCAGGACCCTCTCGATGTTGTCCACATCCCTCCTAAAGTGCAGCGCCCAGAACTGGATGCAGTACTCCAACTGCGGCCTGACCAAAGTCATATAGAGGGGGAGGATCACCTCCTTGGTCCTGCTTGTGATGCATCTGTGGATGCATGACAAGGTGCAGTTAGCCTTCCTGACTGCATCCCCCCATTGGCAGCCCATGTTCATCTTGGAGTCTATAATGACTCCAAGATCCCTTTCTGCCTCTGTGCTGATGAGAAGGGAGTTTTCCAGCCTGTAGGCATGCTGCTGGTTCTTTCTCCCTAGGTGCAGTACCCTGCACTTGTCAGTATTGAATCCCTTCTTATTCTCATCCGCCCACCCCTGTAACCTGTCCAGATCCAATTGCAGCCTGTCCTTACCTTCTAGTTTGCCCACCTCTCCCCACATCTTAGTGTCATCTACAAATTTGAACAAGGTGCTTTTCACCCCTTCGTCCAAGTCACTGATGAAGATCTTGAACAGTGTGGGCCCAAGAACCGAGCCCTGGGTGACCCAACTTCCCATATCCCTCCAGGTCGAAAATGACCCATCCACCACCACTCTCTGGATGTGGCCCTCCATCCAATTGGCGACCAATCTGACTGTGTAGGCATCAACACCACAGTCTCCTAATTTTTAAAAGAGAAAGGGGTGAGAGACAGTGTTGAAGGCCTTCCTAAAGTCCAGAAAGACTTATAGATTCATAGATGCTAGGGTCGGAAGGGACCTCAATAGATCATCGAGTCCGACCCCCTGCATAAGCAGGAAAGAGTGCTGGGTCTAAATGACCCCAGCTAGATACTCGTCTAACCTCCTCTTGAAGACCCCCAGGGTAGGGGAGAGCACCACCTCCCTTGGGAGCCCATTCCAGACCTTGGCCACTCTAACTGTGAAGAAGTTCTTCCTAATGTCTAGTCTAAATCTGCTCTCTGCTAGCTTGTGGCCATTATTTCTTGTAACCCCCAGGGGTGCCTTGGTGAATAAAACCTCACCAATTCCCTTCTGTGCCCCTGTAATGAACTTATAGGTAGCCACAAGGTTGCCTCTCAACCTTCTCTTGCGGAGGCTGAAGAGGTCCAGGTGTCCCAGTCTCTCCCCATAGGGTTTGGCCTGCAAGCCCTTAACCATATGAGTGGCCCTTTCCTGAACCCTCTCCAGGTTATCCACATCCCTCTTGAAGTGTGGCATCCAAAACTGCACGCAGTATTCCAACTGCAGTCTGACCAGCGCCCAATAGAGGGGACGTATCACCTCCTTGGTTCTGTTTGTCATGCATCTGCTGATGCACGGTAAAGTGCCATTAGCTTTTCTGATGGCTTCATCACACTGCCGACTCATGTTCATCTTGGAGTCCACTAGGACGCCAAGATCCCTTTCCACTTCCGTTCCACCAACCAGGTAATTTCCTAGGCAGTAGGTGTGCTGGACAGTTTTCCTCCCTAGGTGCAGCACTTTGCATTTCTCCTTGTTGAATTGCATTCTGTTGTTTTCTGCCCATATGTCCAACCTGTCCAGGTCTGCTTGTAGTTGTTCCCTGCCCTCCAGCGTGTCCACTTTTCCCCACAGTTTTGTGTCATCCGCAAACTTGGACAGAGTACACTTCACTCCCTCGTCCAAGTCACTGATGAAGATATTGAAGAACATTGGTCCAAGCACCGAGCCCTGCGGGACCCTACTGCCCATACCCTTCCAGGTCGATACCAACCCATCCACTACGACTCTCTGGGTGCAATCCTCTAGCCAATTTGCCACCCACTGGACTGTGTAGTCATCTAAGTCACAGCCTCTTAACTTGTTTACCAGTATGGTGTGGGATAGCGTATCGAAGGCCTTCCTGAAGTCTAAGTATATGACATCAACCCCTACTCCTGCGTCCAGGCGTTTTGTAACCTGGTCATAAAAAAAGACTAGATTAGTTAGGCATGATCTACCTGCTATGAACCCGTGCTGGTTTCCCCTCAGCATAATTTGTCCTGCTGGGCTCTCGCAAATGTGAGCCTTGATAATTTTTTCGAAGACTTTGCCAAGGATGGAGGTGAGACTGACTGGCCTATAGTTGCCTGGGTCCTCCTTCCTGCATCAGAAGGAGCTACCATTACTGCATTTTTTTGTCTGAATCATCCAAGTAATGACAAAGTTGTAGATATTTCAGGGATTCCCCACTATGACTGAATCTCCAAATCTCTCTGAATTGGTGCCAAATCTTCTGAAGCCAATTTGGCTGAATCAATTTGGGACAGTGATCCAAATCTCTGAATTAAATCACTGTTCTCCAAATCAGCCAAATCCTAATTTGCATCGAATACTTCCCTATTTGCACAGGCCTAATAGCCACGTGTATGTTCTACAATTTCTATAGGAAGCCAAGGTAGCAAAGCAAAGATGTAACAGTTATATCACTATCAAAGCATAATGACACCAGGTGTAATATTGCAACTGTTACATTACCATGATTGTATAGCATACAAGTGTATCAAAATCATTCCAGCTTTAACCCTGCTTTATCAAGAATCAAAGTTAGGGGTGAGTTAGCTCACTTGTAACCCTCAGGAATGCTAAAGACATGCCAATCCAAAACAGCTGCTGAGCGTAGCAGAAGCTCCTTTCCACTCCCCCCTTTCCAGCTCCTTTCCACTCCCCTAGCAGAAGCTCCTTGCCACTCTAACATTTATCCATACTCAGGAATATCCATTAGAATAATTAATAAATGGTAGAATTAATGATAGTAAAAGAAGGGATGGCTTATTTAAAGTTTAGGTGACATCCTGATCCTCTCTGAAGTTTTATACAAAATGCAGTTGATTTTTAAATTCTAGCAGGATACTATTGTTCCACTAACACTGGGCACATTGTAGAATTGCACAGGGAACAGTTTGTACATGCACTCTCAGTTTTCACATTTCACTAGGGGCAGCAAATGTCATCGTTATTCTATCTTCTTCATCTTGAACAGCCTACTAGTTGTAGTTTAAATCCTTACCTCCACCAGCTTTAGCTTCTTGTTTCATTCTGTTTGCCATAACCTTCAAGTCCTCTCTCTCTCCTTATTGAGTATTTTAACATTCTTTTCCTCTTCTCTCCTAACCCATTACATTAACAGGTCCTACTTTTCTCCAAATGAATTTGTTGCTCAGCTGAACTCTCTTTGCCTAAATTGTAATTGACAGATTAAATTTGATACTACACCTGTCTTTCAGTTTAAAACATTTTGGTTTAAAGAGGTGGACATGTTAGATTGTTCTAATGTTCCTACATGAATAATACCAGAGGCACTGGTTTAAATTGCTACAATATTATGTACATTTTATCCATTTATTGATAGTACAAAATCAAGCTTATAAGAGAAAAGTGAGATAAAAAGTTCATTCATTCATTCATTCATTCATTCATTCATTCATTCATTTTTCTGGACTTCAGGGCATTGAATGGTTTTACTATTTCACTGCAATAGAACATCTATTTATGGAAGGAAACACATTGTTTTCAATACAGCAATAGCTAGAATTGGAAATATTTCTCAAATGAGAACATATTGTTGGTAAAGATGGTGAATAATATTTCAGTAAAAATAATATTTATTATGAACTTAGGCTTTTGATTTTTAGCAAATAGTGTTGAAGGAATCCAGGTTTTCTTGTGTTAATTTTATTCAAAAATACTCTCAAGATATTTTACATGAAGAATCCTTAAATGATTGTTTGAAAGGGTGGCTTTGTATAAAGGGTCACCTACATCATATTGTATTGTTTCTACTTTCTCATTGGATCTAAGACTTTTAAGATAGAAAAATACCACCCAATGAATTTCCAGTAAGAATGTTTGGCACAACAAATAATAAGTTACATATCCTGAAAATGGCAGAATTCTGAACACTTTAGGGAATGACAGAATGAGCAGTCCTAACTTGTCCAGAGTAATTTGTGACTACTGGACTAAAGTAAACTCACTTGTTCAAACTTTAGCAACTGTAAACTGGTGTAAGCCTTTTGATTTATAGGTCTGGGACAGAAGTTCCATAAACCAGTTTGACCTCAATCAACTGTAGGTTGATCCTACAGTCAACCAGGTTTATCTTAAACCAGTTTTCACCATTTTAAAACTGGTTTACATGCACTGAACTTTTCTCTGTTAGGTTTAAGCCAGTTTCTAATCACTTAAACTGTTTTTTGTGTAAATTCTGTCCATAGCCAGAGTATTGTTAAACATTAACATTAGGCTATACTAAGTGTTGTATAATGTTAAGCAGTGTCAATGTTAGACCAAGCTTTAAGCAGTCACATATGAAGGCTTAATGCAGCATTTCCCAGCCTTTTCCACCCAATGGTGCTCTTACCTGGCCTTGTCCACCCCATGGCACACTACCTGAATTTGAGGGGCGGGGGGGCTTGGCGAGTGGCTAAACACCGAGTGAGGGGAGTTGGGTATTGGCATAGGGATGGCCAGGGTGTGATGATGGCATGGGGTGGAGGTGGCATCACTGCCTGTAGTCATTCTTCCCCAGGAGCCATGACCCCCAAGATTCCACAGCACACCTGGACGTGGTTGATGGCACACCAGTTGGGAAGTGCTGGCTTAATGCCATCTCTCACCTTCATAACTATGACTTGTCAGTAGAGGGCTGGCAACCCAGGATGCCTGCTCTAGATGGGAAGGGGCTGGGAGAGGTGGGTTGCAGGGGTGGCAGCATGAAGCTGGGAGGCATGGGGGAAATAGGGGCTGTAGAGAAATGAAGACAGTCTGCCACTGGAGTGTAATAAAATAAATAAAACCCCAAATAAATAAATAAATAAATAAATAAATATTAAAGCATATATGTTTAAAAAATAAAAATAAGAAAACTCATGTTAATGAACTGGGACTAACTGTGGGAAGGGGAGAAGTTAGCAATACAAGAAGCAGGTAGGTAATAGCTGGCTGCTTGCACTGTTGGCTGTTTGAGTGGCAGGGTCAAATCCCTTGGTGGCAGGAAGGGGAAGTTAGCTTTGTGACAGTACTACCCCCTGCAGAGTACAGTTTGGGGAGTGAAAAGTTTGTGCAAACAGTGGAGGGGGAGGGGATAGTGCACCTTAGGATGCTGAAGGACTGAAATATGGTCACTTTATCATTTCAGAGCGCTCACATGCTACTCTAACATGTGCTCAAAGATAAACCTTGCCCAAATTGGTGTAACTAATATGCCTAGAGGGGGCTTCACATATGGATAATGCAGTATTAAGAACTCTTAGTATAACCTGAGGGTAATGGGTAACTATACACTTAAACAAGTTTTATGTCAGCATTGGCTCAAATGATCCACTGATACTTGAAGAAAATCTGCCTATAGGGAAATCCAAAAACAGGAATGCTGGTTATAGTTCAGGTAAGTCTTTCCCAAGTCTCCAGGAACTAAAGGAACTTCTGAAGGGCAGACCAAAGGTTGGGAGGTCTTTTTTTAAATCATCCATTCAGACTGCCAAAATTATAGCACAAAGCTAAATCCCACCCCTTGCACAGAAATCCATACTAAATATAATGTTGAATATATTTGAATAGCTATTAACCTTGACATCACCCCTCCTTGAAACAAACCCTCCTTCAGTTACTATAGGATCTAGAGGAAAGTGACAAAATGATTTCAGTGCCCCATGACTGATGAACTGCTATGGATCCAAGTTCTGAAAAGGACACCCTGCAGCCTGTGCAGAGGTACAACACGTCCACAAACATAGGTGTGACCAGATATCCCGGTTTGGAGTGTTTTCTAGCTGGTTTGTTCAGCATTGACTAGGTGGTGAGGAGGAAGAAAGATAGTGATATTCTTCCAAACTCTTCCTAAAAAAATTAGATTGAACTTCTTGAAATGCTACTACTAATTTTTGCTAATAGTAAAAGTAAGGATAGCTTTCATGGGAGGAAAGGAAAGGAAAGGAAAGGAAAGTGATCTGACAGTATTAATGGAAGAGGAGTTACTCTGTAAAAGATAAGGGAGGAGAACTCATTGTGGGAGAAGAATAAATACTGAAAAATGTAGGTGCCGCATCAAGCACTTGATCCTTAATTTTTGATGTAACTCTAAGTGCAGAGCTCTGGTCTCTGCTTAGTCCCTTGTGATATATATGGTGGTACTGGTGTTACTTGAATTGCCAATTGCTCAAATCACGAACAAGACTTGATGAAGGGGAATAAGGCAAGGTGCCACATTTATTGATCACATGAGTTAGACATAGAGGTTCAGGCACACCATTCATACATACAAACACACACAAATCATCATACACATCATTACACACAGGCATACACATACATAAAACAACCATTTCATCCACACATACACCGGATATAGTTACCAGCAATAGTTGCTCAGTATCAGGCCACTGTGGCCAACCCAGGCTTTTTGAGATGATAATGATTTGAAGATAGCAGATTTGAAGATAACAGCTGGATCGGGTTGAACAGATGCATCTGTGTTCAGATGAAACAGCAGTAGAGAAAGAGACTCACCCAACCTGGCATTTTCAAAGTGTTCTTTTATAGGGATTGGCATCCTTTGTTTCAGTGTTTTGTGGTTTTTCCATACCCAGCTTCTGTTTTTGCGGTTGTTCTTCTTTTGTCTTTAGCTTATCTTAGCCTTGGGGTGATTTTTTCTGCCCTCCTGGAAGGATGGGTTAATTTTTTCTCCTCGTTATCTTCTTTGTGCCCTCAGCTATTCATTAATTAGTTTACTGACTCGTAACTTACATTTGGTGCCTTGTTGCTTGCATAAACAGTTAAATCTTCTTCTCCTGTCTCTATGCCATTCTCTCACCTTTCACCCTTTTACACACACTCATACATAAAGGTTATGCAGAGTTCATTCACTTACATCAAGCAGAAGGACACAAAATGGAGTTTTTAAGTTGCTTACAGGACAAGACTAACATGGTTACATTTCACTACTATAACAATCTATGTTAACATCAGCTACATTAGTTTAGTTCATGCTACACTGGAAGTCTGGGGAGAGGGACAAAAATCCCCTTTTTTTTTTCCAGGAGACCCTATAAAAAATCCAAATGGAGAGTTTGGTAGTTATAAATACCCAACATGGATTTTTTTTCCCCCTCAGTGGGGAAAGGAGGCCATTATGGATATGTTCCAAAGCCTATACAACATTTTTTAAAAGATTCCTGATATTCATAGTGGGCATATCTACACAAGATGTTTACTGTTGAGTTGCCTAATTAGCTCTGCAGTAAACATCTTAGCATCTATACATGCAGCTCTATTAGGTCTCAGGAAACTAATTAACTCCACAGCAGCATAGTACTTGTGAATCTCACTGGGATTGTACAGAGGCAGCAGCAGGGTGCCAGACTACCAAGCGTAGACCCTGAGATGGTGCAGAGGCACTTGGAGGAACTGGATGCGTTTAAGTCGGCAGGCCTGGATGAGCTCCATCCGAGGGTACTGAAGGCACTGGCTGACGTCATTGCACAGCCACTGGCGGGAATATTTGAACACTCATGGTGCACAGGCCAGGTCCCGGAGGACTGAAAAAGTGCCAATGTGGTCCCCATTTTCAAGAAGGGGAGGAAGGAGGACCCGGGCAACTATAGGCCAGTCAGTCTCACCTCCATCCTAGGCAAAGTCTTTGAAAAAGTTATCAAGGCTCACATTTGAGAAAGCCTGGCAGGAAACATCATGCTGAGGGGAAACCAGCACAGGTTTGTAGCAGGTAGATCATGCCTGACTAATCTAGTCTCTTTTTATGACCATGTTACAAAATACCTGGACGCAGGAGTAGGGGTTGACATCGTTTACTTAGACTTCAGGAAGGCCTTTGATATGGTATCCCACACCATACTGGTGAACAAGTTAAAAGGCTGTGACTTGGATGACTACACAGTCCAGTGGGTGGCAAATTGGCTAGAGGGTTGTACCCAGAGAGTCATAGTGGATGGGTTGGTATCGACCTGTAAGGGTGTGGGCAGTGGGGTCCCGCAGGGCTCGGTCCTTGGACCAATACTCTTCAATGTCTTCATCAGCAACTTGGATGAGGGAGTGAAGTGTACTCTGTCCAAGTTTGCGGATGACACAAAGCTATGGGGAGAAGTGGACACGCCGGGGGGCAGGGAACAGCTGCAGGCAGATCTGGACAGGTTGGACATATGGGCAGAAAACAACAGAATGCAATTCAACAAGGAGAAATGCAAAGTGCTGCACCTAGGGAGGAAAAATGTCCAGAATACCTACTGGCTAGGAAATGACCTGCTTGGTGGAACGGAAGTGGAAAGGGATCTGGAGTCCTAGTGGACTCCAAGATGAACGTGAGTCGGCAGTGTGACGAAGTCATCAGAAAAGCTAATGGGAATTTATCGTGCATCAGCAGATGCATGATGAACAGAACCAAGGAGGTGATACTTCCCCTCTATCGGGCCCTGGTCAGACTATAGTTGGAATACTGTATGCAATTTTGGGCTCTGCACTTCAAGAGGGATGTGGATAACCTGGAGAGGGTCCAGAGAAGGGCCACTCACATGGTTAAGGGCTTGCAGGCCAAGCCCTATGAGGAGAGTATAGTGCACCTGGACCTTTTCAGCCTCCGCAAGAGAAGGTTGAGAGGCGACCTTGTGGCTGCCTGTAAGTTCATCATTGGGGCACAGAAAGGAATTGGTAAGGCTTTACTCACCAAGGCGCCCCTGGGGGTTATAAGGAATAATGGTCATAAGCTAGCAGAGAGCAGATTTAGACTAGACATTAGGAAGAACTTCTTCACAGTTTGAGTGGCCAGGGTCTGGAACGGGCTCCCAAGGGAGGTGGTGCTCTCCCCTACCCTGGGGGTCTTCAAGAGGAGGTTAGATAGGCATCTAGGTGGGGTCATCTAAACCCAGCACTTTTTCCTGCCTATGCATGGGGTCGGACTTGATGATCTATTGAGGTCCCTTCTGACCCTAACATCTATGAATCTATGAATACAAGTGATATTCTGCTGTGGAGTTTTTTCTGTGTGCAGCAAAACATGTGTAGACTGTGCCCTGGCTGGCTGGGGCATGAGGGTGCTTCAGTGTGGCTAACTGCTGGCTAGCCCCACACAGGAACACCCTCCTGCTAGAGCTAGTCCCTCCTCAGTACACTGAGCTGGGTGAGAGCTGCCGTAAGCTGGCTGGCTGGCCCCCAGGTCTCCCTGCCAGCTGGTGCTGCTCCAACCCAGCTCAACACACTTTGGTCTCAGGCACATGTTTAAATGCAGTGGCCAGGAGGAATAAATTCTAGCTCAATATGTGCTGGACTTTTTTCCTTCACATTAATAGGTACATGTAGGTGCAACCAGTATTATTCAGTTTAGGCCTGCCTAACATGTTTGGGCTGCCTAAAACATTTGGAATCAAGATTGATTGATTATCCCATTCTTTTCTTGGTTTTATTAAAGAGTATTGCATATTTATGTAATAAAGGGCTTGTCTACATATACATTTAAGTGTGACTAAATTTAATGCACATTAAGCTAATGTTCATTAAGCAATTTTTGGCATGTGTCTACATGTGCAGGGACTTGGCATTAAAGTTAGTGCCAAGTCCCTGCAGCCTTGCCATGTGCCCCTAATGGCTGGGCAGACCTAGCACTAAAGTTAGTAGCGGGTCATGTCTATACATACATTAATGTGCTTTAAGTAATCATGCCTAAATTTGATACCTGCATTTGCATTTCACCATTTTAAATGCACATTAAGGGCATGTATATGTTGATGTGTGCCTATAATAAGTATTAAATTAGGCTAATGTGCATTAAGACATCTTATGTAGATGTGCCCAAGAAGGAAAACTTTAACTTAAATATTAAAGATAAATGCTTCTTCTTTCTTTGAAAAAATAGTTTCCTTTATATGCTATCATCTCCCTACTCTATACTAAAAAGACTTGTCTATTCCCAGTTTTCTGAGACATGAAATTTAGGAAACCAAAGAATTTTGATATAACTGAGGAGAGAGTCCTGACAAATATACTTGCAAAAAATTATTTCAAACATTTATAAGCATTCAATTGTGTTCTAGTACCTTTTGTATTTATTTTCATGAATATTCTAGCAGGTGGATTTATGAAAATAATGCAGAATGTATTCACTGAAAGCAAATTTTGAATTTAGTGTTGTGATATTTGCTGTGGAAACCTGATATTTAAGAATTGCACATCTATCTGAAAAACAGGGCAACCATGGGGCCAATCTTACTTTCTTTAATTTTGAATACTTGAGTTAAATACTTGAAAAATAAATCTACGTATTAGAAATTCATAAATAGAGTTTTTTTGTTAAATGTTTCTTCTAATAAAGACATATGACCATAGAAATCTCTTTTTGGAAAATTATGAACAGAAAGAGTCTAAATATTTCAAATACATTATGTATTACTAATTATTTACCCAGTTCTGTTTGTTAGAATTCTCTTAAGCAGGTATGTAAATGCATTTCAGGAATCTTCAGCTAAGCCCTTTAGGAGTCACTGCTTTGAAATAATCACTTTCAAATGTTGAACCAGTTCTTGGAGGCATAATTAAGTAGATGAGATGCCCTTGACCTGCTTTTCACTTGAGCATATTCGCTGGAGTAGGAGGATGTATGTGTGTGTGTGATTTAATTTCACTTCATACTGCTGGCAGTGTTCTTTTTACCTTTAATAATCAAGGTTAGCATTTAAATAAACTGCATGTCATTATGAAATCTTCTAGAAACAAATGGTTACAACAATAAAGCCATCATGGCCTCACTAAATGAGAAATGAATTAATATCAGTTCTGCACCTCCAGCTGTACAGCCCCCTTCGTTATGTGGGAAAGAAGTCAGTGTCTGCCATCTGTCAGCACTTTTACCTCTGTGTCCTATTCTTGCTCCTGCTGTTTTACCTGGGAGCTGAATACTCATAAACACAGTCTTCTAGTGTGACATTATTACATCCTGCTGCTACAGCAGAAGCTTTTTTGAAATCCATTTGTTTGACTATCTTAAATCAGGCATTTTTTTATCAGCTACCTCAAGCATTCCAGTGGGGCTTGTTGAAATATTCTAGTCTTTCTTTTGATTTAGTTTGTAGTTGAAGAAATATAATAAAATAAAAAATTACCCTCTTGGTAAATGTCAAAAATAGATCTGCAAAGGACAAAAAGTTAAATTTAAGTAATAAGAAGTAACTGTTCCAGGACATAAGTTTTTTCCACTGGTATAAAGCTGCATTAACCACCCTTCAAAAGGGAAGAATAAAACACACAAGTTAGACAAAGAAAAATACAATTCAATTGGGAGAAAAATGGGTTCTGAACATCTAAGATACTTTTCTTTTGGTGACCTGTCTCAGTTACTGTCAGGATATCTCAGAAATGTGTGGAAGTTCAGAATCTTTTCCAAGTCATTTTTTACATATTATGCCCAATAGGTTGTTTAGTTTGTTTTGTAGAATATACTTACTGGTAAAACTGGTAAATAAGTAATTTCTGAAGGTCTATTTGAGGGCAAAATAAAAATAGATATATATAAGAACTTAGAACACAGAAAGAAAAATAAGAATGAAAAATAAGAGTGAAAGAAAGTTGTCATAAATTGGTGGATATGAAAATAACTATAGAGGCTGAAGTGCAAAATGAAAATTAAAGATAGACTAAAAGAGGATACAGAATTAAATCTTTCATTCTTTTTCAGATATATGTTTCCCATTGAAGTCATCAGAAATGTTGGTGATATAAACTAAAGACTATGTAAAAGTTGTTTCATAAACTGGCAAAATCATTGCAATATGAAAAGGAGACAGAGGACAAAATATATCTGTATGTTCTAGTGGAAGTGAGGATATGTACAATATTTAAATCAGGAAGTAGAAATGAGACTTAGAAAGTTTTGCAATAGAAATTCCACAGTGAAACAGTGAGAAGCTTTAGGATTAGCATGTTTGTTTGGGGTTTGTTTTGTTCCTCCCCTCTCCCTCACAGTTCTATTATACGTCCTTGCTCAGTATTAAATTTAAGCAATTATTCCTGTGATTTCTTGCCACTGACATGTTATCAATGAGATCTGTGATGTAAGAATCTATACAAGAATACCACCCAACTGCTATGCACAATAGTTTCAAACTCAATTAGCTAAGGAATTCTTAAGGAGAGAAGAGAAACCGAAGGAAGTGTGAGACTAAGGCTGCATACACACATTCAAATGATCTGGGAGAATTATCCCATGTTTGTTTTCCTGGTAGAAAAATTTACCCAGATACATTTGAATGCTGAGCCCTTGAGGAGCACAGAGATTATGAGCTAATGCTACACAGCCAGAGGGAGCCCTGTGTGATGTCTAGAAAATGATATTTAGAGATTTGCTTTTAGGAATTGGCTTGGAGATAGAGTAAAAATTGCATTAGAACAATGGTCCAGGAGAATGGCAAGGATGAATTGGTTTCTAAAATTCTGCTTGTGACAAAGTTTCACATTCTCAGCCTTCAAGGCAGACACTGTCTAGAACCAGCAGACAGACTGGCTGGGAAATTGAAACAATGTTTCATAGCAAGAGATAAAGTAGCATCAGGTCACAATGACCAGCTGCAAACCCCCTGAGATTTCCAGGTTTGGTGGTCTGACCAAATTAGGAGGCCACGGTTTCCCAAATTAGGACACTGGTAAATGACCAAATTAAGATGTGTGCATGGGATGAATTTGTAGAAACAAAGGGATATGCTGACAGAACAAAACATGCACAGTATGATGACCACAGGGAAGCCAACCAATGGCACCTGGAAATGAAGTCATCAGGAGGAAAAGAAAACAAAAGAAGGGATTTTCAGAGCAGCAGGGGAGATCCTGAAGCCACCGTGGGCAGAGGGCATATCACTAGCCTGCTTCACCCAACCGATGAGGGGTGAGGTGTGGGCATAGACCCTCAACCTCCAAGGCTTCTCACATTCAAGCAAAAAAGCATAGGGTGGGGCTCAAGTACTGGCCAGACATACTGTCCCTCTGTGAGGACCCTGGAACAGGTAGATAAGTAGAATTGAGGTGTGGGGGGTATTTTGTTTGCTTCCTGCATTACTCTTATCTGTTATCACTGTGTTTCAATAAAATTTGCCTATTATCAAATGGAAGACGTTGTGGCCGGTCTGAGGACGTAAGTCTGCCTGGAACAAGGTATCAGGACTGGGTCATAAATCCCATGCCAACACTGTACATGCATCTCAGTGTGCTCTGCAGACTTCTTCTGCCTGTCTGTAGACAGATGCCAGCAATGCACAGAGTAGCCCTTTTTGGTTGACCCAGAGTGCTCAGAGTTAGTCTGTGTTTTCCTGTAGCACAATATGGGACTGTGAAGGAGGTGTTTTCTGCTTCCTGCTCAACTGGAGCAGCAGAGTCCAGCAAGTGAAATGTTGTCTCCTTAGGTGTGATGTGGAGGAGGTGCAGGAACAAATCACCCTGGGATGCTGGAGGACTGTGCTGTGGCTTCTCTTAGAAGAGATCATATACAGATATTTGTTCTCCCAGGACAAACTCTCCTGATAGCAATTTAACCCTGGTTGTTCTTGGGTTATTTTTATCTTGAAGTGACCATTTTTGCACTGAGTTAAAATCCTGAACATCTGAATTTCCTCTTTGGATAGGAGTGACTCTCTCAGGAGAACCAATGGTCTCATATGGACATTGCATGTTTCCTGAAGGAGTCACTGCATTCCCAAGAGAAAACATAAATGTACAGATGTTTAGGCTTTTTCTCCCAAAGTAAGAACTGCCACTCCAAAACAAGAATAACCAGGGATAGCCACGTTTAAATCATTCCCAGGGGAGTATCTCATAAGAAAACAAATGGCTGTACATATCATGGCTTGCTTCAGAAGAGAGTATAGTTCTCCAGAATCCCCCCACTTACCCCAGATACAGTTTGTTACTTGCTTAACTCTGTGGCTCAACTCTGTGGCTCCAGCAAAGAGAAGAACATGTCCCCTTCATAGTCTCCACATTGTGCTTCAGGGCAACACAGGCTGACTATGGCCAGTCCACATCAGCCAGTCAGGGCTGCCCTATATACTGCTTCCATCTTTCACTCTTGGCACTGGATTTATGACATAGATACCTTGTTCCAGACAGACCTAAACCCTCAAACTGAACACAACTTCTTCCATTCAATAATAGGCACATTTTATTGATACACGGTGATAGCAGATAACAATATAAGCAGGGCAAACAAAATACTCCCCCCTCCAAATTCTATATCTACCAGTCCTAGAGTAGTCACAGAGGGAAGATGCATCTGATCAGTAAGTGAGCTTCACCCTGTGGTTCTTTCTTGAATGTCAGATGTCAGCAGCCTGGAGGTCGAGAGCTGAGGCCCATCCCTTACCCCTCTGACCAAACTCAAAACTAGAGCAAACACTTCCTGTAACCTTGGATAAAATGTCTTAGTT